>NC_064626.1:1089441477-1090086023 GCF_023864275.1 Schistocerca cancellata
GTTTGTTGTCACAAGATGTTCTGCCTTCATTAAACTGTGGCACCCACGAACGCACTTTTGACACATCCATATCTCCATCACCACATGTCTCCTTCAACTGTCGATGAATTTCAATTGGTTTCACACCACGCAAATTCAGAAAACGAATGATTGCACGCTGTTCAAGTAAGGAAAACGTCGACGTTTTAAGTATTTAAAACAGTTCTCATTCTCTCCACTGGCGGTAAAATTCCATCTGCCGTACGGTGCTGCCATCTCTGGGACATATTGACAATGAACGCGGCCTCATTTTAAAACAATGCGCATGTTTCTATCTCTTTCCAGTCCGGAGAAAAAGAAATCGGAGCCCTTAGAGCTTGAATGCACCTCGTATTATGCAGTGGGTGACATTCACTGGGCTTCAGTGGGACATGTGGTGGTAACTGAAGGAACCACGATGGCAGAGGACTGCGTGAACAGTGTTGCTCACCACCTGCATCCATGCTTGCTTGGTGTCTTCCCCCGACTGCTCAAAATGGCTCTGAGCACTATGGGACTTAACATCTGAGGTCATCAGTCCCCTACAAGTTAGAACTACTTAAACCTAACTACATCTACATCTACATCTACATACATACTCCGCAATCCACCATACGGTGCGTGGCGGAGGGCACCTCGTACCACAACTAGCATCTTCTCTCCCTGTTCCACTCTCAAACAGAATGAGGGAAAAATGACTGCCTATATGCCTCTGTACGAGCCCTAATCTCTCTTATCTTATCTTTGTGGTCTTTCCGCGAAATGTAAGTTGGCGGCAGTAAAATTGTACTGCAGTCAGCCTCAAATGCTGGTTCTCTAAATTTCCTCAGTAGCGATTCACAAAATGAACGCCTCCTTTCCTCTAGAGACTCCCACCCGAGTTCCTGAAGCATTTCTGTAACACTCGCGTGATGATCAAACCTACCAGTAACAACTCTAGCAGCCCGCCTCTAAATTGCTTCTATGTCCTCCCTCAATCCGACCTGATAGGGATCCCAGACGCTCGAGCGGTACTCAAGAATAGGTCGCACCAGCGTTCTATAAGCGGTCTCCTTTACAAATGAACCACATCTTCCCAAAATTCTACCAATGAACCGAAGACGACCATCCGCCTTCCCCACAACTGCCATTACATGCTTGTCCCACTTCATATCGCTCTGCAACGTTACGCCCAAATATTTAATCGACGTGACTGTGTCAAGCAAAAAAAAAATGGCGCTGAGCACTATGTGACTTAACATCTCTCGTCATCAGTCCCCTAGAACTTAGAACTACTTAAACCTAACTAACCTAAGGACATCACACACATCCATGCCCGAGGCAGGATTCGAACCTGCGACCGTAGCAGTCGCGCGGTTCCGGACAGCGCGCCTAGAACCGCTAGACCACCGAGGCCGGCTGTGTCAAGCGCTACACTACTAATGGAGTATTCAAACATTACAGGATTCTTTTTCCTATTCATTTGCATTAATTTACATTTATCTATATTTAGAGTTAGCTGCCATTCTTTACACCAATCACAAATCCTGTCATCTTGTATCCTCCTACAGTCACTCAACGACGACACCTTCCCGTACACCACAGCATCATCAGCAAACAGCCGCACATTGCTATCCACCCTATCCAAAAGATCATTTATGTAGATAGAAAACAACAGCGGACCTACCACACTTCCCTGGGGCACTCCAGATGATACCCTCACCTCCGATGAACACTCACCATCGAGGACAACGTACTGGGTTCTATTACTTAAGAAGTCTTCGAGCCACTCACACACTTGGGAAACCAATCCCATATGCTCGTACCTTAGTTAGGAGTCTGCAGTGGGGCTCCGAGTCAAACGCTTTCCGGAAATCAAGGACTATGGTCAAGGACATCACACACATCCATGCCCGAGGCAGGGTTCGAACCTGCGACCGTAGCGGTCTCGCGGTTCCAGACTGAAGCGCCTAGAACCGCTCGGCCACAGCGGCCGGCTCTTCCCCGACGGCGATAGCATCTTTCAGGAGGATAATTGTCCCTGTCAAAAACCAGATTCGTGCTAAAGTGGTTTGAGGAGCACGATAGTGAACTCACACTGATGTCTTGGTCAACAAAATTGCCTGTTCTGAAACCGACGGAACACATCTGGGACGGGGTCAGGGATTTTCTCTGCCTCGTGATGGCTGGGTGTTGTGTGCTGTCCTTAGGTTAGTTAGGTTTAAGTAGTTCTAAGTTCTAGGGGACTGATGACCGTAGATGTTAAGTCCCATAGTGCTCAGAGCCATTTGAACATCTGGGACGCTATCGGGAGACGCTTTCACGCCCACAAACCACCAGTCTGTAATTTATCGGGATTGCTTGACCATTCGTAGACACCTGGTGCCACATAGCTCCGAAAACCTACCAAACACTTGTCGCATCCATGCCAACCAGGATCGCTGCTGTATTATGTTACAAAGGTGGCCCAGCACACTGTTCGGTAGGTGGTCAATGTCTCATCAGCTTGTGTCGTTCTCCTCTATATTAAATAAAGACAAGTAACTTAGAACTCAAGCTTGTGAATTTTGCCAATCTTGAGTATTGATATGCCAAGTTGGTGAACTGTTTGAAACTACTTGCTAACACACCCACTGAATACAGAGAAAATTTTATCCGCGATACACACCACTGTGCTCAGCTACGAACATACAAAATCGGCTTTGTCTCCAAAGTCAACGCGTGGTCCTCCTTTCAGAGGCATCCACTGCGCTGGAAGAAGCTTTTCGTGCATTCCTCATGTGAAATGTAATAGAATACCATTGCTACTTTCTATCCAATCGTAAAAGGCTTTCGAAGCAGAAAGTAAGATGTGCTCCATTCTTCTGTTGGTGAAACTCTGGTTTCCGAACAATCCGGTTGCAGGGAAACCCAGCGCATCGCCTCCTTGCAACTGTCGCTGGTTTTTTATTACCAATGAAATTAGCATTCCAGCTTTTCTTTCAGAAACACTATAGAAGAAACAAACATTTGCATTGAAATTCCGACTATTTCGAGGTTCTCTCACCCTCTCCCCAGTACTAAGCACAGAAATTCACACTGCGGGCGTACCTTCTGACTAACAGTACTGTAAGTAAACCATGCCAATATTTTATAAATGGCTCAAGAAACTAAAGAAGGTTTTTAAATAAGTAGTTGAACGAAAAATGATAGGTATTTTGCTGTGCGGTTAATACAGCTGTTGGAACTTTTTTTTTCCTGAGTTGTATTGACGGTACTGAGGTTCTCTTATTGTAATCATACTTTTTAGAAGTATTCAAAATCTACTAAGAAGTGGTATTTAGTGAACGTTTGAAGTGAATCGTGATACAGAAAGGGTTACGAAGACGTACTAAAAAGCTGCCAGCATAGTTTCCTACCAGGAATAATACGGTGCGATCCACAGTTACGAAATAAACATACATTCATACTGGATATAAAAGAAATACGTCACCGACAGTTAGTGAAAGTTCTCATTCATTTCAGCCGAAATAATATTCATGTAACTCATTATGCAAATTCTTTTGGAACACTCTACTGTAAGTGCCTGAAATACTGTAACACAAAAGAAATCATATCTAAAAGAAAAGTATTTATTTAATAAACCAGTTAGAGGAAATATCTCTTTTCCTCTAATTTGTAATACTACTCTAGATCCAAGTAGCGTATTTCTCTCTCATTCTCTCTCACTCTCTCTCTCTCTCTCTCTCTCTCTCTCTCTCTCTCTCTCTCTCTCTTTCTCTCTCTCTCTTTTTTTTTTTTTTTTTTTTTTTGTAAAGCAATTCCAGTTTTCGTTTTCTTTTCACTCAAATCAACTTTTTGCTGCATTCAAGCCGATTGCAGTCTTAGTAGTGGTCTAATCAACAGAAGCAGTGATATTCCCGTACACAGTCCTCTACATAAAGTGGAAATAAGAGAAATGTACTACTGTATAGGGTTTTATTTTAAGCTGAAACAAGTAAATATCTCGAAAACGACGCATCACACGAAAAATAGATTTTAGGTGAAAAGTTGATACTTGTACAGGAGACATCTGCCTGTGGAACAACTGGCCACACTATGGCATGGGAGGGGTCAACTTCGTATTTTCAAATGGGAACCCCCCCCCTCCCCAATCCCCCCTACTTTTATTGCATATTCGGATTCTGCGCCAAAAATTCCTACGGTTTACTCAAATCATTGTTTCCCATTCGTGGTAGATGGCGCTGTAGTCGACAAATATCAAGTTTGCCTATTTTTACACTTAAGAACCGACACATTTGATTGTACGTATCATTTACGATGTAAATTTAAGCCTTTGTGTTCCAATGGTTGATGTTATGTTCGAAATCTACTTTAGTGATGGAAAATTGATTGTACCGTACAACATGGTTGGCCGTTTCAGCGTCTGGTAAAAAGTTTTTGTTTAGCATTATCCAGGAACAACGACGTGGATGTAATATTTGTCTGTTCCCATCGGGATTCTTGATTTCAGGGAGTCCCATTGCCTCTCACCATTGGGATGCTTGATTTCGGTCAGCCCCTTTCTTCTTACCGTAATAGTGATTTACAATAAATACTCAAACTGTCGACCTTCCATTTTAACACATTTACTAATTCGAGCGTGGAATCCATGTAAACAACGTAAAAGCATAGTGAATTATGGTTATTGTGAGAGGTAATGGGATTCACCGAAATAAAGCGCTCAAAATGGTGACAGGCAACGGGTCTCGCCGATATCAAACATCCCGATGGGAACAGAAAAAGATTACATCCACGTAGTTGTTCCTGCAACACGATAAACGTAGTTTCTAAGCAGACATTGAAACGGCTAACCGTATTACCTGTGCAATAGATTTGCAACACTTAATTAAATGTCGGACATAAATATCAACCGTTGGAGCACAAAGGTTTATATTTATATCGTAAATGAAATGTAGAATCAAATGCGTCCTTTCTTCGTTGCAAAAAACAGGTACAGTTGATATTTGTCGATTACAGTGCCATCTACTACGAATGGGAAATAATAGTTTGAGTATTTTTTGGCGTAGATTCCGAATATGCAATAAAAAAGTGGGGGAGGGGGTGGGTTCCCGCTTGAAAACACAAAGTTGACCCCGCGTACGGAGGAAGGGTGGTTAGGAGGTGCTCCTTTACTAATATTAACTTTTCACCTTTTTTTAGGATGCGTCGTTCTCGAGCTACTTGGTTGCGTCAGGTTAAAGAGGACACCCTGTATGTTATCTCACACCACTGCATGATACGACAACGTTGTCATTTTGAAGTACTTACACGTGTTTTGAGACCACTTGCGGAACCAACGGTATGAGCTCATGCAAGAGCTATATCCTTGAATTTGTGCGAAGTGAATCGGAAAAAACCAGTGGAGCTTTAAAAGGAGGCAGCCGTATCGGAAGTGGAATCAGAGTCCACACGATTACGAACCCCCGCCCCCCCCCCCTCCCCCTGTCAGAATGCTGTGTCACCTTGCTGAGAAGGTGTTGGTAATTAGACGAGCGTAGCTGAAGTCTTTGAAGGCCACGACGACAGCAGGTGACGGCATCGCTGTAAGTTCGCACACGTCTAACTCGAGACGTTTTTTGTGTGCCTCTGGACGCGAGGTCAACGCCACTGGCTGTAGTGTGACGCACTCCCCAAAATGTTCATGGTTCCCTGAATCTGTCATTTATAACAACAGTGTAGTCCCAGCTGGACAGGGTGTAGGTTAAGTTATTAAACTAGAGAGGGTCCTAAACTATTTTGAGGTGATGGACCAGTGACCAACAGTGAATATTCCCGGCAATACGATCTTCAACGAGTAACGTATGAGGCACGTGTTGGTAAACTGCTTATACTCTGCCTGACAAAACATATGAAGAACCTAGAAGGAGAAAAGGAAACGAAACGAAACTTCATGGGCTGAGAGGGTACGCGATGTTATTTCAGTCATCACCATCAAAGTCGAGTAAAATTTGCAAATAACTGAGCAATACGAACCCGCTTATTAGTATGACGTTGTTCCCCAACGGGCCTGGATGCACGCACTTTTTCGGTTGGGCAGGATGTCATGAAGCCGTGTTATTCTTTCCTTAGGCAAGTTGGCCCATGACTGTTGTAATTAGTCTTCAATACTCAGGATACTGATGCTGGGACGGAGTCGATGTTCGAAGTGGTCCCACACGTTTTCTATCAGGGACATATCTGGAGAACTTGCTGGTGACTGGAGTACCTCAACATCCTGTAGACAGCTCATGAAGGCAGGTACCATGTGTGCACAAGCACGTTCCTACTGAAAATAGGCAAGACTATAATGTCGCATGACAGGTAACACATGAGGACGCAAGATGCCCATTGCGTACGGTTATGCCGTCAAGTTTCCCTTAATCACCATCAGACGTGACCTGAAGCTGTAAGGTGGCTATAATTTCGCACCTTTCAAGAACTCATCCACATTCTTTGCCTTGATCTACAAAGACAATAAGGTATCATGTGATAGGTTGTACATCGTATACACGAATATATAAAGGAGACTGATATTGTCACGTATGTCTTGTAAATAATTGTTAACGCTTATTGCATGAAAGGTGAAGGATTGCCTTTATTATAAAAGTGGCGTAACGAATGAGTGCCTGTACTAGTAGAGGTTGGAAAGCCAGTGGAGATGAAACGGCAGGCAGAACTCAAGCTCCGGGTGGAAGGCCCGCACAGGTGTTGGTCCTGCTTAAACACAGGAAGCAGCTTGACGGACGTCGTGGCACCTGAGCTCTGGTGCACAATAGGGTGACGACTGGCCGCTGTTGCAGTAGGGGCCGGAAGGGTAACCGGATAATACTTCCGAACGCTGAAAATCTTGGACGCAGGTGAGAGGAACGAAGAAGCGGCGCCTCGCTGGACGACAAAAGACTAACATATGGTTGGTCGGCGTTCGGAAGAGTCTGTAGAGAGGAAGAATATTCCGTGGTTTCTGGAAAATGATTCGTTTTCAGAATTACGATGGTGGGGAGCCGAGCCTTGCTGGGAGGCCAGCGGTAGAGAGACGTGGTCTTCCATTGTGAGCGCCCGTGCATGACGGTCGCTCGATATGAGCTTTTGTTGGTACAGACGGACTTGCTGTCTTTGTTCTCAGGGGAGTTTATAGTTAGAACAGTTAGGCACTGTAGCGAACCTATACGATTCTGGACTTGACCTGTGGTTGGAAGTCGTCGTTGAGTGCGCAGCGTTCAGTAACTGAGAGCACTTCCTCTGCCTATACTTACGTTGAGACGTTATCTGAACTCCGTCCTTGTGGCTGGGGGTTTGCGTTTCTCGTCTGTATAACACAGAGAGGAGAAGACAGTATTAGAGTATATTAGTCAGAGGACCGTCTTCTGCCGTCCTAGTGTTTGAAAGAGTTTATTTGTGGCTGGAGTTCTTCCATCGTCGCAGACGAGTACGGGAACAACCACTTGGACGCACCGGACGCAGTACATACGGCGATATCGCAAATTGCTTCGGCTTGTTAGGACTAAAAAGCTAAACAGCTGGTAATCACGTTAATTTATTTCCACTGAGGTTCCACACCACCGTAGATCGTCTTTGAAAGTAGTGTCTTCTAGTGTTTGGCACGTAGATGACGTCAGTCATTTTGCGTTATTGATATTAGACCGCGCACTCATAATAAGGAGCAGAGTTAGACAATTGATTAGTAATTTTACTTAGGAAATGTAAACTTTGTAATATAAAGGTTTTTTTTTAATCTACAATAAATATATAAGCAGGAACAACATTTATCATTTAGTAGGATTAGTTGCCTTCATCATTCATTTATGTTTAGATTGTAATTTATAGAATTAAGAGATCCTAAGATCTGCTTCAGTCAGAGGGTAGTCAGACAGGGTCAAATCTCATCGGTGAACACAATGCGACGCCATTTATCTGCAGCCCATGCTTCCTGGACACATCACCACTCCAAATGCAGCCGTTTCTGGTGTTCACGGCAGCCAAAGCATGGGACGATAATTTCCTAGTCCGGCTGCTGTTATTCTCCGACTAATGATGCAGGATGACAAAATGTTGCAGGGAGTCCATTACTTATTCTCGGATGGCAGGCCAGATGTGAAGGTGTTGTGATGGGCTTGGTACAAAATACAACGATCCTCCCTTGAGGTGGTCAGATGTGGTCCACTAGAACCATGACGACGAGTATGTCTACCTTCACTTTCCCATGTAGTCCAATACTGGGTCACTCATCAGAATTCCCAAAAAATCTGTATACCACACGACTCTACCAGCCGGCCAAATGGAGGACCAAAATGAGCTTCCAAACTTTGTCAAGTGCGGGTAACGCCATCTCACACGAGTACGTGGCATCTCCGTGTCCTTCAGTGATCACTGATCACTCAACATCTGGCGCCGTTCACGCCTCTTATACAACGTACCAGACGTGGTTTGGAGACTAAATATGAACAATACTAACACACCCTGGTGGCCGTTTAACATGTCACAGCGAACTGTTTACGGTACGATGTTATACTGACATCCGACAGTGTTTCCTGGATGCTTCCCTTTTTTTCAGGCAGTTTATTTCATAACAATCCACGCCTGTCAGATCGTTGTCTGTGGTGCTACTTTCAGAAAGTACGTACAACTGTCTGTATCCACAATGGAGTTTTCTACTTACTTATACTCCATACACGAATGGAATGGGAAAACGCCCTAATACTGGCTCTGAGCACCATGGGACTTAACTGCTGAGGTCATCAGTCCCGTAGAACTACTTACACCTAACGAACCTAAGGACATCACACACATCCGTGCCTGAGGCAGGATTCGAACCTGCGGTCGTAGCGGTCGCGTGGTTCCGGACTGAAGAGCCTAGAACCGCTCGGCCACCACGACCGGCCCCTAATACTGGTACAGTGGTATGTACCCTCTGCCCTGCAGTTCAAAGTGGTTCGCTGAGAACAGATGTAGATACAGATGCAGGTGTAGATTGGTTGTTGTAGCTCGAGGGAAATGCAATTTCCCTACAAAGGAGATCGCTTACAAACCACTCGTGTGACCCATTCTAGAATACTGCTCATGTGTGTGGAATCCACACGAAATAGGACTAGAAGGGATATTGTACATATACAGAGAATGGCAGCGCGAATGATCTCAGATTTGTTTGACCAGCAGCAGAGTGTCACAGAGATTCTGAAGAAAATGAACTAGCAGATGCTTGAAGATGGCCGTAAACTATACTGAGAAAGCATACTTATAAATTTTCAAGAAGGGGTTTTAAGTGGCTCTGGGAATAAACGACGACCACCTACATATTGCTCCCATAGGGCTCACGAGGACAAGTCGACTAATTACAATTCGCAGAGAGGCATTTATCATTTTACCCGAGCTCCATACGCGAATGAACGAGAAAATGCCCTAATACTGGTACAGTGGTTCGCTGAGTATAGATGCAGAAATAGATGTAGGTTGAGCCGCGCGTGGCTCGTGTTCCCGCTGTAATGTATTTTACACCCTGTTTTTAACGTACTTCCACCTCACAACGTTAATTTAAATTACTACTGTCACAGATGCTGCTTTGCCTGACCGTGACCGACGCTAGCAGCGCGTATCGATATATCCCCTCTCGTAGTATCTTTGCTCGACTGCTATTACTTCCCGGTCGTTGTCTGTCGTAAGCGAGTTAACTTCACCCAAAAAGACCACTGCCTGAATTTACGTCGGTGGCTAGGGCAGGTAACCAAAACACTAAGGTCCACAAGGCAGAAAATTCCGCTGGTTCACTTGAACTGTAGTCAACCAATATAGTTAATTGCACCACATAGCGGCTAAATTTCAGGAACAGAAATACTTGGTGTTGCTCACAGGAAAACCTCCCCAACAGCGAACCACCGAAACGAACCACACAACATGAATGGACGTGGCTTGGATAATTGAAATCACTACTCAACTTTGACGTCCTGGGTCGGTGAACCACGAAGCCCGTAGCGATCGGACAGCTCCACACACGCTCCGACACTGCGCAGGGACCACCAGCGGGCCCAGCCGACTGCACCGCGCGGAGATAACTTCCCTGATCCGCAGCAACCGACCGACTACCCTTAGAATGCCGACAACATCTAAAATAGTCGTCAGTAGACATAACGCCAACTAGACATACAACCTGAAAAACACTTGTGCGAAGACCTGAACGATACCCAACAATAACTAAGCATGCACGAAGACAAACTGGGAGTCGATGCACACACACACAACCGATTCATGAACGATCGGCGAGCCAAAATGCGTCGTCCGGCAGGACGACCAACCGACGATCCACCAAGACCGTGGCCCGGCTCAAGTGACGCGTGGCGGCAATGGTCGGGCGAGCCATGTCGACGCAGACCTCACTACTGCTCCATCCTTCTGCACTAATACCGCCTATATCGAAACGCGCTGCTAGCGCCGGTCACGGTCAGGAAAAGCAGCAACTCAGTGACAGTAGTAATTTAAATTAACGTAGTGAGGTGGAAGTACGTTAAAAACAGGGTGTAAAATACATTATGGCGGGAACACGAGCCACGCACGGCTCATAGGTGTAGATCGGTTGTTGAACATGGAACTCTACCCATTACCGTAACTTGTAGATACGCAGTTACTGTGTAGTGTAGCCACATGTAACTTCCGGAAAGTTTTGCAACAAGTGTCATCATAATTGGAAGAACACTAGCATCGTGAATGGAAACTTACGAGAAACTGCGTCGCTGAATCCACATAGATCTGGCAATGCCGTTGGTCATCACTTTGAACACATCCTGTGAGTTGAAGTTGTTGCTGTTAGGTGTGAGTTCTTAAGAAAAGAATGAGTCATAGGAGTCACTTTTCATCCCATCATATCCCCCACGTGCGCTACTGGAGCCCAGTCCAGAGATCGTGCTGGCCAGGGAAGTTGCTTCTCATCTTACAGAGCACGTTGAGTTTCACGGGGAGTGTGTGGGCGAAGATTATTCTGTTGGAACAACACATCACCCTCCTGTTGCAAGAACGGCAAAACAACGTGTCTAACGACATTCTGCATTTACCGAACCCTGGTGCAGTGATCACCAGGTCTACGTCGTACTCGCAAAAGACCATCACTTGCATGCAGACATAATCTGCTTCCATCGCTGAGGACCACGGCGCCATTACATCTTACATAATGACACGTATGGGCGAGTGTGTTGGGTAGGGTCAAATGGTTCAAATGGCTCTGAGCACTATGGGACTTAACATCTGAGGTTATCAGTCCCCTGGACTTGGAACTACTTAAACCTAGCTAACTTAAGGACATCACACACATCCATGCCCGAGGCAGGTTTCTAACCTGCAACCGCAGCGGTAGCGCGGTTCCAGACTGAAGCGCCTAGAACCGCTCGGCCACACCGGCCGGCTGGTAGGGACACTACGAATGTAGTGTGTGGAAATATAAGGTGAGAATGTGGGTCTCGCGGGGGACGTGCGTGAGATAGTCCCTGCAGTTGCACTATCCTCCGTGCCCTCGGTGGCTCAGATGCTCCGTCGCTGACTCGGATGCACACCGTCTGACTTGTGCCGCTACCAGCGAGTGCTGGCTACTGACGCAGCGCATGCTGGCGTTACTCTTGCGGCGATTGCCGGAGTCTATCTCCCCTGATGAAGTATTGCGCCCCGACAGCGTATACTTTCCATCAACGAGAACGAACGCCGTTAACTGGCTAAAAGGCATGGCCGTTTACTACATGTTTTGCGATGCTCCCAAAGGCACACTCGACTTTTGGTCCCTATTGATGACGACACATGCAGCTTTCAGCCGCCACCCGAAGTACAGAACTCGTTTCGCAAATTATTTAGGTTCATTATTTGCGGATCCTCCTGCTCACTGGGGCGTTCCGGGTATGAGACGCTGAAAATGAAGAAGAATCCTGGAGCATATTGATCCTCTACGGACGGAATAGGGGGGAACCCCTCCCAACAGACGAGAAGACGACTCGGACGCACGGCTACGGCAGTTGTAGGATCTTTCTTTGTAATGAAACACAAATAAATATATAAAAAAAATATGTTATAAAAATTAAAGAAATAAATAAATAAAACAACATCGACAAACCCACTACATCCTCTTCCTGATCCTTCGATCCTCGAACTCGAACACGTTGCTTGGGCGTGGCGGCGGGATGGCCAGGCTTCGGGTGTCGACCCCTGCCCTACCCGTCGTCCTGCTCCTGCAGCGGTTCATTAGATTTAGCAAAAAAAAAAAAAAAAAAAAATGGATAGAGCGTCTACCCTATAAGCACGAGACCCCGGGTTCGAGTCCCGGACGGTGCACACATTTTAACCTGTCCCCGTTGATATATATCAACGCCCGTCAGCAGCTGAAGGTATTAATATACAGGGTGAGTCACCTAACATTACCGCTGGATATATTTCGTAAACCACATCAACTACTGACGAGTCGATTCCACAGACCGAACGAGAGGAGAGGGGCTAGTGTAATTGGTTAATACAAAACATAAAAAAATGCACGGAAGTATGTTTTTTAACACAAACCTACGTTTTTTTTTTAAATGGAACCCCGTTAGTTTTGTTAGCACATCTGAACATATAAACAAATACGTAATCAGTGCCGTTTGTTGCATTGTAAAATGTTAATTACATCCTGAGATATTGTAAAACCTAAAGTTGACGCTTGAGTACCACTCCTCCGCTGTTCGATCGTGTGTATCAGAGAGCACCGAATTACGTAGGGATCCAAAGGGAACGGTGATGGACCTTAGGTACAGAAAAGACTGGAACAGCACATTACGTCCACATGCTAACACCTTTTTATTGGTCGTTTTCGATGACGCACATGTACATTACCATGAGGGGTGAAGTACACGTTCGACGGGCGTTTCATAGGACGTGGAGGACGCATAAATTGGCCAGCCCGTTCTCCTGATCTTACACCTCTGGACTTCTTTCTGTGGGGTACGTTAAAGGAGAATGTGTACCGTGATGTGCCTACAACCCCAGAGGATATGAAACAACGTATTGTGGCAGCCTGCGGTGACATTACACCAGATGTACTGCGGCGTGTACGACATTCATTACGCCAGAGATTGCAATTGTGTGCAGCAAATGATGGCCACCACATTGAACATCTTTGGCCTGACATGTCGGGACACACTCTATTCCACTCCGTAATTGAAAACGGAAACCACGTGTGTACGTGTACCTCACCTCTCATGGTAATGTACATGTGCGTCAGTGAAAAAGACCAATAAAAAGGTGTTAGCATGTGGAGGTAATGTGCTGTTCCTGTCTCTTCTGTACCTAAGGTCCATCACCGTTCCCTTTGGATCCCTACGTAATTCGGTGCTCTCCGATACACACGATCGAACAGCGGAGGAGTGGTACTTAAGCATCAACTTTAGGTTACAATATCTCCGGATGTAATTAACATTTTACAATGCAACAAACGGCACTGATTACGTATTTGTTTATATGTTCAGATATGCTAACAAAACTACGGGGTTCCATTTAAAAAGACGTAGGTTTGTGTTAAAAAACATACTTCCGTGCATTTTTTTATGGTTTGTATCAACCAATTACACTAGCCCCTCTCCTCACGTTCGGTCTGTGGAATCGACTCGTCAGTATTTGATGTGGTTTACGAAATATATCCAGCGGTAACTTTAGGTGACTCACCCCGTATAATTCTAATTCCGATCCTGTTGGCGTCTGTGCTGTGTGGAAATCCAGAACCTGTCCTATAGGTGTGAGGGTGTTCACGTGACCACTGATACCAGCATCGTTGCACAACTGACGCAGTGCGCCCAACTCGTGTAGCAATTCTCTGAAAGGACCAACCCATCGCGCGGAAGACTCCAATTTGACCTCTTTAAATTCGCTCAGTTAGCTGTAGGAAGCATGATTGCCTCTCCATGGCATGGTTGCCTGCATGCTTCATACCTTTGCACCACACTGAGCCTTCTGGCTCTAAGACACAGACGGCGCTCTGGTAGCTATGCTACTACGCTCTCTGTTGGCGGACGACACTGAAACCATTATCAGGACTTCTACTATCCCCAAGTGACATATGCCATTATCGTATAAAAATCGATGTCGTCTTTCCTGACACATTTTTTTTTTCTTTTCTCAGATCGTGTATTGTGTCCTGTTCTCAACGTGATCAGTTATTTGTGTAAATTTCCGAGCTTAACTAAAGATCTTTTGATGACGTGACTTTATTTACTGTAGTGTCCAATTAACAGCAATGCGATCTGTTAAGTCTTGACTCGGTTAGCTGTCATTTAGGTGAGCATTGCAGCAGTAGTGTAATCCCTTTAAAGACAGTAATGCGCAGCAGGTGGCGGTAGTCTCGCCCGTGCCGGTCGCCACGTGCGCAACACACGGCCCCGCAGGCGCCGCGGCTTCTATTTTGCGGAGCAGCCTTGGCCCGAGTGCTCTGTGACGTCACAAGCGTCCCGACACCGGGCCACGACTCATTTCTCAACGCGGGCTGCTGGCTGCTGGCTGCCGCCTTCTGGGTAGCAACCGCGCGCCGTCACAGAACTCGGCAGCTTCTGATCGATATCTGCTCCTCGCAAATCAGAAACGCGGTACGTTCCAATGAGAATCCGAGTAATATTTTCTTCAAACCTTTTACCCACTGAAAATATAGCTTGGTAATACCTTCCGAGATAAAGATTATGGTCGCGACGCTAGGTGCTGATTGGTGTCATTTAGAAAGAAGTTGGTTACAGGACCCTCGTTAGACCGATTCTTGCACATTGTTCGTCAATCTGGAAGCCATACCAAGCGAGCTATAGAAGACACAGGAGGTGCAAAGATGATCAGGGGGTCCTCTAGTAAGCATGGGATCGTCGTAGAGATGTACATCAAACACCAATGGTGGACACCACAAGCTTACACAAAATACGTCTGCTCAGTTCAATGGAGACATGAGAAGTGGGAAGATTCAGTTTAATGAGAGGAGCTTCGCTTGTACATTGACGCTTTTCTTTCTCCTTTTTTTTAGCCCGCATCTCGTGGTCGTGCGGTAGCGTTCTCGCTTCCCACGCCCGGGTTCCCGGGTTCGATTCCCGGCGGGGTCAGGGATTTTCTCTGCCTCGTGATGGCTGGGTGTTGTGTGCTGTCCTTAGGTTAGTTAGGTTTAAGTAGTTCTAAGTTCTAGGGGACTGATGACCATAGATGTTAAGTCCCATAGTGCTCAGAGCCATTTGAACCATTTTTTTTCTCCTTTTTAGGTTCCTGTATCTTAAACACCTATCATCATCATCATCAGCCAGTTCTATCGCTTAATGATGTGGCCTCTTTGAGTCGGCGTGTAACAAAGCATCCCAGTAAGATCTTCCAGTTCTTTCGATCCCGAGCTTTCCGTTGCCAAATTGAATCCCGCTGTCTTCTTTATATCTCTGTCCCATCTGTCTGGTGGTCTTCCTCTAGGTCTTTTTTGGTAAATTGTGCTCCAGTCTAGGACTTGTTTACACCATCTGGATCACGGGGTCCGGGTTCGATTCCAGGACGGGTTGGGGATTTTCTCTTCTGGGGGACTGGGAGTTTGTGTTGTCCTCCTCATCATCATCATCACCATCATCATTTGTGCGTGTGACTAGATTGGACTGTGAAAAGAAAATGAACTGTGTAAACATTGGGACTTTGTATGGGCGCTGATGACCGAGCTGTTGAGCGCCCCACGAAACAAACATCGTTATCAAAGCAATAGTATCGGCAGCAGTTGAGAGATTTATACCAAATAAATTAAAAAACGACGGAGCTGATCCTCCTTGGTACACAAAACGGGTCAGACCACTGTTTTAGAAACAACAAGAAAAACATGACAAATTTAAACAGACGCAAAATCTACACGATTGGCGATCTTTTACAAAATCTCGAAACTTTCCACAGCGAAACTTTGTCTGGAAACCTGGCAGAAAATCCAAAGAGATTCTGGTCGTATGTGAAGTATGCTAGCGGCAAGACACAACCAATGCCTTCTCTGGGCGATAGTAATGGAGATATTATCGAAGACAGTGCTGCCAAAGCAGAGTTACTAATCACAGCCATCCATAATTCCTGCGCCAAAGAAGACGAAGTAAGTATTTCAGAATTCGAATCAAGAACAACTGTCAACATAATTTATGTAGGACTAGATATCTTCGGAGTAGTGAAGCAACTTAAATCACTTAATAAAAGCAAGGCTTCTGGTCCAGACTGTATACCAATTAGGTTCCTTTCAGAGTGATGCAATAGCTCCATACTTAACAATCATATATAAGCGTTCGATCGACGAACGATCCGTACCCAAAGACTGGAATGTTGCACAGCTCACATCAATACTCAAGAAAGGTAGCAGGAGTAATCCATTAAATTACAGGACCATATCATTAACGTCGACATGCAGCAGGATTTTGGAACATATATTGTGTTCGAACATTATGAATTACCTCGAAGAAAACGGTCTATTGACACACAGTCAACACGGATTTAGAAAACATCGTTCTTGTGAAACACAACTAGCTCCTTACTCGCACGAAGTGTTGAGTGCTATTGACAATGGATTTCAAATTGATTCCGTGTTTCTCGATTTCCGGTAGGCTTTTGACACTGTGCCACACAAGCGGCTTGTAGTGAAATTGCGTGCTTATGGGATATCGTCTCAATTTATATGACTGGATTCGTGATTTCCTGTCAGAGAGGTCGCAGTTAGTAGTAATTGTCGGAAAGTCATCGAGTAAAACAGAAGTGATTTCTGGCGTTCCCCAAGGTAGTGTTATAGGCCCTTTGCTGTTCCTTATCTATATAAACGATTTGGGAGACAATCTGAGCCGTCTTAGGTGGCAGATGACGCTGTCGTTTGTCGACTAGTAAAGTCATCAGAAGATCAAAACAAATTGCAAAAAGATATCTCTATGGTGCGAAAATTGACAATTGACCCGAAATAACGAAACGTGTGAAGTCATACACATGAGTTCTAAAAGGAATCCGTTAAACTTCGGTTACTCGATAAATCAGTCAAATCTAAAGGCCGTAAATTCAACGAAATACCTAGGAATTACCGTTCCGAAAAACTTAAATTGGAAGGAACACATGTTGTGGAGAAAGCTAACCAAAGACTGCGTTTTATTGGTAAGACACTTAGAAAATGTAACAGATCTACTAAGGAGATTGCCTTACACCAGGGCTTTCCAACCTTTTCAGCTGGCGGACCACTTCTTCAGTCGAAAATCCATGGCGGACCCCTAGTCAGTCAAGAGCACAGTAACTTTAATTCCAGAGCGAAACCCATGGTAACTGAAAGCTTCTTAATGCAAGTGCCATGTTCCCAATGACCCCCCCCCCTCCCCCCGCCCCTCCAAGTATCAATAGTCTTTGGTTTGGAGATGAATGAAAACAACTTGAAATTAACGATCCAATTTCAATTCCCATTGTATCCAGACACTTACTAGTGGATTTACTCACTTTGTTCAAAACACTATAGCCTGATTAAAATTACTTGGTAATTGAAATTTCACACGATGGAGCTGTCTTCCTCCAAGAGCAATCAACGTCACGTCCAAACTGTTCGCTGTTGACAAGCTGCCGCTTATAGTCTGTTCACCTCCACTATTTGGCTACTGCTGTGTAAGGAGCATGCATATTTCGTAATAGTTGTGTGTGTGTGTGTGTGTGTGTGTGTGTGTGTGTGTGGCAGGGGGGGGGGGTCGTGAAATCCGAAGAAAAATGTTCAAATGTATGTAGTCTTCCTTTGATCGTCCTCCCTCCTCATTCATTTTAACTGGAAACTTCCCTTGTTGTGAAGGCGATGGAGAAACTGCACCCTTCTTCAGTGATCCTGACTTCAGCCAACGATCCATGTTAGAAGTAATAAACTGGTCAAAAATCGACTTATGGAATAGGTAGTGGACTGACAAAGCAAGTTTAACATTTAATGATGCCTGGGACCGCATACGTGTCACCGAGCGCTGTGATTGGTCGACAAAGCTCGCTCCGCGCATGCGTAAAAGGTTTCAGCGCATCTAGGGCCGTGAGCCGGGGCACAAACGACCCCCGTATTGTTGCTACACAGTCGATCAGAGAAGCCGCATTCTCCGGCACTAAACTGTGTTTACGTTCTCACTTAGGAAGCGCAAACGCTGCTTGGGGATCCCACGAAAAAAAAATAGTGATGAATTTGATTTTCACATTTTTATTCAGTAATTTTACTCATTATTTTACACGATTTGGTGAAAGGAGGCCGCGGACCCCATAGAAAGGGCCGGCGGACCCCTAAGGGGTCCTCGGACCACAGGTTGGGAAGCCCTGCCTTACACTAAGCTTGTCCATCCTCCTTTAGAGTACTTTGCGCGGTGTGGAATCTTTACCAGATAGAATTGACGGAGTACATCGCAAAAGTTCAAAGAAAGCAGCACATTTTGTTTTATCGCGAAATAGAGAATAGAGTGTCACTGAAATGATACAGGATTTGGAGTAGACATCATTTAAACAAAGGCGTTTTTCGTTACGGCGTAATCTTATCGCGAAATTTCAATCACCAACTTTCTCCTCCGAATGCCGAAATATTTTGTTGACGCCGACCTACATGGGAAGAAACGATCACCATAATAAAATAAGGGAAATCGGAGCTCGCACGGAAAGATATAAGTGTTCGTTCTTTCCGCGCGCTATGCAATATTGGAGTAATAGAGAATTGTGAAGGTGGTTCTATGAATCCTTTGCCAGGCATTTAAATGTGATTTGCAGAGTATCCATGCAGATGTAGATGTAAACAATTTATTAAGAATGTCCTAAGTGCCATACCAGGAACTCATTGGTTCTAAATTTCAACAAGGAAGTTTTCATTTAGGTGTCATTACTAATAAGGTACGAAAATAATGCAGTAATTTTTAATCAGTAGAACTGTAGTCAACAGAAAACCATTTTTCATATCTTTTAAATTTTTTACCCGAGAATAATAAAATTAAATTCAAGGAAATTTTTTTCAGTATTGACTTCTTTTCCCTACACAACTCCATTCAAGGGATCAGATGCTGCAAATGTTTTGTTGTAGAGCTTCACGAGGAAGTAACAGCAACACTGTCAACAGATCTTTCTGTTTTGCAATTGATGAACATTGTAGGTCTTTCAGATGAAGAACAGCGTGGCATACATCAGCCACGGTCTTTTAGAGTAAAAATTTTTACATAGCTTCACTGTCCAGTCACTTTGATCTGTGCAGCTGTTAAAATCCTGAATAAACATATTTTAAGCGTGGACCGTTGCAAGATGTGCAGGGTGAAAGTCAGCGCGGCTCTGGAAGGTTCCGACAGTGACGTTTAACCACGGCGACTCCAGTGCTGTGGCCAGGGGCGGTAGCTTTCTCGAATGAGGTTCCGTGGCGGAAACAGCCCGATCGATGTGGCTCCACAAATTCTAGTGGGTTTAAAACTTGGGGGTTTGGTGGCCAAGGGAGTATGGTAAACTCATCCTGCTGCTCTTTGAACTACGCACTTACACTGCGTGCCGTGTGACACATTGCATTGCCCTGTTGGTGCTGTGCCGAGGAAAAACAGACTGTGTGTAGGGGTGGACATGGTCCCCAAGTATAGATACAGACTTTTGTTGATCCATTGAGACTACCAGAACGACGATAGGACAGCATTACCTGGACCGTAACGATGCGATGATTGTTGAAGGGTGTTTGCTTTCAGACTTTTCACGCTGTATACGCCACTGGCTATCTGTGCAATGAAGCAAAAACGTGATTCATCTGAAGAGGTCACCTGTCGCACTCAATAGACGTCCAGCTGCGGTACTGGCGTGCAAATTTCAGCTTTGTCGCCAATGAACAGAAGTCAGCATGGGTGCATGAGCCAGAAGCCTGCTGCGGAGGGCCCATAGGGCCGTTGAGGAGACCCTGTTGGTAGCCCCTTGTCTTATCTGGGCGGTCACTTACTCAACAGTCGCACGTACATTCGCCCGTACACATCTCCGCAGCCATCGTTCGCCCCTGTCATCGATGGCTTGCGGTACACCACATTTACCTCGGCGCCTATTTCGGATAGCGCCACTTTTTCATGCACGATATACTTCAACCACGGCGGCAGCGAACAGTTTACAAACTTAGGCGTTCCAGAAATGCTTCCACCCTTGGTCCGAAAGCCAATGATCGTGACCTTTCGGACGTCACTGTTTTCTGCGTCTCCCCGACCATGCTTTATATACCCTCCACTGCTAGTGCTACCACCTGTCGTCGGTGAGTGGTTATTGACGATGACGTCGAAAATAGGCGGTAGTGCTCGACCGTATATTTCGAATGGACAAGTATTGCATACTTTTATCGCACTGCAGTTGGAAATCTTACATGCCTGCGCTCACTACGATTTTTAAGCAGCATTTTTAAAATCAAATACTTTCATTGTATGCATTGGAATTACATGGAACTCAATAGTTTTGTGTCAATCTTGCGGAAGAAAGGCCTTGCTTACCTTTATTCTCCATATAATAACGGATGGTTGAAACATTTCCACCCTGATTTGGGACTTGGAAAAGTTTAGGGACATGCAACAGAGTACCGAGAAGATAACAGCACCGAAGAAGCTTTTTGTGAAAAATGGCACTTACACTCAAACCTCCACATGTCAGACATTCACATCGGTACCAAACGTTGAATGTCGACCGACAGAGTATCAACCAAAACACCGATATAGTTCTTACTATGTGCTGTCGTCCTGCAGAACGGGTGTAAACGTTAACTAATAGTAACAGCAGAACCATGGAGCACAGGAAAAGCATATTTGTGAGTAGCTAACGCGTATTGTCTCCGTGGGGAAGTTGGTAGAGCGTTGGATCCTGGGTTCATATCCCAATGATGACAACTTTTCTTACTATATTTTGCTTAAAAGTGTTATATAGGACTATTAATATCACCGCACGTATGATGCAATTGTTTCTTTATTCTACTCCTCCGACTGTTTATGCTTACTCTGTGAAACTACAAATGCACCAGCTGCTTCATCATGAGTGGTGTCTGTTTTGTCGCACATGTCCGACAGAACGCCACACGTACCTACACAAACGTTCTCCATAGGTTTGCTACTTTCAACTAACGAAGCAAAAACAGGCTGCCAAAAGAACATTTCTACAAACTCTGAAAAGCTCTTTAAATGTCAGGAAAACGTTCTTCCAAATAACAGTTTCAAGCGTAAACAGTTACACTACTGGCCATTAAACTTGCTACACCAAGAAGAAATGCATATGATAAACGGGTATTCATTGGACAAATATATTATACTAGAACTGACATGTCATTACATTTTCACGCGATGTGGGTGCATACATCCTGAGAAAACAGTACCCCAAACAAACACCTCTGGCCGTAATAACGTCCTTGATACGCCTGGGCATTGAGTCAAACAGAGTTTGAATGGCGTGTACAGGTACAGCTGCCCATGAAGCTTCAACACGATACCACAGTTCATCAAGAGTAGTGACTGGCGTATTGTGACGAGCGAGTTGCTCGGCCACCATTGACCAGAAGTTTTCAGTTGGTGAGAGATCTCGACAATGTGCTGGCCAGGGCAGCAGTCGAACATTTTCTGTACCCAGAAAGGCCGTACAGGACCTGCAACTTGCGGTCGTGCATTATCCTGCTGAAATGTAGGTTTTCGCAGGGATAGAATGAAGGGTAGAGCCACGAGTCGTAATACATCTGAAATGTAACGTCCACTGTTCAAAGTGCCGTCAATGCGAACAAAAGGTGACCGAGACGTGTAACCAATGGCACCCCATACCATCACGCTGGGTGATACGCCAGTATGGCGATGACGAATACACGCTTCCAATGTGCGTTCACCGCGATGTGTCCAAACACGGATGTGACCATCATGATGCTGTAAACAGAATCTGGATTCATCCGAAAAAACGACTTTTTGGCATTTGTGCAACCAGGTTCGTCGTTGAGTACACCATCGCAGGCGCTCCTGTCTGTGATGCAGCGTCAAGGGTAACCGCAGCCACGGTCTCCGAGTTGATAGTCCATGCTCCTGCAAACGTCGTCGAACTGTTCGTGCAGTTGGTGGTTGTCTTGCAAACGTCCCCATCTGTTGACTCAGGGATCGGGACGTGGCTGCACGATCCGTTACAGCCATGCAGTTAAGATGCCTGTCATCTCGACTGCTAGTGATACGAGGCCGTTGGGATCCAGCACGGCGTTCCGTATTACCTTCCTGAACCCTCCGATTCCCTATTCTACTAACAGTCATTGGATCTCGACCAAGGCGAGCAGCAATGTCGCGATACGATAAACCGCAATCGCGATGGGCTACAATCCGACCTTTATCAAAGTCGGAAACGTGATGGTGCGCATTTCTCCTCCTTACACGAGGCATCACAACAACGTTTCACCAGGCAACGCCGATCAACTACTGTTTGTGTATGAGAAATCGGTTGGAAACTTTCCTCATGTCAGCACGTTTTAGGAGTCGCCACCGGCGCCAAATCTTTGTGAATGCTCTGAAAAGCTAATCATTTGCATATCACAGCATTTTCTTCCTGTCGGTTAAATTTCGCGTCTGTAGCACGTCATCTTCGTGGTGTAGCAATTTTAATGGCCAGTAGTGTCAAACAAGTTGTCATCAGTGGAGTTTGACCGTTGGACCCTAGCACGATGACCTCACGGTCTACCAACTTTTTTTTTTTTACTTGGTTTATTCACACCAACGATATTACAGAGATTGACCACTAAAATAACGTTACAACTCATAGCATTAAAGTGAAAGTCGTTCGAGAGTGGCCAACAGCGGACTCACAACACGTTTAAAGACGTACATGACATTCATTATTCATTCCAGTATTTCATTGTAAGTTCGTAATCGCTGCAGGAGATGTACAGCTTCAAGGCCTCTTCTTACGGAGAACAGCCGTCGATCACAGATACGCCTTTCCTGTGCTCCGTAGTTCTACTGTTACTTTTAAGTGGCGTTTACGCATGTTCGACTGGACGACAGCACATATCACGGACTAAATCGGTGTTTTGGTTGATACTCTATCGACATACAACGTTCTGTACAGATGTGACTGTCTGACATCTGGAAGTTTGGGTGTTAGAACGTGTGACATTTCCGCTTTTGAGTTGTAAATAGAATAACGGATGCATGTCCACGATTTTTAGATTTTCCTACTGTCTTCACGTCGAAACTTGGTAACTTCTGACAGACTAATTTCGACTTCACTGAAACACTTGGTGGGGTGAGTATGGACTCGGTTATTTTTGAACAGATCTGCGATACCGCCATTTTCGGCAGAGAGCCGACGGGCGGCGGCTGAGTCGGCACTCGGCACAATGGCGGCGGACAGGTTGCGGCTGATTTATTGGGGGTGGCGACGACAAATTATCTGGAGATGGTCTGGCGCCAGCAGCGCGGCTGTTGTCTGCAGAGCCCGGCGCCAAACGCCACCCCTCGCCTCCCTCCCCTTCGATCCAATTCGGGAGATCCGGCTGCTCCCCAGCCGTCAGCCACCGCCGCTGTGAGAGGCAACAGACGGCCCGAGGCGGCGCCGCGCTTCGGGATGTCTTCGTCGCGCCCATCAGGCGGCACAGCTACCAACGAACGGAGCGTGTGCAGTCAGCGTTTCAGACTGTCACTAGAAGTCTGGACGGTGTGGTGAAAGTGGTTTAGAAAATACCGTCTTACGTTATCAGTTTACTAGATCAACATCTACATCCATACTCCGCAAGCCACCTGACGGTGTGTGGCGGAGGGTACTTTGTGTACCTCTATCGGTTCTCTCTTCTATTCTGGTCTCGTATTGTTCGTGGAAATAAAGATTGTCGGTATGCCTCTTTGTGGGCTCTAATCTCTCTGATTTTATCCTCATGGTCTCTTCGCGAGATATACGTAGGAGGGAGCAATATACTGCTTGACTCCTCGGTGAAGGTATGTACTCGAAACTTCAACAAAAGCCCGTACCGAGCTACTGAGCGTCTCTCCGGCAGAGTCTTCCACTGGAGTTTACCTATCATCTCCTTAACGCTTTAGCGGGTTCCTAAATGATCCTGTAACGAAGCACGCTGCTCTCCGTTGGATCTTCTCTATCTTTTCTATCAACCCTATCTGGAACGGATCCCACACCGGTGAGCAATATTCAAGCAGTGGGCGAACAAGTGTACTGTAACCTACTTCCTTTGTTTTCGGATTGCATTTCCTTAGGATTCTTCCAATGAATCTCAGTCTGGCATCTGCTTTACCGACGATCAACTTTATATGATCATTCCATTTTAAATCACTCCTAATGCGTACTCCAAGATAATTTATGGAATTAACTGCTTCCAGTTCTGACCTGCTATATTGGAGCTAAATGATGTGGGATCTTTCTTTCTATGTATTCGCAGCACATTACACTTGTCTACATTGAGATTCATTTGGCCCTCTGAGTCTCGTGAACAAATAGCGCAAGCTGGGTTTCACACGATCGTCTTTTTCGAAACCCATGTTGATTCCTACAGAGTAGATTTCTAGTCTCCAGAAAAGTCATTATACTCCAACATAATACGTGTTCCAAAATTCTACAACTGATCGACGTTAGAGATATAGGTCTATAGTTCTGCACATCTGTTCGACGTCCCTTCTTGAAAACGAGGATGACCTGTGACCTTTCCCAATCCTTTGGAACGCTACGCTCTTCGAGAGACCTACGGTACACCGCTGCAAGAAGGGGGGCAAGTTCCTTCGCGTACTCTGTGTAAAATCGAACTGGTATCCCATCAGGTCCAGAGGCCTTTCCTCTTTTGAGCGATTTTAATTGTTTTTCTATCCCTCTGTCGTCTATTTCGACATCTACCATTTTGTCATCTGTGCGACAATTGTGGTTGCAAAATATTTTCAGAAGAATGGGAAAACTAGTATTAGCCAACCTGGGGGAAGATTATTTTGGATTCCGGAGAAATATAGAAACACATGAGGCAGTGCTGACGCTGTAGCGTATATTGAGAGAGAGAATGAAAAACGGCAAACCTACATTAACAGGATCTGTAGACTCAGAAAAGGCTCTCGACAATGCTGACTAGAATGGTGACTGGAATATAGTCTTTGAAATTCTAAAGGTAGCCGGAATAAAACACGGGGAGTGAAAAGTTAGGTTAGGTGGGGGTAAAACCTGGCAATTTTCAGTTTTCCTAACATTGTGGACAATGAGGTGTGGATTATTCCGCAATTTCAAATTGAAGTCATAGATTTGGTTGTTACCTACAACCCGTCCCAATTTCAGCTCTGTCTGATTATTAACGACAAAAAAATTTGCAACTTACCAAAGAAAAAACTTGCGGTGTTTTACCGCAAAAAATGAGCAAAGCCCCGCAGTGTGTGTCTGTCTCATTTGATGTAAACATGGATAAAAAAAGGATGGCTGCGTAATAAAACCACTTGGAACGGAATGAGTTTTTTGTTTGTTCCTGCTCTTTTACTACACCGAAGCCATTGAGTGATAGAGAAACCTGGTAATTCCTCGAAGTCCGAGGCTCTTCTTCTTCTTCTTCTTCTTCTTCTCCGGATACTTTTTCGCCAAATAGTAAGTCCATATCTACAGCTGAGACACTGTCATGATGTGAGATGTCTCAAACTGACTCTGCAGAAAAAATCAAGTGGCAGTTTCACCTGCTTCCTTCCCTTTTTTTCCATTCGTCCTTCCTAGGTGTCCACTTTAGAGGCAGAGATTTCAATGCTTTGCCAGAACAATTTTGTGAAAATATTTTAGATATTGGATTTATAGCTTCAGGTGAGTTCTATATTACTGGGATTATCATTGAAGAACTGTCGCTACATTGTTGGAGCTTCGGTAATTTACCCCAAAAACATACCTGCGGGGATTTATCCCATTTCCCGAAAAATGCGCCATTGTTGATTTTGGGGACCAACTGGGACAGTTATTTCTTCGCCAAACTAAAGCTTAAATGCAGCAGTGTCAACGAGCAATTCGTAGATTCTTCTTTTCAAACCATACATTATACACTGTTCAAGTAAAACATATAAACAATAAAAAACAGTCTTGCCTCATTTTCTCATCTCCGGAGCGGTCTGCCAGAATAAACTTTCATGGAACAATAAGTTACAATAAGACAGCTCGTGAATCGATGGCGGTCAACCAAAAAAATTCGGTGCGGGTTTTTAACCCACGCCGAGCTTTACCACCACCAAACCTGTCTTCAACTTGTTCCGAAAACTAGAGTGTAGTTTTACGACTCGAACGATATGAAAGGAAAGCAGTAATTTAGAAAGGAGTGAAACGGGCTCGTAACCTCGCCCTGGTGTTGTTCAATCTGTATACTGAGCACGCTGTGAACGAAACCAAGAATTAAAGTTCCGAGAGAATAAATAAAAACTTTGAGGTTTGTCGACAACACGGTAATTCTATCAGAGACGGCAAAGGACTTGAAAGAGCAGTTAAACTGAATTTGTAGTGCTTGAAAAGAGGTTATTTAACGAATATCAACAAAAGGAAAACAAAGGTGATGGAATGTAGTCGAATTATATAAGACGATGCTGATTCTACATCTACATCTACATTTATACTCCGAAAGCCACCCAACGGTGTGTGGCGGAGGGCACTTTACTTCTCACTGTCATTACCTCCCTTTCCAGTCGCGTGTGGTTCGCGGGAAGAACGACTGCCGGAAAGCCTCCGTGCACGCTCGAATCTCTCTGATTTTACATTCGTGGTCTCCTCGGGAGGTATAAGTAGGGGGAAGCAATATATTCGATACCTCATTCAGAAACGCACCCTCTCGAAACCTGGACAGCAAGCTACACCGCGATGCAGAGGACCTCTCTTGCAGAGTCTGCCACTTCAGTTTGCTAAACATCTCCGTAACGCTATCACGGTTACCAAATAACCTTGTGACGAAACGCGCCGCTCTTCTTTGGATCTTCTCTATCTCCTCTGTCAACCCGACCTGGTACGGATCCCACACTGATGAGCAAGACTCAAGTATAGGTCGAACGAGTGTTTTGTAAGCCACCTCCTTTGTTGATTCACTACATTTTCTTAGGACTCTCCCAATGAATCTCAACCTGGCACCCGCCTTACCAACAATTAATTTTATATGATCATTCCACTTCAAATAGTTCCATACGCATACTCCCAGATATTTTACAGAAGTAACTGCTACCAGTGTTTGTTCCGCTATCATATAATCATAAAGAAAGGATCCATCTTTCTATGCATTCGCAATACATTACACTTGTTTATGTTAAGTGTCAGTTGCCATTCCCGGAATCAAGTGCCTATCCGCTGCAGATCTTCCTGCATTTCGCTGCAATTTTTTAATGTTGCAATTTTCTAATGCTGCAATTAAGAAGTGGGACACTAAAAGTAGTAGATGAGTGTTGCTATTTAGGTGTCATAATAACTGAAGATTGCCGAAACAGAGAGGACATAAAATTCACGTTGCAATGGCAAGGGAAGCCTTTCATAACAACGGGAGTATGTTAACATACAAAATAAATTTACATGTTAGGAAGTCTTTTCAGAAGATATTTATCTGGAGTATAGCCGCGTACGAAAGTGGAACGTGGATGATAAACAATTCAGACAGGAAGGCAGGGTAGCTTTCCGAATGGGGCGACTAAAAAGTTACCATTTGAGGGGGTTGCTGCAGGGTATATGCAAGGTAGTGCGACTCTGATGCGTGTATATAACCGTCGAAATGTAGACAACGGATTAGTGTGGCATTCGTGTCTTTCCGAGATGCATGCAATAAGTGCGACGACGTGAAATACGTCGATGCTATTACCAAATGCTTCCAAACAGGACCAACGTGCTTTTCTTGGCTGCCGAAAGACAAACACCAACAGACATCCATAGGAGAACAGAGAACGTGTATGGGGCAGCACGTCTGTCGTAAACCACTGTTGTGGAATGGTGCGCCAAACTGTGTGCTGATCGCGATTCGACACAAGACGGCAGTAGATTTGGGAGGCCAACCTCAACCATTGTCGCAACGCAGAAGGAACGCCAACTGAAGCTGGGAGACACTCGAGCACCAACGGTGTAGTCCTGACCTCTACCCATGCGATGATCACGCCTTCGGTTTCTTTAAAAAGGCCTTGAAGGGTCGACGATTCCTGTCGGACCGGAAAGTGTACCAGTTAGTTACGGACTTCTTCATGCAGCAGGACACGGTACTTTACCAAAAGGGTATCTTCAACCTGGTGTGCCTTTGGGATGGTTGACTGAATGCTCACGGCTATTTTGCCTGACAGGCATACCGATTCTGCGCTGCACAGCCTTCAAACGGAAACTTTTTGATCGCCCATTCTAGAAGATTACGAGACACATCCAAATAAGAAGGGACAAACTCGTAGATCACATTTTGAGACACAATAACATCGCTAGAACTGTAGCAGAAGGAGCTATTGAGGGAAATAATCGCCGGAAGCGACCAACGATGTCGCACATGAAGCAGATTATGAATGATGTGGGACGCTCGGTCATAGCGGCCGGCTAAAACGTATCGCAGTAGAAGACTAGAGGACGCGAGAGGCAACGGTCTTGTCTTAAGTTTCCGTCTTACATTCAATTTAAATTTAGTAGGAAGTATCTTTACGTATTACACTGCGCTGTAAAGTGAATATTCAAGTTTGGAATTACGATGAGATTATTGCTAAGCGAGCTACAGAAGAAAACCTCTGCGGAGTTCAGAAAGCAGAAGAAGATGTTGGCAGACTGAAACTTCCAACTGAGCTTTCAGACGCGTAGGAGAAGCTCAGTGGGTGAGAGAAATCCCGCGCAACACAAAAAGCAAGGTTCAATACCAGTTGCGACCTGTTGCTGTCGTGGTCTTTAGGCTGAAGACTGATTTATGCAGCTCTACATGCCAGTGCAAAAGATTCATTACAGCGTACACTACGCTACAGAGAGAATGACTGATATTTTACTTTAAACTGTTAGCTTCACATTCGCTGTCAATTTACTTGAACCTTTTCGTATTGTTAATATGGAACGTTTGCATTTTGTGATTTCCACTATTGGCTCCCAACAGGGATGGTGCCGTTATAGGTTATGTTTTTCCTTGTTATTGTATGCCTGCCTATCACTACTTTTCGAAGTTAACAGAAATTGTTCCTCTTATTCGTACTCCTATGCAATGTATAGCAGCCAAGTAAAGTGAATTAAATAATCTGTCCACCACCTTCTGTCACTGTTAACATAAAACATTATCGTAAGAACTAGCGTCTGAACTGAAACCGAAAACCATTTCCGGCGAACAGAAAGTGTGTGGCTCAGTACTCCTGTACAAGTTTTAAAAAGTCACGATGTTCATCAGATCATAAGTTCCCTGCAGATTGGAAATTTTATTCTTAACTCAGAAAATAGATCGTTAAGGATACAAAATCGCATTTCATAGTATTTTATTTGGTGTCACGCTCGTGGCAGGAGAGGTATTTTCAAAACCACAAATTATTAATCTCGTACAATAAATTTTTAATCAGCGTTAATCTTCATTCCACTGAAAATTTGCAGTTGTCTGGAAGTACAACACGGAAAGCAAATTCAATGTGAAAAGCAAAAGAGTAAGAGAACTAGTAACATGAATAAATATTGTAAAAAATTGACTTGCAAATACATGAAGAGATCGGTCACGGTATAATAGAATTGCTACTGAAAGCATTGTGGTTCTAGGTCAAGCAGACGGAGGTAACATCAGGCTCTTCTCTACTGTCGCTAAAATACGTCCTTGAAGTCGAATATACACAGTGCAGTCCAATTAAGAAGTTTTCCGAAATAACTAATGTTCATGACGAATGTAATTAGTCCCAGAGTTATAAAGCAGGATTAAATCGCTGTGTACATTATCTTCCCCCGGGACGTCGGAGAACAAGGATTCCGCCCCATACAGCATAAATATTTGAGCAGGGAGCTCCATCTGGCAGCGCGCCCGCATTCACATCTGCATATTAGCAAGCGGCCGCCCAGACGTTTTCTTTTATGGTTTCATCGGGGAGGTTTTCGCTAGAGGGGGCGCAGAAAGGGGACAGCAATGGGAACGGGGCACCGTGCCAGCGAACGACGCTACGCGCGCTGAACGTTGCCGTCACTCACTTCCGCTTTGATTCCATTGCTCTCACGACACGCGGACCGACTCCACCAGCCTCAGATAGACCACTTCGCCTTACATACACAATGATTGAAAACTGCAGGAGTATTTCATAAGTCTTCGCAACCACGTCACACAATGAACGAGACTGCTCGCATTATGAAGAACTTGTTGGTCGTGTGAAACAAGTGACTGATATTCGAACTTGAAGTGCTTCAAACATTAATCATTACCTTTTGCAATATTTCCACCTGTAGTGATCATGCCGACCTAGACATCAATGCCCAATCTCCTGCCGAACTCTAAATCTTCATCTGGATCTACACTGAGGTGGCAAAGTCATGGGATAGTGATACGCTCATATACAGAAGGCGCTAGTATCGCATACACAAGGTATAAAAGGGCAATGCATAGTTGATTCGTATGAAAAGCGCTCCAACTTGATTATAGCCGCACGATGAGAATAAACAAACTGAACGCGGAATGTTAATTGGGGCTAGACGCATACGACATTCCATTTTGGAAATCGTTAGAGAATTTAGTATTCCGAGATCGACAGTGTCAGGAGTGTGCCGGCAATACCAGATGTGTGGCATTACCTTTCACTGTGGACAACTCAGTATCCGAGGGCCTCCACATAACGATCGAGAGTAGTTGTCAGTGCTAATAGACAAGCGTCCGCCCCGATAGTTGAATGGTTAGCGTGACAGATTGCCGTCCTCAGGGGCCCAGGTTCGATTCCCGGCTGGGTCGGGGATTTTCTCCCCTCAGGGATTGGGTGTTGTGTTGCCTTCATCATCATTTCATCCCCATCCGGCCCGCAGGTCGCCCAATGTGGCGTCGAATGTAATAAGACCTGCACCAAGGCGGCCGGACCTGCCCCGTAAGGCTCAAATGGTTCAAATGGCTCTGAGCACTATGGGACTCAACATCTTAGGTCATAAGTCCCCTAGAACTTAGAACTACTTAAACCTAACTAACCTAAGGACATCACACACACCCATGCCCGAGGCAGGATTCGAACCTGCGACCGTAGCAGTCTCGCGGTTCCGGACTGCAGCGCCAGAACCGCTAGACCACCGCGGCCGGCTGCCCCGTAAGGGGCCTCCCGACCAATGGCGCCAAACGCTCATTTCCATTTCCTTAGACAGCAACACTTTGAGAAATAACGCATAAATCAATGTGGGACGTACGACGCACGTATCTGTTAGGGCAATACGGCGAAATTTGGCATTAATGGGCTGTGGCAGCAGATGACCGATGTGAGTGCTTTTGCTAACATCACGACATCGCCTGCAGCACCTCTCCTGGGCTCGTGATCATTTCAGATGGAGTCTAGATGGCTCTGAGCACTATGGGACTTAACATCTATGGTCATCAGTCCCCTAGAACTTAGAACTACTTAAACCTAACTAACCTAAGGACAGCACACAACACCCAGCCATCACGAGGCAGAGAAAATCCCTGACCCCGCCGGGAATCGAACCCAGGAACCCGGGCGTGGGAAGCGAGAACGCTACCGCACGACCACGAGATGCTGGCATGGAGTCTAGATAAACGTGGCCTGGTCACATGAGTCCAGATTTCAGCTGGTGAGAGATGATCGTAGGGTTCGAGTGTGGCACAGACCCCACGAAGCCATGAACCCATGTTGTCAACAAGACACTGTGCAAACTGGTGGTGGCTCCAAAATAGTGTGGGTTGTGTTTACGTGGAATGGAATGAGTCTTTGGTTCCTACTGAACCGATCATTGACTCAGATGGTTACGGTCGGCTGCTTGGAGACCATTAGCAATCACTCATGGACTTCATGTTCCCAAACAACGATGGAATTTTTAAGAATGACGATGCGCCATGTCAGCGGTCCACAATTGTTCGCGATTCGTTTGTAGGACATTCTGGACAATTCGAGCGAACGAGCTTTCGGCCCACATCGCCCGACATGAATCCCATCGAAAATTTAAGGGACATAATCGAGAGGTCCATAAAATCCTGCACCGGCAATACTTTCGCAGTTATGGACGGCAGCATGACTCATTCGTTATTTCTGCAGGGGACGTCCAAGACTTATTGAGTCAATACCACGTCGAGTTACTGCACTACGCCAGGCAAATTGAGGTCCCACACGATATTAGGAAGCATAATTTGGACATTTTTAGAAATTTGTGGTAAGGTCTTATGGGACCAAACTGCTGAGGTCATCCGTCCCTAAGCTCACACACTACTTAATCTAACTTAAACTAACTTACGCTAAGGACGACACAGACACCCATGCCCGAGGGAGGACTCCAACATCCGACGGAGGGAGCCGCGCGGAACGTGAAAGGACACATCAGACCGCGCGGCGTAGCCGCGCAGCATGACGTATAACATCACTTTTGTCATCTCAGTGTAGATCTACACAGACACTATCTGATCAAAAGTATCTAGACAGCTATTACTGGACGTTAATATGGGATGCGTCCACCATTCGCCCTTATGACGGCTTGAACTCTGCGGGGGACACTATCAATAACGTGTCGAAATGTCTGTACAGCTGTGGCAGGTGACAGCCCATTCTCTTTAGAGCCGAAATCAGAGACAATAGTGAAGTTAGACGTGGCGGTCTGTAAACGAAGTCGACGTTGTAACTCAGCCAAAGATTTCCATTGGGTTCAGGTCGGGACACTGGGCGGGCCAAATCATTGCAGGTAAGTTGTTGTATACAAACCATTGCTTCAACGATGCTGATGAAACCCATCATCGTCTCCAGACTATTGCTCCACTCTTCGTAGTAAACAATGCTATAAAACATGTACACATCCTCCGGCATTTAGCGTTTCTTAAACGCAATGAAAATACCACACTCTAACAAGAAAAACAACCCCCATATCGTAACACTACCTCTCTCTTACTTCATCGTTGGGAGAACACATCGCAGTTAGCTTTTATTCCACGCCAAAATCACGTTTTTTTAAAGATCAAGGGATTTGTTAACTCGTCGATAAAATTCACATTTACATCATTTAGTCTGCAGACGACAAGCTATCAGTGCAGGACACCATACAGAAGGTCCTGCAAAACCATATAATGTAAAATAGCGATAAGAACAAAAACAAACAAAAACTGCATGTTCATTTTCTAGTTTTCAGTAAACAAAGCCCACTGATGATGGCATAGAGGTGCCGAAACATGTTTGGGTAACAAGAGAAAAAAAAAAACAGTGTTTTTGAGTAAAAGACGAAACCTATATCCAATAACTCTGACATACAGTAAAATCGCTCATTAAAATAATTAATCTGTAGAATGTGCAACTTAAGTTTCGCCGTTTCCCTACCCTTAACATTCTGATAGCGTGTTCGCCGCTCAGCACCTCCTGTCCGTCCGACAAGTGAGACTGTGCTCTCATACGCGTAGCTTTTCCACTGGCGTCTTCGCGCCTCCCTGTCGTAGAGGAGCTTCAATGTTACAACAACTTTACTTGTGAATCGATATATCAGTCATTTTTATTTTTAATAGGATATTTGTACAATAAATTCACTTAAGTTTTATTGTTCATAAGCAAGTCTCATTTACACAGTCGTTTTACAAATTACAATTTCAGAAAAGCAAAATACCTAAATATATTTTAAGTTTCGTTTAATTTACGTCTATGGTCACAAACTTTTTGTTAACAGATTACCGGTTTTGGTCTATAATGACCATCATCAGATCTGCAGCAAAAAATGGAAAAACATAAATACACTCGCAGGTTGTCTACAGCTTAAAGACGATAAATAGATCATAATGATAAGTACTACCGTGCGCTCTTAGTATGAATAGGTACACCTGTTTTATAAAATCAAAGTCCTAATGTACTGCAGCCATAGTGGCATCGTCAAATGTTAAATGCAAAATCAGCACCAACATTGTCAAATATATATAAATAACATCATATGCGCGAGTCACGTTGTCAGCAGCACTACCGTTCAAAGCAAACTGCCGCACAGTAGCCACAAGATGCTTGTGCTGTAAGTTCACCAGATGTCGCTAATGTCACAACACAAACATCTTGTGGCTTCTGTACATTATATACATGTTAATAATTTTAGTGACCTCGTCCCGCTGTCGCGAGTTCGACACTGTCCTTAGAATTTTTGTAGCATGCCTGGAAGTAATTTTAGTGTTTTCAGTGAATTAAGAGTTGCACTTTTAACATAGCAAATCCTGGTCACATTGATTCACTCACTTAAACTCTGGGTGGCACAACCTCACCTACCGCCTTGGGTTCTTCCAGATCACCACCGCAGCTATACAATTTACTGGAAACAAATGATAATTTGTGCCGGACCAGAACTCGAACCCGGATTTCCCGCGAGCGGTCGACTTAATCACTTCGGCTATCCGAGCACACTTCACAGACCCAAACTTCGTATGTCCCAGTGTCTGAATCAAAGAGAGCTCGCACAATTATGAGATTGTCGAACAGTGAGCTACTATCTTCTCGTCAGGTTGCTTTGCCTTTGACACCAAATACATTAGTTCAGTATCTGTATTTAACAGAGGCTGTAAGGACATTGTCAAAAACACACACTGCACTAATGTGTTTTCCAAGCAGCCAGGCTGCCGGGGCAGGTTGAGCGACTCCTCACGCCCGTTCTTAGCTCGCTGCAGTAGCTTTGGTAGGCTGCCCAGCGCCTGCTACTACACGACAACTTGCCAGTTTGTTTCCTGAATACAAATGCTTAGCGGAATCGGCGCTAGTAACGTCACAAAGCTTTAGGTACGAACAAAGTACATTTTTATTCTAGCGCTAAAAAATTCTGGCATACGCTAAAGCATAGAAAGTCTTAAGTTTCTGAGCTAATTACTGTGCTAAACACTTTATCCACATAACTCCCAGTTCCAAACTCAGGGGACAGTCGTTTTTGCTGTATCTGATTCCAATGCCCATATGGACGTGTCGTTTGAATGTGCGGCCATAAAAAATTGTGGGAACGTACAGCGATACCACAAAGCGTTACCACAATACCATTGTAATACATCATAAATAAATAAAGATAGTGCCAAAACTCTATTATAGTTATTTAAATGTACAGTAGTAATCATAAGGTTTTTCTCGTACAATTGGTTTCTCAGAACAAAAATATTAGTTTACAAAAAGAAATCAGTTGCTCTACACGTCAAAAAAGTATTCGCACACCTACACGAAACTCTATCTATAATTACGTAACTCAATTCTAGTAGCATAAGTGCAAATCGCTGGCATTAATGACAGCTTGCATACGTCTTTACGTGGAGTGAAATACATTGCGAGATAACATCTGATGATATTTTCGACCATTCCTCTAACAACACCGTCTGAAACTCCGGGTCCCTAAAGAACTTTTTCGTATTTTTGTACCCAAATGTGCCCAAAGAAGCTCTATCCGGTTAAGATTAGGTCTCTGCGGTGGAGTGAAAACCCTGCTAGAAGCATTATATAATAACCATTCATGAGTTCTCAGACCAATCTGTTTACGATCTTTGTCTTGTTGAAAGTAAAAGACGTTATCAAGACTCAGTTTCTGTGCACTGTTATGTAGATGGCCTCACAAGATATCGATATATTTACGATGATCCGTGACAGCTTCAATAACTGCCAAGTCACCAACGCCAGAAACTGCCATGCATCCCCAAACCATTACGCTTTATTCCTCATGTTTGACTGTAACTAAGACATGTTGTGACTGGGTCTCTGTATTTGGTCTGCACTACACTACTCCTTCAGTCCAAACCAGTTAAAATTGGATTCATCAGATAATAGCACAGTATGTCAAAATTCAATCGATTTAATGACATAATCTTTTTCGAACTACAAGCTTTTTCTTCAGTTAACTTCCGAAATAAATGGCCTCTCTCTGGCAGACCTGCCATGAATACCAGCTGCGTTCAAAGGATTTCTAATAGTTTAAACATTGATCTGTTTGTTGCACGTGGACTGAATGTCCGAGACAAATTACCCTGCACTTTTAAAGGGCTTTTTGTGCAAGACGAACTATCTTTCGACGCTCACTACTTGTAAGAACCCTTGGACATTCGGATACGCGTTTATTGTCTGTTGTACCACTCTCTCGAGACTTCTTGATGATAGCCCGCACTGACAGTTAACAGAAAGTTACTTACTAATCTCACGGTAATTTTTACCCTGTGAATGCAATAAAACCGCATTGTTGCGGAACGACACGGAATGCTGTTTCTCGTTCAGACTCCTCGCGACAAGTGAATCCCGTTACACTGGCCATCAGGCAAGCGACTGAAAAGTTTGTCAACTCCGACAGCACAAATCTGGTACGCACGGCGCTGTAGCACAACAAATGTCGTACAGTATACCAAACGTTTCTGAGCAGGAGAAACCCTCGTTTAATTGATTACATGTGTTTCTGTTATGTTGGAAAAATATTGTAATACACAAATTATTTCCTTATTTGAAACACATTTATATGTTGATAGTATTTATACATTTTGTATTAGCTGTAAAAATGTGTCTGTGGCAGTACTTTTTGGTACCACAGCAGTTTTACAGTTGAGCGGGAAGGGTGGGGGCGAGAGAGCTCAGCTTTGGCAGTTCTGTCAGGGTCGCAGGATCAGTTCGGTACAGCTCTGCGAAAAATAGGGTTTAAAGTCACCTCGACAACTAGGACATCTACATCTATGTAGATACTCCGCCACCGTTCGGTAAAAAATGGAAATGAGCGTTTGGCGTCATTGGCCGGGAGGCCCCTTGCGGAGCAGGTCCGGCTGCCTGGGTGCAGCTCTTATTACATTCGACGCCACATTGGGGGACCTGTGCGCTGGATGTGGATGAAATGATGATGAAGACAACACAGCACCCAGTCCCTGAGCGGAGAAAATCTCCGACCCAGCCGGGAATCGAACCTGGCCCCTTAGGACGGCAATCCGTCACTCTGACCATTCAGCTATCTTTTTTTCTCCTTTGTTCGGTAATGTTCGTTGCGTTTGATCTGAGCGGCCGTCACAAGACATCCGTTCATGCTGATCGTTGATTCCTTTACTCAGTTTTTTTTATTTTTTTATTACAGAGGGCGAGCAGCCCTTTGACCGAACACGCTGAGCCACCGTGCCGGCGAGCTATCGAGGCGGACAACCGTTCGGTATATGGGGGAGAGTATGATGAAAGTCACTTCCTTTCCTTTTCGCCTACAGATACAGCGAAGGGAAAACGACTGTCTGTAAGCCTCCGTAAAAGCCCTAATTCCTCTCATCTTATCTTACTGGTCCTTACTGCGTTGGCTGCTGTAGAGTCGTTTTGCAGTCGACCTCAGTTCTCTAAACTTTCGCAACACAGCCTCGATAAAAGAGCGTTGTCTTCCCTCCATGATTCCCATGTGCATTTACGATACATTTTCGTAATACTTGCGTCCTGATCGAACCTACCGGTGACAAATCAAGTAACAAGCCCCTGAATTGTTTGGATGTCATCCTTTAATCCGACCTGTTGGGAATCCCAAACACTGTAGCAGTACTAAAGAATGCGTCGCACTAGCGTTTTATATGCCGTCTCCTTTATGAGCTACATCGTCACAGAATTTTCCCAATGAAACGAAGATGAGCATTAGCCTTCTCTGTTGGCAACCAGATGAGCTCATTCCATTTCATGTCGCTTTACAACGTTACCTCTAAATATTTAATCAACGTGACTGTGGCAAGCGGCACACTACTAACGCTGCATTCGAACGTTACAGGACTGTTTTCATTACTCATCCGCATTAACTTACAGTCTTCTACATTTACGGCAAGCTGCCATTCATCAGACCAACTAGAAATTCTATTTGTCATTTTGTGTTCTCGTACAGTCATTGAACGACGACGACACCTTCCAGTACACTACCAGAGGAGAGGCATAAACACAACTATCAGAGGAGAGGCATAAACACAGAAAATCGTAAGAAATTGAATCTGTCGAGTCCTTTTCTAAGAAACCATTGTGGCATTTGCTTTAAGGCACCTAGAGTATACACGGACGTCCTAAAACTGGGGGCCAGATGGATATTTGGACTCTGCTCTTCAGGAATGTGTAGGAAGTGCCGCGCAGGATTCACGTTTCACCGATAACGAGGTTGTTCGAGGTGGAGCACAAGCTCGGACTTGAAAAGACTGGGAACGAACTCGGTCATGTCGTTTACAAGGGAATCATCCTGGTATTTGCCGTAACGGTACATGAAAGCAATGAGAAATCTAAATTTGGATGGCTTGACGTAATTTTGACCACTATCCTCTAGATTGTGCGTCGAGTATCTTAACCACTGCATCACTGCAATGTTTGCACTGAGAAGAGGTAAAGTTATTAACGAAGAAGAGTTGCTCACAGTCTGGCGTACAGACATTGGCCGTCGCAGCCCACTGACCAAAATTATTTGCAAATTTTGCTTGCAGCACGGGCACTTGGAACGTCCCTCTTGCTTCGTCATCGGAGCCGACGCGCGGCACGCTAGACAAATTACGCCACGTATTTCTCAGCAGGTTTATTCGAAAACGTTCTTCTGTGAAACCAAATTAATTCTCAGGCCTAGGAAAAACTGAGTTAATATCGTCAATCTTCCTTTGACCCGCAAGACAGGGTTAAACACGCCAGAGCTGCAAGACCAATAACTAATCCGGTTGTTATCTTACAACAACAAGAAATATTCGGAGATTCTCCCAATGCATTACAAATTTACACTGACAATAGCTCATGCACTACCTCCAGGTGGATCCTACCAATTTCTCTGTTAATCTCTAGAAAGACACAAATAAAGTTCAACATTATTATGAAAACTATAGATTGTTAAGCACTGCACAGATGATGCGTTAAGTTGCAGACATGCACAGTGAAAAAGTTGTACATTTAGCTTTCAGCCCCAGCATTCTTCAGAAACGAAAACACACACACATTCGCACAAGCACGGGCACCGAACGCTCACATGAATGCCATCTCTGGCCACTATGGTCAGACTGCAATGGTGTCGCATCAAATACAAGCAGCAATCCAGAGTGAGGCGAGGAAGAGGGTGAAATAGCAAGGCATGGGAGAGAAATCAGCGCTGCATAGCAGAGCGTGCAGGGGCTGGATGGTAGCCACACAAGGCTAGCAGGTGCAGTGTCAGACAGCTGGGAGGGCGGGGGGGGGGGGGAGAAACATGGAGGGGAGAAGCAGAGAAGGGGGAAAAGACCAATAGGTGCATTGGCAGTGAGCAGAACACAATGAGGATGAAGGGATGTGAATTAGGAGAAGGTGTAGGAGAGATGGGGTAGAAACAATTTGGTGGAGGGTGCAGGAACAGTAGGTCACCACAGATTGAGTCCAGGATAATTTCAGAAGCAGAGAATGTGTTGTAAGAGGAACTCCCATCTGTGTATTTCAGAAAAGCTGGTGGTGAAGGAGAGGATCCAGATGGCCCTGGTAGTGAATAAGCTATTGAAATCAAGCATGTTATGTTCTGTTGCATGTTATGCCACAGGGTGGTCTACTTGGTCACAATTTGGAGTTGGCAGCTGGTTTGTAGTCATACCAATAGAAAAAAAATCTCCAATGATTGCAGTAGAGCTGGTATATGACATGGCTGCTTTCACAGGTAGCCCAGTCTTTGATGGGGTAGAATAAGCCAAAGTTACCCCATCTGAGAAGGTAACCTCCAGTCCGAGCTTAAAGCCTTATGGCCCTGCCAGAAACTTTCCCCGGAATCCATTTTCCTCCTTTCCACTTTGACAGCCCCCACCCTCTTTCTACATGGTCCCCAAAATACACAGATCCAACAATCTTGGACACCATACTGCAGCTAGTTTTTCGACACCACCAAAACAATTTTGGCCCTCAATGAACGACACCTCCAATCTATTCCCGAAATCTAGCCTCCCATGTCGGAGAGACCAACCACTTCCTTCACTGTCTCTCCACCATCCCCCCCCCCCTCCTTTACCTCCAGGATCCCTACTCAGCACTGGTGGAGCTGCTTCCCTATACACCAACATCCCTCGTGCCTATGGTCTTGCAACTATTTAACACATCTCTCCCAATGTCCTTCACATTCCAAATCCATTACTTCATTCCTCATATATCTTACTAACTTTATCCTAACTCTCCTTTGAAGGGAAGATATACAGATAAATCTGTGGCACAGCCATGGGTACCTGCATAGCACCCTCTTACGCCACACTATTTATGGGCCATCTAGAGGAAACCAACCTAGCATCCCAAAATCCCAAACCCCTGCTGTGGTTCAGGTTAACTGATAATGTTCTCATGATTTGGACTCAGGTCCGAGATATCCTACCCTCGTTTCTTCACAACCTTATTACCCTCTCTCCCATTAGTTTCACCTGGTTTGGCTCATCACAGCTTGCCACCTTCCTGGACGTTGACCTCCTCCTCTCTGATGTCTCCATCTGTCCACATTAAACTCACCAACCTGCATTTCGACAGCTGCCATCATCCCCTCCACACCAAAATATCCCTCCCATACAGCCTGGCTACCCAGGGATTGCGTATCTGCAGTAATAAGAACTCCATTGCCCAGTATGCTGAAGGTCTCACCAAGGCATTCACGGAAAGGCACTATCCCACAGACAATGTTCCAAACAAATTTCATGCCATATCCCCACACACCCCCAATCCTCCCAGCACCACCAAGAGAAAGGTACACATGAGCATCCCCTTTGTCATCCAATAACACCTCGAACTGGAACAACTGAATCACATCCTTTACAAGGGCGTTGTTTACCTGTCACCACTCCTCTCAATTCATGTACCCACATCCTCACAGTGCTCTGCTCTCTGCCAATGCACCCATTGTTTTTTCCCTTTCTCTGACCCTCTCCTTTCCCCCTTTCTGTCCCGCCCTCCCTCCCCCACAGCCTCCCAACTTTGCACCTGGCAGACTTGTCTGGCTACCATCTAGTCCTTACATGCTCTGCCAGGCAGCGCTGATTCCTCCACCCCAACCGTAACCTGCTATTCCTCCATCTTCACTCTCCACTATGGATTGCTGCTTGTGTTCGATGAGCCACCCTACATTCTGGCTAGAGAGGCTATAGACAGTAGTCATGTGTGGATGTGCTTGTATGGATGTGTGTGCGGTTTTTTTTTTCTGAAGAAGGCTTGGTCTGAAAGTTAAGTGAGAAACAATCTTTTCATTGCGCCTATCTGCAACTTAATGTGTCGTCTTTACGCCGAGTAGAAATCTATCCTTGTCATAATATCGTTTATATTTCTACCTGGACTTTCCATTGTACGAATACGAGTCACGTCAGTAGGTTAGAAAACACATAAAAACAATACACGTAAAGTTACCTCAGATATAATTAGAACTTATTTACTTCAAATTGACCTCACCAAGTGCGCCTCCTTCATTAAATATCCCGTATCATTTATTATTCCATTTCATTTAATACATATTTAAACAACTGTTACCATATGCCGTAAAAATGTGGTATATTTTGTAATTTCCATCAGGTAATAACATAAACTACTCCATGTTGTTGTTATTGTTGTGGTCTTCAGTCCTGAGACTGGTTTGATGCAGCTCTCCATGCTACTCTATCCTGTGCAAGCTTCTTCATCTCCCAGTACCTACTGCAGCCTACATCCTTCTGAATCTGCTTAGTGTATTCATCTTTTGGTCTCCCTCTACGATTTTTTCCCTCCATGCTGCCCTCCAGTACCAAATTGGTGATCCCTTGATGCCTCAGAACATGTCCTACCAACCGATCCCTTCTTCTTGTCAAGTTGTGCCACAAACACCTCTTCTCCACAGTTCTATTCAATACCTCCTCATTAGTTATGTGATCTACCCATCTAATCTTCAGCATTCTTCTGTAGCACCAGATTTCATAAGCTTCTATTCTCTTCTTGTCTAAAATATTTATCGTCCATGTTTCACTTCCATACATGGCTACACTCAATACAAATACTTTCAGAAACGACTTCCTGACACTTAAATCTATATTCGATGTTAACAAATTTCTCTTCTTCAGAAACGCTTTCCTTACCATTGCCAGTCTACATTTTATATCCTCTGTACTTCGACCATCATCAGTTATTTTGCTCCCCAAATAGCAAAACTCCTTTACTACTTTAAGTGTCTCATTTCTTAATCTAATTCCCTCAGCATTCCATTGTCCTCGTTTTGCTTTTGTTGATGTTCATCTTATATCCTCCTTTCAAGACACTGTCCATTCCGTTCAACTGCTCTTCCAAGTCCTTTGCTGTCTCTGACAGAATTACAATGTCATCAGCGAACCTCAAAGTTTTATTTCTTCTCCATGGATTTTAATACCTACTCCGAACTTTTCTTTTGTTTCCTGTACTGCTTGCTCAATATACAGATTGAATAGCATCGGAGAGAGGCTACAACCCTGTCTCACTCCCTTCCCAACCACTACTTCCCTTTCATGTCCCTCGACTCTTGTAACTGTCATCTGGTTTCTGTACAAATTGTAAATAGAATTTCGCTCCCTGTATTTTACCCCTGCCACCTTTAGAATTTGAAACAGAGTATTCCAGTCAACATTGTCAAAAGCTTTCTCTAAGTCTACAAATGCTAGAAACGTAGGTTTGTCTTTCCTTAATCTATCTTCTAAGTTAAGTCGTAGGGTCAGTATTGCCTCACGTGTTCCAACATTTCTACGGAATCCAAACTGATCTTCCCCGAGGACGGCTTCTACCAGTTTTTCCATTCGTCTGTAAAGAATTCGCGTTAGTATTTTGCAGCTGTGACTTATTAAACTGATTGTTCGGTAATTTTCACATCTGTCAACCCCTGATTTCTTTGGGATTGGAATTATTATATTCTTCTTGAAATCTGAGGGTATTTCGCCTGTCTCATACATCTTGCTCACCAGATGGTAGAGTTTTGTTAGGCGTGGCTCTCCCATGGCTGTCAGTAGTTCTAATGGAATGTTGTCTACTCCGGGGGCCTTGTTCGGACTTAAGGTCTTTCAGTGCTCTGTCAAACTCTTCACACAGTATCATATCTCCCATTTCATCTTCATCTACGTCCTCTTCCATTTCCATAATATTGTCCTCAAGAACATCGCCCCTTTATAGACCCTCTATATACTCCTTCCACCTTTCTGCCTTCCCTTCTTTGCTTAGAACTGGGTTTCCACCTGAGCTCTTGATATCCATGCAAGTGGTTCTCTTTTCCCCAAAGGTGTCTTTAATTTTCCTGTAGGCAGTATCTATCTTACCCCTCATAAGATAAGCCTCTGCATCCTTACATTTGTCCTCTAGCCATGCCTGCTTAGCCATTTTGCACATCCTGTCGATCTCATTTTTGAGACGTTTGTATTCCTTTTTTGCCTGCTTCATTTACTGCATTTTTGTATTTTCTACTTTCATCAATTAAATTCAGCATCTCTTCTGTTACCCAAGTGTTTCTACAAGCCCTCGTCTTTTTACCTACTTGATCCTCTGCTGCCTTCACTATTTCATTCCTCAAAGCTACCCATTCTTATTCTACTGTAATTCTTTCCGCCATTCCTGTCAATTGTTCCTTATGCTCTCCCTGAAACTCTGTACAAACTCTGGTTCTTTCAGTTTATCCAGGTCCCATCTCCATAAATTCCTATCTTTTTGCAGTTTCTTCAGTTTTAATCTACAGTTCATAACCAATAGATTGTGGTCAGAGTCCACATCTGCCCCTGGAAATGTCTTACAATTTAAAATCTGGTTCCTAAATCTCTTTCTTACCATTATATAATCTATCTGAAACCTTTTAGTATCTCCAGGGTTCTTCCATGTATACAACCTTCTTTCATGATTCTTGAACCAACTGTTAGCTATGATTAAATTATGCTCTGAGCAAAATTCTGCCAGGCGGCTTCCTCTTTCATTTCTTAGCCCCAATCCATATTCACCTACTACGTTTCCTTCTCTTCCTTTTCCTGCTGTCGAATTCCAGTCACCCATGACTATTAAATTTTCGTCTCCCTTCACTACCTGAATCCTGAATAATTTCTTTTATCTCATCATTCATTCCATCAATTTCTTCATCATCTGCTATGCTAGTTGGCATATAAACTTGTACTACTGTAGTACGCGTGGACTTCGTGTCTATCTTGGCCACAATAATGCGTTCACTATGCTGTTTGTAGTAGCTTACTCGCACTCCTATTTTTTTATTCATTATTAAACCTACTCCTGCATTACCCCTATTTGATTTTGTTTTTATAACCCTGTATTCACCTGACCAAAAGTCTTGTTCCTCCTGCCACCGAACTTCACTAATTTCCACTATATCTAACTTTAACCAATCCATTTCCCTTTTTAAATTTCCTAACCTAACTGCCCGATTAAGGGATCTGACATTCCACGCTCCGATCCGTAGAACGCCAGTTTTCTTTCTCTTGATAATGACGTCCTCTTGAGCAGTCCCCGCCCGGAATTTTTTACCCAAGAGGACGCCTTCATCATTTAATCATACAGTAAAGCTGCATGCCCTCGGGAAAAATTACGGCTGTAGTTTCCCCTTGCTTTCAGCCGTTCGCAGTACCACAACAGCAAGGCCGTTTTGGTTAGTGTTACAGGGCCAGATCCGTCAATCATCCAGACTGTTGCCCCTGCAACTACTGAAAAAGCTGCTGCACCTCTTCAGGAACCACACGTTTGTCTGGCCTCTCAACAAATACCCCTCCGTTGTGGTTGCACCTACGGTACGGCTATCTGTATCCTTGAGGCACGCAAGCCTCCCCACCAACGGCAAGATTCATGTTTAATAGGGGGGGGGGGGGGGGGGGGGGGGGGGGGGAACTACTCCATATTACAGACAAATAAGGTTTTCAGCGAAGAAAAATCTAAATATTAACAATGAGTTACAAAGAAATTTAAGCAAAATATAAATTGCAATTACTTAAAGGAATTTTAAGATGTTAATTAAAATGTTAGTAATTGAGAAGAAAATAACAGAAAGATAGGAAAGGATAGAAAGGTGGTTGATGAAACTTATTAGGAAGGCAGTTCTCGGAATAGGGTCATGGAGTCACGCATATCTTTATTCGTAAGTTTCTACGCAACTGTATTGTACACGTTTCTTTCTCCAATATTATTTGAGGTTTTTACGTAGTTTTGTATATACTTTTCTATTATTTGGTTTTAGACAGCAAATCGAGCCAGCTAACGACTCTACACTCTCCTGTGAGTCTTCCTACCGAGCACGTTCTTGTTCGCTAAGGCACTAAAGTCACTGAGAAAACCAGAAAGTAACTGAGCAGAATTTTACTCCACATAAAGGAACGTAATTACAAATTGTTTCATGCTTTCTGTACAACTGGTAGTGCAACTTCATTGATCAATGAGGGTCACTCCCTGCTGACTCGAGTATATCACCTCCCGCCGTTTGTCTCCTAAACCTGCAAGGGCGCTTTGCTGACCCCTAGATTCGAAGAGCTACAAGCAGTTCCACAAAATTCTTTTAACATTCAGGCCTTTCACCCAATCACCTTCAGGAGTGGTATGCAGGTCTTCAAATACGCCATTTATTGCTCCCACTAACAGCACTGCTCTGCAAAGTGCTGTTACCTGCAAGGGCTTTCGGGCGTTTATTTCCAAAAACTGCTAGAAGTGCGTTCATAGGACACTCAGTAACCCTTAAGACCACTTTGTAGACACCGACCACAAAGCCCCGGATCCTGGAAACTGTCTCTGATGTCCTCAGTTGCAGAGAGGTCGATCCGACAGGCACACACAGGAATAAAAGAAATCCTAGGCAGTTGCCTAGACTGGAGCGGTAATAACCCCAGTGATGAAATCCTCTGGGAATCCATCGAGGGCAGTGGGACAGCAGCTGGACATGAAGTACGTGAATAATGATAACTGAAACCAATACTTTTATTGTAATCCTACTTCGTTTATTGGTAATCTTTGGCCTGCCTCCTTGTCTCTTGGACTTTCAGTTGAAATCTACACTACTGGCCATTAAAATTGCTACACCAAGAAGAAATGCAGATGATAAATAGGTATTCATTGGACAAATATATTATACTAGAACTGTCATTTTCAAGCAATTTGGGTGCATAGATCCTGAGAAATCAGTACCCAGAACAACCAACTCTCGCCGCATTAACGGCCTTGATACGCCTGGGCATTGAGTCAAACAAAGCTTGGATGGCGTGTACAGGTACAGCTGCCCATGCAGCTTCAACACGATACCACAGTTCATCAAGAGTAGTGACTGGCGTATTGAGCCAGTTGCTCGGCCATCATTGACCAGACGTTTTCAATTGGTGAGAGATCTGGAGAATGTGCTGGCCAGGGCAGCAGTCAAACATTTTCTGTATCCAGAAAGGCCCGTACAGGACCTGCAACATGCGGTCGTGGATTATCCTGCTGAAATGTAGGGTTTCGCAGGGATCGAATGAAGGGTAGAGCCACGGGACGTAACACGTCTGAAATCTAACGTCCACTGTTCAAAGTGCCGTCAATGCGAACAAGAGATGACCGAGACGTGTAACCAATGGCACCCCATATCATTACGCGGGGTGACGAATACACGCTTCCAATGTGCGTTCACCACGATGTCGCCAAACACGGATGCGAGCATCATTATGCTGAAAACAGAACCTGCATTCATCCGAAAAAATGACGTTTTGCCATTCGTGCACCCAGATTCGTCCTTGAGTACACCATCGCAGGCGCTCCTGTCTGTGATGCAGCGTCAAGGATAACCGCAGCCATGGTCTCCGAGCTGGTAGTCCATGCTGGTGTAAACGTCGTCTAACTGTTCGTGCAGATGGTTGTTGTGTTGTCTTGCAAACGTTCCCATCTGTTGACTCAGGGATCGAGACGTGGCTGTACGATCCGTACAGCCATGCGGATAAGATGCCTGTCATCTCGACTGCTAGTGATACGAGGCCGTTGGGATCCAAGACGGCGTTCCGTATTACCCTCCTGACCCCACCGATTCCATATTCTGCTAACAGTCATTGGATCTCGACCAACGCGAGCAGCAATGTCGCGATACGATAAACCGCAATAGCGATAGATTACAATCCGACCTTTATCAAAGTCGGAAACGTGACGGTACGCATTTCTCCTTCTTACACGAGGCATTACAACAACTTTTCACCAGGCAACGCCGGTCAATTGCTGTTTGTATATGAGAAATCAGCTGGAAACCTTCCTCATGTCAGCACGTTGTAGGTGTCGCTACCGGCGCCAACTTTGTGTGAGTGCTCTGAAAAGCTAATCATTTACATATCATTACATATCACAGCATCTTCTTTCTGTCGGTTAAATTTTGCGTCTGTAGCACGTCTTCTCCGTGGTGTAGCAATTTTAATGGGCAGTAGTGTATCATTGGTCGGCTTATTACTGCTACGAAGATAGTTTATCCAGTTGATTTTGACCGCACTGCACTCGACTATGTTGGTTACAAATGCTTGCGTAACATGCTAAATTAACTATACAGTTTCTATTTGACGACTCCGTTTATCTTTGTCACTGTGGTGTGTACGTTGATGGCAGGTTATGCTTGGGTCCTGAAGATGGCGCCTTTTGGCCTCGAAACTGGTGTTTTGAATAAATGATATTTAACTTATAATACAGTTGTTAGTTTCAGTCAACATTGTTCAAGGGACTGGAAAAATTTTAGCCGTGGTCCAGTAGTAGATACGAGCGGAAAGAAGCAATAATATTTACAGCTGTTCGTGACTGGATATTTAGGGAGCAACGACGGCACGCCGAGGAGGGCCCAGTAAAGCTGTTGCGCTCCCGCCGCGCCGGCAGGGCCCGCCCTGTGTCCGGCGCCGCCGCACCGCGGCCATTGATCCGACGCTAGGCGTCGCGACGCCTGGCCTCTCATAGCGCCGTCTGCCGGCAACAGCAGCTGCAGCAGCCGCCCTCTGTCCGAGACGACGACGCCACCTTCGCAAAGCGAGCCTCCAGCTGTCACTCAGCGAAGCGAAAGGCCAGGGACGGGGCGTCGCACTAAGAGTGAAGGTTAGCTCACAGCTGCACACAGTCTGAGTGATGGGTACTGAAGCACAGTGTGCCGCTGACGCTGAAAAAGTCGAGCCTGTCCTTGGCTCGAGATGGTGCAGTTTAGACAGAAATTGTCATTCCTGCGGTTCCTAGGGGGCAGAGAATAGGGATTACCTTTATTCTTGATTCGTCCTTGCTGGTGGATACTTGTAAAAAGAAGGAAACACACACTGCACATTACGCCGAGTCGGCAACGTCTTGTCTAGCACTGTTTGCTGAATTGAAAAGGCGATAAAAATGACTAAATGAAAATAAAGGCCCGTTCATTTCCATTCATCCTTAAGGATTAGTAACTGTCACTAGCGTGATACACCGTCCTGCCACATTAATATGACGACCTGTCAAAAGTCTGGATAATCTTGTTTTGCATCGTGCACCGCTGCGAGACGAGCAGGAAGAGAGTCAATGACATCGTGAAAGGTACCGACAAGGATGTGGAGCCTTGCCGAGCCCAATTCTGTGGCTAGCTGCGCTAGGTTTCTCGGCTGAGGATCCATGACACGAACAGCCCAACTGGGGTGCTCCCACAGGTTCTAGACTGGAGTTAAATCCGCTGAGTTCGGAGACAGGGGAGTACGGTTAACTCATCATGGTGTACATCGTACCACGCACGTACACTGCGAGTTGTGTGACGCATTGTCAGTAGTGGGACTAATATGTGCTGCTCCACTTTCCATTGTTGCCAAATTTATTCAAGATGGCGGCGATGACGTCATCCGAGATGGCGGCATGTAAACTTGGCAACAGCGCATGCCGTCATCCAATATGGCGGATTTTGGCGGGAAAATAGCCCAATTGTGCTATGTCCACCAACCTAACCTTCGAGAAAAAAATGGCGGTAAGTTTGAATTTTGGCGGGGAAAATAGACCGATTGTGCTATGTCCACTAACCTAAGGGTCCAGAAGGAAAAAATGGCAGGAAGTTTGAATTCCAACAGGATAATGCATGCAAAACTGTACTTGTCTTTATTATTATTCATTATTATTGATTATCATTTATTAACATTCACTATCAATTATTATTATTTAAATAGACCAATTGGGCTACGTCCACTAACCTAAGCCTCCAGAAAAAAATAGGCGCCAAATACAAATTCCAACAGGATAATGCATGCAAAACCGTACTTATCTTTTATTATTATTTATCATTTATTATTATTATTATTATTATTATTATTATTATTATTACTATTATTCGCCTGCTTCCACTAACACAGAATCAAGATGTCCGATTTCCACAGTCAGACAACCATTTCCTTTACACCCACAGCAAAAATCTGTCTCAACTTCAAATTCAAACACCATAATCTACCACATGTACGAAGTAGCCCACATTCCCACTCACTTATTTTTTTTTCACTATTAACCTATCATAATCTCGTCAAATAATAATAAATTGCACTTGTACTAACATAAGTCGCCTTTTGCGAATTGGCAGGAAAAGAGGATCAAAGTCTTTATGTCAATAAGTACGGTCATCACTTGTTCTCCATCTCACTTAGTACACACAGCTTGGAGATGGCAGCTGCACCCAGTACGCTCCATTCCTCTGCATTGCCGAAATATGCTGAACAGAATTCTTGTACTTATTGCTCCGACACTCCTCCACTATCACACGCTTACACACTTCATGTAGTGAACTGTGGCTACAGTCCTTCCTCGAATGTCTACATGAAATGCAGTTATTGAAGGCTGCTCTATCACTTATCTTCATCTCTATGATCGAACACATGGCGATGGTTAGACAACGACAGCTCAGCAAAGACTGAATGTGCAGGAGAACGGTAATGGTAGTTCAGTGGAGGTAACACAACTGGCTTTCTTCCCGCCAAAATCAACTATCTTGAATGACATCACGGTGGCATTCTCTGGTGGCAGGGGTATGAACTAACACAGCTGGACTGCATACACAAGTGCACGATATAAATAATAATAATAAATAATAATAAATGATAATGAATGTTAATAAATGATAATCAATAATAATGAATAATAATAAAAGACAAGTACTGTTTTGCATGCATTATCCTGTTGGAATTCAAACTTCCCGCCATTTTTTTCTTCTGGAGACTTAGGTTAGTGGACATAGCACAATTGGTCTATTTTCCCCACCAAAATTCAAACTTACCGCCATTTTTTCTCGAGTGTTAGGTTTGTGGACATAGCACAATTGGCCTATTTTCCCGCCCAAATCCGACATCTTGTATGACGTCATGAACTGTTGCCAAGTCTACATGCCACCATCTCGGATGACGTCATCGCCGCCATCTTGAATAAATTTGGCAACAATGGGAAGTGGGGCAGCACATTTTTAGTCCCACTACTATTGTCCAGCTGGTAGATGCCATTGTGCCAAGGAATAACAAACTGCATTTAGGGCAGTTATTGCGGCTTTTGACAGGTGGTCTCATTAATGTGACCCGACTGTGTATAATGCTAATGGCAGTTCAATAGTCCTTATGGATGAATGGAAGTGAACGGGCTTTTATTTTCATTCAAGCATTTTTATCACCGTTCAACTTGTATACATCTGACCTCCCTGAAGCAGAGTCAAGGAAGCTCATTTACTCAGACGATCTGGCCTTGGCCACCCAACAGAGAACTCTTCAAGCTGGTGCCGAGATCCTGTCCACAGATCTAAGCACAATAGACGAATACTGCGAAAAGCGGAGACTGATACCAAATCCAATGAAAACTGAAGTCAGTTGCTTTCACCTTAACAACAGAATGGCCAGTGCGAAGCTGAATGTCACCTTTGATGGCCAGGTCCTTCACCACCAAGACTCGAAGACAATATCCTAGCGTGACTCTTGATAGAACCCTCTCTTACAGGAAGCACATAGAAAACATCTCACCGAAGCTGAGATCACGCAGTAACATCATACAGAAGCTGAGTGGTACCTCATGGGGCGAAAGAGCTACGACACTGCGATGCGCTGCCTTAGGCCTGGTCTACTCTGCGGCCGAATACTGAGCCCCAGTGTGGTTTAATAGTACATGTGTGAGAAAAAGTGATGTAGAGCTAAATGCAGCAATGACGACAGTAAAAGGCTGCATCAAATCTACTCTTCTATACTGGTTACCACCTCTAAGCAACATTGCGCCATCAGACCTCCGAAGGTAGAATGCCCTTCTCAAGGAATACCAAAAATTACTTGAAATCCCTGAGCTTCCAATGCACTCTGATGTTACTGCACCCAAAATGAACCGATTAAAATCTAGGCAACCATCTGTCCTATTAGCAAAATCGCTACAGGCAGCTACTTTCAGTATCAACAAAAAGTGGACAGAAATGTGGAACACTATTTTCCATGAGGAACATGAGATCCTCCAAAGACCTGACCAAGACCATCCGATATGGAATTAACGCGACGTGCCTGGAAAACAATTAATCGGGTCCGCATAGGCCACGGCAGCAGTGCTGAAAACCTCTACCGATGAGTAAGGGCTCGATCTTCTCAATGTAACTGTGGAAATGAACACCAGACGATCAATCACATTTTAACAAGATGTAGCAAAAGAGCCTACCATGGGAACTTGGAAGATTTCTTTGAAGTGACAGAGGCAGCCCTTGAATGGATCTAAAAATTAGATATTAATTTATAGACTTACTTTTTAAAATAATAAATCGTGAAATTAATATATTTTTGTAAAATTTTGTAAAATTGTGTAATCCACGATTATTAGTTGCTGTTCATATGTAATGCCATACGCTAAATAAATAAAATCACCGTTTCAGTTCAGCAAACAGTGCTACACAAGACGTTCCTGTCTCGGCATAGTCTGGATTAGCACCCGTCACTCGGATGTAGGATAGGGGCACACTTGTGTTAATCCACTAGGCCTTCCAGAATGACAAGCTCGCCCAGGGACTGCCACGAAAACATTTCCTAGACCATAACGCTCCCTCCTCCGGCCTAAAACCTTCCGACGATTGTTGCACGTTACTTTCCACGCCGTACTAGCCAACAACCATCTATCCAGTGGAGAATGAAACATGATTCATCTGAAAAGGCCACCGGCCACCTGTCGTCATTCGGTGGACATCCAGTTGGCTTGCAAATTTCAACCTTCGTCCTCAGTGAACAGCAGTCGGCATGGGTTCGTGTCACAGGTGCCTCCTCAGCGGAGGCTCAAACGCAGCAACGTTCGCTAAATGGTCGATGGAGTGGAGGGATGGTGTTGGTAGCTCTTTGTTTCGTCTGGGCGGTCAGTTGCCCAACAGTTGCACGTCTCTTCGCCCGATCACGTCGCCGCAGCCGTCATTCATACTTCTTCTCTATGGCCCATTGCGCACTACATTTGCCTCAGGGCCGGTTTTAGTTAGCGACATTTACCCACGCAAGGTGTACTTTAACCAATGCTGCATATTACCAGTCGATTCGGAAAATATTCGCACCCTTGGACCTATTGCCAATGGTCATGCCCTTTCAGACGTCAGATAAGTCGCTCCGTATTACGGCCACAACTATACTGTTTTCCGCGTCCTCCTGACATGCTTTACGTACCCTCCATGCTAGTGCTGCCACCCGCCGTCTGTGAGTGGCTATTGCACGTAGACGTCCAACATAGGCGGTGGTCACATTAAAGTGACTAGACCGTGTATTTACTTCAGTCTTCCACGGCACCCCGTACCAACATGTTCATCACCCTATGTAAGCCACCTAATGATATGTGGCGGAGGTACTTTTTGTATCATTAACTGGGTCCTCCAACACTGCCCCACTCGCGAATTGCGCGTGGGAAGAATGATTGTCGGTAAGCCTCTGTATCTGGTCTCATTTCTAGGATTTTCTCCCCGTGGTCATTACACGACGTATGTTGGGGAGTGGGTGGGGGGAACTAATACGTTGTCCGACATTTCCCGAAAAGTGCTCTCTCGAAATTTCAATAGTAAATCTCTCCGCCATGCACTACGCCTTTCTTGTAACTTCTGCCAGTGACGAAAAGCGCCGCTCTTCGTTGGATCTTCTGTATCTCTTCTATCAGTCCTTCCTGGAAAAGATCCCAGATGGATGAGGAGTACTCAAGACTCGGTCGAACAAGTACCTTACAAGCCACTCAAAATTCTTCCTATGAATCTGAGTCTCGCTTCTGCTTTTCCCACTATTTTTTTTATGTAGACATTCCACTTAAGGTCGCTCTGGATGTTTTACGGTGGATACTGTTTCCAGCGTTTTGTCATCAATAATGATTTCTTTTCCCATGTATGCGCAATATGTTAAATTTATTTACGTTCAAGGTCAACAGCCAGAGGCTGCACAATTCATCAGTTTTCTGGAGGTCATTCTGCAAATCGTTACTATCTTCTGGCGTTGCTACTTTGTTATAGTTCAACATGTTCTCCCACAATTGCTAGAAGATGTGTCATTGACAATTCCAGCTTATATGGTTTCAACATGACCGGACCCCGGCACAGTTTGCACTCTATATTAGGAACCACACTGAAGTATAGTATGGACGACAGTAGTTTCGTGATGGTGATAACCACACGGAAATATAGTTTGGACGACAGTAGTTTGGTGATAGTGGATAACCACACTGAAGTATAGTTTCGATGACAGTAGTTTGGTGACGGTGATCCTGGTCCACGGCCAGATTAGTCACCAGACATAACCAATAGACTACTACTTCTGGGAGCACATGAAGAGCCTAGTTTACGAGACTCCGGTCAATATTTTCTCGGTCTTGGTAGCTAGGATTACCGCAGCAACGGAAGTAGTAAGCAAAACTCTTGGAATTCTTGAGGGTGTAAAACTGTCGATGGGCGTGACTGTACGCTCAACCGTGATCATTTCACACAAGGATTTGAGCAATGCCTGTTAGAAAACAGTTCTACATTTGTTATGTGTGATACTGTACACTTACAGAGCACTTTGAACTCAGAGTGATAAAAGTGTACGTGTTTTGCGTGAGAGTTGTTCTGTTACTCAGTGTTTTGTGTTGTAAGTTTTGGTCATTGCGCATTACAGGCTTCTTCACTATTGTGAACGTATTTTCACGAAAACAAATGTGACTGCGGTAACAAACCGAAAAAAAAAATCATAATCACAATATTATTCTCTAATGAGCCGTCAGGGACCGTGGGTCCATTATACCAAAATACTCAGGAGCTGTCCCTAACAATCTTAGAAAGCTTGGCGGTGAAGTTCAAGTTCACCCTGTACTTAACGCGACTCGCTTGGCTATTAAATTTCTGTACATATTCGCGTCTGACGATTACGCAAAGAAAAGCGTTGTGTGGTTTGCTGCCCTACACAATTTTATTTTCACTACTTGCGATTCATGGTTGAGTTTTTTTTATGACGAACTGGCTAGTCTCAAGAAGTTTGTACAAATACACTTTGCTAAAAACTAAATTTTATGAAAGTTCCAATCTCTTTACATATAGGTGCTCCTACCAAATACAACCATTACACTTGAGCGTTACACTGAATCAGTATTAATTACATTTGTGAATTTTTTGCTGTATAGACCATACTGTATAACATTTTGGCGTTCATGTATAACGTAACATGCATTTGTAAGTAAAAGATGCATAGACAACAATTTTTCATATACACCTGAAGTAAAAAGCGGTAAGTCACTTTGTACAAAAGCCCTTTGCATTTTCAGGAAATTCAGGGAATCGGTCCATAATTTCTTGAATGTTCCGTCAGTAGCTTTTTGCAGCATAGAATGATGTGGAAGTGCTGAAAGCAACTGATTACTCTTTCTCTACTGGAGGGAAAGAAAAGAAACTAATAACTACATTACTCTTGAGACTTGTTCACCAGAGAAGTTCCCACAGCGCCAGACAGGTAAGTAATATGAGAATTACATCGGTCCGAACTTCCGATCGAGTTTCCTAACGAATTTGTGTTAACACCGCTACCCTCTAGTAATTTTCGATCTGCTTGCCCCTTAGTTCATGGGGGCATTGTCGGAGAGAAGCGTGCTCATCTGAAAACACCGACTTCGTCACCTCTGCCTCCCGCCGAATTTCAGTGTGCTCGAATTTTTACATTTAGAGACTTAACATCTGAGGTCATCAGTCCCCTAGAACTTAGAACTACTTAAACCTAACTAACCTAAGGACATCACACACATCCATGCCCGAGGCAGGATTCGAACCTGCAACCGAAGCGGTCGCGCGGTTCCAGACTGAAGCGCCTAGAACCACTCGGCCACTCCGGCCGGCTCGTGAAGTTTCCGTATAAATCAGAGACAATTCGTTGCGCTCTTTATGACTACCATTGTTCAACAACACACTAAATATTTATTAATAACGAAAAACAAAGTAACTACTTTTCGTTGGAAATTACGAGAATACTGGGATTATTTCTTTCTTACTTTCACTCTGTAGTCCTTCTTTTGTTCCTGCTTTATTTCTTGTGAATAGCAGAGAGCAGTCTCGTTGTGGTGTCTGGAGTTTGAAAATAACTTTTGTGTTTTTGTCATTAAATGCTTTTACGGTTTTCTTTGAATAAATCCAAGTACTGTTTGCAAAGTAGCTCGTAAAATATTGCATGGGTTCTGAGCCTTCATTCTCATGTGTGACGTAAATTACAGGACAATTCTTAGGCACATTTACTTTAATAATCATGAACTGAACCTTGCATCTAATTATTGTGATTTCGTGGCGTAAATGCTGTTATATGCAATGACCAAGAGAAAAACAACCTCGTGTCGATAAGAGTCCGTAATTACTACTACGTTAAGTACCTACTTTATCACCACAAAATCGACTATGCCACTGTAAATGACTATCATTATTAATATTTCTCACTATAATGGTTTAACAGGGCATAGTCCCACACCTTTCCTTTATAACATGACTTGAGATTATGTCTTTGTTGTTTCGTAGCCGGGCCAGCTGGATAATCAATCCTTTATTGTACACCGACTTGTCTCTATGCAAATAAAATCTCCTCCAGGTCAGCAAGCTCCTGTGAAATGGAAATGTTATACCAGTTGCGCGACTGAAAAAAAATTGCTATACATGCTTTGTTATTTGACACAGGGCGATTACAACCATGAAATGAAGGCCTTAAATAACAGTTTAAATTAAAAATCTATTTCACAATTAGTAACACATTATACAGACGCACAGACCTGGAAGACGCAGAGCGATCTAATAACAAAGGCAGAATCAGAGAAAGAGCGCCAGAGACAGAATGCCAACGAGAGAGAGACTATCACAATGACGCTTATATATATATATATATATATATATATATATATATATATATGTGTGTGTGTGTGTGTGTGTGTGTGTGTGTGTCCATTGATTTTCTTTTTCACTGATTATTACATAGCACAGTGTTTCCTTTATTAAAGTCATTCAGTTCATTAATTCATAACAAATATAAGAATGTTCGTGACAAATACATCTAGGGACGCTACGTCGTAACAGGCTGAGAAATTTATCTCTGTTACTTCTTCTATCCCAAACTGTGTCTGTTAATTAAAAATTTGCATCACATAAACTTGTTCAACATTTTCCTCAAATCAGGTTCCTGATTTAAAATTAATAGAGTTATTGATGACATGTTTGAAGCAAACCCGTCTTGTTGGCCAACATCGTGCCAGTGGTAGTTCCGTAGTCAACTGACCGGAACACTACATGAAAACTTAGGCGAAGAATTCGCATAAACAATTATGCCAGATAATTTACACATTTAAGTTTTGTGCTGCATTTGTCACACGGCGTACATTATAAAGTGAACTGTATCTGAGTTCACTATACATACATTTGTGCAGCACTAGTTACAAAGAAGTTAGTACACATTACTAGGAAACAAAGCTACCGTCAAGTTTCCCTGTCGCATATATGAATGTGTTTCTAGGAACTTTTCCAGTGCAGATCAGAGTATTTGCACTTTGTCATTTTCATTTTTTTCTTCTTCTGCTGCAATGCTGCGGATAACGAATATGAGCTAACAAATACTGCAAGTGCTTATCATACCTTTATTTCCAGTTTGCCGATAGGACACTTTATTCAGTCTGACTATATTCTTATTTTTAACAACTCGTAAACTAAAGAGAAGTCCTCTTACTGTAGTAAAAATTCACTCGTTGTTATATGTTTGAAATAAGTTATAAATCCGAATGACTCCTAGCGAGAATATCCGTGAAATTGTATTTGCATTAAGAAATGCATTGTTCACTAGTTCACAGTGTTAACAATGTTTGTGATACGAAAGAAGGCATAAGCTACATAATGCAACGGGTAAAAGAATCAAAGCATTCGAAATAGCGAATTTTATCAAGTTATATAATTGTGTAGGTTAAAGTTACAACAGAGAATGAAGAGACAGGAGGTACAGGTTACTACAGAGCGTTAATAGAATGTACTTCTATAAATACAATTACTAATAATTCAATGATTATTGTGATTGTTGTGTCCGACGTTTCCGATGTGTGTATAATTACGGTGACTGTAACAGCCGTATGTAGATTGTAGTTTTCCTTGAGAATGGAGAGGGTGCAACACACTGCCTAGTCGAATTCGGAGCTTACCAACAGGAAGATGGTTCACCATTAACAGTGTCTTCTGCCCTGACTCGATGGCACATAGTGTAGCTGTTTGGAATTTAACCCATAATATTACAGTAACGTCAGGTGATCATCTACTTGACGTCACCATCCGTCCTTCCCTTCAGAACGAAATACATGTTATCTATTCTATATACACTGATCAGCCAGAACATTATGAACATCTACCTGATAGTCGGTATTTCCAACATTGGCACAGATAACAACGACGACGACACATCGTGGCATGGGAGCAGTGAAGCCTTGATAGGTCTCTGGAGGGAATTGGCATCACATCTGCACAAACAAGTCACCGAATTCCTTAAATTCTGGGAAGCAGGGGATGAGGGGGGGGGGGGGGGGATGAGCTCTGACGCCCCGTTCAATCACATCCCAGATTTGTTCCATTGGGTTCAGATCTGGCGAGTTGGGGAGGAGTAGATCAGCTGGAACTAGCCACTATGTTCCTCGAATCACTGCATCACACTTCTGCCCCTGTGACATCGCGCAGTATCTTGCTGAAAAATGCCACCGCCGTCGGGAAACATGATCGTCATGAAGGGATGTGCGTGGTTTAGAACCAGTGTAGGATGCACCATGACCATCATGGTGCCTTGCACGAGCTCCATTTGATCCATGGACGCCCACTTGAAAGTTCCCCAGAGCATAATGGAGCTGCCGTCAGCTTGTCTCCATCCCGCAGAACAGGTGTCAAGGAGCTGTTCCCATGGAAGACGACGGATTCATGCAATTCCATCAGCATAATGAAGAAAGTATAGGGATTCATCAGACCATGCAATGCTCTGTCACTGCGCCAACGTCCACTGCTGAGGGTCATGTGCCCATTTCAGCCGTTGTTGCCGATGTCGTGGTGTTAGCGTTGGCACATGCATGGGTCGTCGGTTGCGGTGGCCCATCATTAACATTCTTCGGTGCACTGTGTGTTCAGGCACATTTGTACTCTGCCCGGCTGTAAAGTCTGATTTTAGTTCATCCACAGTTCGCCGTCTGTCCTGCTTTACGAGTGTACCCAGCCTACGGCATCTGTAATGAGGGGTGGCCACCCAAATCCACGACTTCTGGACGTGGTTTCACCTTGGTTTCGCCACATGTCGAAGAATCTCACCACAGCATTCCTCGAACACCAGACACGTCGTGCAGTTTACTAAATGCTCGTGCCGAGCCTCCGGGCCCTCACAATCCGTCCTCGGTCAAACTCGCGCCTTCCCCATTCTATACACGGACAGCACGCCCACTGATACTACGTACACCGTCGTGTGTCTGACTGGCTCTCATCCTCGGCCAGGTGACGCTGCTGTCACCTGGACTGGTTTCTATCGATAGTAGATCGGTGGTCACAATGTTCTGGCTGGTGTAAACACAGGTTGCTGTTTAAAGTTTTTACCAATTATCTCGAAAAGTTCTTTAGCGATTTTTATCCGAATGAGACCGAGTGAGAGTATCCGTTATTCTAATACAATAGGCAGCATATATAAGTGCTATATAAAAAGTTTTTAGCAAAAATCTCGAAAAATTCTTGGCCGTTTTACTTCAAATTTTTTTAAGATACTCAAATAAATGCAGGACGGACATAGGCTACATACTTTTTAATATTTATGGTATATAAATAAAATCTTTACTATTATACAAAGACAAGTCGTTGTTTCTACATCTAAATAGATACTCCGCAAGCTACCGTATGGTGTGTGGCGGAGGGTACCCTCTACCACTACTAGTCATTTGCTTTCCTGTTCCACTCGCAAATAGAGCGAGGGAAAAACGACTGTCTGTAAGCATCCGTATCAACCCTAATTTCTCGTATCTTATTTTCATGGTCCTTACATGCGATGTATGTTGCAGCAGTAGAATCGTTCGGCAGTCAGCTTCGAATGCCGGTTCTCTAAATTTTCTCAATAGTGTTCCTCGAAAAGAACGTCTTCTTCCCTGCAGGAACTCCCATTTGACTTCCCGAAGCATCTCCGCAACGCTTACGTGTTGTTCGAACCTAATGGTAACAAACCCAGCAGCTCGCATCTGAAATGCTTCAATGTACTCCTCAAGTTCGACATGGTACAAGTCCCAGACACTCTAGCACTATTCAGGAGTAGGTCGCACCAGCGACTTACATGTGGTCTCCTTTACAGACGAACGATACTTTCCTACAATTTTCCCAATAAACCGAAGTCTACCATCCCCCTTTTCTGCACAATCCTCACATGCTCGTTCCATTCCATATCGATTTTGCAACGTTACGTCCAGGTATTTCGATGAGTTGACTGTGTCAAGCAGTACGCTAGTAATGCTGTACTACTCATCCGCATAAACTTACATTTTCCCACATTTGCAGCTGGCTGCCATTCATTACAACAACTATAAATTTTGTCTAAGTCGTCTTGTATCTTTCTACAGTTAATCATCTTGGAAACCTTTCCGTACACTACAGTATCATCGGCATACAACCGCAGGCTGATGCCCACCCTGGCCGCCAAATCATTGTATATAGAGAACAACAGCGCTCCTATGACACTTCCCTGGGGCACGGCTGACGAAACCCTTGTACCTGATGTACCGCTGTCGAAGGCGACGTACTGGGTTCTGTTACTTAAGACGTCTTCCGAGCCGCTCACATATCTGTGATCTTATTCCATATGCTCGTACCTTCGTTAACAGCCTGCAATGGGCCACTGTGTCAAGTGCTTTCCGGAAATCTAGAAATATGGAAACCGCCTGATGCCCATCATCCATAGGTCGCAGTTTGTCTTGTGAAAATAAGGCAAGTTGAGTTTCGCACGAAATATGCATTCTAAAACCATAGTGTTTCGTGGACAGAAGCTTCTCAGTCCCAAGAAAATTAATAACATTCTAACGAAGAATATGTTCAAGGATTCTGCAGCTAAACGTGGTTAGGGATGTTGGTTAATTTTGCTGGTCCGTTCTTTAACCAATCTTATACACAGGAGTCACCTTCACTTTTTTCCAGACACTTGGGACTTCATGTTGCGCGAGAAATTCGCGATAAATGCAAGCTAGGTAAAGAGCCAATGCCATAGAGTAAAACAGTATTGGGATTCCATCCGGATCTGGTGGCTTATTTGCTTTCAAATCTTTCAGTTGTTCCAGGGATGCTCATTACTACGTCGCCCATACGGACGTCTGTCCGATGGTCACATGGTCTGTCCGATGGTCAAATGACGGTATCTTTGTACGATTCTCGTGTGTGAGCGATTTCTTGAACGCGAATTTTAAAACTTCGGCTTTCGTTTTACTAACTTCAACTGCCACATCAGACTAGTCAACAACGGACTCAATGGAAGCCTTAGACCCACTTAGTGGTTTTATTTAGGACCAGAATTTTCTTGGGTTCTCTGCCAGATCTTTTGCTAAAGTATGACGGTTGTACAAAACGCACTGCTGACCTTTGCTTGTCATCATTTGTGCGCTCTCTTTTGAACCAAGAGTGCAACAGCCTCTGCTTCCTCAGCATCTTCCGAATTTCGTTATTAAACCGCGGTCGGTCTTTTCTATCCTTTATCCAGTTACTAGGCACATAACTCTCCAGACCACGCTACACAATCTGCTTGAACTTTGCACAAAATCCCTCTACGTCCCTCTTACTGGAACTAAGTGATGTCAGTTCACTCTCTAAGTGAGAAACTAACAACAGCTTAACTGCTCTCTCTAGCAGAAACACTCTCCTAGCCTTCTTGACTGGTTAATTACCATGCATTTCTCCAAGTGATTTATTAACTTTCACAACCATAGTTGCTGTAATGACATCATGATCGCTAATCCCAGTTTCTGTACTGACATTGTCGATAAGATCAAGTCCATTTGTAGCTTCAAGGTCTAAGATATTCCCATTGTGTGTGGACTGCCGAGCTATCCGCTCAAGATAGTTTTCAGAAAATCTGTTCAAAAGTTATTTACACGATTGTCTATCTGTATCCCCCACAATGAATCCATAGACACCTCAGCTTATACTTGGTAGATTAAAGTCGCCTCCCACTAGTATTGTATGATCTGGGTATTTACGCGCTACTGACCGTAGATTTTCTTTGAATGAATCTAGAACTGTCTTTGAGGAGTCGGGTGGCCGGTAAAAACATCAAAAATGGTTCTTTGCTCTAAGCATTATGGGACTTAACGTCTGAGATCATCAGTCCTCTAGACGTAGAACTACTTAAACCTAACTAACCTAAGGAAATCACACACATCCATGCCCGAGGCAGGATTCGAACAGGCAGCGCGGTTCCGAACTGAAGGTAAAAACATCCAGCAATTAACTTGGTTTCATTCACTCATGTTACACACGACCAGATAACTTCACTGTCGGACTCCATTTCGACCTCAATAGAGACAATGTTTTTGTCAACTGCTATGAACACTCCCCTTCCTATGGCCTCTAATCCGTCTTTACGACATACGTTACACGACTTGCTAAAGGCTTCAGAGTTTTGAACTTCGTGTTTCAGTGCGAGAGTTTTGCCGTAGGGCAGTAAATTCGGTAACTTTATTACGAATACTTCGTCAGTTTGATGATAAAATATTGACAATCGAAGTGTCTTAATTATGAACGTGGTCTGACTTCCCTTGCTGCATACCGACTGGCGAGTGTTCATCAGATTACCTCAGACTACCGCCTAGTCTAAAGAACCTTCATGTGCACTTCACAAGTACTCTGGCTCTGCTACCCGAGTAGCTGCTTCCTTCGTGTAGTGCAACACTGACCTATCTAGGGGAGTCCCAAAAATCCTCACCCGATAACGCAGGTCTAGAAATCTGCGGTCGAGGAACCCTTTGGTTGACACCCTCCACTCGGCGCAAACCAAAGGACTCCGATCAAGTCTGGGAATAATGCTGCAAATTGCGATCTCCGGTTGCATCCCACTCGCGAGGACAGAAGTCTTCACTATCTCCACTAGACGTTTGTACGAATTGACGATGGCCTCAGAACGCATGCGACAGACGTCGTTAGTGCGACGTGAACCACAGGTTCCAGATGACTCCACCCTGCACTCTCGATAGCCGGAGGCAGGGCCGCCGGCACATCTCGGATGAAGCCCCCCAGTAGACATACCGAGCACACACTCGCTTTCTTTCCAGACCAGACGGCCAGTCTCCATATTGGCCCTCCGCCTCGAGCAACACGAACACATTACCACCCGCTGCTCACCCTGCTATGAGGGTGGATCCACCACGTCGGGTACACTAGGAGGTTCCTCGGCAGCAGAGTCCGTGGGCAAAACAAGCGACACCTGAGGTGTCCCATGCGACGCGCCAGATACTCCGCCATAGCTACACCCCGAGGCAACAGCATGGAGGTGACTGACCGTTGCCAGCCGGTCGGGGTGGCCGAGCGGTTCTAGGCGCTTCAGTCTGGAACCGCGCGACCGCTACGGTCGCAGGTTCGAATCCTGCCTCGGGCATGGATGTGTGTGATGTCTAGGTTAGTTAGGTTTAATTAGTTTTAAGTTCTAGGGGACTGATGACCTCAAATGTTGAGTCCCATAGTGCTCAGAACCATTTGAACCATTTGAACTGACCGTTGCCAAAAGAGCAATCGGCTGTTCGCAAACTGCGGCCAGCTCCTCCTGCGTCAGCACACAGCATGCACACATCCTGATCACCCTAGCGAGACTAAATGAGGAAGTTAACCATAAAAGGAGACAGAATCCCATATATGCAACTTGCTACTCTCATGATGTGTCACCAGTGGACGCTGGGCTGTTCAGTGAGCAACTACTGCGGTCCAGACTGAATGAATTTACCCTTACAAAAACGTGATATTTAACCTCTTAAAAAAGAACAACACGTATGAGATTTAATAACAGAAAAGAGAAAAAATAAACACTTAACTTTTCGCTCTGTAGATGTATATCAGCCGAACTCTGCGGCCTCTACGTTGTCGAAGCAATCGGTCAAGAACTTTTGAAGATATTTGCTACGAAGAACAATGTACAGGTTTCTACCAAAACAAACTGCAAGACTGCAAGAAAGAAAATGCTGCGCTATGTTGTGCTGTGAAAATGGGCGATTTTGTTCTTTTTTCTCGCAGTCAGTTTAGCTATGATAGCTAGGAATTTACCACCTAGTACAGTGTTTCCTCTTCATATATGCATATTCTTTCTCCTTATATATAATTTTAAACAAACTGAATGCAGAGTTACGTGCTGTTTTCTCTTACTTTCCTCACAGTCGCTGTTAATAGGAAACAGGAAAACTGTATTTTCGGCTTATCAGTTTACCTATTTTACCTACACATTTGCAGAGTAAATCTACGCGAAATACTATTACTGAAAATCCAGCAGCATAATCCACATACCAATTATCCCATCCAGTTTACCCACTCACTTTAAGCGACTTCAATTCCCAATCAAGATTTCGTTGGTAATAATAAACAAGGTTCAAGATCAGAGAGAGGGAGAGAAGAGGATACTAACAGAGACAGTAAAGGAAATGGAAATAAATATGGAGAAGGGGGGGTGGGACACTGACAAGGAGAGTGCAGTGCAGGAGGTGGAGAGAGGTAGGGGGAGGACAAGACAAGATATACAGAGCATAGAGGAGAAGGTGACGCACAGAGATGGGGAGCTGGAGGAAATAGAAAAAGAGAGGGGGGATACTACATTTTGCTGGAAAATCGTATGTGCGTTATTTACAAAGATGAGTGAAAACATTTGGCTACTGACCACCGCAACACTGAATGCAGCATGGTGGCGTTGTGGGCACGTGACTTGGAAACGAAAGTATATAAACAGAACGGAGGGAACTGATGATTGATTCTACTGACAGTGCAACTCCAAATGGGGAAATACATTGACATAAGCGACTTGGACACAGGGCAGATTCTAATGGCGCGTACCCGAGAATAAGCATATTGGAATCAGCGAATACGGTGGCTATTCGCGTGCTGTCGTGGAAAGTGGTTGGTAAATGGTGAAACGACGAATAGGCGACGAAGTGTTGGACGTCCACACCACATCACAAAATGTGGAGGTTGGAGGCTTGCCCGCTCTGCAAAGCAGCACAGGCGGCGATCCGTGGTAGATCTGACGTCAGAACAGTGCTGATGCAGGCACAAGTGTTTCGGACCTCAACGTTCACAGCACATTGCTGAACGTGGTGCTTAGCAACGGGTGATCTCTATGTTTCCCTATGTTGATCCAACGGCATCGTCAGTTACGACTGTGGTGGACAACCACATAATCGAGATTGGTCCCTGGATCAATGGAGACGTGTCGCCTGGTCGGACGAATCACATTCCTTGCTACACCATGCCGATGATCGTGTCCGGATATGTCGTCGTCCAGGAGAGTAGCTGGACGTCGTGTGACCCGTGGTAGTAATCGTAGTCACTATGACAGCTGTGGACAACATGAACATTATTTCGAAGTATCCGCATCTCTTTCTGTTCTGATGTATTTTCCAGCAGGATAACTGTCCGTGTCAGAAGATGAGAATCGTGCTAGACTGATTCGAGAAGAATGACAGTGAACTCACGTTGATGTCTTAGATGTCAAATTCGGCAGATCCGAACCCCATTAAACACATCTGCGACGCTATCGGGTGACAGCTCCTCCCTCGCAAACCTCTGTCCACTAACTTACGGAAATTGCATGACCTATGCGTAGAAAGCTGGTGTCACATACATCCGGAAACCTACCGGGGGATAGGCGATTTTGTGCCAAACAGAATGGCTGCTGTATTACGTTCCAAAAGCAGACCAACACGCTATTAAGTAGATAGTTAAAAATCTTTTGACTCATTATTATATTAAAATCTTTTGACTCATTATATATATGAGCGAACAGGGCGTTTCATCTGTGTGAAGGTCTATAGCGTAATTTATACCTACGTTACAGTATATCTATTTTAATCGTGTAAACTGCGGTGTATTTGAGATATTTCAGATATTTATCTTTTATTAAATATTTTGTTGTATGCTGACATTATCTCATATGAATCGACGATGCAAGGAATAACAAAATGCAAAATGTTTCTTTGTCTTTGTACTTTATGTACACTGTCTGTGGCATATCTTCACCACTAATCTAAGTGACATTTACAATGTTTCTTCGCAGTTCTGATAAATCCGCAAAGCATAGCTTTCAGGCCACTGTATTTCAACACCACGTAAAATTATAATGGGCTGAATAACGCCGCATAGTTTGTAAAGTTTTCGCATTGCATTAAACTTTACTGCCGGAAAATACGTTTCAGCAACGGCTGAATTCATCAAGGCGTACTGTTCTCGTTCATAATTCCTTACATAAATAAGCTAGTCTCCTTCACGAGTTTTTAAGTACTGGCATATTGGGAAAGAATGCCTTAAAAATATAGTAATTTTAGCCACGGAAACGATTATTGCATAATTTACTCGCAAAGTAACGATTATTGCAGCCTCTGTAACAGTTACTCCGAAAATTTTACGTCATTCAGCGGCTTATATCGAAACTGGTCACCTCTTTGTAAGCTGCTGGTTATAATGCCTGCGCTGACGTCACATTTCAGGTAAATAATGTTATGAATTGTCAGTATCTTTATACGAAATTAGCTACAATATAAAGTGTAAAATGACCTGTTCGTTGACGGGTCGTTAACATCTAATCTTTCCTCGCCCGAATTGTTTCTATTATGTCCTAGCTTAGTCAGAAGCATCAGTGCCTACTGCATATAGAAATGAGAAAACACAATTAACCGAGTGGAGATAACTTTCATTTTCTATGGTACATAATATTAAAGACTGTCTTTAATTATGGACCGTACTGTGACGTTTTTCACTCAGGGTAATCACAAAAGCAGCATAATGAGGCCCTCAGACTGTTGCAAAACTTGATTATGAAAGTGAACGTTGGAAAGAGGAGTAAGTACCGTATAAATTGCAAGGCTGACGTGAAAGAGAAGTTTACAGTGCAAATGTGAGAAATAAGTTAGTGAAACATACATATAGCTAAATATGAGTCATTTTCTTTATATTTCTTCATGGAAAGGTCGAGCGGGATCTAACGAAGCTGGCGAAACGAAGATGTCTCGTGAGAAATGCAACAGAAACAAGGAAAAAACATGTGACATTCCCTGGCGGTGCGCGTCAGAAATCGAAAGACACCGGGAGAATGCTGTACCTGCACCCCAACAAACAGGAATGTGGTCCCGCCGTAACGTCGCAGAACAGAACTCAAAGCGGTTTGCATCCTTACTTTGCTATTTGGAATGGAAAGTTAGCTGTGGTTGGGTAGAACGTCGACACACACTCGTTATCGGTATCATTGCCTAACTAAAGAGACTACATGGATTTTTGACGGGTAAAAGTGTAATGCAATAATCTTTTTTATTTTAAATCGTTATTTTCTGAACAGCAGCAATATAGCTGTGATGTAAACTGAAAAGAACAGTAAACAAAGGTAACTGTCACACTCTCAAATTCCATCAACGCCATAATAATTGCTCCTAGTCGAGAGTGATGCGCAAGAAACTGTTCCAGATAAAATACGATTCTAACTTACAGACTAATGACATGACGAATCTTATATTATGCGAGAGCTTTAAAACTGAAGCGTTTCGTCGTTTCTGATTGTCCATTTTGTCGTTGTGCTCAATGTAAATGTTACAGGGAACGTTGTCCGTTTTCAAAAACTGAACACGATAGTTCTCCTGCATACCTTGCAATGCTTACACTAGTAGAAAGTGAAATGTGGTGAAGAAAAACTTAGCCACAGTGTAGGGGTTTATTTCAGAACTAGTGTACACTAGAGGAAATTAAAAAAGCATATAATATTAACGAAATGGTTAACTCTTTCTTAAGTGTGTTCCTACTCCTACAGAACCTCGAGTACCCTTTTCTCTTGCAACAAACAAGGATAAAATTAAGGGGGAAAGGGGTGGATAACACCTTGAATAAAAGTGTATTTGCATCACAAAGCTTTAACTAACTTATAGAGCAAGTCGGACAAGCTGTGATATTGGCTTGAAACTTAAATTTCCAGAGTATGTGTTGGACAGGGACACGAACTGAGGTGTTTACCCTCGGCAAATAAATGTTGTTACGAACACGTAGTAGTGGATTGTAGATATGAGTGCGTACTTAGAAGAGCAGGTGGGGGATGGGGAGAGGCTGAGATGGATATCTATGATCAGTTGGTGAGAGCGCTCCCCGTCAAGGCAAATATCAGAGTTGGTATACTGCTTTGGCACGAGGTGGTAACTTTGATACTCTAAATATTCTGGGCGATGGTGTCTCAGGAAAAGCAAGGCGTTAATAGATACTACAGCAAAGAAGAGGAAGTCCAGCAGCCCAATCATGTGAATCAGAAAGAAACATTATAGTTCTGCGCGTGGCCCAGTGACTGAAAAGCGAAGGGAAGTAGGCGCAACAGAGAATAAGCGCTCCGATCAATCTCCGTAAGACGTGGAACCATCAAAATGTTGCTCGTCAGGGCAGTATCGTCGACCTGGCTCAAAATGTTCTGAGTAACTGGTCTCTAAGACAGTAAAGTGTGTGCGGTGTCCTCGTATTAATGTGAAAAGAAAACTAGTGTAGTGAGACTACAGAATGCATTACTGGAAGGTGATTTCTGTTGCACTGACCTAAAGTAAAACAAACGCTAATAAGGTAAAATAATATTTAGTATGTCTATTATAATACCATTAGCAGTCTAAATATTAGTAGTTGTCGTAGTAATAAACTGCAGGTCAGTAGTTCTTAAAGCAGCAAACCGAAGGGATGACGATAGTAACCAGCCTTTCATGATAATTGTTGTAGTAGTTACAGGAGTAACATAAATAATTAATTATTGTAAGCGTTATTCTTCCGATACCACCTAAAGTACAAGATTCTAAACCAAACGTAAAATAAGTCTAAACGGATAGAGCTTTGATAAACTTCATGGCTCTATTCTGTGACACAAAAAAGATGCCCGATTTGTTACAGAAAATGCCATAGGAAACTACATGAATATCTGCGTATAGCCAGAGAACGAAATATAACAGTGGTATATTTATTTGTAGACACAAACAATACATTCAACAAGTTTGTTTCCGTGTCCACCATTTACAAAACGGGCAACACATTTAATATGAAACGTTTGGTGAATTTAGGTTAATATTTAGAGCAGAAAAGCACGTTAAACTGAAAGTGTAATGTTAAATTGTTACATAACAAAACTTAAATTGTAACAGCCCATATTTGTTTTCCAGAGACTGGAGTATAATGAATAAATAAACAAATACATAAAAAGTCATGAAGCATCATTTCAATATATATCAGCTGAAAGTTGGAATTTTCATTCTGTATACAGTAAAAATGTGTAGCTTCTAGTTTTTCGAGAAACACCTGGAGACAAAACATGGTCATTCCATTATTTTCAACCAGTATTACTGAATTACAGATGATCTATGTCGTCTTTATCGCGTAGAGACAGCTGAGCAAGTGCCAATTTGCACAAGTTTTCCCGAAAGCTTATGGCGTTTGCATTAAACAGCTGAATAAGCGAATCTCTTCCGCCTTCAATGCCCTTAAGTACGGGAGGTTTAAGTTAAATCCCATTAACCGCACTCAGTCTGAACGAACATAATTAAGTAAAACTTGGAGCAGAAACAAACTTCACGAGACTCTTCCGGGGTGTCAACGGCTGCTAGCTGCTTGGGAAGTGTGGTGGCAACCGCTCTGGGCGACATGAGAACTCGGGAAAGTTTTCACAAGGGTGGCGTAGAACATCCTCTTAAAGGAATCTTCCCCCAGTTTTCAGAAAGTGCCACTCGAACAGATTTTAGAGAAATTTATGATCCTTTTAAGTATGCAAGAAAGTAGGTCGATGGCTTTTGACGTCTGAACTATAAATACATGCTCACCTCCGATGCAACATTTTGCATTAGTTTTCGTTAAATGATGAAAGATTACTTTCCTCTTAAAAAAATCTGTCACTTCTGCATAGTTCTGGAGTTCATATTCCAATCGGAGCGTGCTAATGTTACTCTTTTTATCTGTGACTACTAGTAAGTTGTCGTCCACAATAGAGGGAGGAAACAGTGAAATGCTATAGAACTTGCTAAACTTGTGGTTCCTTTCCTGGGGCGGAATTTAGCATCTACTGTCGTACTGAACAGTTCTTAACAAATAACACAACTCCTTCCAAGTTTTCATGGCTTTTAATCAGCGTTTCTGTGTACAAACGTATTTCTAGCATCCATCACAAGAGAACGTTGAATATCTTGGAAATAATTGTACTTTTCATAAAATACTCAGGTTGATTACCAGTATCCCTCTATTTCTACTTTTATTTATTTTTCTGTTGCTTCCATTACATTTTGAAGGTGATTACTTCACTAGGCATTATTTCGCTTACCTTATCCGAGGTTCTTAGCTAATGTGACTATTTCAAGATCCATTACCTAATACGTTTCTCCCTATGGTAATATTCACTACAAGCGAAATATTAATTTCCTTTAGATTACTGTAGATTTCGCAAAATGAAAAAAAGAATCCGTGAAGCTTCAGCCCATGGTTGCTCACTAGATACACTGCAATACTGAAAAGGATTTCTTGTACTTACATTACTTGCTGAAACACACGAGTTTCGCTCAGACTTATATACTGTGATACATGCTTTGACTATCACACAGATGTGAATGATGCGTAGCATCACCAGTTCATAAGACTAATAAAATTTCTTGTTCGGTGCTGCACAGTAACGAGTATTACACGCTTACGTTTTTGGTTGATTCAGTTGAATGTGAAATGGTTTATTTATACAGAGCTGCATTAAAATGGGGAAGCAAGGAGGCGTCTCATTGGACATATACGGAGTATATTTTCGAATCTCCAGCCGGGTGCATCGAAATGGAATCATCAATCAGTCTGGACAACCCAAAAATACGGCATCTGTCAATCAGGATGGAAATACATCCGCAATCACATCCAAAATAACCTTAATAGCTGCTTTTTTACTCTTCATAAGACGTAGAATAGCACGCTGTGCAAGTTTTGTCCATATCTTTCATTTTCAAAAATGCTTTAAAGTCTGTCTCGTAGAAAAATCATGTTACATATTCTGAAATTAACGTACGATTTAGATCTATATGGCGTCTTTACGCATGTCAAAAGTCTGTCGTTAATTTGAATTAGGGTTGGAATTACATATTTTATTGAAATGGAATTTTCGCGTTCAGTAAAACTACTTGAGACTTGGCGCGCACAATTTTTTGTGCAGCTTGAATGTAAAGGTAGAGCTGACCGGCTCCCATTGGTCTATTGCTGGCGGAAGTAGTCCAGCCCTCTACCTATAACATAGCAACGAAATTAAACAGGACAATACACAGCATTCATACACGTAAATGTTACTGAGGATTCTTCCATTACTTCTTGGTAGAACAATTCCAAATTTAAAGTTGAATGACAAGTACACTGCTTTTGGTCTACTCATTTTTGTTTGTTTCCGACTAGAACCTAGATTATTAGGCCATCTTCAGGAAACAACTGGCGTCTGAAAGGGACACTAGATCTTAGGTAACCAAACACTGTGACCAAAGGTAAGTCACTTGCATACAGTGTTGTGCACCGAACTTGTTTCTCAGCGTTGAAAACACTTTTTACACAATGGACAATGTTACGCACAATAAATAATTAAGCCACACAATATTACGGATTTAATGGTTATAATACTAAATTCTGTGTGGTATTGACATTGGCTGAGAAACTATTAAACTGAGCAATCTTCTTTTATACTTACAAACTGTGGCATCATAACCAAGTAACATGTAAGAGCGTAAGATTATGTATATTAATTATTCTGTATAACACCGTCCACTGATAAAGTTTGGTTTACAATGTTAAAATATGTGTTTGTTGAACAACAGAACAGTTTCTCAGCCAATGTCAAGAACTCACAAAATTTAGCTTTATAACCATTTAATCTGTAATATTGTGTAGTTTAATTATTTACTGTGCTTGACATTGTCCGCTGTGTAAAGTGTAATTTCAACATCAAAAAACAACTATGATGCACAACACTTTATGCAAGAGATTGTATCTTTGTTTATAGCGTTTGGTAACCTAAGAACTAGGTGATGGTCAGTTGTTTACTGAACATGGCCCAATAAGCCTAAAAGTAGTTTGAAATAAACAAAAATCAGTAGAACAAGAACAGTGTACTTGCTATTCATCCTTAAACAAAAATATTATGTAACTTCATTTGTTATTTTCATATTTGTTCTCGTCAATTTAGTTGTAATTTAATAACCTTCTGCAAAAATATTAGTATTCCAAAGTGGCAACGACGGGTAGAAAAACAGTAGAAAAATGCGTTGTACCAGGTAGAATCTATGGTGCGGTCGGGAGAGAGAGACTCTTTGGTGCAGTTTCAGATTGTTTGGGAAACATTGCACCGCGGGAAAAAAAAATCAAAATAATTACAAACGGAAAACAAAGACAAATATGAACCGGACAGCCAAGAATAACAGTTGTGAAGTGTTATTGCAGCCAATTTGTATCCCGTAATTCGGAATGAATTGGAATTCGTCACAGAAGTGAAGACCACCGAGCACTACAGATAAACGTTAACGTACACTGCCACCTCGCTATACTTTTAAGTTCTTCTTGGTTTTATGAAAGATAAAGAATTATTAGTTATACTGAAGTTACGTGTTTCATTTGGCTGTCATGGTTATTCCATAAGAGAGTTCAATGCATTGTGGGCACGACATATTACTTCATTGTTTCTAAGATAATATGGACACTTCTTAAATTAAAACGAGAGTTCTATGTAAGGCAATGGATATGACTACTATATTGCACAACTTTTTTTTTGAAACAAGCACCAAAAAATAGGCTTTGTAAGTAGTGAAAAACTTGAAATAAGGATTACACTTTGATACTTGAAGTTTTGCATCAGTGTACACAAATATATAACTGTATTGCCTGAAATAGTATTCATGCAGCTCGAATGCTAAATTAGCAAACTGTGATTAGTGACTGTGTTGACTGGTCTGTACTTTAGTAGTCTTAACACTGTATATACACACTTCTATGCCAGGTTATGGTATTGAGCTCTCTAAAAACGGTGTACTAAGTTAGTGATTGGCGTCGTTGTGCTTAGAGCGTAATACGACAAACACAGTAGTAAGAGGATTTGTGAATATCCTTCTCGACTATTTGCATACTTCTATTTCTCTTTCTCTGCAGAGAATTTGATTGTTTACGAGTTCCAATGGGACGCTTTGGGCACTGATCCTTAAGACTGTGGTACATAAGCATATTAGGTGGTCGTACTTAATATCACCGGCAAGAGACCGTTACGAGAATAAAAGGGGAGTGGAGACTTCAGACCGTGTTCGATTATAGAGCATTGCTTTGAAGTTTTCGGGCATGAAGATGTAAAGAACAGGGAAGTTCAGGTCAAATGTGAAGCTGCATGAATAAAGAATAGCGAGAATGACACGCAAACCGCAGAAGTGGCGTCAAATGCCAACTACGATAGGAGCCATACAGCACTTTTTAGGAAACGTATTCGTAATTTTACATAAAACTCGGTAATTATTGTCTTCCTGACTGTATGTTTGGGTAAAACCACTAAACTCCCACTTCTCTAAAGAATCGAAATCCAATCGATTACTTTAAAAATGAGTTAATGTGTTAAATATTTAATGTTAATTATGCAGGTGAGAATTTTTTTTGAAAAGTTTTGAAATTATGTTTAAAGTTTGTTGGAAGACGCTAAGTGCTCTCATTAACAAACACTGTACGTGTATAGTCTGTGTTTTGTTCTCCGTTCTGAGCAATAGCTACTTTCTAACGCAGCTCAATGTTTATGAAGCCATATTTGCTTAACTATTGTGTCGTACAATGATATATTTCAGAATGTTCATTCGGTGGTATATTTAGATACTGTCTGCATAATTTGTAGCGAATAGAGTTAGTAATGAGAACATATAAATTAAAACGATATGCCTGATTATGAAATTTTACTGCAAAAAGAGCTAAAATGTGTACAGCGATTAACTTTTTCCCTTTCATCGTTTTGCGGAGGGTGTCACGGAGAAAAATTGTCACAAAGATTTCAAATTGTGTGTAAAATTTTTGTCATTCTCAATTACTGAATAATATACTTTGGTCTTTGCGCACCGTAAGTTACTCTGCCTCAAGACAAATACACAGTTCTAATGGTAATATTTTCCTTACAGCGTTAAGCCCTTAACATACGATTATATCTCTTTAACGAGCACATTTTGACATTTTAAATTTTTTAAATATGGCCAATAAGAAATATGAAACATCTTTTGGAACATTGTTTCTGAGAAAACAGCGAGCAAAATTAAAATAAAAGTTTTTAAATAAAAAGAGTCTAAACCGCTAGTAATTTGTTAGAATTTTAAAATTTGTTAATTAGGTGACAGGTTTCTTACGCTTCCATATCTCCCCATGATGACGTCTGGCACTATGTAGCGCCGATAAACATTTATGACCGGTGCATGCCCTTTTGCCGTTAATTGGAGTTAAGTAGTGGAGGTTCCGTCCACTGTCTCCCGCATAATGTCATTTACTACCAGTAGTTGAGAGTATGACATAATTTCGCAATAAGACTGTAATAGAGTCTGATTACTATTGGCGTAATAGCAATAAATAAACAAATAAATAAGAGACTATATATATGAATCTGCAACATCTTCCTTAATTACCTTGAAAACACAATTTTTGAAGAAATAATAAACCAAAACAGTACAAATTAATATATTTGTACCTTTATGTTCATGACATAAATTGCTTGATAGATGAAACACATGATCGGATACTACAGTTACGCAGAGACGTCAATAACTGTTCATCCAAAAATACATTTCACCCTTGAAACTGAAACAGCAGAAAAATATAATTAAAAGAATGGAAAGGGGGCCACTAACAGGGGGCGGGACTGGTTGGGTGGAGGAAGGTGGGATTCTCTACTGTGTTTTCCTGAATACGTCGAAAGGAGCCATTCTTCGAGGAGAATCTGACATAGAATCATAGAATGTCAACCTCATTTTCCTTCATAGACCTGCTACTGAAGATAGGAATGGAAGGTGGGTAGGGAAGAGGAGCCGGCCGTGGTGGCCGAGTGGTTCTAGGCGCTACAGTCTGGAACCGCGCGACCGCTACGGTCGCAGGTTCGGATCCTGCCTCGGGCATGGATGTGTGTGATGTCCTTAGGTTAGTTAGTTTTAAGTAGGTCTAAGTTCTAGGGGACTGATGACCTCAGAAGTTAAGTCCCATAGTGCTCAGAGCAATTTGAACCATTTTTGAAGGGGAGAGGAGTTAAGGGACACAAAGGAGAAGGGAGATTATTCTAACTAAATTAAATTTAATTCTGAGTAAAAGGATGATATGGATTTGTTTTAGTTCACTGGTGTTTGTCACACAGTATTTTACGGAGAAATCACATTCTTAACGTACTACCAGCGCAGAGCTGGCGGTGCCTCGTAATCAGATAGTGACGATTATTTTTAAGTTAATAACGCTTTAAGAATTTCGTGCTGCAGTATGCCATGTAACTATTGTCGTTGTATCCGTTTATGTTCTCTTCCTTTCTAATGGTACCTGGGGTAATATCCCTCCTTACTGATACGTGGAGGCAGAATTAAAAAAAAAAAAAATGGGCTTGGTTTCGATTTAGGCCACGAGTGCCCGACTTATGGCGGAAAAACTTTTTGCATAATATGTTGCAGGCCTTTAAGAGCTTAACGTTTGTTGGTGGTGTTGATGATTGTAACTGATTTTCATTTTAAAATACGACGTCTTCTTCATTAAGAAAAGATAAAAAATTGGTTATATTATGAAGTTTTGTTTTAGTCTATTTGTGATCTGTGATTTGAAAAGTTGATATATTTTCATTAAAAAAAGATAAAACTGGTTTTATTATAAAGTTTTGTTTTAGACTACTGCATTTTTTTTGGTCTGCTTGTTTGTAAACGATGGTTAAATGTAATGCAGAGTGTGGCGCTGTGTGTGTTGTCTTATTTGCCCTCCTGTTTCGATTTGAGAAACTCTATACAAAAAAACGTATGATTTCTTAGCAGTGTCACTTACACACTCTATACAAAAAAACGTTTAATTTCTTAGCAGTATCACTTACACACTCATGTATTCATTATTTTGTGGAACTGATGATAATTATGGTATATAATAAAGACTTCCAAAAACGTCCGATAGAGGCGCTACCTACAGCAAAATTTCCTCGTGCTGTCAGTTTCTGTTTACATCCGGTTTCATGATCACTTGCATTGTACTCTTTTGCATAAAGATCGTCGTGACTTTTTGCTGTGTGTAGTAATATTTATCTTGGTTGTATGGTACGTATTTTAATACTTAAGACAGTGAACTTTGTGACACGCATTGGCTGTCTGGTACTTCAAGTAACAAATTGTAATTTTAGCCTTTTGTTTCACAGCATGATTTGAGAATGGGTTATGAATTAAAAACCTGAAACTAGTTATCATTACGTAATTAAAAGAGTCATTTTGCAACTTCGTCCGATTGTCATTGAAAGAGAACATTATTTTGTTTCAGACGAACGAAAAATGCAAAAGAGTGTTTTATGAATACACGGAAAAACTGTCGCGAAAAACATCGGTGTAAACTTCCCTACAATACGTTCTGCTGTTATCTTCTCAAACGGTCTGTCTACCAAATGCCAACCTATAGACAAGCGACGTTGAAAGTTTCCGGTATGCGCTGTATCCACGTTGACTTCTTTGCAAGTTCTGGGAAGAGCAAGATTAGAACAAGCAACAAGTCGTGGAATGCAAACTGCGCTAGACTGCAGATGGCGCACAGCTATGAATAGGGGCCGTGAATCGGAGACCACACGATCTAAAGTTAGCAGGCGAGGGCATGTGGAGGAGAGGTATCAACCAACGGCGGAGACGGCTGCTACACAAACTTACGACACTGCGGCCCGGCGATGCACTGGCGAGGAAGACAGGCGCGCTCTCACTGGAAACGACTACTTGCTGGGGCTGCAGAGAATACCAGCCATACCATGTCTTCATCAGTATCTTCTAGGCTTACGATATTTAATCCTTTCCATCTCTAATAGGAACTGATTGCTCCTTATCTTCGTAATATTCACAACGTACGAATACACACCCTGTCAAGCGACATTAGCCATTTGTACACATTTCGTTTGTCGTTGTCCTGGGTGAAGGAAGCTATTTGTCCGGTTTGAACACAAGCAAACGACACCTTGTATACAGAGTGTGTTTTTTAACTTAAAAAACAACTAAATATCTTGAAAATGATGCGTCCTACGGAAAAGATGTTCAACGTGAAGAATTAATATTGACAAAGGAAACATCTGCCTGTGCAACAACTGGTCACCTCTTAACCACTCCTCCTGTGAAGAGTCAACTTCGTCTTCGTATTCTCAAATAGGAACCCCCCCATCTTTATTACATGTTCGGATTCTACACCACAAAATACGTACGGTTTCTTCATACCGTTGTTTCCCATTAATGGCAGATGACGCTGTAATTGACAAATATCAAGCGTGCCTGGTATTGCTATTAAGAACCGACGCATCTGAGTCTACTATTCATTTACGATATAAATGTAAATCACAATCACACTGTGTTTTGGTGAAGTGAAAAGTGTTTTACTACGTTATTTGGAGAAAATGCTTGTTGTAGTTACGTGTGCATCACTACACTTCACCATGAAGCGGAGAATGAAAGTGCCTGCCACACGAAAACATGACTAGCAACCTGTAGTAATTAACACACAAGTGATCCGGGAAATTCATGTACGCCAAATGTAAAGAATAAATAAAAACGAAAACCCACTGATGATGACACAGTGGTGCCGAAACATGTTTGGGTACTGAGAAAAAACGGTGTTTTGCATAACTGGCGGACCTCACAACCAACAATTTCAACTGAAAACACTACCAACACAAGGAGCTGCAAATCAAAATGATGAATAAATGTAAACCTTTGTGTTCTAACGGATGATACTGATGTTCACGTGTTACTTAAGTGTTGCAAATGTCACTGTATAGTACAAATAATAAGAATACACATCGACACTTCTGGAAAATAAGCTACTTGTCTGATAACGTGGTTTTATGTTCCCTTCGGGGTTGATTGTGGTTAGTCCCCAAACCGTCGTAAGTTTTGATTTCGGCGGCCGCTCTCGAACCCCGTCATCAGGAAGCCTGATTCCGGTGTTGGTTTGCATATAACCGCCGTTAACACTCGCGCTGACCACTACCCGGCTACCGGAAGAATACAAACCACAGTCATTGTAATAAGGTAAAATGTCCATGAAGTTATAATGGCAGCGCAGCTGCCATGGATACTCACCGAAATCAAGAACGCCAGTGATGAGAGGCATTGGGAGTCACTGATCTCAAACATCACAATGGGAACATAAAGCTTTTGCATCCATGGCGTTATTGCTGGATCACGCTAAACGTAGTTTCTAACCAGATAGTGAAACGGATAACCATACTGTTCATACAATCAAATTTGAACACTATTGCCAATTTCGAACATAAATGCCAACCCTTTGAACTCAAAGGTTTACATCTACGTCGTACATGAAATGTAAGAGTAGAATCAAATGCGTTGGTCCTTAATTACAAAAACAGGCACACTTGATATTTGTCGATTACCGTGCCATCTACTACGAATGGGAAACAATGGCTTCAGTAACCGTATTTTTTGACGTAGAGCCCAAATATCCAATAAAAACAGGGGGGGAGGGGGGTCCCATTTGAAAATACAAAGTTGATCCCGCCCACGCAGGAGGGGTGGTGAGGAGCTGGCCATTTCTAGCACAGACTGTTGTCTCCTTTACTAATATTAGATTTTCAATTATAACATTTTTTTGCATGAAGCGTCGTTTTCGAGTTGCCTCAAGTTAAAACAAAATCCCTGCATATTTCTTAGACTCGACAACAAGTCTGCATTTGAACCATGCATCACACAATATGCCATATGCGAAAAAGTGCGCAGAAAATATGCACTGAAGCGCCAAAGAAACTGCTGCAGGCATGCGTATTCAAATACTGAGATACTTAAACAGGCAGAATACGGCACTGCGGTCGGCAACGCCTATATAAGACAAAAAGTATCTGGCGCAGTTGTTAGATCGGTTACTGCTGCTACAACGCAGCTTATCAAGATTTAAGTGAGTTTGAACGTGGTGTTATAGTCGGCGATGCAGTGGGGAATTTCCCGTACGACCATTTCACGAGTCTACCGTGAATATCAGGAATCCGGAAAAGCATCAAATCTCCGAGATCGCTGCGGCTGGAAAAAGATCATGCAAGAACGGGGCCAACGACGACTGAAGAGAATCATTCAACGTGACAGAAGTGCAACCTTTCCGCAATTTGCTGCAGATTTCAGTGCTGGACCATCAACAAGTGTCAGCGAGCGAACCATTCAAAGAAAAATCGTCGATATGGGCTTTCGGAGCCGAAGGCCCACTAGTGTAGCCTTGATGACTGAACAAGGCAAAGCTTTACGTCTCGCCTGGGCCCATCGACACCGACAATGGACGTTGATGACTGGAAACATGCAGCCTGATGGGACGAGTCTCGTTTCAAATTGTACTGAACGGATGGACGTGTATGGATATGGAGACAACGTCATGAAACCATGGACCCTGCATGGTGCCCGCATCTCGTGGTCGTGCGGTAGCGTTCTCGCTTCCCACGCCCGGGTTCCCGGGTTCGATTCCCGGCGGGGTCAGGGATTTTCTCTGCCTCGTGATGGCTGGGTGTTGTGTGTTGTCCTTAGGTTAGTTAGGTTTAAGTAGTTCTAAGTTCTAGGGGACTGATGACCATAGATGTTAAGTCCCATAGTGCTCAGAGCCATTTGGTATATATTTTTAAAAAAACGAAAGGTGCCACCCTGATTACTGTCGGCGTCTTTTATTTCTGGTTAGTCTGACCCGATAAAACGAATTGTCAAGAATACTGGGGCAATTATTTACGCGTATGAATAGAACAGCATCAACGCACTGTAACTATTAGTAACCTGTGAGAAAAAGTTACCCATTTGTCAGTGGCCACCACCCCACCTGTACCGTCTGTGTATTATAAATTATGAAGTAGTGGCTCGTGCGTCCGGGCCAAATCCGGTGAAAACCGTCGCAGGAAGTATCAATCACAGCGCAGAATGTTCGCACACGTATTCGAATGTCTCGAACTCGAGGACTGCTTTGTGGTAAATTCTGACGCCGTCATACCTAAGACCATAACTCACTACACCCAACGGATATAACTAGGTAACTCGTTGACGTAATATATGCATTACACTGAGGTGACAAAAGTAATGGGTTACCTCCTAATATCGTATCGGACGTCCTATTGCCCAGCCTAGTACGGCAATCCGACGTGGCATGGACTCAACAAGTCGTCAGACGAAACTTCCTGGCAGATTAAAACTGTGTGCCCGACCGAGACTCGAACTCGGGACCTTTGCCTTTCGCGGGCAAGTGCTCTACCAACTGAGCTACCGAAGCACGACTCACGCCCGGTACTCACAGCTTTACTTCTGCCAGTACCTCGTCTCCTACCTTCCAAACTTTACAGAAGCTCTCCTGCGAACCTTGCAGAACAAGGTTCGCAGGAGAGCTTCTGTAAAGTTTGGAAGGTAGGAGACGAGGTACTGGCAGAAGTAAAGCTGTGAGTACCGGGCGTGAGTCGTGCTTCGGTAGCTCAGTTGGTAGAGCACTTGCCCGCGAAAGGCAAAGGTCCCGAGTTCGAGTCTCGGTCGGGCACACAGTTTTAATCTGCCAGGAAGTTTCATATCAGCGCACACTCCGCTGCAGAGTGAAAATCTCATTCTGGAAGTCGTCAGACGTCCCCTGCAGAAATACTGAGTAAGGGTGCCTGTGTAGCCGTCCATAATTCCAAATGTATTTCCGGTGAAGATATTGTGCACGAACTGGCCTCTCGATTATGTCCCATTTATGTTCAATGGCATTCATCTCACTCGATCTGGGTGGCCGAATCACTCGCTTGAATTGTCCAGAATGTTCTTCAAACGAAATGCGAACAATTGTGGTCCTGTGACAGGGAACATCGTCATCCTTAAAAATTCCATCGTTGTTTGGCTGAAAATGGTCTCCCAGTAGCCGAACATAGCAATGTCCAGTCAACGATCAACTCAGTTGGACCAGGGGACCCAGTCCACTCCACGTAAACACAGCCCACACCATTACGTAGCCACCTTCAGCTTGTTGACTATTTGGGTCCATGGTTTCTTGGGATCTGTGCCACACTCGAACCCTATAATCAGCTCTCAACAAGTGAAATCGGGATTTACGTGACCAGCTCACGATTTTCCAGTCGCCTGGGGTCCAACCGACAAGGTCACGAGCCCAGGAGAGCGCTGCAGCCTATTAGCGAAGTCACTCGCGTCAGCCGTCTGCTGCTATAACCCATTAACGCCAAATTTCGCCACATTGTCGTAACGGATACATTTGTCGTACGCCCCACATTGATTTCTGCGATTATTTCACGCAGTCTTGGTTGTCTGTGGCCACTGACAACTCTACGCAAAAGGCGCTGTTCTCGGTCGTTAGGGGAAGGCCAACAGCCACTTCACTGTCCGTGGTGAGAGGTAACGCCTGAAATGTGGAATTATCGGCACTCTCTTGACACTGTGAATCTCGGAATATCGAATTCCGTAACGATTTCCGAAATGGAATGTGCCATGCGTCTAACTTCAACTACCACTCCGCATTCAAAATCTGTTTATCCCTGTCGTTCGGCCACAACTGCAACGGAACCTTTTCACATGAATCATCTGAGAACAAATGACAGCTCCGCCAATGCACTGTCTTTTTATACCACGTGTGCGCGATACTTCCGCCATCTGTATACGTGCATATCGCTACCCCCATCGCTTTTGTCACTTCATTGTAATGGTATCATCAAATCTTTGGGTCCACTAAAACAAACCATATTCAGCGTTAATCTCCTCGTTTTGTAAACCGAGTGAATAATCTTTTCCAGTTACATGTAAAGATCTAAATTAGAAAAAAAAGCTACTAATTTTAAAATATATTCTGATTCTTACAGAGACAAGTGTAGACGGTTCGTGTATTATCTTCCTGTAAACATAACAGTAACGGTATTATTTTAATTTAGTTTTCCTTTCATCGACTAACTTATGGTTTGTAAAGACTGGCTACCCTTACAAAATTCGTCGAAAGGTTTATCACCTTACTCCACTTGGTTGTATTGTCTGTAAGTAGAACGTGAAGAAAGGTTTGTACATTATACTAGACTTCCCTCAGCGAAACTCTTTATAGTGATACGTGGAATATAACGCTGCCACACACTTCCTTATTCAGCGGAGTGCGACGTAGGATGTCCCTCTCTAACTGAAAAATATATGTATCCAACTTCTTTTTTTAAGTTTTTTCAGTTTCTTCGTAACTGATATGGTAGTTCTGAATGCAGCACGTGCTCCAAGATACTTGAAATTTTGTGAAACTATACTCTGAAAACTGGCGTAAATGCCGGCTGGTGTGGCCGTGCGGTTCTAGACGCTTCAGTCTGGAACCGCGTGACCGCTACGGTCGCAGGTTCGAATCCTGTCTCGGGCATGGATGTGTGTGATGTCCTTAGGTTAGTTAGGTTTAAGTAGTTCTAAGTTCTAGGGGACTGATGACCACAGATGTCAAGTCCCATAGTGCTCAGAGCCATTTGAACCGGCGTAAATGGTATCAGTCATCGTATTGGAAGTGTATCATCGAAAGAAAGAATAATTAGTACACGACAGTGCTTTCCAGTAGCAATAAAAGTTTGCTCGTACTCCGACTTTCTGAAATAGGGTTAATGAAACACTTGTAGAATAACGTCCGGTAAATATTTTTACGGAACGCGAAAGTATATCCTCTGACTATAGAGCCTTTCCCCCTGTATTTACATCCAGATTTCAACAAAGTTATAAATCGACAAGATCGGGTGTATACTCTGTAATGATGTGACTGTGTAAGATGTTACTGGTAGACAGAGAATAATATTCTTAACGCTAACGAGGAAGGTGGCATTGTTAGATATAAATGCGCTCTCATGTGTGGACAATGCAGACGAGGGTGCTCGAAATGGCACACACACACAGCTAAGTAATTAAGCAACGCGCACAGCGTTGGGGTGGACGATGCTCGTTATGCAGAGGACTGCCAGAAGCGGTAGAAATAATGGAGACACGCTGGCTGGTGTTCTCGTCGTCATACAAGCTACGCAACACGAATTTCGTACTAACAATGAGTGTAATACACGACACCACAGTTAAGCGGATGCTTTTAGCAATCCACGTCGCCATTTCAGACACGGGTTTATAATTTTTTCTTAAAATTACGACAACCACAGACATTTTATTTCTTTCATCTCAAATTCTTCGTTTTCGTAAAATCCAGTAACCAAAATGGTAAGTGCATTTCATCATACTCGACTTTAGCTAAATATAACGTGTTCCAGGAGATATGGTCGATATTCAGGGATATGACAGGAACGATCATTCGAACTCAAAAAAGTCTAGCAAGCATGGGCTCTAAAATGCATACCTTAAGAACAATGAGCACTTGTTCATTCTCGTTACAGAAAACACACGTCTTCTACTGAACAACCACCATAGCTTTTAAGGTATGCGTTTCAGAGCCCGTATTTACTAGACTGTTTTGCTTCGAATGATCGTTCCTATCGTATGCGTGAATACTGACCATTCCTCTTGGGATACCCTGCATAAAGTCAGCCACATAGCGATTCGTCCGTAATAGTCTATATACACACACCAAAAAAAGTTTTGCATCAGCTCGGTTCCGAGAGATCCAGAATCTGTACAGAAAATTAGAACAGAGATCAACTAAACATCATTTCCGCTCTTTTTATTGCTCATGAAAATCACACGTAGCATGTTGTACCACCATACAGCGAGACCTTCAGACGTGGTGGTCCAGATTGCGGTACACACCGGTAGCTCAAATGTTCAAATGTGTGTGAAATCTTATGGAACTTAACTGCTAAGGTCATAAGTCCCTAAGCTTACACACTACTTAACCTAAATTATCCTAAGGACAAACACACACAAGTTCATCAAGGCACTGTTGGCCCAGATTGTCCCACTGCTCAACGGTGATTCGACGTAGATGCCTCAGAGAGGTTGGTGGATCACGTCGTCCATAAACAGCCCTTTTCAATCTATTCCAGGCATGTTCGATAGGGAACATGCCTGGAGAACATGCTGGCCACTCTAGTCGAGCGATGTCGTTATCCTGAAGGAAGTCATTCACAAGATGTGCACGATGGGGGTGGGAAATGCCTCGCCAATATGCTGCACTATTGGTCGGAGGATGGCATTCACGTATCGTACAGCCGTTACATAGCCAAAATTCTTATTATTAAACCAAGTTGTCTTAAAGTAGAAAGAGCAATAATTTTCTTCAAATCAAATTCAAAATTCGCCCCTAAACCAGCCATAATTATAGTTATACAACCAATTAAAAGCAAAAATCAACCACAATTATAAGTATCTAATATTGGTCTGAAACGAATTAATAAATAAACCCCAGCAGTAACAAGAGTAGAAGAATGAACGGCGCCTTCCATATCCACGAGCGCCGTACGTCGGCACCCCATAAGGCCATCCCAAAACAGCAAGGAACCTCCACCTTGCTGCACTCGCTGGACAGTGTGTCTAAAGCGTTCAGCCTGGCCGGGTTGCCTCCAAACACATCTCCGACGATTGTCTGGTTGAAGGCATATGCAACACTCATCGGTGAAGAGAACGTGATGCTAATCCTTAGCGACCCATTCCGCATGTTGTTCGGCCCATCTGTACCGCGCTGCATGGTGTCGTGGTTGCAAAGATGGATCTCGCGAAGGATGTCGGGAGTGAAGTTCCGCATCATGCAGCCTATTGCGCACAGTTTGAGTCATAAAACGACGTCCTGCGGCTGCACGAAAAGCATTATTCAACATGTTGGCGTTGTTGTCAGGGTTCCTCCGAGACATAATTCCTAGGTACCGGTCAACCACTGCAGTAGCAGCCCTTGGGCGGCCTGAGAGAGGCATGTCATCGACAGTTCCTGTCTCTCTCTCTACCTCCTCCATGGCCGAACAACATCGCTTTGGTTCACTCCGAGACGCCTGGATACTTCCCTTGTTGAGAGCCCTCCCTGGCACAAAGTAACAATGTGGACGCGATCGAACCGCGGTATCGATCGTCTGGGCATTGAACTACAGACGGGAGCCGTGTACCTCCTTCCCGGTGGAATGACTGGAACTGATCGGCTGTCGGACCTCCTCCGTCTAAAAGCGCTGCTCGTGCATGGTTGTTTACATCTTTGGGCGGGTTTAGTGACATCTCTGAACAGTCAAAGGGACTGTGCCTGTGATACAATATCGACAGTCAACGTCTATCATCAGGAGTTCTGGGAACCGCGGTGTTGCAAAACTTTTTTTGATGTGTGTAAAAGCGTGTGTCATATGTACGTAACTGTGAAACAAGGAGCTGCAGAAAGTGGCATGAATGGCACCTACAGTATTCTAAATTCAATCAAAACAAACACAATGGAGATGAATATATGTATAAATGTATTACGCCAATTGTAGATAGCTGAAAACCTGAAACGTATCTTACCTTTTAAGTTACATAAAAACTGGTCGTTTACCCTATATTTTTTCAAGTAATTTAATCCACAGCCACCGAGTTCAACCAGCGTTATCGTTGATATAAACATTTGACAGTTTTAACAGAAGAATGATGAGGCGAAACCCTAGACCGACACTATCGGATCAAAAGTATCGGATCAAAAGTATCGGGACACTTATATGGGAAATTGACCATTAGTCGTCACGACAGGAGGATCTGCCCACATAAAAGGAGGCAGGGAATATTGTGTTGTGAGTAGAGAAGCAGTAACAGCAGAATAGGGGTGGATCAAAAGAGCTCAGTGAACATGGGCTGGTCATTGAATGTCGCCTAGTAACAAAACAATCAGATGTTAAGTCCCATAGTCCTCAGAGCCATTTGAACCATTTTTTTGTTAAGTGTTGCCAGACGAATGATGAGGTGAAACCCTAGGCCGAAACTATCCGATCAAAAGTATCGGAACGCTTATGTAATGACAGGATTTGTGATTGGTGTAAAGAATGGCAGCTAACTCTAAATATAGATAAATGTCAGTTAATGCATATGAATAGGAAAAAGAATCCCGTAATGTTTGAATACTCCATTAGTAGTGTAGCGCTCTACACAGTCACGTCGATTAAATATTTGGGCGTAACATTGCAGAGCGATATGAAGTGGGACAAGCATGTAATGGCAGTTGTGGGGAAGGCGGATAGTCGTCTTCGGTTCGTTGGTAGAATTTTGGGAAGATGTGGTTCATCTGTAAAGGAGACCGCTTATAAAACAACTGTTCTTGAGTACTGCTCGAGCGTTTGGGATCCTTATCAGGTCGGATTGAGGGAGGACATAGAAGCAATTCAGAGGTGGGCTGCTAGACTTGTTACTGGTAGGTTTGATCATCACGCGAGTGTTACGGAAATGCTTCAGGAACTCGGGTGGGAGTCTGTGGAGGAAATGACGCGTTCTTTTCGTGAACCGCTACTGAGGAAATTTAGAGAACCAGCATTTGAGGCTGAGTGTAGTGCAATTTTACTGCCGCCAACTTATATTCCGCGGAAAGACTACAAAGATAAGATAAAAGAGATTAGGGCTCGTACAGAGGCATATAGGCAGTCATTTTTCCTTCGTTCTGTTTGGAAGTGGAACAGGGAGAGAAGATGCTAGTTGTGGTACGAGGTACTCTCTGCCATGCACCGTATGGTGGATTGCGAAGTATGTATGTAGATGTACAAGTCCGGCTAGCACAATGACTGTGCTTCGGGCGTTAAAATGAATTGGGTACAGCGGTCGAGCAACTCCTCATAAGTCACGCATTTCTGTAGTCACGCTAGGCAACATCTGAGGTAGAGTAAACAGCGATGACACGAGAGAGTGGATCACTGGAAACGAGTGATTTTGGGTGATGAGTTATGCTGTAACCTGTGTCAATCCGATGGAAAGTTTGGATCTGGAGAATGCCTGGAGAGCGTTAACAGCCATCATGTGTAGTGCCAACAGTGAAGTACGGAAGAGGTGGTGTTATGGTAGGAGGATGAGTTTGCTGTTTAGGGTGTGGTCCCCTTGTTACTTTAAGAATAGGCGAAATTCAGCATTGTGTATTGCATGCAGTATAGGAACAGTTAGAAGATGAAGTTTGTATCTGCACGACAATGCACCCTGTCATAAAGCAGCATCTGTATATGCATGGTTTGTAGACAATAAAATTCAACCCAATGGAACACTTTTGGGATCAGTTAGAACGTCAACTTTACTGCACAGACCCGACTGTCCTACTTCAGTACCTTCTCTAGTTCCGGCTCTTGAGAAAGAATAGACAGCCATTCCTCCACAGATATTCAGACACCTCAATCAAAGCGTCCCCATCAGAGTTCAAGCAGTCATAAAGGCCAAAGGTAAACACAGTCCATATTAATGTCCACTAATAGGTGTCCACATCCTTTTTATCAGATAGTGTATTGAGATCGTGGAGAATAGAGACGAACGTCAACTAGAGAAGAATGTGTCGCGGACGATATACATCGGATTGCAGCTTTCACGAGAAGGATGCAGATGGAGTGGGCTAATTATGTGCTGCGGATGTGTAGTAACTATAATATAGTACATGAATATCAATGAAGATTTTGTTGGGAAACCAAGTCTTCATTGTTGCGGAAGCCAGCTGATTGTATCAAGTGACTGGAAGATAAGGCTCCAAATGGCCTTACGCAAGTAGTGTTTCCTTCATGATTGGTCGTATTCTGAGGAAACGCATTGCAAAGTTTTTACTTATATGGATATGGTGTCTGTTCTTTCGGACATGTCCGAAATAACAGACTCCATGTCCGTATAAGTATATAGTTCTGCCAATACTGGCCATGACCTTCTTCTTCTGTGCGGATGCACACATATTCCCCGAACTCTTACGGGACTTGGTAAGAATTTCTTCCACGAGTAATGAGTGCATTAGGGTGGGACACTACGAATGTAGTGTGTGGACATACAAGATGAGAATGTGGGTCTCACGGGAGGCCAGATGGATAGAGCGTCTGCCATGTAAGCAGGAGATCCCGGGTTCGAGTCGCGGTCGAGGCACACATTTTCAACTGTCCCCGTTGGTATATATCAACGCCCGTATGCAGTTGAAGGTATTAATAAAATTCTAATTTCACTGCAAAGTGTGTCTTTCGATCATGATCTAAGATTACGGCGGTTTTAGGGTCTTCGGGGCGATCTCGATTTGCATAAGGCGAATGTCTATCGTATCCCCTGCAGTGATGGCCATTGGCCAGACCATCACTACCGTTGGCGATTGGTGTTCACAAGCAACAGACTCAAAACAGCGCAACGGAGCACATCTGCCGGCCGGTGTGGCCAAGCGGTTCTAGGCGCGTCAGTCTGGAACCGCGCGACCGCTATGGTCGCAGGTTCGAAACCTGCCTTGGGCATGGATGTGTGTGATGTCCTTAGGTTAGTTAGGTTTAAGTGGTTCTAAGTTCTAGGGGACTGATGACCTCAGATGTTAAGTCCCATAGTGCTCAGAGCCATTTTTTTTTTTTTTTTTTTTTTTGGAGCACATCTGCCTTAGTGGTCATCTGATAGAAAACAAGAACAGTGAGATTCTAACATGCACCACTATTCATTAAGGCAACTGTTGAAATTTGACTAGGTAGCGACCGTATAGACAGACGAAGGGTTTTGCTTAAATTCTGCAAGGCGTCCTACTCTCTCCCTAGTTAAAGTACAGAGGGGCAGAGTTAGCGCTAATTGCTCGTCCGTTGTTAGTTAATATTTCATTATTGATAACGTGTGAGACTCTTCATCTTTGGTTGTGTTGTAACAATAATATTGCAATGGCACTATTTTATAGCTTTTTATTTAGGTGCTTCTAGGCGCTTCAGTCCGGAATCACGCGGCTGATAGGTCGCAGGTGCGAATCCTGCCTCGGGCATGGATGTGTGTGATGTCCTTAGGTTAGTTAGGTTTAAGTAGTTCTCAGTTGTAGGGGACTGATGATCTCAGATGTTAAGTCCCATAATGCTTAGAGCTATTTGAACCATTTTTATTTAGGCTTCCTGTTTCGACTCCTCAGTAGTCATCTTCAGGTCCTATACACTAAAAATCACAGGACTCCAGACTAACACATAATAAAATGCCATACGTAGTAATGTATAAGTGAAACAAAGGACAGTATTATATATCAAAGGAAACAAATAAAGAAGTAATACACTCAGGACATACTATGAATATATGACATAGTTTGCACACGTAGTGCAAGACACAAGTCACCTATCAGAAATGATAAAAACACAAGTGTTACTGCAATGCGAACATTAACTCTACACGTTTATCGTCCAAAAATATGTAAGGATACAGGTGACAACGTTGTGTGGTGGCGCTAGTTGCTTACGATATGAGTTGTCGTTCTCCACACGCCGTCTTCTGGTTCGTGGCTGTGGTAGGCCCAGTCATCGAGGGTTTAAACTCCCATTCATAGCGATCTATCATTTCGGCCCTGAAAATGACGAGATGTTCACCTGTAGGAATATCAACGGTTGTTGAGGTTGTTCCGACTGCATTCGCGAAAGTTATTTGAAAAGACTAACCTGCTTTATTTAATTTCGAGTTTTCTTATCTTTACTTCGTTTTATCAATCGTGTGATTCCTTATCGTCATGCTCGGAAGCATTTCAAACAACTTATTCCACACTGTACTGTCAGAGGCTTCCTTTTGCATTCAGAACCGTCATGAGGCCTTAGTGAGTCGTGAAGACATTTAAGCTGCCAGCTGCAGCCTTCCTCCTGCTTAATGACTCCTTGTTACTGGTGACAGCTTTGGCGTTGGGGCGGCCCACCTAAGCACCCTGGCCTGTCCGATCGGCGGCGACGCCGGACGTCACCACAATCGATATGCGAACGTGCCGCGCCGACAGGTAGGCGGGGCCACGTAATCCGTCCGGACCTCCGAGCCGCATAGCGCTGCCTGCCCAGACACCCGTGCAACAGGGCGCGGGCAGCGCTGCCACAGCAAGGAACACGTGGCTGAGAGATTCTGCATTTGTCAGTATGGGTCATTACTGTCGCTGTTAGTTTTTATCTCCCTTGCGTTTTATAATGTTTTTACGTACATTGGTTGATAGTTGCTAAGAACAGCCACTTTTCGTACGTGTATACTACCGGGACCTGAAAAATCCATATGAGCATCTGTGGCTACCTCGTCTGTATTCCTTTTATATGCATTTTTTTTTGTCATCAGTTTTCTGACTGGTTTGATGCGGCTCTCCACGAATTCCTCTCCAGTGCCAATATTTTCATCTCAGAGTAGCACTTGCAACCTACGTCCTTATTTATTTGTTTGCATGTATTCCAATCTCTGTCTTCCTCTACAGCCCCTTCTACTACTACGGAAGTTATTCTCTTATGTCTTAACAGATTTCCTATTATCCCCTATCATCCTGTTCCTCCTTCTTGTCAGTGTTTTCCATATGTTCCTTTCCTCGCCGATTCTGCGCCGAATCTTCTCATTGCTTATCTTAAGTCCACCTAATTTGCAACGTTTTTCTGTAGCACCAAGACTCAAACGCCTCGATTCTCTTCTGTTGCAGTTTTCTCACAGTCCATATCACACTAGCATAACTGGTGTGCTCCAAACGGCCGGCCAGTGTGGCCGAGCGGTTCTGGCGTTTCAGTCTGGAACCGTGCGACCACTACGGTCGCAGGTTCGAATCCTGCCTCGGGCATGGATGTATGTGATGTCCTTAGGTTCGTTAGGTTTAAGTAGTTCTAAGTTCTGGCGGACTGATGACCTCAGATCTTAAGTTCCATAGTGCTCAGAGCCATTTGAACCATTTGCTCCAAACGTACATTCTCAGAAATTTCTTCCTCAAGTTAAGACCAATGTTTGATAGCTGTAGACTTTTCTTGACCAGGAATACCCCGTCCGCCATGGCTCATTCTGCTGCCTAGTTATCAGAATTCCTTCATCTACCTCCTGATCTCCGATTCTGATGTTAAGTTTCTCGCTGTTCCCATTTCTGCTACTTCTCATTACTTTCACCTTTCTTCGATTTTCTGTCAAATCATATTCAATACTAATTAGACTGTTCATTCCATTCAACACATACTGTAATTCTTCATTGTCATCGAGGACAGCAATATCAGCAGCGAATCTTATCACTTATATCTTTTCACACAGAATTTTAATCCCATTCTTGAACCTTTCTTTTATTTTCCCCATTGTTCCTTCGATGCATAACTTCAACACTAGGGGCGAAAGGCTACATCCCTGCCTTACACCCTTTTTACTCCGAGCACTTCGTTCTTGGTCTTCCAGTCTTCTTGTTCCGTCTTGGTTCTTTTAGATATCGTATATTACCCGTCTCCCCCTACAGTTTACTCCTATTTTTCTCAGAATTTCGATCGTCTTCAACCATTTTACATTGTCGAACGCTTTTTCCAGGTCGACAGATTCAGTGAATGTGTCTCGATTTTTCCATAATCAACCGCAACGTCAGAATTATCTCTCTGGTGCCTTTACCTTCCCTAAAGCCAAACCGACCGTCATTAAGAGATCCTCAATTTTCTTCTGTGTATTATAATTGTCAACAGTTTGGATGCATGACCTGTTAAACTCATTGTGCTATAATTCTCTCACTTGTCGGCTTTCCGAAAGTCTGATGATACGTCACCACTCTTATACATTCTACAGACCAAAATGAATACTCATTTTGTTGCAACTTCCCCCAATGATATTACAAATTCCGATGGAATGTTATCTGTACCTCCTGCCTTATTTGAGCTTAAGTCTTCCAAAGCTTTTCTTTAAATTCTGATTGTAATACTGGATCCCCTATCTATTTCCCCATCAACTCCTGTATCTCCTTCAATTACTGCATCAGTGAAGTCTTCCATCTCTTAGATGCCTTCGTGTAGTCTTTTCGCCTATTCGCTCTCTCCTCTAAATTCAACAGTGGAGTTATAGTGTATTCTTAATGTTCGCATCATACCACAGCCGTAACACACAAAGTAGTGACACTTTGGATAAGTGACACTCACTTTGAAGTTACGCTAGCGCCTCAAGTGCCGAGAAAGCCGCCCGTCTATTAACGTAAACTTCCTTTTATGTTAGACACAATGCCATTCTAAGACACAATCATAATCTGTTTAGGTCTACATTGGCGATCATCAGATGCTATTGGTCATCTGTGGCTAATGGTGAACATGACATGTGCTTACCAATATTTGACGCCGTCCACGACCAGTAGCATCTGAAGATGGCCAATGTAGACTGAAACAGATTATGGTTGTGTCGTAGAATGTGATTGTGTATGAAATTAAAGGGTGAGTGTAACTAAAGTTTCGCTACTGGAGAGGCTCCCCATGAAAAACGAATGATCGTAGGACAGTAAAACTTTGTTAAAACATATTCAAGGACATGCAGACGGGAAATAACGGATAAACAATTGAAAGACAACCATTGTGATTTCCACATGAGAGGGTAACATCTGTTAATTACGTATCATTTTTACGTTCCAGGTTACAAACGTTGCTCGCTGTGACGACTATTTTCATCCACGACAGCGTGGAATCGCACTAGAAATACCACATCACAGTTGTTCGTAGCATTTTCCGAACGGTGGACCATGGGATGTTCAGCTGTCGTGACATAGCTCGCACACTATTTGAAGATCACACATTGCGTCCAGCACTGTCAGCCATGGCAACAGCAACTTCTGCTGTGTTTGTGATAAGTCAGCTTTAGAAGTAAAACTCTGCTAACATTGTCCACACCCATGTTGACTGTCTGCAACTGTAGTGCACTCTGTTGCTTGTGTTTCACCCTACGTCGCCGTACCAGTGCTGCCGCCTAACAGCAAAACATGACACTAACGCTACCAACAAAGCAGATCCTGTAGCGCACAGTCTGAACATCATTAAAGTTGGGTACACATACGGTAAATAGTTTTCCGTCTACACTGGCTCAAGTAGCGAAAGTTTAGTACAGCAATTAGCGATGTTTCGACAGAATGTTGTGGCTTCCATCTCTTAAAATGTTATGCAGTTATTTGTTTTTAACTCAGTTTCTACCTGATTAACGAAACGCTAGTAATACGTCAAAAGACGTGAATGGTCGCAAACTAAACGCAAACTGAGTAAAATTCATAAATGAAATTACATAAGCTACAACGTAGTCGTGAAGATATATCTCCAGCCTTATTTTAGTCTTTCCAACTTGCCGAACTTTTTTCCTCCAATTGCATCCTGATTTGCTTAGGCTTCAAAAGACGTCTGTGTTGAAGATTCTGATCTCTGTGAGGTCGATATTCCCGGCTCTCATGTAGGAACAAATCTTAGAATTGGTTTCCTCCATGTGGTAAATTTTATTGCTTTTAACTTTCATTATTGCGACTATGTGTACTACTGTTGTGATGGCGTTGATAAAGTAGTTCGGCTCAAAGAGTAGCGAAAATATCTCCTCGTGATGTGGAACGAGTCAGTTTAAAGGATATGTGTACATGACTGGCGTCAACATTAATGAACACATTATTGTTTTTAATTATAATCAAGCAACAGCATTGTTCGTATTGCCTACCAGTTTTAAATTTATTAATAGAATTATAGGAGTTGTCCAAGAGCAATGATTTTAAATCAGACTTAAATCTTGTTTAATCTGTCAGACATTTTATGTTTTGGAGAAAAAGACCAAAAACTGTTATTGTTGCATATTGAAATCCTCTCCGAGTCACTGAAAGCTTTAACAATGGGAAATAAAGGTCATTTTTCTCTCTAGTGTTGTAGGTATGTACATCACTGCTCTCAAAATGTGATAAATTATTTATGACGAATTTCGCTAGTGAAACGTACTGTGATGGCACAGTTAAAATGCCTAGCTCCTTGAAGAGATACCTACGAGGTGCATTCAAGTTCTAAGGCCTCCGATTTTTTTTCTAATTAACTACTCGCCCGAAATCGAGGAAACTGGCGTTACTTCTCGACGTAATCGCCCTGCAGACGTACACATTTTTCACGACGCTGACGCCATGATTCCATGGCAGCGGCGAAGGCTTCTTTAGGAGTCTGTTTTGACCACTGGAAAATCGCTGAGGCAATAGCAGCACGGCTGGTGAATGTGCGGCCACGGAGAGTGTCTTTCATTGTTTGAAAAAGCCAAAAGTCACTAGGAGCCAGGTCAGGTGAGTAGGGAGCATGAGGAATCACTTCAAAGTTGTTATCACGAAGAAACTGTTGCGTAACGTTAGCTCGATGTGCGGGTGCGTTGTCTTGGTGAAACAGCACACGCACAGCCCTTCCCGGACGTTTTTGTTGCAGTGCAGGAAGGAATTTGTTCTTCAAAACATTTTCGTAGGATGCACCTGTTACCGTAGTGCCCTTTGGAACGCAATGGGTAAGGATTACGCCCTCGCTGTCCCAGAACATGGACACCATCATTTTTTCAGCACTGGCGGTTACCCGAAATTTTTTTGGTGGCAGTGAATCTGTGTGCTTCCATTGAGCTGACTGGCGCTTTGTTTCTGGATTGAAAAATGGCATCCACGTCTCATCCATTGTCACAACCGACGAAAAGAAAGTCCCATTCATGCTGTCGTTGCGCGTCAACATTGCTTGGCAACATGCAGGTGTTCCCCAGGGAAGCGTCCTGGGACTTCTGCTGTTCCTGATCTATATAAATGACCTGGGTGACAATCTGAGCAGTTCTCTTAGGTTGTTCGCAGATGATGTTGTAATTTACCGTCTAGTAAGGTCATCCGAAGACCAGTATCAGTTGCAAAGCGATTTAGAAAAGATTGCTGTATGGTGTGGCAGGTGGCAGTTGACGCTAAATAACGAAAAGTGTGATGTGATCCACATGAGTTCCAAAAGAAATCCGTTGGAATTCGATTATTCGATAAATAGTACAATTCTCAAGGCTGTCAATTCAACTAAGTACCTGGGTGTTAAAATTACGAACAACTTCAGTTGGAAAGACCACATAGATAATATTGTGGGGAAGGCGAGCCAAAGGTTGCGTTTCATTGGCAGGAGACAGCTTACACTACACTCGTCCGTCCTCTGTTAGAATATTGCTGCGCGGTGTGGGATCCTTACCAGGTGGGATTGACGGAGGACATCGAAAGGGTGCAAAAAAGGGCAGCTCGTTCTGTATTATCACGTAGTAGGAGAGAGAGTGTGGCAGATATGATATGCGAATTGGGATGGAAGTCATTACAGCAAAGACGTTTTTCGTCGCAGCGAGATCTATTTACAAAATTTCAGTCACCAACTTTCTCTTCCGAATGCGAAAATATTTTGTTGAGCCCAATCTACATAGGTAGGAATGATCATCAAAATAAAACAAGAGAAATCAGAGCTCGAACAGAAAGGTTTAGGTGTTCGTTTTTCCCGCGCGCTGTTCGGGAGTGGAATGGTAGAGAGATAGTATGATTCTGGTTCGACAAACCCTCTGCCAAGCACTTAAATGTGAATTGCAGAGTAGTCATGTAGATGTAGATGTAGATGCCACACAGGCAGCCATGTGGTCGTCCATCAGCATTCGTGGCGATCTGTTCAACAGTCATTCGGCGATCCCCCAAAACAATTCTCTCCACTTTCTCGATCATGTCGTCAGCCCGGCTTGTGCGAGCCCGAGGTTGTTTCGGTTTGTTGTCACACGATGTTCACCTTCATTAAACTGTCGCACCCACGATCGCACTTTCGACACATCCATAACTCCATCACCACATGTCTCCTTCAACTGTCGATGAATTTCAATTGGTTTCACACCACGCAAATTCAGAAAACGAATGATTGCACGCTGTTCAAGTAAGGAAAACGTTGCCATTTTAAGTATTTAAAACAGTTCTCATTCTCGCCGCTGGCGGTAAAATTCCATCTGCCGTACGGTGCTGCCATCTCTGGGACGTATTGACAATGAACACGGCCTCATTTTGAAACAATGCTCATGTTTCTATCTCTTCCAGTCCGGAGAAAAAAAATCGGAGGCCTTAGAACTTGAATGCACCTCGTATATGACGTCCATGGATGAACACCACAGATTATACTCACTGCTCGCTTTTGGGCAATCAATACTTTCTTTCTTAGTGCTGAATTACCCCAGAAAATTATTGTGCAAGACATTGTTGAGTGTAAATGTGCAAAGTATGTCAGGAGGTTGATACGTTTATTTCCAAGATTAGCAATTATATGAAGAGCAAAAGTAGATGCACTTAATTGTTTGAGAAGTCAGTGATATGCTTCTTCCAGTTCAAGTTTCCATCAGTATGTAATGTATTTGGAGCATTCTACCCTTCTTACTGACTCTCGCTCATGTGCTACATCAATTGTCGATATGACTCTATTTGTCGTGTAGAACTGAATGTAGTGTGTTTTTCTCCAAAATTTTGGGAGATTCCATTTTCAGAGAACCACTTAATAATTCTCTGAAAAATATCAGTTACTAACTCCTCTGTTGCTTTCCCTGTAATGGGGCGTACTATAACACTAATATGACCTGCAAAAAGTGCCAATTTTGCTTGCTGAATGTTAAGGGGAAGGTCATTCACATACATAAGTAATAAGAGTGGACCCAGAACTGAACCATACAGGACACCTTTTGTGATATTACCTCAGTCACTACAATTTTCTAGATTTTCGACATTGTCTGAATTATTTAGCTCAAGCTTTTGCACTCTGTTCGCCAAGTATTATTCAAACCAGCTGTGTGCGAAGCGATCAGTTCCACACAACTGCAGTTTCTCTGAGGAAGTATCATTATACATACAATCTAATGCCTAGGAGAGATCACAAAAAATTCCAGCTGGCGATATATCATTATTTAAGGCTTGTAGCATTTCATGAGTGAATGTATAAACAGCTTTCTCAGTCGAGCAATCTTTCTGGAATCTGTACTCTGACGTGCTAAGTAAATGTTTCCCACATAAGTGTGCAACTGCTCTTGCATACACCACTTTCTCGACTACTTTGGAAAAAGATGTCAGTAAGGAAACTGGACGAAGTTATTTAAGTCTGTCTTGTCACTTTTCTTGTGGTTAAGTAATTACATATGTCTTATAATCTGTCTGGAAAATCTCGGTGCCAGTGATGCCTTGCATATATCACTAAGACATTACTTATTAGGTTGGAATAACTTTTCAGAATTCTGTCTGAAATTCCATCAACCCCAGAAGAGCTTTCGTTTTTTCGAAGTGTATTAATTTCAGTGAACGATGTTGGTGTTACTTATAGTTGTTGAAAGTTTTCTGGATTTGCATTTAATATATTCTCTTGCTTCTTCAAATGAATCATTTAATCCTGTGTTTGCTAGTACGTTTAGAAAGTGGTTGTTAAAAGTACCTGCAACTTCTGAATTATCAGTCATAACATTGTCATTTAGTTTAATTGTTATGAAATCTTGCACACTAGCTAGCTGTCCAGTCTCCCATTTGATAATGTCCCATACAGTTTTAATTTTATTATCTGCATTATTTGTTTCTGTCAATGCATGTATAATTCTGCTCTTTTTAACTACTTTATTTAAAATACTGCAGTATTTTTATAACACTGAAATAATCTTGGACCTTGAGTTATTCTGGCCTTTACAAAATTTCCCTCTTCCTTTTAAATGAGATTTTAACTCCTTTAGTTATCCATAGGTTACTTGTTTTTTTTTAATAGGTCTTTTGGATAATTTTTCAGGAAAGTAACTTTCAAATGTACTGTGAAATAAATTTAATTTGACATTAACATTCTTCCTACATATATCTCATCCTGCACCTCCCCTATCAGCTTACTCTTAAAACATTGTATCCCATTCTCATTAATAGGCGTCACTGCATTTTATGAACCTGCCTCTGGGGTGTAAAGTGACATACTGTTTATTTCCATTTATTGTGCCTCATGATCAGACAGTCCATTAACAACTGGGTACACATTATCTGTTGCAGTGTCTATAAAAATGTTATCAAGCAGTGTCCTACTATTTTGCTGCACACAAGTTGGAAAATAGCTACTGAAATTAGATTGAAACACCTACATAATATTTCCAGTTCAATTTTGCTGTTCTTATCTTTTACGAGATCTACATTAAGATCTCCACAAACTACTGTTTCTTCTTGCCAGACAGGTACCTTAATAACGCATCTAGTTTTCTCATAAATAGCTGAACGTTTCCTAGAGGGGATCTGTACACTGTTACAATTATCGGAGAAGTATTCTGCAGTAACAACTCACAAGCACATGCTTCTAGGTTCTGATCAACACAAAAACTACTTGTTTCCACATTTTTAAATTTGTGTCCAACTTTTACACAAGTAGCAACTCATCCTTTTTCCATATTAACTCTATGCGAAAATGATTCAAGTCTATAATCCATGATATTTAGTTTCTCCATTCCAGTAGTTGCATGATGTTCAGAGAGGCACAGAACACCTACCCCTTCAGAACTTTCCAGATCTTCTAGGCGTACAGCAAGCTCATCTATCTTGTTTTTCAACCATCTAATGTTCTGCTGAAACGAATTAATTTTATTTTACTGGAAACTGTTACGTATGTTATGGTCTTGCACTGTTCTAATTTCTTTCAACACTCTGTGTCTGTAACCTGACTCTAACCTAAAAATGTGTTCCTATGATTCCAGCAATCACAGGGATTTTGTCTTGTGTGCTTGTGGCCTTCCTTACATTTTCTGCGAGCTAATCTTTCCTTATCATTAACTTCTACCAAAAATTACTAGCAGGTACACTGAGGCCACTTTCCTGACTTTTATTAATTGCTTTGAGGCTAATTGAAAATGTGTAGGTGGAATTTCACAGAAGTAGTACAGTGCACACAGTTTTTAGCAATTACTGATGTAATAGCATTGTCATCCACTGAGTAGTTTTCATACAGCAATATAGAGACGACACTAGGTGCCGCTGGTGTTATTGCTGTTGGCAGGCTTATCTGGATCAGACATTTGACAACACTGACACTGACCAACCATCGTTGCCTCCATTCATAATCAAGTCTTGAGACCCCTTCCAACAGTTGTCGACATGCCCCATACAGGTTTAGCAATAAAGTGTCCCACAGCAGAAAAATATTTAAAACTCTTATCTTCTCTAGCATGCCATAACTTTGACTGGCTAGCTCAAGTTTTGACTCTTACTAACAGGATTCTTTGTTAGCAATCACTTTTTTCTCTCGAGTAACATCCTCTTCTCCTCCATTAAAGAATATATAGTTTTGTCAAAAACAGTTTCCTCTAAATGCATTCGAGTCAGGATAGTGTGTTCTTCACGGATATCTCTCCTGCAATTTCCAAGCACTGTGTTCAGTCGTCTTGGTTATGGCCCTTAAACAGAGTTCTGCCTCAATCATTGAGCTCAACTGTTGACCAGCAGATGAACAACAAGTGAGACGGACGTCCCATCACAACAATGGCACTGATGGAAACTTACCAGGGGCGTCATTGTCTGGCGAGGTGCATTATTCCCTTGTTTTGGGCGTCCCCTTCTTCTGACACGGCTTATAGTTCATATTTGCATTTAACAAAATGGCATTATCTCCTGTTTTTGCTGGTGATACTAGGCTTGCAAACCTCTGGACCTAGCCGTAAGAAAGAGAAGTGTACAATATTCGCTCAAGAAAGGGAGACTATGACAAGGTAAAGAAGACACTGGACACAAGATCCGCATGGAATAAGGAAGGCACGCATTGATAGAGAATGCCAAAAAATCAGGGACAGGGCAGAAACAGGGAGAAGAATTTACCATTTCCTTCCAACCACAAAAAAGATCAAGAATGTCGTACTTCCTTCCGACCAAGAGAGTTATACACTTCCTGTCGGAATATGGTCCATATGCCAGCTACTTACTGCAAATATGACAGTGCACCGCAGACACTTGTGAATGTGGAGCAATCGGTATCCCGTATCACATCGTTTGGAAATGTGTCATAAGATAAGATGTTACAGACCACGACATGAACGTCATTGGTAATACAAAAGTCTGTTACACAATAAAAATGAGAAACTGTGGAATAAGCTAAACTCTCTACAGTTAAAAGACCAGCAACTGCAGATAGATGCCGTATAGAACATCCACCTAAAACAACCTTACGGAAGCAGTCAAGAGATAAGACTCGCGGAAGAGCAGGGAGAATTTCCTGATACTCTGACAGCCATCTCCCAATGTCTACACTTTGGGTAGCACAATAGCACAGCCCTTGTGGATCAGGCAAGTGAGAAATCTAACTTCATCCTGATACCAAGTGCAAAAGTGTAGTGTAGTTAGTGTAGTTCTTTGCAGTGTAGTGTTGTATGGTAGTGTAGCCCAGAGTTGTAAATTACAAAATTTGTGATCCGGCAATGCACCATAGCGTAGTAGATCAGTAGCATGTCTTCTGGATTCAGGTTGAACATATATCTGTGCGCCAATGGCCAAATGGTAGTACGTAGACTTTTTTCCTTTTTGAAAATTACTTTTTTTCTATTTTTGTAGTTTTTTTTCTCCTAACACATCAGGAATTTTGCTAAAATATTGTGCCTTATATTTACGCCAATTCATGTGCAACATTCGGTCTGTTCTTGTACCTAGATAACAGACTAAAGAAAGTAGCAGATAAATAAATAAATGACATCGTGTTTCCATACTAATGACTAACTCTATTAGAGATCGATAATGACTTAGGCAGAGGGTGCTCTTGTCGTCTTGACGAGTCTAACACAAAGCCGTGAGAATATCGAAAAAGTTCAAAAAAGTGCAGCTCGTTTTGCATTCTCGTGAAACAGGGGAGAGTGTATCACAGATATGATACTCGCGTTGGCGTGTAAATCATTAAAATAAAGACCCTTTGCGTAGCAGAGAGATTCTTTCACGAAATTGCGCTCCAACTTTCTCATCCGAATACGAAAATATTTTGTTGCACACGGGAGGATTCAAGCGCTCTGTTTTCCCGTGCGCTGTTCGAGAGTGAAACTGTAAAGAAATAGTCCCAAGGCGGTTCAATGACCCTCTGGCAGGCGCTTGAGTGTAAACTGCGGAGTAAGCACTTAGATGTCGGTGTAGATGGACGTGGCTGTTGTGTGTGCTGAGATTCCAGAGCATTCTTTCACTCTACTGGGGCCCCATTGGTACTTCCAAGTTCCAAATTCTCTTCCTACCCTTTCAGACGTAGCAGACCAAAAGTACGGGTATACGAAACATGTACATAGCCCATATGACAGTCAAACAGACCTCGACAAGGTCATGAATTGATCCTTTCCATCATTCCCTCTCCGTCTCAATACTGAATTACTCAGCTGTCAGCCAGGCACTAGATTGTATTGCAAAGGTGAACATGACAAATACACAACAATGGTGTAAGACAGACCTCTGGGTCTGAAATCACAGGGGTAAGTCAAGAACAACATTTTACTGAATTGATATATTTACTTCGGTGATGACATAGTAATACATAAATGCAAATAAAAAGTTATACAGGGTGTAATGGATTTAAGAGCAGACTTTTTATATGTGATACTTCAATGTGTACACACGTGAGTGTGTTGGCTGCTTTTTCTCTGCATCTGGCAGTCTTCCAAAAAACAAGTAACATAATTTACTACCTGATGTTTTTTGCATGGTCCTTACTGCACTACTAAGTGGACTGCGTTCGTCAGTACAGCCTAACCGTTTTGCAGCCACGCGTCCACACATCAGCACCTAACCTCCTGCCCAGGGCAAAATAAACATTAATGGCTTGCTCTTGCGACATGTACTTGGAGATACTAAGCAGCTTAAAAACGCACTACTAGTAATAGCTATAATTATTAGTCTGCAAATGAAGAAAATACTAATGCAATGTTGTTCAGTACGCTGTTCTCAGTCACCAATAAAAATATCTGTTTTTATACCCACTACACAGTGTACAGATTATAAACATACGTGTAAATTTCATGAGTATTGAGCAAGGTCACAAGACACGACGTTGCAATGAGTATTACTGTAAACTTTCTTTCTTTTTTTTTCTTTTTTACGTTATTTATTTTTCTTAATCTGTTTGCTATGTTATTTTTCTCCAATTTTTGTTGTTAACTGTTTAGCATATTACTTAATTTTCAAAATTAGTCTTGGATTTAATTAATATATATGTATTATACATAAATATAATTTTAGCTTTAGGTCTGTCTATAGCTAATGGCAATATTAGTTTTGGTTTACTGTACGTGTATGCATTAAGTTTCTGTTAAGTTGTATAGCTGATAGTATTGTATAATTGGTAACACCTGTATAGAAAGGCGGAGACAATTTTGCATACAAACATAGGTACTGGTTAACTTGTAGCTGCAATAAGGCCAAGACTGACAAAACACACACGTGGGTAATTCTACACTACTGGCCATTAAAAATGCTACACCAAGAACAAATGCAGATGATAAACGGGTATTCATTGGCCAAACATATTATACTAGAACTGACATGTGATTACATTTTCACGCAATTTGGGTGCATAGATCCTGAGAAATCAGTACCCAGAACAACCACCTCTCGCCGTAATAACGGCCTTGATACGCCTGGGCATTGAGTCAAACAGAGCTTGGACGGCGTATACAGGTACAGCTACCCATGCAGCTTCAACACGATACCACAGTTCATCAAGAGTAGTGACTGCCGTATTGTGACGAGCCAGTTGCTCGGTCACCATTGACCAGACGTTTTCGATTGGTTGGAGATCTGGAGAACGTGCTGGACAGGGCAGCAGTCGAACATTTTCTGTATCTAGAAAGGCCCGTACAGGACCTACAACATGCAGTCGTGCATTATCCTGCTGAAATGTAACGTTTCGCAGGTATCGAATAAAGGGTAGAGCCACGGGTCGTAACACATCTGAAATGTAACGTCCACTGTTCAAAGTGCCGTCAATGCGAACAAGAGGTGACCGAGACGGGTAACCAATGGCACCCCATACCATCACGCCGGGTGATACGCCAGTATGGCGATGATGAATACACGCTTCCAATGTGCGTTCACCACGGTGTCGCCAAACACGGATGCGACCACCATGATGCTGTAAGCAGAACCTGACGTTTTGCCATTCGTGCACCCATGTTCGTCGTTGAGTACACCATCGCAGGCGCTCCTGTCTGTGATGCAGCGTCAACGGTAACTGCAGCCACGGTCTCCGAGCTGATAGTCCGTGCTGCTGCAAACGTCGTCGAACTGTTCGTGCAGATGGTTGTTGTGTTGTCTTGCAAACGTTCCCATCTGTTGACTCAGGGATCGAGACGTGGCTGCACGAGCCGTTACAGCCGTGCGGATAAGATACCTGTCATCTCGACTCCTAGTGATACGAGGCCGTTGGGATCCAGCACGGCGTTCCGTATTACCCCCCTGAACCCACCGATTCCATATTCTGCTAACAGTCATTGGATCTCGACCAACGCGAGCAGCAGTGTCGCGATACGATAAACCGCAATCGCGATAGGCTACAATCCGACCTTTATTAAAGTCGGAAACGTGATGTTACGCATTTCTCCTCCTTACACGAGGCATCACAATAACATTTCACCAGGCAACGCCGGTGAACTGCTGTTTGTGCTGTTTGTGTATGAGAAATCGGTTGGAAACTTTCCTCATGTCAGCACGTTGTAGGTGTCGCCACCGGCGCCACCTTGTGTGAATGCTCTGAAAAGCTAATCATTTGCATATCACAGCATCTTCTTCCTGTCGGTTAAATTTCGCTTCTGTAGCACGTCGTCTTCGTGATGTAGCAATTTTAATGGCCAGTAGTGAACATTTACACGAAAATACAGGTGGATTTACAATAAGGCAAACTGAGGTATCACTAGACAAACATGACATACAAGGGAAAACTATATTGTACAACTACGTGAGGGGTTGGAGATCGACGTTAACAACTGGATGGTGAGCTACACATGCCATGGAACGCTTTTTGTGACTCTTGTGCATTTGGTGGGGTATTTGTCTGTGTGGTCTTTACATAGGAGGCACCAGAAAGAAGTCTACCACCACTCAGTGTCACAAGCGTGGGGAAAAGGGGGTGATGGGGGTTGGAGGGAAGGTTGAGTGACGAAAGGAGGATGGCGTAGCGGAGTGGAACGAGGGTCAGGCTTCTCATAATGTGCTGTCTGCTTGTCTTTAGGATGCTGAGACAGAGGCCACCAATTCTATTCCGCATGGGAGCCGTCATTGGTCACAATACGCTACGAACGATTCTAGCCGAGAGACTGACACCTAGGTGCGAACTGGGACCTGCCTACAACTACGCTCCCTCCCCTACATATGCTAAGTGGTACCGAGAGGGGGCACACCTGGTTCCCTATTTTTTTTTTCTTTCTCGTCCGTCTACTGTCCGGATTGATGCAGCCAGCGATAGCATTCTCCTTCGTGCCAGCTTGTTCACCTCAGAGTAGCATCTACTGCCAACATCCTCGATTATCTGTTGGACATATTCCAATCTCCATCTTTCCCTAAGGTACCTGCCCTCTATAGCTCCCTCTTATTTCCTGATTTCTTACCACATTTCCAATCGTACCGTAGTTTCTTCTAGTCACCATTCTGCACACATTCCTCTTCACGAGTACCCCACAATGCTGTTCTTCAGACGTACATTCTCAGGAATTTCTTCCTCAAGTTAAGGCCCAAGACTGATACTAGCAGATTTCTTTCAGCGAGGAGTGTCCTCCTTGCCCCTGCCAGTCTTCTCCTTATAACCTCCCTGAGTTATTTTGCTTCCAAGGTAGCAAAATTCGTACCCTTCCTCTAATAAGTGGTGCCCAGTTTTGACGTTTGTCTCATTTCTGGTGCTACTCATTACTTTCGTCTTTCTTTGGTTTACTCTTAGTCCATTATCTGCGCTCATTAGACAGTTCAATCGTCAAAAGGTCCTGTTATTCTTCCTTTCCCTGAAGATAACCATACCATTATCGAATCTCACCACAGCTATACTTTGACCCTGAATTCTAATCCAACTCCTGGATTTTTGTTTTACTTCCGTTATTGGCTCTCCGCTGTATAGGTTGAACATTCGGAGAGAAAAAGTGCATCCTTGTCTTACACCGTTCTTACTCCGACCACTTCTCTTGTGTTCAAATGGTTCAAATAGCTCTCAGCACTATGGGACTTAACATCTGAGGTCATCAGTCCCCTAGAACTAGTTAAACCTAACTAACCTAAGGACATCACACACATCCATGCCCGAGGCACGATTCGGACCTGCGCCCGTAGCGGTCGCTCGGATCCAGACTGAAGCGCCTAGAACCGCTTGACCACACCGGCCTGCTCTCTTGTGTTCATCTATTCTTATTGTTCCCTTCGGTTCTTGTACATACTGTATTTCAGCCGGCAATTCCTAAAGCTTATAGCTCCCTAGTATTATCTATATAAAAACTTTGCAACACTTCGCCATAAATGATGAATGTGATACTCATCGAAATTTTGCGTGTTCTGGAGAAACTAAACCCGAATAGAAACCAGAGAAGTTTGTTCGCGACTGGTTTAAAAACACGATCGAGAGATCAGTTCGTGTACAAAATCCTGCACCGGCAACACTTTCGCAGTTTTTGGGCGGCTGCAGTGGCAACACTGCTCAATATTTCTGTAGGGGACGTCCAACAATCTGTTGAGTGCATGCCTCGTCGAGCAGCTGCACCACGCCGACCAAAAAGGGATCCGATACGATATTGGTAGGTACCTCATGACTACTGTCACCTCAGTGTATATTGTCTTAAATTAAAAAGTTTTTTTTCTATTTATATCCGTAGCTTTTAGAAGATCCAAATCCATTTTAGGACAGCACTGACGTTTAGAGATTTAGATCTACCTCAGTTCTTCACTAAGAAGTAATGAAACGACACTGTCGTTAATTTTTACAGGAATAAAAGGCATATGAAGGTCTTATTTCAATAGTGGTACAAGTACCTCCACTTTTCTGTCTATAATGCTTCTGAAATTAATGGTCCAAACAAACAGAAAGAAAGGTTCATCTCTAGCAAGAAACCATATGCTTGAATATTTCTGGTATTTCAACTGCAGATTTTTCCGCGCTCATTTAACTATAGGACTCTGTATCTCAGAATGAACAAAAATGGACTTGTACCACTATTGAAATAAGCCCTTAATATGTAAAGAACAAATTTTGTAAATACATGACCACATGCAGACCTGAGAAACTATGCTGGTAGTCAAAATAGGCGATTGGCTGCCGACGAATGAACCCGCCCGCTGCGCCACGTGCCTCGGGATTACCAATATAAATATTCATGGGGCGCGGAGAGGCTCCTTCCCGATACGGAATTAGGAAATAAAGCGACCGCTCCTGCGCCATCCATAAATTACGTTCGGCGGCGGTGTCCGTCTCGGGCCGTTTGTCGCCTGTCTGCCGTTCGGCCTAAGCGGCCGCACTCGCTCGGTATAGAGAGTTATTGCCATCCTCCTCTCCATTACTGTGATCCATCTCTTTCCCGCTTACTGGCTGGCGCCGCCACACATCCGTGGTAACCCGGTTAGTTCTACCACCACCAGCTCTCCTCCCACCCCCCACCCCCTACCCCCACCAAAAAAAAAACACACACGCGCAAGTGTTCGCTAGGCTGCGACAACCACATTACCCACGTACAAAGAGTATGAGGGGCGGCACTCACGTTTCACATGGAGCGTGGTATGAAAACGCATAGACCCAGTGTCACGAACGTTTAATAATGAGGATTGGTGCAGTGGCGACAATAGCCAGTAAATGTCTGATAACGGCCTTGTAAGCCGAAAACCGGTTAACACAATAAATTAATACTGTAAAACAAAAGCAAACTAGCACTTTTCACTTATTATGATGTTGTTCTACCAAGAACCTACGGAAGATTCTGTGAATATGATGCTCCGTATTTTTACATTTGCGCTGTATTTCACGATACGCCTTCTAGTGGAGAGTAACATTGTTTCTTTCCATTTTAGAATCTCGACATGGAAAACATAAATACGATCTATCTTGAACGAATATGATGTGACAATGCATACAAGCAACGTAACAACGAATGCAAGAAAAAGTAGTTTATTAGAGGGTTGACGACATTATCAGAGTTTGCGTAACATAAATCGTTACTTTCACTGAATACTGAGCCAAAAATAAGAGTGAGGCGGTGGAGGTCATACTACTGCTGTCCAAGACGCGATGACTGACGCCATTCCCTTACAACACCAAAACGACACTCGACGGCCCCGCCCCAGGAAATCCTGGGCCTTATCTCAATGAGGAACCGCTTCACGAGATACTGGAAACTTACCAGGCGCCCGTTCTATAAAGTTCACGTCAACAGACTCCAGGGTATAATACGGGATAAACTACAAACATTTCTAAACGAACAATGGGGCCAGAAGCTTGCAAGGCTAGATGCCACATGTCCAGGCGTGTGAAACCTAGCCAGACACTTCACCAGGGAGAAACATGAAACATTACGTTCCCACTCTCCACGAAGGAGAAGGCAGAGCTTATGGCCACAACACTTGCAGTGTCTTTCATGCAAGATCTGGCTCCTTCAGATCCAGTATTCACACTTGAAACGGACCAGGAGGTTACACGACTTGTAGTTCAGCCCTCGCGCGACGAAATCAGACGTACTAGCACAAATGAAATATCGCTATCGAGCATACCAACGCTAGGAAAGCCCCTGAGCCTGATGGCATTCAAACCCGTCCTCCACGAGTTCACGAATCGAGTCGTAGAATACCTTGCACACATAACAAATGCCAGCCTAAAAGACCAACACTTCCCTGACTTAGCCACACTTAGGCAAACATCGCAGTACCCACATCCTGCGAGACCTCACTTTAGTGAAAACTAACCATTATGCAGAGATGGCAGTAGACCTTTTGTTTTTGAAGCCATTTTGACTATTTTTCGACCGTGAATGTCTCAAAAAATATGTAAAGGCTTTTTTTTATTTTTTTTTAAATTACCGCTACCAGTCACAAACTTTGTCAACTATTGAATTACTTATTTATTTGGCAACATGTTTCGAGGGAATACCGCATCTTCAAGCTAAATGGCATTACAAAAACAACTTTACAATAAGGTCATACAGATGTTCGTAGCCTTTTCGTAAATGCTTTGGTCATCCTGTGGAAGAAGAGAAAACTTAGTAAGAGGCGATGTCACCTTGGAAGCTGGAGCAAACATCAGTCTAGCTTCCAAAGTGACATCGATCTTACCAAGTTTTCTCTTCTTCCACAGGATGACCACAGACAGCATTTACGAAAAGACTATGTAACATCAGTATGACCTTATTGTAAAGTTGTTTTTGTAATGACATTTAGCCTGAAGATGAGGTATTCCCTCGAAACATGTCGCTAAATAAATAAGTAATACAATAGTTGACAAAGTTTGTGACTGGTAGCGGTAATTTAAAAAATAAATATAAAAACCTTTACAGACCTCTTGTATTGGCCATCAAGCAGGTGCAGGCGTGGAGGGGCTCCACCTCTTAGGGGGGAAAAAAGAAAGTGATCAGCGATGCTACGATAAGTTATATACTTCATTGTCCAATTGTTGATACAAATAAAACATGCAATTAAAATCGATTTAAAAATCATCTTCAGTCTAACTGAACACTATGTACAAATCAGTATGGGTCCAGATGAAACATATGCTGTTGAAGAGCGTGAGCGTTAGCAATATAGAATAACAAAGTGTAACATACGTGTTAGAGGAAATATCGTTCAGTCTGCTCTCCGCTTAAAGATGGTCATGAGTACAATGCCTGTCCATACGTCTTGTAATGGCTGAAGTAATATTCGTAAACCTCTCCCACTCCCGAACGTACGTGCTCCCCCCCCCCCCCCCCCCTCTCTCTCATACACACACACACACACACACACACACACACACACACACAAACAAACCATTTAAGGAAATCATGGAGAGTAGGAAGAGTGTTCTTTATTGTTAATATCAAGAGATGTAGAAACTTTATAAACGTCTGCAGATATCTCAAGAGTTGTTGCTAACGCCGAGTAGCGAGAGTCGTGTGACATGTATGATTTTGGAGTGAGATGAATGCGATAGCCATCTGGTAGTACTACGGCGGGCATGAGGTTTGACGCTCACTGAAGTTGCATAGTGAGTGATGCCAATAATATCGATTTCGTACACTCAAGACATCCTATCATTAGTTAATTATTCATGTTCATATGAACGTTACACTAAAAGTCGGTTGTAGATCAATCATTATTGTATACAAATCATTATTAGCGTAACAATTTAAGTAAGCCTTTGATTAGACAACCCGCGAAACATAAAGCAGCACACGAATAACACACCAGAACAGCTTATAATTTATGTGCAAGATCACTAAACCTGCTAAAATTTAACCTTAAAGTTTCAGATTATTATAACAACGCGTCCGCAACTCGTGGCTAGTTGCTTAGAGTTGCTGCTCTAATTCGCAGGGTTCGCGGGTTCCATTCCCTGCCGCGTCGTAGATTTTCTTTGCCCGGAGACTACTGTCGAAACACTGTTAGAAGATCCCTGACAGCTTGCAGCGCTGTTTCCAGCATTTCAACTGCGAAGCTCAAACAGTTGCAGACGTAAACAGTAGCCGTCTATAGAGCTATGACAATATTGACGCGTTACCATAGACACATTTACAAAATCGTGTTAACTTATAGGCTGAGGTAGGAACGCAAAGATCCCGTGTCCAGGCCACTGCAGCAGTCAGGAATCAACTCGCGCTCACTGAACTACAACTGATTGTGATGATCTAATCATTTCTAGAGGAGTGGTCAGTAGTCGGAGATCTACAGGAATGATCACTCGAAGCAAAAAGAGCTCTAAAATGCTTCCAGAATGAGAAACATCCCCCAGGCTGTGGCTAAGCCATGTCTCCGCTATATCCTTTCTTTCAGGAGTGCTAGTTCTGCAAGGTTCGCAGGAGAGCTTCTGTAAAGTTTGGAAGGTAGGAGACGAGATACTGGCAGAAGTAAAGCTGTGAGTACCGGGCGCGAGTCGTGCTTCGGTAGCTCAGATGGTAGAGCACTTGCCCGCGAAAGGCAAAGGTCCCGAGTTCGAGTCTCGGTCGGGCACACAGTTTTAATCTGCCGGGAAGTTTCAGCTCTAAAATGCTTATCTTAAGCACTATGAACACTCTTAGAGGATATATGTTTCAGTAGATCTTACGGTGTCTAAGTTTACTGGCTATTTTTTCTTGTTTTAGCGCAGACAGTATATGGAAAGGAGGGAACTTGAAATAAAAGAAATTTGTTTCACACTATCGAAGTTGAAGAACTACTCGCAGCTCTTAAGGTATGCATTGTGGAGCCAATGTTTACCAGAGTTTTTGGTTCGAATTAAAGTCAAATCCCCTGAATACCGACCGTTCCTCTCATGACGCCCTGTGGGAAGATCTCCACCAGGCGACCGTACAGCATCAGACGAAGTCTCCCGGCTGACGATGACATACTATCACTTCATTTTCATAACAACATAACCGACGGAACATAAGAATATCTTACGATTTTGGCGTATATTTTCCGTCCGCCTTAGTAGTGTAGATGGCTGCCACGCGGAGGACCTGGGTTCGATTCCCGGTACTACCAAGGATTTGTCCTTGGTGAGACGACTGTTACTCTGTGCACTTAGCCTCGTGATGTGAACTGAAGAGCTGCTTCAACGAGCAGTAGTGGCTCCACTGTCTGGAAAGTGGGCAAAACGTCCGGCAGAGTGGTGTGCGGCCACAGCCCCTCCATACTGCATTCGCGTGACGCCGCAAGACAGAAGAAAGTGACACTGCGGGAACTTTGCAGTATTTTCTGACGTCACCAGCATCTGCACGGCGTCAAATGTCCGAGCCGTTTGAGTTGTTTCTATTATCACCCACAAGGACGTTTCGGTTCTGATTTCAGTACTCATATGTCCTGTCTTAGGGATGGCCGTGCTGAGCCTGATCATGTGCTGAAGTGATGCTACGACTTTGCCCATTGTAAATACCTGACTTTACTTATATCGGGCCGGCCGGAGTGGCCGTGTGGTTCTAGGCGCTACAGTCTGGAACCGAGCGACCGCTACGGTTGCAGGTTCGAATCCTGCCTCGGGCATGGATGTGTGTGATGTCCTTAGGTTAGTTACGTTTAATTAGTTCTAAGTTCTAGGTGACTGATGACCTCAGAAGTTAAGTCGCATAGAGCTCAGAGCCATTTGAACCATTTTGAACTTACATCGGATTTAGAAATACAATGTCTGTAGCGTATATCACAGGCGAAAGGTTTTGGAGTAACCAGACACAATTTAGGTCTTCAATTTTACTTTTTTAGTTTTACCGGTTTAGAGTGTATTCACACCTATCTATTGAAAGGATACATTTATTGAATGCACTGCAAATCTAAATGTGCACCTTCTGTAGATTGGTTTCACAACCAAAATTGATACGAATAATAAAATTAAATTTACACACTTCAAAGCTGATTGGTTGCTGCAATGGCTTCAAATGGTGCAAATGGCTCTAAGTACTATGGGACTTAACATCTGAGGTCATCAGTCGCCTAGACTACGAACTACTTAAACCTAACTAACCTAAGGACATCACACACATCCATGCCCGAGGCATGATTCGAACCTGCGACCGTAGCAGCAGCGCGGTTCCGGACTGAAGCGCCTAGAACCTCTCGGCCACAGCGGCCGGCTGCAGTGGCTTCCTCAGTATGAATTTCCTGTGGGAGATGTCAGCTGTTCTCCATAATTACTGTTGAACATAATTTCTAAAATACACTGACCAATACAAGTACTATTTATCCATTCGATGCTCTCAAATGGATCATGTTCGTGATCTTCATGGACGTACAAGGGCTTGCCGAAAAGTAGTACCTCCGAATTTTTAATTGAGGTATTGCATATCTTGCATATTATTCAGTCGACTTTCCCACTTCGCTGCCGTTAGAGGGCCCCCAATTGCTGCGCGTTAAATGGCGGTGTGTAAAGTAACTACACTGAACTGATAAAAGTCTTGGGCTAACGATATCCATACATATAGATGGCGGTAGTATCGCGTACCCAGTATATAAAGGACAGTGCGTTGTCAGATCTGTCATTTGTACTCAGGTGAATTATGTGAAATGATTTCCAAAGTGACAGTTGTCGCACTGCGAGAATTAAGACTTTGAACGTGGAATGTTAATTGGAGCTAGACGCATGGGAGATTCCATTTTGGAAACAGTTAGGGTAATCAATGCTCCGAGATCCACAGTGTCAAGAGTGTGCGGAGAACACCAAATGGCAGGCGTTACCTCTCACCACGGACAACTCAGTGGCTGACGGCCACCACTTAACGACCGAGACCAGCAGCATTTGCATAAAGTTACGTGAAATAACCTCAGAAACCAATGTGGGACACACGACGAACGTATCAGGACAGTGCGGCGAAATTTGGCATTAATCGGCAATGACAGCAGACGGCAGATGTGAGTGCCTTTGCTAACAGCACGACATCGCCTGCACTGACTCTTCTGGACTCATGACCATATCGGCTGGACCCTAGACTGCTCGAAAACGGTGGCCTGGTCAGATGAGTCCCGATTTCAGATGGTCAGAACTGACAGTAGGGTTCCAGGGTGGGTCAGACCCCACGAAGCCATGGACCCAAGTTCTCAATGCAGGTTGGTGGTGACTCCATAATGGTTTGGGCTGGTTTTGCACCAATTGAACCGATCATTGACTAGGATTGGTTATGTTCGGCTACTTGGAGACCATTTTCCGCCATTCATGGACTCAGGTTCCGAAACAACGATGGAAATGTTGTGGATGACAATGAGCCATGTGCCCAGGCCACAATTGTTTGCGTTTGGTTTGAAGAACATTCTGGACGATTCGAGCGAATGGTTTGGCCACCCAGATCGCCCGAGATGAATCCCATCGAACATTTATAGGACATAATCGAGAAGGCAGTTGGTGCTCAAAATCCTGCTCCGGCAACATTTTCGCTATTATGGACGGCTGTAGCGGTAGCATGGCCCAATATCTCTGCAGGGGACTTCCAGCGACTTGGGAGTCCATGCGATGTCGAGTTACTGCTCTACGCAGGGAAAAGGGAGGCCCGACCCGATGTTAGGAGTTACCTCATTACTTTTGTCACCTCGTTGTACGTCGGTGCACGAGAAACAGCGTGCAGTAACCGAGTTTCTGAAAGCACGAATTCAGAGATATCGTCCACACATGGAGTACCCTCTCCTTCAGCTGATAATACCAGACCACACATGAGTGTTGTGACATCTGCAACAATCCGGCGCCATGGGTTCACTGTCATCGATCATTCTCCATATTGTCCCGATTTGACCCCGTCCGTTTTTCATCTATTTGCAGAACTTCATGAACACCTTCGAGGACTTCACTTTGACAGTGATGAAGTGGTGCAAGCAGAGGTAAGGTTGTGGCTCCGTCGACAAAGTCAAACATTCTACAGTGACGGTATCAACAAAATGGTCTCTCGGTGGGAGAATGTGTTCGCCGCCAGGGTAACTGTACTGAGAAATAAACAAGTAGATATGAAGAATAAAGATGTAGAATGTTAGTTTAAAAAGCTATAAAATTTTCACATAAAAAATTCGGAGGCATTTCTTTTCAGCCCGCCCTCGTACGTTAATGAAAGCAAAATTGTCTAAGTAGACACTACGTGTCTGGTACTAAAATGACACTTGGCAAAAATCGACGTAAGCCTTTTTGAGGAAGCATTAGATGTTACAGCGAAGCCACGATAGTTTATTTGGAGGAATTTTAATTTTTTTGCTGGTACTGAATCAGTGAGAAATTGCATGTTACGAAGGTCAGTCAGGACATAATGTGTCCTTTTTTCTGCTTCTAGTGGTCATGAATGTGGCGCACTTCCGCGAAACTTCTGCAGCCCTCTCTAGTAACAGCACCGTACATCAACAGATGGCAGCACTGTGTAAGTTTAGAAAATGACCGACGTTGGCTTACGTATAATACTAGTTTCTGTTACTGAATTCCTTACCCAGTCGCATTCATGAAAGGCTGATGACATCACCATCGTTACACGATGGGTTTGTTGCTGTAGAAATCTTAAAGGTAAGCTCAGTTGACAGTTGACTTGTGCAATGCGGGGTGGGCAGCCAGCGACTGCAGTGACGTAACACAACATCCAACATGTCGGCTAATTTATGATGAATTGTGTCGTCAGTTATCCATCGGTAAAGGTGGTGTGATGATCACTATTGAAAAATCGGGCTACTTCAAGATTTGTGCATGCTTGGTACCGAAGAGTTTGACCGACCAGAATAAAGCGACCTTTCACCATCAGACTTCCATCTCGTCGGCGCACTCAAATACGCTCGTCGTGGGCATCCCCGTGGAGCTGCGGAGGCCCTGAAAAATTCTTTGCGCCAGTGGCAGAGGAAGCAGGGCCATGATTTTTATCGCACATGTATACATGTTCTAGTTTCAAGGTGGAAAAACTGTGGAGGGTGATTATATTGAAATGTGACTAATCTTGAACATTGTAGCTGTTATCCTGCGTATATGACATTCACTCTTCTAGTTAAGAAACGTAAGGGAATGGCAGGCGTTGATTTCTGATTCAAGCTTCTGCGACGTTAATCGTAAAAACACGTGTCACATGGCGCTGTTATCAAACTACAAATTGCATTACCTAGCACGCAAAGTGCCTATTCCAATACTGTCCTTCTCTGCAACTATATGCTACGAAGAGTTGTCCAAGACAATTTCCCGTGCCTTTATTGAACGGAAATAAGTACTTTACGACATTTTTACTTAATTAAATAACGCTTTATGCGCACTAATAAAGATAACGCGGTTTTGATTACAGAACGTCTCCATTCCCTTTCTCCCTCACATTCCCCTTCTCTCTCTCTCTCTCTCTCTCTCTCTCTCTCTCTCTCTCTCTGTGTGTGTGTGTGTGTGTGTGTGTGTGTGTGTGTGTGTGTGTGAAATAGAAGCAGAGAGAGAGAGAGATAGCTTGTATTATTAAATTATCCCTTTCCAATTAAGAGCGCTCAGTACGCTAAAAGTAATACAGGTTTACACTGCTACAGCTGTTACACAGTGTGAGTGGCGTTTAATAAAATTCAATTCCTAATTGACCACAATATTTCATACTTTTCATCCAGAATGGAAAACTGAAAACTTACTTATTCGAGACAATGTAATTGTATTCTGTTAACTCTTTCAACGCTTAATACGCAACGCTGAATCAGAAACGAAAGTTATTCTTACAACCTTCATATTTGAAATTATAGACAATGCATACAATTACGCGACAATATCAAACTTCCCATTTAGTGTGGAAATAATTATCGAGTCTACGAGCAGTGAAGGATCCAACTTTGGGTTCTCCTTCCTAGTTTTGCTTAATAGCGTTGTCAAGACCAGTTTACCAAAGAAATTCGGCGTTTAGGATGCAGAGTTATATGTAATTTTGTGGCCATTAGAACAGATGGAACACGTGCTAACTGTGAAATACATTAAATATATCCGACGGAAAAACAAATATGCAATATCCAGAGCTTTTTTTGTCGAAAGAAAATTTGTTATTCTGCTGTATTTACGAATAAAGGAAAACAAATGAGCTATTGTGGCAGTCAAGGGCAATGGTTTGCTGCCTCTCGGCGTGAAGTATGGCACGGTGCATGTGTATGGGAGGGATGACGAACTGCAGACTGTGAAGTCTACACACTTTGCCCTGTCGTAGACTGTTTCAGCAATGCAATGTACTTTTTATTTAGTTAATTAATCTGATCAAATAATGCCCGTTTTCCCCTGTCTTACATCAGACCAGGGTTTCAAATTGGTTCAAATGGCTCTACTTAAACCTAACGAACCTAAGGACATCACACATCCATGCCCGAAGCAGGATTCGAAACTGCGACCGTAGCAGCAGCGCGGTTCCGAACTGAAGCGCCTAGAACCGCTCGGCCACAACGGCCGGCAGACAAGGGTTTCACACATAGTTCTTACCTCATACTTAATTAGAGAATGATAGTAATTTTTATACTATATACAGGGTGTTACAAAAAGGTACGGCCAAACTTTCAGGAAACATTACTCACACACAAAGAAAGAAATTATGTTAAGTGGACATGTGTCCGGAAACGCTTACTTTCCATGTTAGAGCTCATTTTATTACTTCTCTTCAAATCACATTAATCATGGAATGGAAACACACAGCAACAGAACGTACCAGCGTGACTTCAAACTCTTTGTTACAGGAAATGTTCAAAATGTCCTCCGTTAGCGAGGATACATGCATCCACCCTCCGTCGCATGGAATCCCTGATGCGCTGATGCAGCCCTGGAGAATGGCGTATTGTATCACAGCCGTCCACAATACGAGCACGAAGAGTCTCTACATTTGGTACTGGGGGTTGCGTAGACAAGAGCTTTCAAATGTCCCCATAGATGAAAGTCAAGAGGGTTGAGGGCAGGAGAGCGTGGAGGCCATGGGATTGGTCCGCCTCTACCAATCCATTGTCACCAAATCTGTTGTTGAGAAGCATACGAACACTTCGGCTGAAATGTACAGGAGCTCCATCGTGCATGAACCACATGTTGTGTCGTACTTGTAAAGGCACATGTTCTAGCAACACAGGTAGAGTACCCCATATGAAATCATGATAACGTGCACCATTGAGCGTAGGTGGAAGAACATGGGGCCCAATCAAGACATCACCAACAATGCCTGCCCAAACGTTCACAGAAAATGAGTCGCATGTCAACACAAGCACTGGAATCAACATTACCTTCCTTCAATTGGGCCAACTGGCGGTGAATCGAGGAAGTACAGTACATACTGACGAAACTAAAATGAGCTCTAACATGGAAATTAAGCGTTTCCGGACACATGTCCACATAACATCTTTTCTTTATTTGTGTCTGAGGAATGTTTCCTGAAAGTTTGGTCGTACCTTTTTGTAACACCCTATATAGTAATAAAATGGTATTATAATTTAAAAATTTTTGTATTAAGATACACTATGAGATCAAAAGTATCCGGACACCTGGCTAAAAATGATTTACAATGTCGTGGCGCCCTCCATCGGTTATTTTGGAATTCACGATGGTGTTGGTCCACCCTTAGCCTTGATAACAGCTTCCACTCTCGCAGGCATACGTGCAGTCAGGTACTGGAAGGTTTCTTGGGGAATAGCAGCCCATTCTTCACAGAGTGCTGCACTGAGGAAAGGTACCGATGTCGGTCAGTGAGGCCTGGCACGAAATCGGCGTTCTAAAACATCCCAAAGGTGTTCTATAGGATTCAGGTCAGGTCTCTGTGCAGGTCAGTCCACTACAGGGATGTTATTGTCGTGTAACCACTCCGCCAAAGGCCGTGCATTATGAACAAGTGCTCGATCATGTTGAAACATGCAATCGCCATCCCCGAATTACTCTACCACAGTGGGAAGCAAGAAGGAGCTTAAGACATCAATGTAGGCCGGTGCTGTGATAGTGCAACGCAAAACAACAAGTGGTGCAAGCCTGCTCCATGACAAACACGACCACACCAAAACACCACCGCCTCTGAATTTTACTGTTGGCACTACACACGCTGGCAGATGTTCACCGGGCATTCGCCATACCCACACCCTGCCATCGGATTGCCACATTGTGTATCGTGATTCGTCACTCCACACAACGTTTTTCCATTGGTCAAACGTCCAGTGTTTACGCACCTAACACCAAACGAGGCGAGATGTATGGCTTATTAGCAGCCGCTCGACCATGAAATCCAAGTTTTCTCACCTCCCGCCTAACTGTCATAGTATTGGCTGTGGATCCTGATATAGTCTGGAATTCCTGTGTGATGATCTGGATAGATGTCTGCCTATTAAACATTACGAACTTCAACTGTCGGCGGTCTCTGTCAGTCAACAGACTAGGTCGGCCTGTACGCTTTTGTGCTGTACATGTCCCTTCACCTTTCCATTTCACTATCACATCGGAAACACTGGACGTAGGAATGTTTAGGGGTGTGGAAATCTCGCGTTTTGACGTATGACACAAGTGACACTCAATCACCTGACCACGTTCGAAGTCCGTGTGTTCCACGGAGCGCCCCATTCTGCTCTCTCAAGATGTCTAATGAGTACTGAGGTCGCTGACATGGAGTACTTGGCAGTAGGTGGCAGCAGAATGCACCTAATATGAAAAACGTATGTTTTTGGGGTGTCCGGATACTTTTGATCATATAGTGTATGCTCCACTTGCAATAACACTTCCGACCAAGAACTAACGGCAGTAATATCATCGATAGTAGTAAAGGTAATAATAATGGTAATTATAGTGACTGAAGTAGTTTTATCAAGTCTCTCGATAAAGTTTTGGCCCACTGATCTTCGACAGCTAGATTCTTTCGTCAGTGAAACGCCATCTCTAATGACATGGTGTTCCACGGGAACCTAAACCCTAATCTTCCTCGTTCCTTCCTGTGAAAGGACCAGCGAGAGCGCAGTATTTGTGGTGTCATCCCATCTTCTCACGAAAAAGAGTCTGCATTGTTTTGTTGCAGACTTCCTTTTGATTCCGGGTAATGACATCAGCAGAAGCCTAAATTTTTGCATTAACATTCGTTAATTGACCATCCGTTTTTGGCATCTGATATATTTTTATTTCATGTTTTAATCAAATTAGTATATCACTCAGTTTAGCTGCTGTGCCTTTTGTTAACTCATCTCTCGTCCGCTCTAACTCAAACAACTACTGAAAACTTCCGTTACACTTTTTCTGGGAGTTAGAACGTCATCGTTTATATGTCGTTTGGCTATCCGAGAGGTTAAAATACCCGAGAGAAAAATCAAACAGTAATAAATTAAGAAAATCTATAATAAATCTCACGCGTACATGCTGTTTTGTAAGCAGAATCAATGACATTAGCAACGTGCTATTATTTGCGTCACGATCGGTTTTAAATACACCGTGAAGATTACGCTACTGTACAACTGTCCTTGCTAAACCATCGGTAAGTAAACTCTGAAACATAGGGAAAATTAGTGACATCCGAAGTGGATGAAGACCAATAAAAAGAATATTTTTAAATGTTGCTCATCTTAGTGGTGGAATTTCTTTCAGCCTCAAGAAAGTACAGCATTATAAAGCGCCGTCAGTACGCCGCAGTAAAATAAAGTCTTTTCAGCTCAATTACCCAGACAAAAATGGAGAGAGTAGTCTCCGCATATATCTTTTATAATTTAGTATGGAATGAGTAAAAAGCTAGAAGAGTGCACGCCGTTCACATCCTGCATGTGCTGCGACTGTGGAATAATTAACGAAAAGCTCCAAATTTTGCATTATGCTAATAAAGGCAAGCGAATGAATGTCTTAGAAGAAATTGAAATTTTCGGTCATTTGAAAAGTCAGCTTGGTACTCTTCCTAATAAGCAAGAACATCTTAAAACAAAAACAAGTCCTTGATAATTTCGGTCACATTCTGCTAATGACCAATCAGAAATCATCTATAAAATTAAATTTGAAATAGAATCTCACCTCAACATATATTAATATTTATTTTATTTTATTTTCCATGCTATTTTATTTTTTAGCTTTCCTTAACTACAGAGATAAATATAAAGTCATAGTATTTGGAAGTATTATTCCATTTACTCCTTGCTTAGGTTTACTCTTTGATCAACATAGTATCTTTGTAAATGTCAAGCTGTCAGACTGTCAAGCCATCAAGACAGCATTTGTGAACCAAAACGAATAGAAAACACAAATTTTAAGACGCTGGCATTTCAGTATGTAAGACATAGTTTTCTATTGCAGGTAAATGTACCTGAAATACAAACATTCACATAATTATAGTCCTTTTCGTGGAGGTAATGTGATATGTACTGTTTTGTACACAACAACAAAATCACTTGAGAGTAGCCTAGAAGGCTGAAACTAATTATGAACAAATCAAATTAATGCGTCAGAAGTTGAAAATTACACCATATTTTAATAAGTTAATTGATGTGATACCTGCTACGAAGAAAACGAAGAAAATAATGTGATCGTCACGGCAGATAGTATTACTGCCAAATGGTATCCAAATGTTCGAAGGTTTTAAGTTACTTTATATTACAGGGTTCTCTTTGTCTCATTCACTGCCGCAGAAAGTTTCCGTGTGCTGTCAACCTTCCTGTTGACATTATCCAGCAGACTATTGGTCCATTTGTCACAGAGTAGTGATGCGGCAATCTATGATAAAATTAGATCAAGCTGTAAGCTGTCGCCGTCCCCTGTGGACGAGCGGTTCTAGGCGCTTCAGTCCGGAACCGCGCTGCTGCTACGGTCGCAGGTTCGAATCTTGCCTCGGGCATGGATGTATGTGATGTTCTTAGGTTACTTAGGTTTAAGTAGTTCTAAGTCTAGTGGACTGATGACCTCAGATGTTAAGTCCCATAGTGCTTAGAGCCATTTTATAAGCTGTCCTTTTTCTTTTCTAATAAAGATAACCAACTACTTTTGATTTCTTTTTCCATTTATATGAACGACTGTGTCTCGCGCGAGATTTTTTTTTACCATAAACAACGGTATTGTAACGCTGCCGCCGTTGCAGTAGATAATCGTTAACGATGTTGTACAAGAAAACACTGTCTTGCGGTATGCTGCGGGCCTTCTCCGGGCGGGACGCAAAAAGCTTCACCGGGTCATTAAGCCGGGGAAAAACAGTGGCCATAAATGAGTGGCAAACTTGAGGCGTACAAAACCCATAAAACTGGGACAGCTTTACACAGACGTAAGTCAAGGTGAGCCACTGTTGCACGGGTGGGCTTGTCAGCTCTGCAAAAAGCTGCAGGGCGTGAACTGAAGGACAGAACTGAAATACTGTTTCGCTGTAATTATAATTTGTTTGCCGCTCTCTGCTGACGTGATGCATCTGGAAAGCCTCATAACGAATTGCATTTAAAGTCTAGTTATTGATCCCGCTTTCCTGCTCTTCCTATATGGAAGTAAGAGATTTGCTTCATATATACATATATCATTTGCAACAGTTTGAGTGGGAAAGCCATATGCCTGGCCGAAATGTTAAGCATAATTCCTAATCAAATCAAACATAATCTCAGTAGGTGTTTCGTTAATCGCTCCAATAGAAACGCTTATAACAACGGAACTCTCTGATCTAACAAATTTAATGCTTTGTCAAAGAAAAAGAGTAGTCATCCATTCGCTGCTGTACTACTGGAAATTGCAGTCGAGAAAATTACTCTGGCACTACCCTGGAACTCCACTGAAGCCGTCGTTTGCACGTGATTTTTGCATATGCAGAAATATTTTCATCTCGAATTGCCGTCATGTAGGATCACATTGCCCACAGGAATCGAACAACTAAAGACCAAGTAGAATAACCCGAATCACGTCCTAAAGAATTTCATTTATTTGCAGCAGGTACAATGACCTCTCACTTTCAGCATAGACAAAAAGAACTTTTGCATTTCTTTCCAATGTGTGGCACTATTTACTAATGCATAGATGTTCAAGGTTTTATGTCAAGCCCCCGGATAGAACATAGCTTCTTGTCGTACTTTTCTTGTATATAATTAAGGTGAGGATGGCAAGAGCAGTGCAGAACCACACCAAACTCGAACTCTTGCGGGAATACCCGAGGTACCGCGAGTAACGAGGCTAATGAGCAGGGGCATTACATCATTAGTGTGGGCTATAAAATGAGAATTTGCGTATGACGGGAGGCTTGCTAGGGTAGTGGTGGCGGTGGTGGTGGTGGTGGTGGTGATGGTAAGTTCGTATGGGACCAAACTGCTGAGTGATCGGTCCCTGCACACTACTTAATCTACATTAAACTAACTTACGCTAAGGACAACATACACATCCATGCCCGAGGGAGGCTCGAACCTTCGAGGGGGGCAGCCGCGCGAACCGTGGCAAGGCGCCTTAGATCGCGCGGCTACCCCGAGCCGCTGCTAGGATAATCCTTGTGGTTGTGGCGACAATTGTGTCCGGATGGCATAGTGGTCAGTGCATCTACCTAGTAAGCAGGAGACATGGGTTCGAATCCAGGTTAGGCAAAAAATTTTCAACATGTCCCACTGATATAAATCAGTGCCAGTTGGCAGCTAATGTCTTCAATTCCTTTGTATCTTACAATCAAGTCAATCGTAGCGAACTACCTTACAAATTACACTAAGGTGAAAAAGTCATGTGATGCCCCCTAATATCGTGTCGGACCTCCATTTGCCCGGCTTAGTGCAGCAAATCGACGTGACAAGGACTCAACATGTCGTCGGAATTCCCCTTCAGAAACAATGAGCCATGCTGCCGCTAAAGCCGTCCATAAACGTGAAAGTGTTACCAGTGGAGGATTTTGTTCACGATCTGACCTCTTGATTAAGTCCCATAAATGTTCGATGGGATTCTTGTAGGATGATTTGGCCAAATCATTCGCTCGACTTGTCCAGAATGTTCTTCAAACCAATAGCAACAGTTGTGGCTTCGTCACATGGCGCATTGTCATCCATAAAAAAACCATTTTTGTTTTGGGAACATGAAGTCCATGAATGGCTGCAAATGGTCTCCAAGTAGCCGAACATATCCTTTCCAGTGATTAATCGGTTCAGTCGGACCAGAGGACCCAGTCTAATCCAGGTAAACGCAGCCCACACCATTATGGAACCACCACCGGCATGCAGAGTGCCTTGCTGACTACGTGGATCCATTGATTCGGAGGGGAGGAGGGGGGGTGGGGTATCGGGACTCATCTGACCTGGTCCCGGTTTTCCAGTCGTCTATGATCCAAGGGTAACGAGCACAGCAGAGGATCTGTAAGCGATGTTATGCTGTTACCAAAGACACCCTTTCGATCGTCTGCAAACATACAGTCCCTTAGCGGCAAATTTCGCTGCATTGTCCAAAGGGATACGCTCTTCGTACGTCCCACGTTGATTTCTGCGACTATTTCACGCAGCCTTGCTTGTCTGTTAGCACTGACAGCTCTATGCAAACGCAGCTGCTCTCGGTCATTAAGTGAAGGCTGTCGGCCGCTGTGCTCTCCGTGGTCAGAGGTTATGCCAGAAATTTGGTTTTCTCTGCACACTTTTGACACTATGGATCTCAGAATATTGAATCCCCTAACGATTTCCGAAGTGGAATGTTCTATGCGTCTAGCTCCAACTACCATTCCGCCTTCATAATCTGTTAATTCCCGTCCTGTGGCCGTAATCACGTCGGAAACCTTTTCACATGAACCACCTGAGTACAAATCACAGCTCCGCCAATGCATTGCCCTTTTATACACTCCTGGAAATTGAAATAAGAACACCGTGAATTCATTGTCCCAGGAAGGGGAAACTTTATTGACACATTCCTGGGGTCAGATACATCACATGATCACACTGACAGAACCACAGGCACATAGACACAGGCAACAGAGCATGCACAATGTCGGCACTAGTACAGTGTATATCCACCTTTCGCAGCAATGCAGGCTGCTATTCTCCCATGGAGACGATCGTAGAGATGCTGGATGTAGTCCTGTGGAACGGCTTGCCATGCCATTTCCACCTGGCGCCTCAGTTGGACCAGCGTTCGTGCTGGACGTGCAGACCGCGTGAGACGACGCTTCATCCAGTCCCAAACATGCTCAATGGGGGACAGATCCGGAGATCTTGTTGGCCAGGGTAGTTGACTTACACCTTCTAGAGCACGTTGGGTGGCACGGGATACATGCGGACGTGCATTGTCCTGTTGGAACAGCAAGTTCCCTTGCCGGTCTAGGAATGGTAGAGCGATGGGTTCGATGACGGTTTGGATGTACCGTGCACTATTCAGTGTCCCCTCGACGATCACCAGTGGTGTACGGCCAGTGTAGGAGATCGCTCCCCACACCATGATGCCGGGTGTTGGCCCTGTGTGCCTCGGTCGTATGCAGTCCTGATTGTGGCGCTCACCTGCACGGCGCCAAACACGCATACGACCATCATTGGCACCAAGGCAGAACCGACTCTCATCGCTGAAGACGACACGTCTCCATTCGTCCCTCCATTCACGCCTGTCGCGACACCACTGGAGGCGGGCTGCACGATGTTGGGGCGTGAGCGGAGGACGGCCTAACGGTGTGCGGGACCGTAGCCCAGCTTCATGGAGACGGTTGCGAATGGTCCTCGCCGATACCCCAGGAGCAACAGTGTCCCTAATTTGCTGGGAAGTGGCGGTGCGGTCCCCTACGGCACTGCGTAGGATCCTACGGTCTTGGCGTGCATCCGTGCGTCGCTGCGGTCCGGTCCCAGGTCGACGGACACGTGCACCTTCCGCCGACCACTGGCGACAACATCGATGTACTGTGGAGACCTCACGCCCCACGTGTTGAGCAATTCGGCGGTACGTCCACCCGGCCTCCCGCATGCCCACTATACGCCCTCGCTCAAAGTCCGTCAACTGCACATACGGTTCACGTCCACGCTGTCGCGGCATGCTACCAGTGTTAAAGACTGCGATGGAGCTCCGTATGCCACGGCAAACTGGCTGGCACTGACGGCGGCGGTGCACAAATGCAGCGCAGCTAGCGCCATTCGACGGCCAACACCGCGGTTCCTGGTGTGTCCGCTGTGCCGTGCGTGTGATCATTGGTTGTACAGCCCTCTCGCAGTGTCCGGAGCAAGTATGGTGGGTCTGACACACCGGTGTCAATGTGTTCTTTTTTCCATTTCCAGGAGTGTATCTTGTGTATACGATACTATATCCATCGATATGTGTGCATATCGCTGTCATATCGGCGTATGAAATTGCTAACTATGCGGGTTTTGTGCAGAAGTGAATTAGTGAGTACAGATAGGTGGATTGCAAAAGTCCCTCAAAATTTGCCTCCTCGACTCACATATTTGCTATACTGCCGAGAACAGAAGTTCTGTAAGTGATGAGTGAACGTTTTCATCAGAAGATCTCGGTGATTGAGTCAGATTACCGAGGGCGTAGGAGGCCCGCGATAATGGCTGAATATTTTTGAAAGCTTCAGTTCGACGTTCAATACAAACCTAAGTCTACAGCCAAGAAGTTCAAGGAATTATAACTCATACAAGTGTGTTTTTGTATTATGCTTAAATGGTTCAAATGGCTCTGAGCACTATGGGACTTAACATCCGTGGTCATCAGTCCCCTAGAACTTAGAACTACTTAAACCTAACTAACCTAAGGACATCACACACATCCATGCCCGAGGCAGGATTCGAACCTGCGACCGTAGCAGTCGCGCGGTTCCGGACTGAGCGCCTAGAACCGCTAGACCACCGCGGCCGGCTATTATGCTTAAAGCTGTGATCATTCGTACTCAGTGTAAAATTACAATGATTAACCAGAAACGTTATGAACACTACCTGTCGGGGTAGTGGAAACGTGACTCGGTTACGAATGTATATAAGCGAAGCAGTGTCGAATGGGGAATCACTCTTGAGATGATACGTTCTGCATATTGGCAAATCCACTGACTTTGACAAAGAGCACATTGTTACAGCATGGTACTTGGGAACGAGCATCTCGGAAAGGGCGAAGGTGGTCGGCTGTTCCAGTGGTACTACTGAGAGCAAGTATGGAAAGTGGTTGACGGACGGCGAAACTACGACTAGGCGACGAGGTGTTGGACGTCCTGAGTACAGAACATGGAGGTCAGGGCATACCATTCGGCGCACATTGTTGAACATGGGACTCGCGACAGACGACAACTACGTGTTCCCGTGTTGGCGCAACGACATCCTCAATTACGATCGTAGTAGACATGGGATCATCGAAACTGGACCGTTAAATGAAAACAAGTCGCTTTTCGGATGACCCACGTTTGTTGTGACACCAGATTCAAAACTGGCTCTAAGCACTGTGAGACTTAACATCTGAGGTCAACAGTCCCTAGAACTTAGAACTACTTAAACCTAACTAACCTAAGGACATCACACACACCCATGCCCGAGACAGGATTCGAACCTGCGACCGTAGCAGCAGCGCGGTTCCGGACTGAAGCGCCTAGAACCGTTCGGCCACAGCGGCTGGCAACACCAGGACTAAGATCGCGTACGAGTACGCCGTCTTCCATGCAAATACTTTGCTCGAATTATGCACCGCACCACGGACTCAGACCGGTGGGCGTAGTATCATGCTCTAATGGAAGTTCACTACCTTGGGTCCTATGACAACAATCGAAGGCGCCATGACATCTGTGGTCCACGTGAACATGATTGCAGACACACTGCATTCCTTCGTGCTTGACGTCACAAGGCTACAACCATGTTAGCCCGCATCTCGTGGTCGTGCGGTAGCGTTCTCGCTTCCCACGCCCGGGTTCCCGGGTTCGATTCCCGGCGGGGTCAGGGATTTTCTCTGCCTCGTGATGGCTGGGTGTTGTGTGCTGTTCTTAGGTTAGTTAGGTTTAAGTAGTTCTAAGTTCTAGGGGACTGATGACCATAGATGTTAAGTCCCATAGTGCTCAGAGCCATTTGAACCATTTTTTTACAACCATGTTACATTGGTTTGAGAAGCCTGACAGTGAACTCACGTGAGGCTTTTGGTACCAAACTTTCCTGATTTGAACTCCGTGGAACACACCTCGGATGCTGTCAGGCGCCAGCTCTGCGACCACAACCAATCACACGAAATGTACGGGAAATGCTTGACCTGTGCGTAGAGTCTGATGCCACATATCTTTGAAACCCTACTAAGGACTTGTTGAATCTATGACAGTCACAATCGCTGCTATATTGCAACCCAAAGGTGGACCAAGAAGCTATTAAGTAATTGGTTATTTTATTTTGTCTCATCAGCGTAAATGCTCGGAAACTACAGTTTGCTTGTCATCTAGCTTGATACAATGTGAGGTACATATAAACGTAGTGATGTCGCACTCCTCAAAACCGATCGGCATATTACAAATAAGCAAGTACCATTTGTCCTAGAAGAGGTGCTGGTTATCAGTAAATCAACCGAAAACGTGTGTTTTTTTTTATAAGTGTTATGTGCTATCGCCTTCTTCGTATCTGTTAAACAAGTGCAACGCAGTTGTTTTTGAGGTCATTTCTCTTGGAGAAAATTAGCGGTCTACGTAAAATACTTTAAAATGGATTAAAAACAGTCTTGACTACCATAAGATACTTATTTGTAATGGTAACCGGTTTCGATCGGATGTGTCCATCTTCAGACCATTTATACCAGCGGCCGTCAAAACTGGAGCCCGCCAGCCACATGCGGCCCTGACCAAGTATTCGCGTATCCCGCGGTTCTCATCCGTATTTTATAGTAATATACGTCTATCAACTAACATCCGAATCTAGAAACGTTAACTAACGTTCAGAGCTGATCTGTAACAAAGAAAAATACTTACAGAGACAGTAATATATTAAGATGTGTCTAATTTTAACTGACGTTGACGAATCTGGCGGTAACTACGTAACGTTGGCCGCTTACTTCAGGGACAGAGGGATAAGTAGCGCTGCCCCTGTGCGGTCACAAGACTTGTTTCTCTTCAAGTGCTGCCTTCTCACTGGTGTGGCCGATTGTACCGATCGACTGCTATGGTATAAATTTCGAATGAAAGTAACGTAATTCATAAAGGCGCATTATGGACAAGTTCATCTTCGAATGCGATACATATTTATAGTAAGGAATATAAAATTGAAATTGACTGTTGTTACACAACACAACGAGCAGAAGAAAAATGATTCACAACATTTAGTAAACAATTGTGGTCGTGTCACATACTGCACAATCCGTTTAAAGATAAGTACAATTAGTGTTATTAATCAATTAATGTTCCTCTCATACGGCCAACACAACAATAGTTGTAGAGTCACAACTTCGGCGTCTTCGGTGACATCAATATAAATCAGACAACAGTCGACACGAAGTGTTTAGAATGGTGTCCAGTTTTAAGGGGCCGGCAGCCAAAGTAGTTCAAATGGCTCTGAGCACTATGGGACTTAACTTCTGAGCTCATCAGTCCCCTAGAACTTAGAAGTACTTAAACCTGACTAACCTAAGGACATCGCACACATCCATGCTCCAGGCAGGATTCGAACCTGCGACCGTAGCGGTCGCGCGGTTCCAGACTGTAGCGCCTAGAACCGCTCGGCCACCCCGGCCGGCGCCGGCAGCCAACTTATCATGCCTTTACTGCAGCTCGTGTATTGGGGGCTCATAACACATTAATAGGTGTAGAACACCAATTAATAATAAGAGCGGTACATATGTGGCCCGCTGTGCCTTCCCACAATGACAGTATTGTTCCCTGAACAAGAAAGTGTGACTACGACTGATTTATACCGTGGTGATAGACGGTGGCGATGAACGGAGCAGGTGTTGTGGCTCCGTGAACGTCAGCTGCTCATTTGATTTTGACTTTCTTGAAGTCACAACACCTGCTTCGTTTACCGCACCGCCTGCAATCATATAAATGGTATGAAGATGGTCACATTCTGCCCGAAGCCGATTATTATCATGAAGAAGCATTTTATTGCGGCAAGACTGTTTTTCACCCACTTTAGAGTTACAACATATCTTTCACTCCGTAACGGAGTATTGTATTGTACTGTAGTCTGTTGTATATGATGGATAGATTACACATGTCTGGACAAAGAAGAGTTTGGAAAGTGGGTAGAAACGGAACTGTGGGTAAAATAGTGAGATATTCTCGGACATCTCGGTCGATGCGACCATCATCTGAGACAAGGAAGGACCGCGTTCAAGTTCCGTCCTGGCAGGAACGTACAAGCATCAGACGTTTTTCAGTATCTCGTATCGTACACAGGATATTTCTTAAGGTATGTTACAAAGCGTGGTGGTTGGTAGATGAGTACCACCTGTGAACATATTTTGCTAATAAACGTATTTTGAATTAGCCGAGCGGTCTAAGGCGCTGCAGTCATGGACTGTGCGGCTGGTCCCGACGCAGGTTCGAGTCCTCCCTCGAGCATGGGTGTGTGTGTTTGTCCTTAGGATAATTTAGGTTAAGTAGTGTGTAAGCTTAGAGACTGATGACCTTAGCAGTTAAGTCCCATAAGATTTCACACACATTTTTGAAACGTATTTTCAGAAGCGCTTCGTAAGCGTCCTAGCGTCTCTGAAATGAGGGGGAGGACGTAGACAGTTTGGGCCACACAAGCTACATTATGGTAGTAAACACCAGTTTATAATCACTTACAGAATCTGCTCAACGCGACCGCTATCAACTTCAAAACATTTTGTATATCACCTGAAGATGTCTCACGGAACCCTTGGCCCTCTCGTTCACCCGACCTGACGCCAATAGATTTTTATTTGTGGAGGTGCATGAAAAACATGGTGTACGAGACACACGTAGAGTCACCACAAGATCCTGTGACACGAATACGAGTAACAGTCGGAGTCATCAGTGATATGCTGCGAATCTTTCTCAGGGTTCGGTAAGACATCATTAGACGACACACAAAACGTGTCGAAGTTGGTGGCGATTATATTGAGCATCTTCTGTAGACTGATGTTCATTGACAGTAATGTACCTTTTCTCCTTTCTCCTTGATTATTAAGTGTCGTCCAAACTGCTTGCGTCGTCTTCCACATTTCATAGATGTCAGCGCTGCGAACGAAGGGTTCCGGAACATGCTTCACTTCTTTGTTCATAACAAACGCGAAAGCGTCGCGGAGATGCTCGGCTAACTCCAGTGGCAGGCACTGCAAGACTAGCGCTGTGCATCACGCTTTGGTCTACTGTTAAAGTTCCGAGAGCGTATGTTCCTATAAGAGACAATCAATACATCCTTCGTCCTACCCATGTCTCGCGAAACGACAATTAACATAAATTTAGGGAGATTCGAGTCCACAGCTTGCGAACAATCGTTCTTCCCACGAAAAAGGGAAAAGGGGAAAAGACACTTTCACACAAAGTACCCTCCGCCACACACCGTATGGTGGCTTGAGGAGTACAGGTAAATATGTGGTGACTTGCGGAGTAGTGGAGTAAATGTAGATGTAGATGAAGATGTAGATGTGGATCAAGTCCTACAGAATCGTCTATGTGACTATTCCAGATGTTCCCCTAACATGTAATTTTGTGGAATCGTTTTAATTCATAACGAGATATGTTGGTAATAGTGCGTTTCACTGCAAAATGCTTCATATTCCATATAGGCTCTTTTCCAGTGGTACGTACGTAGCCAGTGACGGAATTATCTGTAGAAAATATTTGAAGCAAGTGGCTGAATAAGTGTTTAAGAGCTGGATTCAAATGAGTATTAATCTACGAAAAGTACAGTTTTTCATTAAAATGGAATGGAAACTGTCGTTAAAATGGGCAATGTACCCTTAAACATTTATTTTCAATACTGTATCCCCCAATGATACATCAACTTAATTTAATTAGATTCACGTTAGTTTCATCTGGAAAAATTCTGTCCTCACTGGTATATTAATCACTAATCAGCTTTAAGTGGTGAAAATAAGAATGTATTCATTGCATAATTAAATGAACATATATAAAGCTGATTTCAATTTTTTGTGTAGTCCCTGAGATGTCTTCTAACCTTGTGGGTAAGTATATCATCTGGGGTATACGTACCTTTATTATATGCCACTGCTTCAGTTCAATCAGTAAAAAATAGTACAGTTGACTGGTTTCAGTCAGAAGAGTGAACTGATAGTCCTTCCAGATAAAAAGCTAAAACTGATTTTAGTTGTAAAAACGAATACACGGGTCAACCGGCGGAAGAACTACAGACTGGCTCACTTGAAAAAAAGAGGATGAATGATAACTCACGAGGAGAACACGGCAAGTGCCATAACCCGATGTCCCAGAAACTTCGCTTAGGAGAAGAGGAGCCGAAATAAGTAAACACGTGTCTCGGTTTATCCGTAGATACTAAAATCGTTTTAGAGAAAGCGACCGTTCAAGTGTTCGGTGTAATTTACACGCCTTTTAGCGCGCATTCAGATCAGCCCAACAAGTAGCATAGTGGCTAGTATCGCGGACTTTTAGCTTTGCGTCCCGTGTTCGAAACCCGATTATTGCTTTTTTATTTTTTTCTATTTATCTACCCATGTCCATGTTTCTTATCATGCTATGGGAAACAAGTGCGTTTAATTGTAAAATTACAAATGGGTTTCACAATGAGTGTCATACTTTTAAAATATATGTGAACGATAGTTTTAGTCGTTACAATCTATTTAAATTTTCATATTGTAATATTTCATTCATATATCAATTCTTAATTATTATATTTTATTCTTATCTTGATTATTCGGGAAGATTTGGTGCATTTCCTTGGAAGATATCGATCGTAGAAACATTCGAGACGTAGAAACTGCAAACACTACGAGCATCGCGCGAAGACAGGTTTGTCACAGCGATATTTCTTCATATGAATGTCACTCGGGAAAGAAATGTCGCTACCATTGCTGAAGATTTCACACTCTGGAAATAATTCCGTGGCAAACAACGCATAACAGATCGCGTTTCCGAAAACTGGCGCTTGCAGTTGGTTATAAATCATGATACACTACAGAAATATCACCAAAAACAATTTCATACAATTTTGCCACACATTTATTTCTTTTTATTAATCTTTTTATTTATTCACCAGAAAAAGAATCAGTAGACGGATAACGACACCGTTATTTCTATACAGGGTATACAATGGAAAACAGTCGCATAATAATCTTCTACGGACTTGGCTAGATAAATAATAATCGGGTTTCGAACACGGAGCATAAAATTGTAACCACTGCGCCACCGCTTCGGTTAGACTGTTTAGTCCTTAAAAGGCACATACCGTACCTCGAAAACTTTGACCGTCGTTTTTTCATAAACGGTCGAATATCTACGGATAAGCCGAGTTATGTGTTCCGTTATTTTGATCCTCCTTCCACTGAGCGAAGTTTCCGGGAAATCAAGTTATGGCACTTGCCACATCCCCCTCATCGGTCAATGTGAAAGACTATGAAGGCCTTTATTGATTGTTTTCATTCGGTTTCCTCGACAGAGCTGTTTCACTCGAAATGAAGGCAAGCGATACGTAAAGCTACTACCAAATGAACCGACAATTTGCTTTCAGTTATTTTGTGGTCTGTTTTGCAGCCAGTGCATGGTCCCACGGACTACGTCTGGTGACGAATCGTGAACATCGTGCGGCGAGGGCAGAGAAGTGCCCTGTTAAGGCTGTCAGGAGCTGTCACCACCACGTCAGTGGAATCACTCTGCGTGGTGCTTGGAATCTTCCTCTTCGACACAACCATTCGGTTTCGGGCTGCAATGTACTGGCTCAGGAGGGGGAGACAGGAGAAGGTAACAGGTTACCAGCCACGACATCACCGAGAAGCGCCAACTCGTTAAATGGGAGGTTGATACCTGGCAAAGCGAATTAGAATTAAGTGACAAGGGCCGTAGGGTAATCAGTTCTTCGCCGAGATCAGGGAACGTCTGAGACTGAACCATATCAATCCCAACCGGAGTGTGATTCAATTTCTGATAGGTCACTGCCCTTACTCTGCTCATTTACATCGCGTAGGCCGCAGCCAGTGTGCTGCTTGTACATGTGGGGAACATAGATCCCAAGAACACATACTTTTTCACTGTCACCAATAGAGAGCAGTACACCAGATAGCAACGGAGTACAACAATGACATGATACGGGCAATAAGAGACAAAGAAGTGTGGGAAATAGTAAATAAAATCCCAGATGATGTCTCAAAGTTGTTACTTGAATACAAACGGACACGGCCGTGTAAGAGAGCACTGCAACACACACGAAGCACGTAAGACAGCAGTTCCAATTCGTGCAACAACGCAGACAAAAAAAAAATGGCTCTGAGCACTACGGGACTTAACATCTGAGGTCATCAGTTCCCTAGAACTTAGAACTACTTAATCCTAACTAACAAAGGACATCACACATATCCATGCCCAAGGCGGGATTCGAACGTGCGACCGTTGCGGTCGTGCGGTACCAGACTGAAGCGCCTAGAACCGCTCGGCCACACCGGCCGGCCCAACGCAGACAGCAGTAGCGAAACACAGGAAACACTTTCACCAACACGTAGCACAGACAACCTTCAAAATGTTCAAATGTGTGTGAAATCTTATGGGACTTAACAGCTAAGGTCATCAGTCCCTAAGCTTACACACTACTTAACCTAAATTATCCTAAGGACACACACACATCCATGCCCGATGGAGGACTCGAACCTCTGCCGGGACCAGCCGCACAGTCCATGATTGCAGCCCCTTAGACCGCTCGGCTAATCCCGCGCGGCACAGTCAACCTTACACAACATCTAAAATAATTAAACTGTCTCAAAATAAATGGCGTAATGCAATCAATCCTATAAATCTGTTCTAGTTTAAGTATAAACAGCAGGCTTATCCAACCTGCGGTCATTACACCGCTCTTGGGATGTAACACTCGCAACTGAACACTTACAAGGGAACCTCCCTATCGCACCCCCCTCAGATTTAGTTATAAGTTGGCACAGCGGATAGGCCTTGAAACACTGAACACTGATCAATCGAGAAAACAGGAAGAAGTTGTGTGGAACTATGAAAAAAATAAGCAAATATACAAACTGAGTAGTCCATGCGCATGACAGGCAACATCAAAGATAGTGTGAGCTCAGGAGCGTCATGGTCCCGTGGTTAGCGTAAGCAGCAGCGGAACGAGAGGTACTTGGTTCAAGTCTTCCCTCGAGTGAAAAGTTTAATTATTATTTTCAGACAATTATTATCTGTCCGTCCGTCCGTCCGATGCGAGGTAACTGCGCCGTAGTATGGGGGCGCTACACCTACATAAACATCGAAACACACGACGTCAGTCGACTACAGCACACGGAAGACAGAGTATTCGTGCTAATCGAACGGTTTTGCGGTGCGGTCGCAAAACACAGACACTAAACTTATTACAGTGAACAGAGACGTCAATGAACGAACGGACAGATCATAACTTTGCGAAAATAAATAAAGTAAACTTTTCACTCGCGGGAAGACTTGAACCAAGGACCTCTCGTTCCGCAGCTGCTCACGCTAACCACGGGACTACGGCGCTCCTGAACACATTCTCCTTGATGTTGCCTATCTTGCGCGTGGACTACTCAGTTTGTATATTTTGCATATTTTTTTCATAGTTCCACACAACTTCTTCCTGTTTTCTCGATTGATCTGTGTTCACGTTTTCAAGGCCTATCCACTGTGCCAACTTATAACTAAATCTGAAGGGGGTGCGATGGGGAGGTTCCCTTGTTAGTATATAAGCAACACAACAGGTAAAATTCACGACACTAAAGGTTAATTAATAACCCCACGAAGTAACATACTTTACTCTCACAGACTACTGCGCTTTTCAGACTGTACATAATAGTCACTGTTTTTGTAAATAGTGTTTAGAAATATTAATCAGTAAATTAAACTGTAGCGAACCGGGACTGCAAGGCTCGAAGTACTTCCGAGGCTTTCAGACTAGGCCGGCTCAGGTAAAATAACATTTCTCTGTGTCTCTTACTATCCACGTCTTTTCTATTATCTATCATCATATCTTCTTAAAATCTGAATATTTTTTGTGTTTTTTCTTTCAGTTTCTAATGTATTTTTAGTTTATTAGTACTTCCATTGTAATTGCTGAATACAATAATTTCTGTTTGTAATATGGAATATATTCTGTAATCTACATGGAAAGCTGTAAAATGAACGAACTGTTATAAAATGTAAGGCAACGGGTCTCTAAATAAGCACTAAATCAAATCAAATCAATGTTCCCAAAGACTGGTTTCACTCTAAAGATTGAAAGAACAATTCAGCCGATACTTAAAACAACACCAGAATGAGTCGATTATTTTCCAACAACGGACTGAATCGATTGTACATGAAATTTATTCGAAGTTACGAATATGGACAACCGTTGGCTATATAATGGAATGACGAGAACGTAAATTTGTGTGGGATAAGGACTCGAACCCGGGTTTCCCGCTTATCGCGAGCGGTCGCCTTACCATTAGGCTAGGGCAGACCCGATATTTCGTATACAATCAGTCTGCACTCGTACATCCATTACCTATATTCCCTTAGAGGGGAGACATTTTAATTGAAAGTCGGTTGCCCGGTCTCGGTAGATGTTGCAGTGCTCGCATTGTTCAAAGGTACAATGCAAAAAGGACCTCTGCATCGTATTTCTGAAGAAGACGGGCACTGCAACATCGAATGACTCGACTGTTTTCATTCGGTCGTTGTTCCCATCACTGGTTGAGGGCACAACGGACGGCGAGCAGTGCAGGGCTGCTAGCGCAGCTGCGGCCGACTGCGCAGCCCGCCGTGTCGCAGCGCCGCGGGACCAAGTTTGGCCCTCGCGGGCCGCTGCCGGCCGCCCTGGCTGCTCCCAATTAAAGTTGGTCGCCGGGTGTGGCGACTGACACCACCGCCAGCGCTCAGCGTCTTCCGGAGTAGCAGCGCGTGACCCCTGCTCACTCACAACTTTGTCGTCAGTTTCTGGCTCATCTTACAGTTCTAGTTCTACATCCGTACTGCGCAAGCGGGAGGTACTTTCGGTACATTTCCCCCCATTCCCCGTTCCATTCGGTCTTCATGCATTCGAAGTAATACGTGCTACCGACTCGGGATCTCAAATTGAGTCCATATTTTACTGTTCATTAGTGTGGTCATAGTGTCCGTAGTTGTTTTACAATTCCCGAGAGTATTTTTGTTCCGTCGTTACAACTACAAGAAAATGCGTGTTCTTCTCACCAAGAAAAAGCATTAACGCAAAATAAACAGTTGAAATAAATGTTGGAAACCAGGCACTACATACAGTAATTGAGGAAACCACATGAAAACGGGCCTTTTAACCCTTCACACTATCTCACTCAACCCTTCACTCTACTATGCACGTCGTCCGTTCATCCTTCCTTTTGTGGCGTAATAAGACAGCCACGCCACTCGGAAGTAGCCGAAATGCACGCGTTAAATTCAAACAGGCTTGCTGAGGTCTGAAACAGGATACGTAATGAATGCTATAAAGAAAAGTACGTAGCTTCTTTAATACTTAACTTCAATCCATCATTTGTATACAGCATTCTTGATGATACAAGTGAGACTCTCTCTAGATATGGTTAATGGCGCCTTGCTAGGTCGTAGCCATGGACTTAGCTGAAGGCTATTCTAACTATCTCTCGGCAAATGAGAGAAAGGCTTCGTCAGTGTAGTCGCTAGCAACGTCGTCGTACAACTGGGACGAGTCCTAGTACGTCTCTCAAGACCTGCCGTGTGGTGGCGCTCGGTCTGCAATTACTGACAGTGGCGACACGCGGGTCCGACATGTACTAATGGACCGCGGCCGATTTAAAGCTATCACCTAGTGTCTGGCGGTGACACCACACTTCCCCCCTTCCCCCCCCCCCCCGCCCCAAACAAATCTCCGTCACTATTTCTTTATTACTCTTACACGGTATATAAAAACACAGCAACATACGAAGGTCACTCCAAAAGAAATGCGCACTATTTTTTTTAATCCACCTTTTATTCTACATGTTTGAAAGTTTTACAGTGTGTAGATACATCCTTTAGGAACAATATTTTCATTTCTCCACATCATTTCCATCCCTCTCAACTGCCTTACGCCATCTTGGAACCAGCGCCTGTATACCCACACGGTAAAATTCTGGACCAACCTGTTAGAGCCACTGTTCGGCAGCGTGCACAAGGGAATCATCATCTTCAAACCTTGTTCCACGGAGAGAGTCTTTCAGTTTCCCAAAGAGATGAAGTCACATGGAGCCAGGTCAGGACTGTAAGGCGGGTGTTTCAGTGTTGTCCATCCGAGTTTTGTGATCGCTTCCATGGTTTTTTGACTGACATGTGGCCGTGCATTGTCGTGCAACAGCAAAACATCCTGCTTTTGCCGATGTGGTAGAACACGATTCAGTCGAGCTCGAAGTTTCTTCAGTGTCGTCACATATGCATCAGAATTTATGGTGGTTCCACTTGGCATGATGTCCACAAGCAAGAGTCCTTCGGAATCGGAAAACACCGTAGCCATAACTTTTCCAGCAGAAGGTGTGGTTTCGAATTTTTTTTCTTGGGTGAATTTGCATGATGCCACTCCACTGATTGCCTCTTCGTCTCTGGTGAAAAATGATGGAGCCATGTTTCATCACCTGTCACAATTCTTCCAAGAAATTCGTCTCCACCATTCTCGTACTGTTCCAAAAGTTCGCTGCATACCGTTTTTCTTGTTTCTTTGTGAGCCACTGTCAACATCCTGCGAACCCACCTGGCACAAACCTTTTTTAACGCCAACACTTTCAGTATTCTGCAAACACTTCCTTCCCCCATCCCATCTTAGCGTGACAATTCGTTCACTGTGGTGCGTCTGTCAGCAGTCACCGATTCGTTAACTCTCTGCATACTGTCTGGAGTGTGTGCAGTAAGAGGCCTGCCGCTGCGAGGACAATCCTCAACATTGCCGTGCCCGCTTTCATTACGTGTTAGCTTTCCCACCGACTATACTGCCATCGACAGCAGCATCTCCATACACCTTTTTCAACCTCTTGTGGATGTTTCCCACTGACTCGTTTTCACAGCACAGGAATTCTATGACAGCACGTTGCTTCTGAAGAATGTCAAGTGTAGCAGCCATCTTGAAGACATGCTGTGACGGCGCCACTCAGGGGAACAGGTTGAACTAAGTTTGAAAACAAGAGGGAAGGATGTATCTACATACTGTAAAACTTTCACCCCCATGCAGAATGAAAACTGTATTCTTACAAAAATAGTGTGCATTTCTTTTGGAGTGATCCTCGTAATTAAATAGAATAACACAGACATAATTGACTACAGAGAAAAAGAAAAAAAAAGTATAGGTCAAAGTCAAACTACACTGGTGTCCAAAATTAAAGCAACAAACCGGAATTTCGCCCTCTTGTGTCTAATTCACGGTGTACTCATACAAAGTGTCAACAGATATCCGTGCAATCCTGTCCTTCACGGAATGTGACATTCCGGTCAACGGACAACCACGCCAATGACGACGTCAGGGCATCTATCAAGCGGGGTAGTGTGTGCCGTGTAGTCCCACATCCACAATCGTTGTGTGTACAATCACGGGCGGGCGCTATGGCACGAAGATAACGCCTACCAGACTCTGCGGTGGAGGGCCATAAGAGGAATGGAAACGGGACAGTCGCAAACTGACGCGGACCGTGGACCGTTTTGTTGTTTCTCGGATGTGGTGACAATTTGTGGAGACCGGAACAGTATCCCGAAGAACAGGGCAGGGCCTGCCAAGTGTGATACCAGAAAGACAGGAGTGTTATTTCGCTGTACCGCCTTAGAACTGCACTGCAACTGGCGTTTGCCCTCGCAGCATCCACTGGGCGTGTCGTACCGAGACAACCAGTGTACACTAGACTTCGGCAGAGTGGCTTTTACTGTCGAAGACCTGCTGTATGTGTAGCTCTGATGCGTCGTTACAGAAGGGAACGTCTAGAGTGGAGGTCGTCAACGTACCACCTGGCCGTCGAACAGGGGCAACTGTTCTTTTCGTAGATGAGTCCCAATTTGGTCTGGACAGTGATTCTCCAAGCATTCGCAACTGGAAGGAATGTGGGACGTATTTCGGGACCCAAGCATTGTGGAAAGAGACCGATATCGAGGAGGATCCTTAATGTGTGGTCTGGGATTATGTGGATCACGCGAACACTTCTTCATAAAATTGTACTGGTGAATAGGCAAGGTTTAACTGCTGTCAGATATCGTGACTAGATCTTAGGGACCTCGTGTGCGGGTGTTAAGGTATGGACCTGGACTTGGTACTGATGGACGATAATGCTCGACATTATAGAGAGCAGGTGGTTGATATTTTCTCGGAAACAAAAAATGTTGCTCGCTTTCCAGAGTTGATTCCTATAGAGCATGTCTGGGTTGCACTAGGGAGAGACTTTTTCATCACGTCAGGATCCATCAAGACTTGTGAACAGCTCTGCAGGAAGAATGGCGTTGTTGCCTCAACGTGAGATTGATGACATCATTCACAGCATGCCCTGCCGTTGTCAGGCCTGTGTTGCTGCTAGAGGTGGTAACACCCCATACAGAGCACATTAACCAGTTGTCGAAATGTGTGTGCATAACCGTTTAGTTGGAAAAAACGAACAACATTTTTGTCTACCGTAATGCATATAGCAGTTATTTATGTTATGTGTTCTTTACATTGTTTCTACTTTACTATCAGCAGTTTATACTGTTTCGTGACAAAATAAACGCAACCTTGCAAAATTTTCGTTTGTTGCTTTCATTTTGGACATCAGTGTAGTAGCAATGACTGCAATACTACGCCGGCCGCGGTGGTCTAGCGGTTCTAGACGCTCAGTCCGGAGCCGCGCGACTGCTACGGTCACAGGTTCGAATCCTGCCTCGGGCATGGATGTGTGTGATGTCCTTAGGTTAGTTAGGTTTAAGCAGTTCTAAGTTCTAGGGGACTGATGACCATAGATGTTAAGTCCCATAGTGCTCAGAGCCATTTGAACCATTTTTTTGCAATACTACAAAACACAAACACTTAGAAGTACACAAATAAACGTAAATATGGTATAACGAAATAGCGTACTGTGTAAAACGTTAAAAGTGCGTAGTTATGCAAAGCAGAGAAAAATTAGACTACAAGTATCAGTGCCTAATGAAGAAAGAAAACAAAGACGTGCTAACAAAAAAATGGTTCAAATGACTCTGAGCACTATGGGACTTAACTTCTGACGTCATCAGTCCCCTAGAACTTAGAATTACTTAAACCTAACCAACCTAAGGACATCACACACATCCATGCCCGAGGCAGGATTCGAACCTGCGACCGTAGCGGTCACGCGGTTCCAGACTGAAGCGCCTAGAACCGCTCGGCCACTATGGCCGGCACGTGCTAACAGACGGCATTTTCTTATGTATGGGGAAAAGCAAGCGGAAAGTACCGTAAGTAAAAACTAATAATTGTTGACGAACCATTTCTCGATCTTAAAAACATATCAAATTGCAAAACCTTTACCTACAGACCACTGATGATGCTTTACTTAAACAAAGCGAAACGCGTCTGATGAGAAAAACACGCATTTTGTTGTAATTGGAACGACTGACAAAAATACCCTCGGGATTCCATATCTGTAGTGGGTTGGTGCATAAATACGTAGCGTTCTTCCAGAAGTTTAATATAAACAACAGATATACGTAACAGAGACTTTAGTCATCAATAATATATTCTCTTTCGCTAATTACAACAGCTTGCCCACGCTGAGATAACTTTTCGATTCCGCGACTGTAGAAATCACGTGGTTTTGAGACGAAGAACTCGTCGAACCACGTTCGGAGTGCATCCGGAAAGGAAGTTTCTTGAAAGTTGTTCGACAGAGGGCGGAGAAGGTGTAAATGTGAGGGCGCAAGATCAGGTGAAAAATGTGGGTGTGGAATGATTTCCCAACCCAACTGTACAGCGTTTTTTGTAAGCCTAGCGGAATGTTGGCGGACGTTATCGTGGAGTGGCATCTACGCAGTCATTCTAGTTGTTCTTGGATTGCGTCTGCGAGACGTCTCATTTATTGACAAAAGTCAGCAGTGATGTCTACACCTCCGGCAAGCATTTCGTAGTACACCACATTGGCGCTGTTCCATCAAATGCACAACATTATCTTTTGCGGACGGCACAAGCCTTCGTACGGGAAGTTACTGCTTTATTTGGGGTCAACTATTTCTTTTATTTTCCTTACAGTAGCATAAAGACACCAATTCTCGTCACCAGTAACGTGCAGAAAAGGAATGGTAGATGTAGCTCACGACCCAGCTGATGACGAGCAAGCAAACATGCACATATGGCCACTAGCTAATTTTTGTGGTTTTGCCTTAGGACATGGTGTACCCACACACCCGATTTTTTGCACCGTCCCCACTGCATGCAAATGACGCACGATGATGGAAGGATCACAGTTCTTCACATTTGTCAGTTCTCGAGTACACTGACGTGGAACATTGTGAATTAACGCGTTTGAACAATCTGCATAAAACCCCGAAGGTCTTCCTTAAAACGACAAAACCATCTTCTTGGCCTGCTCTGTCCAATCGAATTATCCCCACAGAAGGCGCAAATGTTTTGGTTGCCTCACCACTGCCGCCACCACTCTACTGAACTCAAACAGAAGAATTTGTCGGAAATGTTCCGATTTCTCCAATTGACACTCGCTATCTCCAAATGGCAAAAATACAACATCAGTGAACTACAAATAAAAAATGATAATCGATAAATAAACCTATAGCAACCGGTAAACTAACATATAAAACAAAAAATGCTACGAAATGATGAACCAAACTATCAGATTTCTAGGAAGCTTTTGACATCGTTCCTCATAAGCGGCTCCTAATCAGAATGAGTTTTTCACTCTGCAGCGAAGTGCGCGCGCCGGCCGGAGTGGCCGAGCGGTTCTAGGCGCTTCAGTCCGGAACCACGCGACTGCTACGGTCGCAGGTTCGAATCCTGCCTCGGGCATGGATGTGTGTGATGTCCTTAGGTTGGTTAGGTTTAAGTAGTTCTAAGTTCTAGGGGACTGATGACCTCAGATGTTAAGTCCCATAGTGCTCAGAGCCATTTGAACCACTTTTTTGAAGTGCGCGCTGATATGAAACTTTCTGACAGATTAAAACTGTGTACGGGATCGGGACTCGAACTCCGGAGATGTACTGACAGAAGTAAGGCTGTGAGGACGGATAGGGAGGGGTGCTTGGGTAGCCCTGTCGCTAGAATACTTTTTCGCGGAAGGCGTAGGGCCAAAGTTCGATTCTCGGCCCGGCGCACAGTTTTAATCCGTCAGGAAGTTTAGACTTCTGATCAAATTGCGTGTTTACGGAGAATCGTCTTACGTATCGGACTGCATTCGTGATTTCCTGTCAGAGATGTCACAGTTCGTAGTAATTGACGGAAAGTCACTGAGTCAAACATAAGTAACATCTGGTCCCTCCCAAGGAAGTGTTGTACATTCTCTGCTGTTCCTGATCTCCACAAATCATTTAGGAGAGAGTCTCAAAAAAATAGTTCAAATGGCTCTGAGCACTATGGGACTTAACTTATGAGGTCAAAAAATGGTTCAAATGGTTCTGAGCACTATGGGACTTAACATCTTAGGTCATCAGTCCCCTAGAACTTAGAACTACTTAAACCTAACTAATCTAAGGAAATCACACACATCCATGCCCGAGGCAGGATTCGAACCTGCGACCGTAGCAGTCCCGCAGTTCCGGACTGCAGCGCCGAGAACCGCACGGCCACCGCGGCCGGCACTTATGAGGTCATCAGTCCCCTAGAATGTAGAACTACTTAAATCTAACTAACCTAAGGACATCACACACCACCATGCCCTAGGCAGGATTCGAACCTGCGACCGTAGCGGTCGCGCGGCTCCAGACCGTAGCGCCTAGAACCGCTCGGCCACTCCGGCCGGTGGAGAGAGTCTCAGCAGATCTCTTAAAATTAGATTGTTTCGGGATGATGTTGCCGTTTATTGTCTTGTAAAGTCATCAGGTGATCAAAGCAAACTGCGAAAGGAATAACTTAAATTGGAACAATCACATAGACAAATTTTTTGGGGGAGACGAACCAAAGACTGCCATTCACTGGCAGTACACTTAAAAAATACAACAGGCCTAGTAAAAGGACTACGCTTGTCCGCCTTCTTCTGGCGTGCTGCTGTGCTATGTGGTATTCGCACCAGGTAGGATTGACGGAGGACATCAAAAAAGTCCAAAGAAGGGCAGTTCGTTTTGTATTATGGCGAAAATGGGAAGAGAGTGTCACGGCTATGATAAGCGACTTAGGGTGACCATAGCTGAAACATATTAGTTTCTCGTTACGGTGAGATCTTTTCATGAGATCACCAACTTTCTGCTCTGAATCCGAAAACATTTTGCTGTCTCCCACCTACACAGGAGTAAATGATCATCGTATTAAAATAAGAGTAATCAGAGCTCGCACAGAAACATTTAAGTGTTCGTTTTTCCAACACGCTATTCGAGAGTGGAACCGTATCGACATACTCTAAAAGTGATTCAGTGAATCCTGTGTCTAGCACCTAAATGTGAATTACAGAGTAGTCATTTAGATCTACAAGAATGGTGCGTAGGATGAATAACTACCGGTAGATCCCCATATTAACCTCTAGTTATGGTCATTTCGTGGGACGTATGTTGGCGGAAGTACGGTAATATGTGTTTAGCTCTTCCAGGAACTTGCTCTCTATGGTGCATAACACCTTTCGCTTAGTATCTTGTGAGGATCCTATATCTTCACATATCGAGTTTCTGAGAGTTTTGATATCATTTATTTTTTACGTATGTCGGACTGAAACTGTCGGTGGAGGTATGCGGCCATTATTATTAATGTAATCGGATGGATTTTAGAATAGCTGAGTAGTCGCAACAAACAGGTACTAGTTTTTTGGTGCATTTATTCAAAAATTACATGTTTCGGTCTCTGTCCATCATCAAATTTCCATTTCAGAGCAAAACTAACTTGGACAGCTTGTTCCTTACTCATACAGTCATGAATCAAAACTTGTGGCATACAAGTAAAACTTGGAAATTAGGGAATGTTGGTCGTGAGAGTTTTTCATAGTCCTTCTCAAGACCAACGGAAACGGCTAACATTAACAGACTGTGGGTCGACTGCGTTGGCGTACGGCGGGCGAGGGAGGGGGGGGGGGGGGTCTCACATCAGTACCAATATAGCATGGGTCTCTTCGGTGAGCTGATAGGTTTCAGCGTCGAGTGGAACGACAAAGGCTGTTTATATGTCAAACTAGTAGATATATTCTAATTTGTTGCTATCTTTATAGTGAACAAAAGTCACAAAACATTAATTGTAGCAGTGATTTTAAATTAAAAAGGTAGTCCTGCTCATGTACGATCGTAAATAAGAAGGGAAATTTAGCCACGTTCGAAAACTGTGATAGAGAACGAATTCATAAGGTGCCACTCAGCTTGTAATAAAGATGTGTAGCGACGTAGTCTGCCACTGGAGTTTGTTGAGCGTTTTTGACACGCTCTAGTGCTAACTAAACGATCCTGCGATGAAACGCACCGCTCTTCGTTCTATCTGTCTCTTCTACTAATCCAACGTGGTAAGAATCCCAGACTGATGAAAAATACTCAGGAACCAATCAAAAAATGGTTTATAAGTGCTTGGAAACCGAAATGTCGCGGGATCGAATCCCGCTGGGACGACGGAATTTACGTTCTGCCTTTAACTTAGCTTTCACCTCTCAATTACGTGAAGATAGGCCATGTACGACAAGTTAACCTATATTGCCATTATTGTGGTGGGTTAGGGACACCCCAGTCAGCGAAAAGGCGTCTAGTTGTAACCATGCATCAGGCCGTTGAGCCACAGGAAATAATAATAATTATTATTATTATATTCCTTAAGATACTTCCAATGAATCTCAGTCTATCAACTGTTTTTCCAGCTATTTGTTTTATGTCCTCATTCCATTTTAATTCGCATTGTTGCTCGTAGGTATTTTACGATAGTCATTGTTTGCAATGATTTTTGGGAAAAGTGTAGTCTTACAAGCAAAGATCGCTAAAAATGCGTTTTACTGGATGACCGGTTTCGATAGAGCTATGCTGCCATTATCGGATCTTACGCTTTTCAATTTTTCGGGAAGGACAGACATCATTTTGACCCCGCAGCCACTATGAATCAAGGCACAAAGAAATTAATGACATTAGCTGCCAGTGGGCATTGATGTAAATCAGTGGGTTTGAATCTTGGTCAAGTGTAAATTTTCAGTTTTCCACACTGATTTAAATCAATGTCCACTGGCAGCTAATGTCGTTAATTCTTCTGTGTCTTGATATTATTCATCAGTGTTACGAATCGCTTCTTATTGCGTATGCACTTTCTACCACGAAGATCATCACACATCGGCACGTCAAATGTAAAAGTATTATGTACAAATATAAATATAACTATATTACACCGATTTCAAGTGGTCATGTTCACTACCAGTTGGCAACTGACGGAAGTAGTGTTAACACAACGACCTCCATGTACACTCCTGGAAATTGAAATAAGAACACCGTGAATTCATTGTCCCAGGAAGGGGAAACTTTATTGACACATTCCTGGGGTCAGATACATCACATGATCACACTGACAGAACCACAGGCACATAGACACAGGCAACAGAGCATGCACAATGTCGGCACTAGTACAGTGTATATCCACCTTTCGCAGCAATGCAGGCTGCTATTCTCCCATGGAGACGATCGTAGAGATGCTGGATGTAGTCCTGTGGAACGGCTTGCCATGCCATTTCCACCTGGCGCCTCAGTTGGACCAGCGTTCGTGCTCGACGTGCAGACCGCGTGAGACGACGCTTCATCCAGTCCCAAACATGCTCAATGGGGGACAGATCCGGAGATCTTGCTGGCCAGGGTAGTTGACTTACACCTTCTAGAGCACATTGGGTGGCACGGGATACATGCGGACGTGCATTGTCCTGTTGGAACAGCAAGTTCCCTTGCCGGTCTAGGAATGGTAGAACGATGGGTTCGATGACGGTTTGGATGTACCGTGCACTATTCAGTGTCCCCTCGACGATCACCAGTGGTGTACGGCCAGTGTAGGAGATCGCTCCCCACACCATGATGCCGGGTGTTGGCCCTGTGTGCCTCGGTCGTATGCAGTCCTGATTGTGGCGCTCACCTGCACGGCGCCAAACACGCATACGACCATCATTGGCACCAAGGCAGAAGCGACTCTCATCGCTGAAGACGACACGTCTCCATTCGTCCCTCCATTCACGCCTGTCGCGACACCACTGGAGGCGGGCTGCACGATGTTGGGGCGTGAGCGGAAGACGGCCTAACGGTGTGCGGGACCGTAGCCCAGCTTCATGGAGACAGTTGCGAATGGTCCTCGCCGATACCCCAGGAGCAACAGTGTCCCTAATTTGCTGGGAAGTGGCGGTGCGGTCCCCTACGGCACTGCGTAGGATCCTACGGTCTTGGCGTGCATCCGTGCGTCGCTGCGGTCCGGTCCCAGGTCGACGGGCACGTGCACCTTCCGCCGACCACTGGCGACAACATCGATGTACTGTGGAGACCTCACGCCCCACGTGTTGAGCAATTCGGCGGTACGTCCACCCGGTCTCCCGCATGCCCACTATACGCCCTCGCTCAAAGTCCGTCAACTGCACATACGGTTCACGTCCACGCTGTCGCGGCATGCTACCAGTGTTAAAGACTGCGATGGAGCTCCGTATGCCACGGCAAACTGGCTGACACTGACGGCGGCGGTGCGCAAATGCTGCGCAGCTAGCGCCATTCGACGGCCAACACCACGGTTCCTGGTGTGTCCGCTGTGCCGTGCGTGTGATCATTGCTTGTACAGCCCTCTCGCAGTGTCCGGAGCAAGTATGGTGGGTCTGACACACCGGTGTCAATGTGTTCTTTTTTCTATTTCCAGGAGTGTACATTCAGTCACAGGTAGTGTCATCTGGTGGACGTTCATGGAGGTATTTGTGTTGACACCACTTCTGTGAGTTGGCAGCTGGTAGTGAATATGACCACTTGCAATAGGTGTAATACAGTTATATTGATATTTGTACGTAATAATTTTACATTTTATGTGCCGATGTGTGGTGACCTCCATGGTAGTGGGAAATGCATACGGAATGAGAAGCGATTTGTAACACAAATGGGTATTATGTTGAAAAATTTCAAAAGCATAAGATCCGATAGCAGCGTCCAATAAAATGCTCTTTTAGCGATCTTGGCTTGTGAAGTTTTCTTCAGTTACCATATACTGTAGATCTCCCCCCCAGACTGACCGTGTCAGGAATATACGTGGTCCTACAGTAGTTTGTTTCTTCGTCTATTTACGCGCAGTACGTTGCACTTGTTTACGTTCTGGATCGGTTTGTTCCAATTTCCAGTTTTTCCCGTCGTGGCCCGTTTGTGAGATGAATGTGTGAGAAAGTAGTATGTTTCCTGATTCATAGTGGATCATAGGTTATCATCGTTTTAGAGTTAGACCCTCTAATGCACAGCGTCCCGTAAGGGATCCAGGCTGACGCCACATACTTCCCTGTCAGTTGAACGAAGACTGTGTAAGCTAGCTATTTCTTGGGTAAATTACTTTTAGTGAGGATTCTTACAATTAATCTCAGTCCGGCATCCCTTTTCTTACAATCAGTTTTACGAGCTAGTTCCACATTAGGGCAGTCCGGACGCATACCCTTCGATATTTTACGTTAATTGCCATTTAAAGTGATTCATCGACATTCGTGTGATGGAACATTAATGGATCTTTCGGCCTGGTCATGTGCAATACATGATATTTACTGGTACTGACGGTTAACTATCTGTCTGTCCCTCAGTAAGTCTCCCTGCAGTTCTCTCATATTTTTCAACGTTGCTACTCCCCAATACACAACAGTATCATCTACGCAGGGCAGCACGGAGTCCCCGGTATTGTTCACTAACGTAAGCAGGTTCTTCACACGATTAAAACTCGAGGAATACAGAGGAGTCCTCATAATGAAGAAGCCTACGTCGCTCAAGGCGTGTTATGGAACAGGTCCGTTTTTATTTTCCCCGATTTGTTAATTGATGTATTTTTTGTTAAAATCATTTCAGTTGAATTAGCAGTGTTTTTTGTTTTGTTATGCTTTCGTTCTTTTAGTTTAAAATGTATGTATAATACCTTGATGTGATGTTAAGAACGACGTTTCCTCCAAGGAGGCATCCGCCATAGGAGGAAACCGGCAGAAATAATAATTCGAAATAAAATGATTTAGAATGATGCCCGAGATAAGTGAGTTTTAATTTTCCATTCACCTTATGATTTTTTTAGGTTCTTGTCTTATGTGTTAGTCATTATTATTTATTCACAAATTTACAAAGGTGCAAAGTTCTTAATTCATTTTTAACAGCTCTCAATATAAACAACAGTTCACACTTTATTTCAAACAGTTCACAATATATTTTTAAACGCCCGCTATCAGCTTTATGCGCTTTGTAGCCTAAGGACCTTGTTGCACTGCTTATCTTAATGATTTCTAGATTTCCTAATGAGGGGAGCAGCAACATAATGCAGTTCATCTTGAAACGTCTCCTTTGAACAATTATACAAGACTGTGCTTAAACTAACACACAATATTTTTAGCGCAACGCAATCTGACTATCAAAGATCCCTGCAAAAGAATGGCCCTGAGTAACATTAAACTATACCTTTCAGAAATCACTTACCTCACAAAAATCTTCATTACTCGAACTACTGCAATACAGCGAGCGCCACTACTGCCAGCTAAATAAAAGATTCAAACTACGGAAGGCACTAACTACTGATAGGGATAGTTAGCAAATGAAAGATATTAATAGAGAACAAACAATGTATTTACCTTAATAGTCATAATATATATAGCAGTTCATAATATCCAGTATAACAAATTTCAAAACTCCGCCATCTCTCTCCCCACATCCACCACTGCTGGCGGCTCACCAACTGCGCAACGCTACGCGCTGTTCACATCCAGCTGCCGCTGCCCAACACTACAATGGCAGACAACAATGCAAACTAGCCACAGACTGCACACAGCACAGCCAGTGATTTTCATACAGAGCGCTACGTAACGTTGCTAATAAGAACACATAAACAGCCTACTTACAATCTAGCATATCCGTCTTTCTTCTTTGTCTAATCCAATAAAGAAAACAGCAACACTGCTAGGTCAGGAGATCTTGATGGCCACATAACAGCACTACCATAAGAAATCGACCAATTTGGGAAAGTGTATTTGAAGTGTTAACTCCTACTTAGAACACGTAACGTTTATATCACAATGGAAGCACACTGGTGCGCAAAACTTCGGACGACAGTAACTTTCGCCGATATGTCATTGCCAAGTAACATATCTCGATAGAGCTTGGACCATACATAGAAAGAACTGCTACCGTATAATACAGCAGGTAAGTGAAATAAATACACTATGAGACGAACAAAAATGATACTTTTATTCTAGGACTATTATTACACTGAAGTCACCGCTGTTTATGATGCCCCCCTGGACTTCACAAAAGGCGAGACATGGCTCTTAATAATGTGTGCGATATCACCACAGACAGTAATGCATGCTCTGCAGCATGTTCCCATGCCGGCCATAAGGTTGGTAATGAGTTCTTGTGCTAAGGCGATCCATCCCTCCACCATCGCGGTTAACAATTGCTGGATGGTCGTTGCAAAATATGGACGTGTTGCAATATGTCTCCCTAACGCATCTCACACCTTTCCAATGGAATTTAAGTCGAGAGAACGGGGAGGTCACTCCCTTCATTTTCTCGTTCCAAGAGCTCCTCCACCTGTGCTATTCGGTCCGGTCGCTCATTGTCATCCATAAAAGTGAAGTCAGGGCCGAATGCACCTCTGAAAAGTCGCGCATAATGGAGGAGTACAGTGTCGCTATAAATTTGACCAATGAGTGTACCGTGTTCGAAGATTTGGAGCTCAGTAAGCCCACGCATACCATAACGTTTGAACCAACAAAACCATCATGTCAACAATATTCCTAGGTGCATTATGTGTTCCCGGCTCCCACCATATGAGGATCAGCCCAGAATCACTACTCATAATGAGTCTTCTCTCATCCGAGAAGAGCACAATAGCACGTGATCCCAGTCCTCGTTGGTCCAGTCTCTATGGTCTTGGCACCATCTCAGATGGTGCCGCCAATGTGCGGGTGGCAACAAATCACAACGTACTGGTCGTCGGGCAAAGAGACCACTCCCAAACAGTCGCCGTGCTACTGTAGAGGGTGATATTGCTTAACTTGCAATCATGTTAAATGTGGTTGCAATTGCGCCTGCTGTTTGAGACTGGTTCCTTTTGCCTGCTGCACAATATAGTGGTCATCTGCTGCTGTAATTGACCCTGGTGGACCACTCTCCTTCGGGCTGCATTGCCTGTGGTCCGTAATGCTCACCAAGCACGTGAAAAAATGCTGTGAGCAATTCTAAACTCTTGGGCTACGCTCGTCACACTTCGTCCTTCTTCATGTTTCCCAGTGATTCTTCCCCTCATCAGGTAATCCAAATATTGCCTCCGGACCATGTTGTAGTGCAGAACACCACCACAGTGCATCAAAACTGCTCGCTAGTTCACACACACACACACACACAGAAAGAGAGAGAGAGAGAGAGAGAGAGAGAGAGTCTTTTCCCGTTCATTCAACTGCCTCTTGTTGTTCCAACGAGTACTTAATATGTTACTTTATCTAGCTCGTCCTTAAGTTTTGCTGAGCAATATATACCTACAACACTATATAAGGCCAATAGTCCGTCTACTGAATCTTTAGTTAAAATATTTCCCAAACGTTCCAAGCAAAAAGAAAAGGAGGGGAAGGTTATAGTCTCACGAAATACCAAAAACACCAGCGCAAATTAAGTATGTGCCACTGCGGGAACCATGGGGAATATAGGATACTAATACCCTCAATGTAAACTCCTGTACTACAAAATCGCTTCTTCTCACCTAAGAGAATACTGATCTTCCTCAAATTACATCTTAAAGGCCAGCAGTGAAAAGAAAATGCGGTGCAAAAATAAAATAAAAGCGTAGAGTTTAACGCTCTATCCACAAGGTCATGAGTGACATAACACTATTTTAGTTGGACAATGATGGGAAGGCAAACTGTATGTGACTTTGTTGAAGGAAGTGATAATTCAGAAAAACCACATAAAATCTATACGTCTGTGACGGTACGAGGATTTGACTTCCGATCGTCCCTAATGCAAGCGCACTTTCTGTAACAGTGCACATCCTCCCTCAGTAATAACGATGCAAGTAACAAGCCTGATGAACGCCAGCATGACAAAGTTATCACTGTCACCCTGTTCTATTAACTTTGTGCATAGCACGTTCAATATAATGCATTGAGTAAACGAAAAATTTTAGGCATTCGTAGACGATATTTCTTTCAGCTGTCCAATCAGACTGATGGTTCAGTTTTTATACCTCAAATTTCAGTTGCTGATACAGCCATTCTTTTTATAGTTTCTGCATTTGAAGGACCTGCTTACTTAACCGACGTCGCTAGAGTATATGACACATGTGATTTGGATACAGGTAGCTCTGTTCCGCTCCATCAATAAATTGTCATCATGTACTCAGTGGCCTAGAGCTGGCCAGGTAGTAGCACGCAGTTGGCGATCATCTGATTGGGCGCCAGTCGCCTGGACTATATTCCACAGCTTTCTTGTTGGTGGTTCTTTATACGAGTACATCGGATGGGAACAGTAAGTTCAGCCTCCCCTTACTTTTCGAAAGGAGTTGACTATATCGTGACACTGACTTCAACAGTCGTCCACTCGGAATGAGGTTTAAAAAGTACTTTCGGCCCTTTTGGTTAATTGATTCTGCTGTCGCTTCTTGGTAAAACAAAATAATAATAGTAAATGAAAAGCATTATATTACTGTATAAGTTAAAGCCTGAGGATGGTTTTTAAGCCAAAACGCGGTTTACATGAGTAAACTAATCCTGTAGAACATAGCCAATATAATATTTTTCATTTATTCTCCTTGTTTAGGTCGATTCAGGCAAATTTTACAATGGTTCCTTACACAGATCGTGAAGATGCTTTCCCGATCTTTCTCCAATTGAACCAACACTCCTTTCTGATGATCCTGACTTTGACAAAAAGTTAAATTTCAACTTTCCTTCCTTGATTAATAATGACGCAGAAGAACAGAAATATAACATTGCATTGCTGAAGTATTAATCTCCGCTATCCACCCTAAACTTATTAAATTAAAAGTAGAAGTGAGATACAGTCCAGTATGTTCCGCGAACATCCAATAAATGAATCACTGTGTTACTCCGAATAGCGAGTACTTGAGTCAGTTCACATTCCCGCTTAGTAAGAAAGAAGCTTCATTACTATACATTAAAAACAGCAGATAATTCTCACTTCGAATGCTTGGAAACACACGGCTTCCCCTCGTATGGAGAACATATAAAAGTTCAGATAGTATCTCTTGAATAACAAATGCCACCCTCAGTGGTGTTATTCAGTTTAACGTTTCCTGTTCGCGGCCCAGATTGGCATGGGTGGACTGAAAATGAAGGCAACTCGGTTCATCTTACGTTCTTCCTCGATAAATCTTCAGTACATCGAAACAAATATCGAACTCACGTTACGTAACAGTTTGCAAGTCGATTTAATGAACTCAGAATGGATGAAGTTCCTGAGCTACAAAACGGTAGTTTTTCTTTTAAATCCCAGGGACTGCTTGATAATACCCTAATATACTTACATTTCTTTCATCTTCTGTTCTAATGTTGACAAAAATACATAACGCTGCAATTAACTTTTTCTTAATAATTTTCAGCCGTCTTCCATTATGTGATTCCCCCGATTCTGTCGGGTCAGTTACAGACGCACTAGTGTCACGGACTTTTCCACCATATGAAACTAACCGCCTCTTTGAAAGCATAAAATCCAGATAAACAGAAGATAGCTTGTTACGCTATTTCCGCTATCCTTGCCCCTCTCCTACAGTTTCCTCATTTGGAGTTTTCAGCCACCCTAAACAATTATGTTTTATGAGTTCTCTGTGCTAAATAATATTTAACCTCTCTTGTTACATACAGTTTTTACAGTTCCTTTCGCAGAATATGTCGTGCCCCAGTGTGGGTCGCCGGTTGTTTCACTGTTTCGTCTTCTTTTTTTTTCCAAGTTCCTAGATTAGTTACGAACACACTTAATAATGTTAGAGCTGTCTTTACATTCTTACAGAATCTGTAAATGATCATATAAAACAGAAACTGAGTGCTGCCACATATAGTCATCTACTCACAATTGACAATACTGTTCACCTCACTTTCCTGCATCTTTGCCAGCCTATTTCGTCCTACTGTTACGAAAAATAAAAAGTGTATTTGTCTTATATTTACAACATCATATTTTTTGGGAATAAAACGAAAACATGACAATGAGATATAAACAAGATGTCGGCAATATACACTCCTGGAAATGGAAAAAAGAACACATTTACACCGGTGTGTCAGACCCACCATACTTGCTCCGGACACTGCGAGAGGGCTGTACAAGCAATGATCACACGCACGGCACAGCGGACACACTAGGAACCGCGGTGTTGGCCGTCGAATGGCGCTAGCTGCGCAGCATTTGTGCACCGCCGCCGTCAGTGTCAGCCAGTTTGCCGTGGCATACGGAGCTCCATCGCAGTCTTTAACACTGGTAGCATGCCGCGACAGCGTGGACGTGAACCGTATGTGCAGTTGACGGACTTTGAGCGAGGGCGTATAGTGGGCATGCGGGAGGCCGGGTGGACGTACCGCCGAATTGCTCAACACGTGGGGCGTGAGGTCTCCACAGTACATCGATGTTGTCGCCAGTGGTCGGCGGAAGGTGCACGTGCCCGTCGACCTGGGACCGGACCGCAGCGACGCACGGATGCACGCCAAGACCGTAGGATCCTACGCAGTGCCGTAGGGGACCGCACCGCCACTTCCCAGCAAATTAGGGACACTGTTGCTCCTGGGCTATCGGCGAGGACCATTCGCAACCGTCTCCATGAAGCTGGGCTACGGTCCCGCACACCGTTAGGCCGTCTTCCGCTCACGCCCCAACATCGTGCGGCCCGCCTTCAGTGGTGTCGCGACAGGCGTGAATGGAGAGACGAATGGAGACGTGTCGTCTTCAGCGATGAGAGTCGCTTCTGCCTTGGTGCCAATGATGGTCGTATGCGTGTTTGGCGCCGTGCAGGTGAGCGCCACAATCAGGACTGCATACGACCGAGGCACACAGGGCCAACACCCGGCATCATGGTGTGGGGAGCGATCTCCTACACTGGCCGTACATCACTGGTGATCGTCGAGGGGACACTGAATAGTGCACGGTACATCCAAACCGTCATCGAACCCATCGTTCTATCATTCCTAGACCGGCAAGGGAACTTGCTGTTCCAACAGGACAATGCACGTCCGCATGTATCCCGTGCCACCCAACGTGCTCTAGAAGGTGTAAGTCAACTACCCTGGCCAGCAAGATCTCCGGATCTGTCCCCCATTGAGCATGTTTGGGACTGGATGAAGCGTCGTCTCACGCGGTCTGCACGTCCAGCACGAACGCTGGTCCAACTGAGGCGCCAGGTGGAAATGGCATGGCAAGCCGTTCCACAGGACTACATCCAGCATCTCTACGATCGTCTCCATGGGAGAATAGCAGCCTGCATTGCTGCGAAAGGTGGATATACACTGTACTAGTGCCGACATTGTGCATGCTCTGTTGCCTGTGTCTATGTGCCTGTGGTTCTGTCAGTGTGATCATGTGATGTATCTGACCCCAGGAATGTGTCAATAAAGTTTCCCCTTCCTGGGACAATGAATTCACGGTGTTCTTATTTCAATTTCCAGGAGTGTAGATATACAGTACTGGAAATGAAAGCTATTACACCTGCATGGAACACTTCGATGTCAGCCAGAGCAGGTTCACGCACCGAATTAATGTGGTATTAATGGCGCTCCAACAATCATTGCAATGGCTACACTGAAACTTGGGATTCAGAGGACAAGGTCGGTAGAAGGTTTAGCTCCACTCGTAGCCACGGAGGTTCGGCATGGTACCGTGAAGCACATTCTGCCGATGTATTTATCGTCAGATGCGCGGATTCCGAAGGTGATGGTGAAGACGCAGACATTAGACAACAACCTCTCTAATGAGTACCACAGGTATGCTATATGGAACGCAGTTCCAAGATATACGTCAAGTTCTTAAGGTAGGAAGACTGGGTTTAACGTCCCGTCGACATTGAGGTTATTAGAGAGGGAGCACAAGCTCGGAATGTGCTCGTGTGCCATAGCATGCCACAGGCAGCGGCCTTATTTTTATACGCGATAGAGCGAAGGAGACGAATTGAGCTGGATACATTTTTAACCTAAACAACGAAGCTATCAAGTCTAAATTATTGTTCTAGAGTCTAGGATCTGTACTTGGAAGGTATTGGTAAGATAGAGAACATAAACACACACACGCCTAAGACTGCGACGTTCTGCACTTAAAAACTGGCTATAATGTTAGATCGAAAACCTTGCCCCCCCCCCCCCCCCCCTATCAGACATACATCCTTCTTCACAATTTCTCTACGCTGAACTATCTGATCGAATGGTAAAACATTTGCTGTGCATCATACGAGCGCAATACAGCTTTGCGGAAACGTATAGTGCCCACTGTTCACATCCGATCACGGTCCAGAAATTATACCATGCCTGCATAAGGCCGACATAAAATGATAGTTACTAGCGGGGGATACATCCTCCAAGGAAACATTTGAGGTAGTGTCTCGTATTGTATAAAGCATTTAAATTTACGTACATTTACTACTGTTAATCAGTTAATCATTCACTCACACAAACAACGCAACACTTCGACAAGCAATACAGTCTTGCTGTGTTGGGGCCGCTGAGGGTGGCGACAATGAAACACAGGACAGTCGAAACGAAGTGTTCCGAATGGTGCCGACATTTAACGATCAGTACTCCGGGGCCAGCGGTCAACGTATCGCGCCCTTATTGTAGCTAGTCTATTGGGAATGAAAATATGGACCGAGTAGGTTGTATTCTTTTTATTATCTGTGCGATCTGCCTGTTTCAATCTTGGGTCATTTTCAACAACATGCTTTAACTTTGAAAATGACCCAACGTTGAAACTGGCCGCTCACACAGATAACACAGTAAAAAGAGTGCAGCCTGCTTGGACCATGTTTTCATCCTCAAAACAGGTTGAGGCTGTGGACCCCCACAAATATAAAATTTTAAAATAGTCTGTTGGGGGACCATAACTTGTTAATTTATATAGATTTCCAATTAACAATAACATCGGTACATGGCCCGAGGTGCCGCCCTACGGTATCAATATTGGCCCTTGAGCAGAGAACTCTGACAGCCACCATACTAGACTGTTTGTGGTCGATATTAATGTAATATGTCGAGAACATCCGGGAAACACAGCAAATTAACACATGGATGCGCTGTGTATCATTTACATATGTCACGTTATGCGTGTTAGTAAATGGTAACAGTCCATATGTTTGAACACAACGCCAGCAGTAAATCTGATCAGATGTCGACAGTCAGTCCAAGGTGGAGACTCCACAAATCTTGGACTGGGAAAAAGAAGCTGCTAGGTTGTGATGGTTCAGAAATACTGCAAGGCACTGGAGCTGTTTAATGTGCTTAGCTTTTTATTGTAACTAAATAAGTCCACAAATGACGCAATAAATATTTACTTGCACTTATAAATTCAGATATATTAAGACTACCTTCAGGTTTAATGTAATAAACATATTTATATATTGTTTCGTAACAGACAAGGAAATGGGCAAGAGGCAAAGCATATTAAGTTTTAATTGTAATCAGCTCCTCATCGTGGACTTACAGGTTTGGAACACTTTCAAACAGTAAAAATGAATCTTCGTGACTGTAAGCGTCGTTTACTCGTCACTGAAGATATATCGGTTTTCTGTGGTTACTATAAACCACCGCAGGCGAAAGGCCAAAGCCAGTTACGCCTCACATCGTAGCTCGATACAGCTACTATTTCGTATCTAATGACCTCGACGTCTTCGGGACCATAAACTTTTAAATTTCTCTTCTCCGTTCCATCGAAGCTTTATTGCCCATAAAATGGTTTAAGGAGCAGCGAGGCCTTAGCGTGTAAGCAAACCGTGCTGCCGTCATTCTCAGTGAAAGTGTTATTCGTCTGGCTGTGTGCTGGGAACACGGCAGCTGGCAAAGGCCTCTGGCATGCAGCTCACACAGCAGGGCAGCGTTCATTGACGCGGGGAGCTGGACCGGCAGCCCCTGGCCAGGCGCCAGGCTCAGTGGAGGCGGCTTGTGCTCACACGACAACCGACACACCACCTCGCTACTCGCGTCAGTCTCGTGGCCTGAACGCTTGCGAAGTTGATGACTTTCCTAAAAATAAAGCGCCAGCAGCATTCCTCAGCTGTCGCTGTTACAAACATAAACAAATCTTCTGTACAGGAGACATAACACGAACCTGTTCGCATCCAGTGAGGAAGTGCGCAGTTTATCGTGTCCATCAACCATGTAGATTTGTTAGCAGCAACCAGCAGGTAGTTCTGTACCTTTCTTTGCTAGGTGGCACCACAAATTCGACGCAGCAGGCAGTTGTTTGTCATGAAGCAAAAGCCTCACGCGCATTGATTATTTACGACCTCATACCGCCTCAATTTTCATTTCCATCCACTGCTTCCTTGTATCAAGATATGGGGCTATTCGTAGTTATTTCAAAAGTTTCAGAAGACATTGCAGTTATAGTATGAGCCCGAATGCTGTTATAATTGATGTTTTTATTGCTGTAGATTCAGCTCTATGGCCATGTTCAGGCTATCTACAGACAAATACGCTTCGTTGACAGTTGAAAAATTATAACTAACAACAATTTTCTTTGTTTGTATGTTAGTACTTACATCCATACCGCATCGTGGCGCTTTCACTGTCTTATAGCCTTATTGCTGCATAAGGAAGTTCAGTTGCACCCTAATTTTGTTTACCATTTACTTTACTTATGATTTCTGTTGTTGGGAAATGTTCAGCTTACGTCTTTTATCGATGGTATATATTTTTGTAGTTTTCACAGCTACGATTGACAGCAAGTCCAGAGATGCTGTTGGGTTACTATTTGTTTTTTATTTGTCTATTATCGTAATGATCTATGGTGTGGTAGTATAACCCTTGTTATAAAAATTAACACAAAGATATACACGACTGTATATGCATTCCATGGAGCTAAAACAAGAAGGGAGTATTCATTACGTCACAGACATGAAGCCGACGTCCACCATCTTACATAGCTCAAAACATTAGGTTCACCACACTTATTCTCCCATGTTTTACCGCGGTGAGACTTCCCCGAGATGTCACTCTAACGTGCCAGTTCTGGGGATATCTGTCGGCTTATGTATTCGTAAAACAAACAGTATCTGGTGCTTTGATTGTCTGGAGAGGTAGTTGTTTCATCAATAATGCCAATCTGCGTCACTTACGGGTATATTAATCAATCCGATCATAATCTAAAGTTTAAAGGAATCACAGTTCATTCGTAAGTGGCGTCATCCAAGCAATATTTCGTTCTGTGTACCTGAATTATGGTTGCGCTGTTTACTTTTATTCTTTCCCGTGTTTTCCATTGCCTTTCCAACTCCAAACGCTCCGATATCCGAGACACATTATATCAATATAACGAGCGAGTTGGCGCAGTGGTTAGACACTGGACTCGCAGTCGGGAGGACTACGGTTCAATCCCGCGTCCGGCCATCCTGATTTAGGTTTTCCGTGATTTCCCTAAATCACTCCAGGCAAATGCCGGGATGGTTCCTTTCAAAGGGCACGGCCGACTTCCTTCCCCGTCCTTCCCTAATTCGATGAGACCGATGACCTCGCTGACTGGTCTCCTTCCCCAAAACAACCAACCAACCATTATATCAATGATCTCGTCTCCGCACAACACACGGCTATCTGGCCGCGCTGATTGTTGGTGCAGTATCTGATACCCTAAATTCCGCCCACCGAATATTATTCATTGTTGACATTTCCTCCCTCTTTAAAAAGAATGTGGCTAGAACATTCGAAAACAGCGATCACGGATGTGTGATTTGTGTGTGTGTGTGTGTGTGTGTGTGTGTACGAAAACTTACGTGAACATTCTTTTCGTCGTGCCTGCCTGCTGCTCGGCGTGGGAATAGCAATCTGTCCGCTTCACAGTATGGTTTACGTTATGTTATGGTAACCGGTGACCTAGAAACGACGGAGAGGCTCCGTCCCCGCCGCAGCCGCAGTGGTCCGCGACCCCACGACGACTACCGCAGTCCACTTCACCCCTCCGCCGCCCCACACCGAACCCAGGACTATTGTGCGGTTCAGTCCTCGGTGGACCCCCCCAGGGAACGTCTCACACCAGACGAGTGTAACCCCTATGTTTGCGTGGTAGAATAATGGTGGTGTACGCGTACGTGGAGAACTTGTTTGCGCAGCAATCGCCGACATAGTGTAGCTAAGGCGGAATAAGGGGAACCAGCCCGCATTCGCCGAGGCAGATGGAAAACCGCCTAAAAACCATCCACAGACTGGCCGGCTCACCGGACCTCGACACAAATCCGCCGGGCGGATTCCTGTCTGGGACCGGCGCTCCTTCCCGACCGGAAAGCCGTGCGTTAGACCGCACGGCCAACCGGGCGGGCCGCTTCACAGTATAGTTATTCCCTCACCAAATTTATTATAAATAACCCACTGCACTTCGACACGAACAGTGATGTACATAATTACAATAGCAAAAGGAAAAAATGGTACTCATTACGGCACATTAAGCTTGCCTGTAACACAAACAGAGGTTCACAATGCTACAACGAAAAGTTTTGATCACTTACCCAGTGACATAAGTGAGATTAAACTGAAAACATTTCTCTTTGATACCTCCTCCTATTCTGCAAAAGACTATCTATTATTGTAATGTGTAAATGGTCATAGGTAAGAATTACCTATATCATACAATGTAGGCTTTCACGGCAGGTGTCGTCTTCAGTTGCAGCTCCGGGCTGAGAGGCCGTGGTCGATGTATAAAATTTCCACCTAACGTTTCGTCTCCATCTGCGGGAGACATATTCTGAGGTCATCCGGCTACAGTAGCCGGATGACCTCAGAAGATGTCTCCCGCAGATAGAGACGAAACGTTAGGCGGAAATTTCATACATCGACCACGGCCTCTCAGCCCAGAAGTTTCAACTGAAGAATTACCAATATGTCTTTAATTAAAAAACAAAAAACTAATAAATGATCAGCATGGAGGCATATTTGACTTCTTCCACATTATTATGATTTATCGTGCAAATGGTACATAACTAACAAAATAACTATTGGCATATCACACAGCACGGTATTAACTTTGAAAACATCAACATGAAATTCAAAAATAAATTGAAGCAGATCATCAAAGTAGACGTAAAGTCCAACTATCACATGTCTGGTTATTCCTGAAAACTGATAAAATTATTGGCGATAAATATTCTGGGAAAAGAAGCAAACAGGCTACTGCTGGGAAGACAGGCCCATAAGTTACATAAGTTAGGCTATCATTACTAAAAAAATACTTACGTACGTGTTAAAGTAAAAATCCATTTTTTTGGGTCTAACCGCTTGAAAGCATTCCCTTTATCACATGTATAGTATTGCACAATGCTGGAACATGTTTAAAAAATTATAGGCCAATCGTTTTTTTACCCTGTGAGTTGCTATTGTTGGTCACACTCTGAATTATAGGTAAGATCTGAAAGTGAGAATATGTGCAAACTACGGCCAAATTAATTCACTGACAATCTAATGAAACAAGAACTCTATTCTGCATGGAGATATACCTCTACGCAGTTCTTTGTCTTTGAGAAGTCAATAATCGTTCACTTTGTTGACATGTACAAGACATGATAACGTGTCTTGCTTCTTTCGTCGTTGCACACGTTTATGGGCTAGCAAAGAATACGTAGGTAATTATTTTTGCAAACGTGAACATTAAAAATTTTGCGCATACGAACTGAAAGCTGAAAAGCTGAAAATGTAAGCAAACAAGCATTGGGTTCGGAGTTCCAGCTTCATTTGCTACCGAAACAAATGCAGTAAAAATGGAATTAAGTGGATAAAAAAACCATTATTTTCACATAATTTCCCTCTCTTCTCGGTTATTCGAAATATATCATCAAAAACAAGTTCTTCCACGAGATTAAATGAGTCGTTTTACTAGAGCAAATACGCGTTCAAGAACAGAAAATATTCGAAATTGCCTTCCTGAAACTATGTTCTTCACGTAAGCACTGTAATTTATAGCATTTAAAATAGTTATTGCGTGCACACATCAGGAATGACTAACAAGAAGCAATCGTAAACACTAGTTCTGCTAATGTTTTTACCTTCATGATACACACTACGAAAACATAACAAAGATTATACTACCACACCATAGATCATTGCGATGCATAGGCAAATAAATTAACAGATTGTAACCATATAGTATGGCTGGATATGCTGTAAGTCGTAGCTGTCAAAACTACAACAGTATATACCATCGATAAAAGACGTAAGCTGACATTTGCCCTACAACAGCCATCGTAAGTAAAGTACATGATAAACAAATAAAATTAGGCTGAAACCGAAGTTTCTTATGTAGCAATAAGATTATAAGACAGCGACTAAGTACCAACATACAATCGAACAAAATTGTTATTATTTATAATTTTACGACTGTTAACACAGCGTATTTGCCTGCAGATAGCCTGAAATGGCCATAGAGCTGAATTAGGCTTATTGCTACTGTATAATCTACAACAATAAAACGACATCATTTATACAAGCGTTCTGGTTCATATTAGTATTACAATGTCATTACACCTACCATGCTCTGGACCCGAGCAAAAATAAATTGTTCGGAAGACGACTGCACAAAAATTGCAGGACATATAGAAAATAGACAAACACATCTCTCCAAATTTTTGACTCACATTGCAGATGTTCAATATCGTTACCTTTTATGATGCGGAAAATGTTAATCTGTGCTTACTGTACATCGAAGTCACTGCTGCTGCTGCTGCTGCCGCCCAGGAAGGTGCAACGACAGTAGCCCGCATTTTAAATCTGTTCCTTGTTTTGCCTGTCTGCAGGAGCGAACTAATTCGATTCGACCACGTAGAGCGAATGATTTGTTTGCATGATCTGACATGTCAGTCCCCTAGTGGTGCGCTCTGCAACTACACCACGACGTGTGTTACAAATCGAAACGTGGCGAAGAGTTCTGTCCATTGATATGTAACATTTTCCTGTTTGTCGCTTTCCTGTGCGTCTTTTCGTCCTTGTCAAGCAGTCGGCTTCTAAAACCCCTGAGTTATTTATGAACAACCCTGTGGTTCAGGGCCCTTTGCTGCCTATGTAATTTTGAGATTAGAGGTTTGGAACACTATATGTCCGAGTAGTATCAGATTGTGTCACTTAGACATCGTTTAGTGGGTTGTAGGTTGTCCAGTGATCTTTGGACCACAAAGTGTACTTATATGTTAGGGAAACTCTTTACAGTTTTTGTCACACATTTGTGTTTGATCGGTAAATTGTACGATCTCGCAAGGCAGTACTAAATCAAGGCATCCGTGGCGGTAAACCATGATATACTGTTGCTACCTGATAGACGAGTAGGAGGTTGTGACACAACGACCGTAGCCAACCTCACCAAATATTGAGATGCGTAAATGTTTATTCGCACGAGGCCATTTGCAAATACGTACAAAAGCCCAGACTAATTAAAAATCCATACATATTCGTACAGAATCTGGATACATTCTGTGCGACTGAAGTTCTGGCGAATTACTACTTTTGTTATCGAGTTTATTTTGAACTATTAAAACTTTATATATAAATTACATCCTCAGAAAAATTTGAGAGAAATGAGACAATAATAGATTCATGTTATAATGGGGAACAGGTTCTGGAATCTGATATGATCATTATAAGAAGATTTACTCATTTTCTCAAAATGATGACAGGCGTTAAAGTCTTTTATAAATCAGAGCGGCTCCTTCGTCTCCGAGGACGTGTAGTGATATGAGAAACGCCACCCGCGTCAGTTGCAGAGTGCGACATTGTACACTGAGATGATAAAAGCCATGGAATGGTAATATCCACATATAGAGATTATTATCGCTTACGCAAGGCATAAAAGAGCAGTGCATTGATTTATCTGCCATTTTTACTTAGATGATTCATACAAAGCTGTTTCCGACTGCTTATGGCCGCACGACGGGAATTAACAGACTTTGAACTTGGTATGATAGGTGGGGCTAAACGTATGGGACATTCCACTTCGTAAAGCGTTAGGGAATTCAGTATTCCGAAATCCAAAGTGTCAAGAGCGTGCCGAGAACACTAAATTTCAGGCATTGCCTCTAACTACGACTCACTGGACGACGGCCTTCACTTAACGACCGAAAGCAGCGACGTTTGCGTAGAGATGTCAATGCTAATACACAAGCAACAATGCGTGAAATAACCGCAGAAATTAATATGGGACGAACGACGAACGTATTCGTTATGAGAGCGCGGCAAAATTTGGCGTTAATTGACAATGACAGCAGACGACCGAAGCGAGTACCTTTGCTAACAGCACATCGCCTGCAGCGCCTCTCGTGGGCCCGTGACCACATCGGTTGGACCCTAAATGTCTGAAAACCGTGGCCAGATCGGATGAGTCCCGGCTTCAGTTGGTAAGAGCTGGTGGTGGAGTTCGAGTGTGGCGCAGACTCTACAAAGCCATGGACCCAGTTTGTAAACAAGGCACTGTCGAACTGGTGGTGGCTCCATGACGTTGTGGGCTGTGTTTACATGCACTAGACTGGGTCCTCTGTTCCAGCTGAACCGATGATTGACTCGAAAGGGTTATATTCGTCCAATTGGAGACCAATTGCCATCATTCAACGATGGAACTTCTGTGGAGGACAATGTGCGATGTCATCAGGCCACAGCCGTTTGCAATTGGTTTGAAGAAGTTTCTGAACAGTTCGAGCGAACTATTTGGGCACGCAGATCGCCCGGAACGAATCCCATCGAACATTTATGGGACATAGCTGAGAGGTCAGTTCATGCACAAAATCTTGCACCGGCAACGCTATCGCAGCTATAGACGGCTATAGAGGCGGCATGGCTCAGTATTTCTGCAGGTGACTTCCGACGACTTGTTGGGTCCATGCCACGACGAGTTGTTGCACTTCGCAGGAAAAAAGGAGGTCCGACACGAGTCATCTCATGACTTTCGTCACCTCAGTGTATGTATCCTGCGTCCTGGCAGGTAAAACTTGCTCACTCCTCTTCCCAGCGGTTGGTACGAGACCTATTTCTTCTTCAGGTCGGACGTTTACAGAAGAGAGGTCCCGAAATTCCACTGCAGGGCTGCCTCAGCCACTTCCCCCCACTCCAGCGGTTGCAGATAGATCGGGCACTTGGAAGGTGCCGAGGGAGATCATGGTCAGCTCTTGGCACTTCCCGCCTTCGGCAAGGTTCATACTTCCCGTTATCGTGGACACAAGGTCGTAATTTAGCCTCAGATTACACGCCGCCATATTTCAAACGCAAGTACGTGGTACAGGTGCGGTGAGGCAGCCTGTCAAATGGAACAAATCGACCGCCGTATAGACATGTAGTAAGAAGTCACCACTACCGCCCCCCCCTCCCCCTTTGTTGCTTTGATTGGGAGGGCGACTGTTCAAACCCGCGTCCGGCCATTCAGATATAGGTTTTCCGTGATTTCTCTAAATCGCTCTAGACAAATGCCGGGATGGTTCCTGTGAAAGAACGCGGTCGATTTCCTTCCCCTCCTTGACACCATACGTGCCAGTGCTCCGTCTCTAATGACTTCGATGTCGACGGGAAGCTACACCCAATCTTCCTTCCTTATTGTTCTCATTGCTTAACTGTTTACAAAAATGGCTCTGAGCACTATGCGACTTAACTTCTGAGGTCATCAGTCGCCTAGAACTTAGAACTAATTAAACCTAACTAACCTAAGGACAGCACACACACCCATGCCCGAGGCAGGATTCGAACCTGCGACCGTAGCGGTCGCTCGGTTCCAGACTGTTGCGCCCAGAACCGCACGGCCACTCTGGCCGGCACTTAACTGTTTCCTCATGCTTTCAACTCTCTTTCTAATCTCTCTATCTATCGCGCTGTCACCCCCCACAGGATCACAAGTTGGAAAGAAGAACGTAGCGCCATTGTGACAGCAAGTTGTCTGCTCCTTTGTGTGACTAAAACCTAGTTTTGGTATCGGTGATACCTGTCTCATTTAAGTAATTATCAAAGTATTACACATGGTGAGCATAAAGTCTTTTCCTGTTTACAAAAATTTATTTCTGGGGAACTATGCTAGATACAGTTATACGGTTTGTTGCAAATAATAGCTTGAAGTTTTTTATCGATACACTTCCACCTGTGTTCCGTTCGTTTCCGGTAAAACGCCTAGACGATAGTCAGTTTCTCTCCACGTCTTTGCCAACATCTCTTTCGCCACTGTCTCTACAGGACCTTGCGTTCGAGTCGTTAGAGTCTGCACATCAGGACCTGATGAACTGGACACTTTATCCATGACACAATGAACACTTTATCCTCAACATAATCCCCCCCCCCCCCCGCAAAACTCAGATGGTGTATATGTTTGGTGAACGTGGCGGCCATGATTTTAAACCTTTCCTACTGATCCATTTGTCCAGAGAGGTTTCGTCTAAGAACGGGCGAGCAAATAATCCGCTGAGTGGCGGTGCACCGTCCTGATGGAACACTATCTACGGTTGAAATTCCTATAACTGGTCAGACCAGATGTAGAAGTGTACCATTTGCAACAAACCGCGTAGATTTATCTATCATAGTTCCTTAGAAATACATTTGTTTTCCTCAATAGGGCCTGCAGCATATGATCATCAACTCCACCTAGACGTAAGTAGAAATGTAATATTTAAATTATGTTCTTGATCTTATGTAACATGTAAATAAGATTCATTAGTCACAACATCCACAGGGGCACATGAAAATGGCATTGTAAGCCGAAACAGGTAATCTTGTCGTGCAGATGTATCTAGATACAAGCAAAGAAATGTTACACAGCAACTACTGGAATTGATTTCTTTAAAAATACGTTTAAGTAATCAAGGAAAGCTTGTATACTCATCCAGCATTTTATTTCTTGTGCTAACTTCAGGGCATACTTCCTCTCTCGTGAAGATAGGATCGGTATGCCGGCCGCTGTGACCGAGCGGTTCTAGGCGTTTCCGTCGAGAACCGCGCTGCTGCTACGGTCGCAGGTTCGAATCCTGCCTCGGATTGATGTGTGTGATGTCCTTAGGTTAGTTAGGTTTAAGTAGTTCTAAGTCTAGGGGACTGATGACCTAAGATTTTAAGTCCCACAGCGCTTAGAGCCATTTGAACCATTTTTTTAGGATCAGTATAAATTTGTGAAGGTTGCTCTCGGATGTGTGAATTAACTTTTTTCCAATAAATGCAACCTCATTATAATAACATTTTCTGTGTTGTAGCCTCTTTCCACGTTCCTCAGTCTCCTAACTAGGTATAATGGAACTCTCTGCAAGTAGGTGTGAAACAGAAAGCTTTGAACGGTCGAGATTGAGAAAGAGGTTACATTCAGTTCCCTAATGCTCATTAGCAGCGGGAAATTTGACGCAATTGGACGGGCAGAGCACCATTGCAAGTTACCTAAAACAACTTCTCATCGTTCTCCGCTCTAGGATACTGTGAGTTCTTGCTTACATCAGTTAAATGTGGCAGACAGTACAGTGGCGAGCACCCGACCGTCCAGCAATTAGTACTGAAAAAGTCGCCTGAAATATGGGGCACTTGCTACGCGGAGTTTGAGCTGGAGGCATTAAATTCAGCTTAGCGAACTGCCAGCCAAGTTTGCAGGCAGGGGTAGGGGTAGGCAACCCCCAGGACCACAGCTATTGCAGCGACCGGCGTATTTCAGCCAAAGTTTACGTCTTGTTCTGCCGTCGGTGGGCGCATGTTTGCCTTCGCTGTTTCAGGTTGACATAATGGCCGCTGCGATTGAGTTTGCGTTACCCACTGTCTCCGCTGCACTGTTAGAGGCATAAAGAGGCGGTTACGTATGTTGTACCCAGGGCAATGGAGAGAGGTAGCGCAATATTCAGAACAATGGACTCGCATTCAGGTTTATGGAGTTACAAAGCCCGATTCAAAAACTCTGGTTTAGGTTTTCAGAAGTTTGTGTAAAACTCAACCAACAAGTATATAGTTTGTTCAATGACTACATAACTGACCTTATATCGCTATCAAGAATCCCTCAGTTTCTGCAAGGAGACCCAGTACATCAACCTGTCGTTGAACAGCGACCTGATTTTTTCTGAGGACACCTGCATGTTTTCTGAGTAATTATTTTTTTCCGAGTTCGCCATATGTGTCTTTGACCTTAGGATGTTCTTGATCATTCTGTCGTCTGCAACGTGTGTAATTTATATTCGCAGTTTCTATTTTTTTATGGTTTGTCACGAAAAAAACAGCATCGAATCACAGATTTGGTTTACATACAGTTGCTTAATATCTGCTACCATATTCACGTGAACTGGTCACTCTTTCAAGGACTGACTGAATGTGGCGCGCACTATATTTCTATGTTTTGTAAGTAGGCTGTTTAGGTTTTTATGTTGGTAACGTCACGTAGCGATCTGTATGAAAATCACTGACTGTGCTGTATGCAGTCTGTGGCTGGTTGGCATTGTTGGAATTCGCTATTGTAGTGTTGGGCAGTTGGCTGTTAACAGCACGTAGCGTTGCGCAGTTGGAGGTGAGCCGCCTGCAGTGATGGATGTGGGGAGAGAGATGGTGCAGTTTTGAGAGCGGATGATCTGGACGTGTGTCCATCAGAGACAGTAAATTTGTAAGACTGGATGTCATGAACTGAAATATATATATTATGACTTTTGAATAGTATTAAGGTAAATACATTGTTTGTTCTCTATCAAAATCTTTCATTTGCTAAGTATCCCTATCAGTAGTTAGTGCCTTCAGTAGTTAGAATCTTTTATTTAGCTGGCAGTAGTGGCGCTCGCTATATTGCAGTAGTTCGAGTAACGACGATTTTTGTGAAGTAAGTGAGTCATGACAGGTATAGGTTATTGTTAGTCAGGGCCATTCTTTTGTAGGGATTATTGAAAGTCAGATTACGTTGTGCTAAAAATATTGTGTGCCAGTTTATTGATGATCTGAATAAGTAAAGAGAGAAATGTCTGTGTACGTTCAGTTTTGCTCAGCTGTTTGAAAATCAAATAACGTAAGACGTTTATCAGCACTGTAATTCATTAATTTTTCTAAGGGGAGGGGTCTCAATTTTCAGAGAATTTCGCACATTTTTCTTTGGGTTTGTTCCTGACCTGCTTCTGTCTATTAATGAAGGCAAAGTTGTAAGTCTTGCATAGATACAGTATGAAGCTCCATAAATATTTGCAGCACAAAAGTTTTTCTTGAATAGGAATATCTTGTGCAGTCAAGATCGCATGGTATATTTGGTTCAAATGGCTCTGAGCACTATGGGACTTAACTGCTGAGGCCATCAGTCCCCTAAAACTTAGAACTTCTTAAACCTAACTAACCTAAAGACATCACACACATCCATGCCCGAGCAGGATTCGAACCTGCGACCGTAGCAGTCGCGCGGTTCCGGACTGAAGCGCCTAGAACCCGACGGTCACCGCGGCCGGCGCTTGGTATATTTACTTTATTTCACAATGACAGGTTTCGGGAGAATATTGTTGTCGTCATCGGATCTACAATGTACCAAAAGTAGAGCCATTACAATGAGAATTTATAACTGTGTATAAAGCAATATATTGGAGATAAGAATTACGTAACCATTAGCTTTCATACCTTCGTAAAATGCTTCACATGTCTACATGCCATCGGTACAATAGAACACTTTCGATTCGTAGGAAAGGACACCACGTTGGCTTGCCAAACACACTAAAAATAACATATAAAATATCTATTGCACCAACTGTGTTCTAAGGAGTGAACATGAACAAACAGAACGTCCAGTCGTGGCCCAAGAACATCACAGGGAAAACTGAGCGGGCACACAGCTACGGCAAAGCGAGCCGTTACATGAACGGTCACTAGGTGATGTATGTGAGTACTTATCGATAACTGTCATTCTTATAGAATTACATTAGAGAATCATTAGACCTGTGGTACATTGTAGATCCAATGATGAGAACAAGATCCTGTCGAAACCCATCATTGTGTAGTAAAACAAAAATATAATAGGCGGTCTTGGCCGCAGAAGATTTTCCTATTCGCCAATGACAGATCGCTCCCTAAGAACACGTGCAAGCTATATAGAATTTTCCCAGTTGAGTTCCACTTCAAAGCAGGGCCATATCCTTTTATTTGTGTACTTCTGACGCATGTTTAAACATTTTGTGCATCAGGCAGCTTCCCTATGCGTGGGTTACGGGTACAAGGGTTTCAAAGTTGACTCATGGGCTTAATCATGTTCCCATTACTCATCTTAAACCCAGTTTATTTGATGTTGTTCCCCCGATACTTGTCCAAGTTACATATTTAAAAGAAATTTCAACCTCTAAATTGACACCAGAACATTGGCGCCAAGCGTGACGATCAGGATCTTTACGTCGTCATTTCTCCTCCCCTTACCGCTCAAATACTGGTGGTGAAAATTTCTTCCGCCACCAGAACTTCAACCTGCTACTTTCGAATCGAGCGCCACCACACAAGCGTGCCATAGCGACCTCGTCTACTAAACTGCGTAGAGGATGTTCCTAGTCTTCGAGCTAGCTCACACAATGGATGGGCGCAAATTTTCGAAGTCCACTGGCAAGTTCTGTATCACACATCAACCTATTCTTCTGAGTCATCAAACCATACTGCTTCTCTACGGTAGTGCGGTGATGATTTGCTCGACAGGCACTATCACGCAACAAAAAAGAGCAAGTCCTCACGATATTCAGTCCTTGACTCACAGCACCACCTAACGGTCTGGCCTTCTTCCATTTCCTTCAGTCTTGTAGGATTTGAAGGAGACTGTCCATCGGTTTCCTAAATCAGTACGACGCTATTCCCAGAACAAAAAAAAAAAAAAAAAACTCGAAGAAGTCCCATTTCCAAGAAGTGTTCGGTACATTTCCGCCATTTTATAAGATTCGCCAGTAGCAGAGAGCGTACATCTTTCTTCTTTTTCCTGGTCTTTGTTCCGTATCTTCAAGGAGTCGGCATGTCAACTATTGGATTTCGTCATGTCAGTGTTGCGCTTCCTCTCGCCAACCCTTACTGTATTCAGTCAGTTTCCTCATTGTGAGGCATGGCTTATGATACTCTCTTCGGGTTCTCTTCGTACAACTGGCTATAACTCTGAATGCCAAGTGCAGTCACAATTTTCCAAAGTTTCCCAAAATACTCCAACAGCGATGTACCACACTGTGAGAACTGCTTCAACGCCATATTTGTCACAGGGGCCAACAACAGGAAATCTTAAATAATAAAATATGTTCTCAGTGCGAATATGGACAACCATCAGCTGTGTAATGAAATGACGACAGTGAAAATTTGTGCCGGACCAGCACTCAAATCCAGACTTCCCGCCTATCGCGAGCAGTCGCTTTATCATTAGACTATCCGAACACACTTCACGGTCAGACTCAAACTTCTATATGTCGTCAAGCATGTGTACAACCTGCACTCGAAAATCAATTACGTATATTCCAGTTCAAGGGAGACATTTTAATTGAGAGTCGTTTGCCAGATGTTGGCGGCTAGGTAAGATATTTCGGTGCCCGTGTTGTTCAGATGAACGATGCATTGTTCATCCGGATCTGTGTGCATGTGCCGATATCAACGCAGGGCTCTACTACTTAAGAACTCTTCGAGCCAGCCAAATCTGGGAATGTATTCGATATGCTCGTACCTTCGTTGTCGATCTTCAATGGGACACCGGGTCAAACACTTTCCGGAAATCTACGAATATGGTATCTGCCTGTTGTCCTTCGTACCTTCGTTATCGGTCTTCAGAGGAGCCGACCGCTGTGGCATAGCGGTTCTAGGCGCTTCAGTCCGGAACCACGCGACCGCTACGGTCGCAGGTTTGAATCCTGCCTCTGGCATGGATTTGTGTGATGTCCTTAGGTTAGTTAGGTTTAAGTAGTTCTAAGTTCTAGGGGGGTGATGACCTCAGATGTTAAGTCCCATAGTGCTCAGAGCCATTTGAACCATTTTCGTCATAGGAGAATTGGGTGGAACACTTTCGGAAAATCTAGGAACATGGAGTCCGCCTGTTGCCCTTCATCCATGATTCGCAGAACATAATGTGAGAAAAGGGAAACCTGAGGTTCTCACGAGCGATGCTTTCTAAGTCCCTGCTAATTTCTGAAAAGAAGCTCTTGGGTCTCAAGGAAATTTCTTATATTCGATGATAATATGTTCAAGAATTCTGCAGCAGATTGGATACTAGTCTGTAATTTTGGGGGTCGATTCCTTTACTCGTCTTATAAACACCTGCGCATTTTTCCAGTCTCTTGGGACTTTGCCTGGGCGAAAGATTCGCGATAAATGCAAGCTAAGTAAAGCGCCAACGACGATGAGTACCCTCTGCAAAACCGAATTAAGATTCCGGCCGGACATGTCCACTTATTTGTTTTCAATTGCTTGCGTACGACAGGGATGCCTACTATCAAGTCCACCATACGGGAGTCTGTGCGACGGTCAAACAACGTTATGTTTTTACTATCATCCTGCGTGAATGATTTCTTAAGTGCGAGATTTAAATCTTCGGCTTTTCTTTTCCTGGCATAGCAGACAGGTCAATGCGTGACAGGAAAGAAGTCTTCGACCCGATTACAGATTTTACGAAAGACCAGAATTTTCTCAGGATCTCGACAAGATCTGTTGCTAAGATACAACAGTGATAGATGTTGTGCACTTCGCATATCGATGTTTTTACATATTCACAAGTTTCTAGTAACTTTTGTCTGTCACCATGTGCGCGTTCTTTTTTTAAGCCAGAGTGCAACAGCGTCTGCTTCCTCAACAATTTCAGAATTTTATTATTAAATCACCGTGCGTCTTTCCCGTCCTCTCCAGGACCCGATTTACAGTCCATTTAACTTCGCCCATAATTCCTCTGCGCCCATCATAATGGAACTAAATGACACCCATTCATTTTGTAGGTGGCATGCGAACAACTGCTTATTAGTTCTTTCTAGTAAAAATACTCTCCTAACCTTCTTGATGGATTTATAAACTTCAGTAACCATTTTCGCTGTGATGACATCATTATCACTAACCCCAGTCTCTGTACTGGCACCGTCGATACGGTGTGATCTATTTGAAGGTACAAGGTCTAAAATATTTCCATTGAATGTATGCTGTCTAACTGCTCAAAACAGTTTTCAGAAAACTTGTTCAACTATCTGTCCGTGCCACCTTCAATGAATCCATTGACGTCCTAGAGTGTCTATACTGGTAGGCTCAACTCGTCTCCAACTAATATTGCATCTTCTTGATATTTCTGCGCTACTGAGCGCAGACTTTCTTTGCATGATTCTGAAACTTCCACGGCGGAAACGGGTGGCCGATAAAAACATCAGATAATTATAATGAGCTCACACGCGCCCAGATACGTCACAGTCAGTCATAACTTCGACTTCGATAGGCACAACATTTTTGTTGACGTATAGCGTCTAATCTATCTTCTCGATAAACATTTCATGCTTCGCTAAATGTTTTGGATCTTTCTAGTTCAGGTTACAGCCAGCTCTCGATTCCGAGAATAATTTGAGTGTTCCAAATTCCCTAGGGTGTAGTGATTCATGAACTTTGTTACGAATAATTCGACAATTTTCTGTTAATACTTTGACAGTCCACGCATTTTTACTTCGTACGCAGTTTGATTTCGCTCTCTGCTTATCAAGTGGCGAGCGTTCATCAGACGACCTCAAAAACTACCGCTTCACCTAAAAATCCTCCATGTGGCCTTAACAAGTACTCTGCTACCCTATTAGCTGCTTCCGTTGTGTTCAAATGGTTCAAATGGCTCTGAGCACTATGGGACTTTACTTCTGAGGTCATCAGTCCCCTAGAATGTAGAACTACTTAAACCTAACCAACCTAAGGACATCACACACATCCATTCCCGAGGTATGATTCGAACCTGCGACCGTAGCGGTCGCGCGGTTCCGGACTGTATCGCCTAGAACCGCTCGGCCACCCCGGCCGGCTTCCTTTGTGTATTGGACCTCTGACCTACCATGAGGAGTCCTACAAAAAAAAAAAAATGGTTCAAATGGCTCTGAGCACTAAGGGACTTAACAGCTGTGGTCATCAGTCCCCTAGAACTTAGAACTACTTAAACCTAACTAACCTAAGGACATCACACACATCCATGCCCGAGGCAGGATTCGGACCTGCGACCGTAGCAGTCGCGGGGATCCGGACTGCGAACCTAGAAACGCGAGACCACCGCGGCCGGCGGAGTCCTACAATTCTCCATCCAATAACGCAGGTCCAGAAATCTCCAGCCAAGACCATCACAGAATCGATGGAACTCTTGGTTGTGATCTTGCACCCGGCTCCAAACCAAAGAACCCCAATCAATTCTGGAAGCGATGCTGCGAGTTATGAGCTCTGCTGGCATCCCGCGCACGAAGCCAGCAATCCTCACATCTTGCGCCAGCCGCCCGTATGAACTGAGGATGGTTACAGAACGGAAGCGCGAGCCGCAGCTTGCAGATCACTGCACCCTGTAAGCTCAATAGCCAAAGGCAAGGCCTCCTCCGCATTTTGGATGAATCTCCCCCCCCCCCCCCCCCAACTAACATGCCGAGTGCACGATGGGATTCTAGATATCGCTGAAACAACCGGTTTTCGTCTTCACCTTTTTATTTTCGCCCCCAGCTTAACCTGACTGTTAAAAGCTCTCAGAATTACCGATTTCTGAAATAATAGATATTCGGTTTTTTATTGCTGCTATTTCCAGTAAAAAACGTAGACTTCGGAAAAAGATTGAAGAGTTTGCCGAATGTTTAGGAGTGGGAGATCTCGATCGTTGTGGGGTTGAGGCTGTGGCAGAAGTAAGTCTGAATGTCTGCAGCAAAGAAGACGAAGGTGAAGGAGACGACCGCGGCGACGGCGAGAGTGGATGGTCACAAGCTGATGACTTTGCTGCGTCGTCACCTCTGCATGGTATCAGTTTTTAACTTGAAGCAACCATAATATAAGGGGCGTTCAAAAAGAAACGAGCCGGAGTCTGGAATGCGCAAACCGATGACAGGAGGGTAATCTCGTGGCGTGTGTAGCGAGGTGTGGTTCCGACCATAGCGTGGAAGTTCACAGCCCGTCGCTAGAGGGCACGCGTGCACGTCACGTGACTACACAGAGCTACCAGCAGCATACATCAATCGTCCAACACTGCCAGTCGCATTGAAATCAGTGATATAGATGCGTCAAAAGAAGAGCAAAGAGGTGTTGTTCGTTTTCTGACAGCGGGAGGAGTAGGAGGAACGGACATTCATCGACGAATGTCACAAGTGTACGACGAACACTGCATGTCCCTTGCAAGGGTCAAGGCGTGACAAGCTCTTCAGGGCAGGACGGGTGTAGTTAGCCGATGATGTACGGTCTGGAGCACCACTCTGCACTACCGATGACATCGTCCAGCTGGTGGATGCACTCATTACCCAGAACCGCCGAGTGATCGTGAAAGCCATAGCCGCCGTGGTCGAATTGAGCGTCGGAAGTGTTCACAACATCATGAAGGAACGACTGCACAGGTGCAGAGTGTGTACCCAGTGGGTACCCCACAGTCTTCAACCACACCAGGAAGCATGTCGAATGGCCCACTGTCTTGCTCATCTGCAGCGCTAAGCTCGGGAAGGGAATGCATTCCTGGCACGAGTGGTGGTTGGAGATGAGTCAGGGTGTCATGTCTTCGAATCAGAATCAAAACGGCAGGCAAAGTCTCCATTGGAAGCATCCAGGGTCGCCACCACCAAAAAAAGCCAAGGCCATCCACACGAGTGCAGGAAAGGTTATGCTGATGTTCTTCTTTAACCAACACAGCCCCCTTCTGATTCACTTCCTGCAGCACGGGACAACAGTGAATTCCCAGCTTTACTGGCAAACCTTGACCACCATTCACCAAGCTATCAAATCAAAACGACCAGGCAATCTCACGTGTGGGGTCATTCTGCTCCACGACACTGCAAAGCCCCAAACAGAACACTGTCGCTACACTCCTGCAGAAATTCAAATGGGCGGTTCTCAGCCACCCTCCATACAGTCCGGACCTCTCTCCCTGTGATTACGCCATTTTGGTCCCTTTAACAAGGCTCTGAGGGGCAAATGATTCACCGTGGGCGACGACGTCCAGCTGTACATGCGGAACTGGCCAACATCGCAGCCCCAGAAATTTTATGAGACAACCACTCACCGTCACAGTGAGACAAGTGTCTCAACAGCCAGGGTCAATACTTCTAGCTTACAGGTACTGAATTCTGTAATTATGCTTCCGGCTCGTTTCTTTTTGAACGCCCCTTATATTATAGGTTCATTTATTCTCCCAGATTTATAGCATGTCAACAAAACTACAGGTGTGTGATTACGTAGGCTTTCCCGGCGTAATAAGTCTTGAAAGTCTCTTCGGGTTTGCTGCCGGATCCTAAAATCACCGTGGCGCAGTGGTTAGCACACTGGACTCGCATTCGGGAGGACGACGGTTCAATCCCACGTCCGGCCATCCTGATTTAGTTTTCCGTGATTTCCCTAAATCGCTGCAGGCAAATGCCGGGATGGTTCCTTTGAAAGAGCACGGCCGACTACCTTCCCTAATCCGATGAGACCGATGACCTCGCTCTTTGGTCTCTTCCCCCAAACAACCCAACCCTAAAATCAACTTGAATCGATATTTCGGCGATCCAACTGATCGCCATCTTCAGGAGAATGCTGCCTCTGCTGATGAGTCCCGTTGAGAACTAACGCCAGGCTGCACCTCCCTGTCTTGGAGGGTAGCAACCATGATGGGCGGTGCATGCGCCGTGTTCTGAACGGTGGCCTGTATAGGACGACGATTTGCTTGCCAAAAGACATACTTGTAAGGACCTAACATCTATGGCCAAGCACACGCAAACACGACTGTACAGGTGAGCCCCTGTTAATCAGACGCCATTACTGGGTATCCAGGTGGAACACACTGCCGAATAACTGGCACCACGCAGGGAAGCCGTACCGTACACTGCATGCAGACATGCTCCACCCTCCCCTCCCCCCCCCCCACACACACACAGTGAGATGATCTATAGCCGATCTCCCACTACTATATAACGACCTTGATTGATCCAGGAATGTAGCGGCTGCAGCAACTGGGATACATCGCCATCGCTTGCCACGGTAAAGATGCATGATACCCATACTAACAAATCCAACCTTGCATGAACTATCGCAGCTAGTAAGCCACTACTGCACTTACTACCCATCCCACTGTCGCAGAGGTTTTTTTCCCACGGCACGAGCTTTGGCACTTTATTCCCTCTGCTCTTCAAATTGCTACCCTCACTCGCGTTTCGTCCACTATCTATCACCTGATGGACCGTGTTAATGCGTAGTCTTACCCAGACGCACAGATAACATCACAGCCCAGCATCCTATGATCCACTTACTAGATAACTAACATGTTGACGGAGGTGACAGTAGAACTTTTGGTCTGGTAACCACGTTGGTGCGGGCGTGGAGGAGCCCCATCTCTATTCTATTCTTTTTTTTTTTTTTTTTTTTTTGCCTGGCATCAGTTCTCTTTACACGGTGTCGCAAATCTGTTGTGCCTCCTCCCGTTTTTAATCTTTTGAAGCAAATGAAGAATTGTATTTCTTTTCATACGAAACATAGGATGGGGAAGGAAAGGGAAAGGATGGGTAGGTAACTCGTGACCCCAGCCGCACAGGGAACTGTGGTAATGCAACAGCGAAAGTTGAAAATTTGTGCCGGACCCGGACTCGAAACTGGAGGCTCCGCTTCTCTGGAAGTGTTGCCTTAACTGCCTCGGCCATCCGGTCGCGCTTACTCTCCGACTCAAATTCTCATCTTATCGCACGCCGCAATGCAACGTTCCTCGTAATTAAACCACTACTCGCAATTTATTGATTGCCGTGGGGCGATACTGAAACAAATGTCAAGGACCCGTCGCGCTCGTACAGAATCGTATATATCTGAGCTAGACATGATGTCATTCTGCAATACAATCGATTTCGAAGGATGACAGTGGAAAACTCCCGTATAGACCAGGTGTGGGCAAGTTTCGGACAATGCAATAGGAGTACCGTCTAAGAGGCCACGACGCGTAATGAAAGACGTTATTGTCTCAGAAGTACTGTACTGATCCTTACTGCAGTTGTTTATTGCTTGTTCCTAACTATGACGTTGTTATTAAAATAGCAGTGGCCGCTTTTCCCATTTGCTACAATAACCCAGTACTGGAAAGCAATGGAGATTTTACGAAGGAACATTACTCATTTTTTAAAAAGTTTTATTTAAGAATTAAAAATTTTAGCGTCATTGATATATCAAACTAATATTCTATTTTTTTTATCTGATTATCAGAAAAAATGAAAAAAACCTGTTATAACAGAGACCATATAATTATCGAAAAATACCGTTTATTCAAGACTAAAATGCTGGTATTGTTTTTAAGGGGCAGTTTTTTCCCCTCTCTAGTGCACATTGGATTTCTTAATGGGATTTATTAATCGATAATATTGGTATTAAGTTTCTTCCGCCATGGGTCGTACAGTGGATTGGTTGTTTGTGTACCGACGGAAAAATATCGCTTCACCACAAAATAATTAACGTAGAGTAATGAAATTATGAGAATAAGTTTGTCTAGGTAACATATTTAAGTGATTAACTTTGCAAGATTACAGGTTAAAGTAAGCGCCAGATAAACCATTGCACATGTGAAAGGCTGGTACATTTATAACGGGTGTAACCGCCAGACTGTTGAATGCAAACATGCAAACGTGCAGGCATTGTGTTGGACAGATGCCGGATGTCTGTTTGTGGGATGAAGTTCCACGCCTGTTGCACTGTGTCGGTCAATCCAAGGACTGTTAAAGCTGTTTATGGATGGCGCTGGAGTTGTCGTCCGATGATTCCCATACTGTGCTCGAGTGGAGACAGAACTGGTGATCGAGTAGGACAGGGACACATGTTGACTCTCCGTAAAACATGTTGGGTTACAACAGCGTATGTAGGCGAGTGTTGTCCTGGTGGAATACACCCCTTGGAATGCTGTTCATGAATGGTAGCACGACAGGTCGAATCCCCAGATTGACGTCCAATTTCGTTGTCAGGGCGCCTGGGATAACCAAGACCGTGCTCCTACTGTCATACAAAATCGCTCCCAGACCACAACTCTGGATGTAGGTCCATTGTGTCTAGAATGCATGCAGTTGAGGACCTACAACCAACCTCCTAACTAACAAACGGCCATCTCTGGCACCGAGGCAGGAAACACAACACACCTCCACCCTGAACTCCAATGAGCCCTCGCTTGACACCACTTCAGTCGCAGATGGCGCTGATCTGAAGCCGGTGGAATGTACGCTACAGGGCGTCTGGCTCGGAGCTGTTCTTGAAGGAACCGATTTGTAACAGTTTGTTGTGTCACAGGGGTACCAACTCCTGCTCAGATTGCTCCTGCAGATGTAATACGAAGCGCCAGAGCCGTCCGCTGAACACGATGGTCTTTCCTCTCGGTAGTGCCACGTGACCAGTCTCCTTGCAACCACACATTTTCGTGACGACCACTGCCAGCAATCATGTACAGTGGCTACATTCCCGCCAAGCATTTCTGTGATATCGCAGAAGGAACATCCAGTTTCTCGTAGCTCTATTACACGAACTCGTTCAAACTCAGTGAGGTGTTTATGATGGCCTCTTTGTCGCCTTAAAGGTATTCTTGGTTAACATCAACTCACCATTTCCTGTCTCAAAGGTAACTAACGCTCATGACCGTTACAGCGCGTATTTAAAGCAGAGCTGATTTGCATCCTCATATTGGCGCTATTAGCGCTACTCTTATGCGTCTGGCGAGAGAATAGACATCTTTCAGATGGCGAAGCACTCCTACCAACTCTCGTTTACGTCGCACAACTCCTTCTTGGTGTTATGATTTGTTTCCGTCAAGGTGTGTAGCTGCAAATGTTGCTGTAGGCGGTTTTAGATTTTCAGAGTTGTGGCGCCGCGTCATACTCCCCGTGGCAGCGGGTCCCCAGCCGGAGTTTGCCTTGGGGCTGACCCTAGAAGCGGTGGTCGAGTGGACGGCCATCGAGCGGCGCTGAGTACCGCCGGCAACAGAGCCCTGTATGAGCTGCGCCGCGCCCCACCCCGGCTCTCTCCCACGGAGCAGCGTCACACCGTCGTGCCGCAACACTCGGACGTGAAACATGTACTTCCACACTGCAAAAGCCACCTTATGGCGCGTGGTGGAGGGTACTCCTGATATCACTACCATTTAGCCTCTTCACAGTTCTGTTCGCGAATGGTGCTTGGAAGAACAACTGTAGATAAGCCTCCGCATGAGTTCCTATTTTTCTGACTTTCGCTTCAAGCTCATTTCATAAGACCTATGTGGAACATATGATCCCGAAATTCCAGCAGTAACCTCCTCCGAGATATACATCGCCTCCATACCGCTCTCATGCATGCTAAAGAACCCCCTGACACAACGCGCTGCTCTTCGTTGGATCTTCAGTGTCCGTTAATTCAACTTGGTAAGGCTCCCAGGCTGATAAGCACTGCTCTATAAGTGTTCTTAAGAATGTTTCCTAATCCACTTCTTTCATGGATGACATACTTTTCCTACGACTCTTAAAATGGATCTCAGCCAGGCAATTGCTTCCCCTATTTTTATGTGATAACTCTACTTTATGTTGTTCCGAATAGCTACTCCTAGTTACACTGACTGTAAAAAAATCGCAACACCAAAGAAGGAGTTGTGAAAGACAAAAGAAAGTTAGTGGGCGTGTTCTACATCTGAAAGATGTGTGTTCAAATTTAACGCCAGTCGCATAAGAGTGGAGCTACACTACTGGCCATTAAAATTGTTACACCAAGAAGAAATGCAAATGAAAAACGGGTATTGTTCAAATGTGTGTGAAATTTTATGGAACTTAACTGCTAAGGTCATCAGTCCCTAAGTTTACACACGACTTATCCTAAATTAACCTAAGGACAAAGATACACACCCATGCCCGAGGGAGGACTCGAACCTCCGCCGGGACCAGATGCACAGTCCATGACTGCAGCGCCTGAGACCACTCGGCTAATCCCGCGCGGCTGAACGGCTATTCATTGGACAAATATATTATACTAGAACTGACATGTGATTACATTTTCACACAATTTGGGTGCATAGATCCTGAGAAATCAGTACCCAGAACAACCACCTCTGGCCGTAATAACGGCCTTGATACGTCTGGGCATTGAGTCAAACAGAGCTTGGATGGCGTGTACAGGTACAGTTGCCCATGCAGCTTCAACACGAAACCACGGTTCATCAAGAGTCTGGCGTATTGTGACGAGCCAGTTACTCGGCCACCATGACCAGACGTTTTCAGTTGGTGACAGATCTAGAGAATGTGTTGGCCAGGGCAGCAGTCGAACATTTTCGGTATCGAGAAAGGCCCGTACAGGACCTGCAACATGCGGTCGTGCATTATCCTGCTGCAATGTAGGCTTTCGCAGGGATCGAATGAAGGGTAGAGCCAGGGGTCGTAACACATCTGAAATGTAACGTCCACTGTTCAAAGTGCCGTTAATGCGAACAAGAGGTGACCGAGACGTGTAACCAATGGCACCCCATATCATCACGCCGGGTGATATGGCGATGAAGAATACACGCTTCCAATGTGCGTTCACCGCGATGTCGCCAAACACGGATGCGACCATCATGATGCTGTAAACAGAACCTGGATTCATCCGAAAAAATGACGTTTTGCCATTCGTGCACCCAGGTTCGTCCTTGAGTACACCATCGCAGGCGCTCCTGTCAGTGATGCAACGTCAACGGTAACCGCACCCATGGTCTCCGAGCTGATAGTCCATGCTGCTGCAAACGTCGTCGAACTGTTCGTGCACATGGTTGTTGTCTTGCAAACGTACCCATCTGTTGACTCAGGGTTCGAGACGTGGCTGCACGATCCGTTACAGCCATGCGGATAAGATGCCTGTCATCTCGACTGCTAGTGATACAAGGCCGTTGGGATTCTCACGGCGTTCCGTATTACCTTCCTGAACCCACCGATTCCATATTCTGCTAACACTCATTGGATCTCGACCAACGAGAGCAGCAATGTCGCGATACGATAAACCGCAATCGCGATAGGCTACAATCCGACCTTTATCAAAGTCGGAAACGTGATGGTACGCATTTCTCCTCCTTACACGAGGCATCACAACAACGTTCCACCAGGCAACGCCGGACAACTGCTGTTTGTGTGTGAGAAATCAGTTGGAAACTTTCTTCATGTCAGCACGTTGTAGGTGTTGCCACCGGCGCCAACCTTGTGTGAATGCCCTGAAAAGCTAATAATTTTCATATCATAGCATCTTCTTCCTGTCGGTTAAATTTCGCGTCTGTAGCACGTCATCTTCGTGGTGTAGCAATTTTAATGGCCAGTAGTGTAGTAGCGCCACTAAGAGGATGCAAATCACGTTTGCCTTAAACACACACTGTAACTGTCGTGAGCGTTAGTTATCTCTCAGACTGCACGTGGTGTGTTGATGTCAGTGAAGAAGACGACAAAGACGCCGTTATCAGTACCTCACTGAGTTGGAACGAGACCGTGTAATAGGGCTACGAGAAGCTACATGTTTCTTCTGCGATACTGCGGAAAGACTCGGTAGGACTGTATCCACTGCACATGACTGCTGGCAGCGGTGGTCGCGAGAATGTACGGTCGCAAAGAAGACCAGGCTCTGGTCGGCCACGTGGCACTGCCGAGAGGGAAGACCATCGTGTTCGGCGTATGGCTCTGACGTATCGTACTGCAGCTGCGGCAGCAATATGATCAGAGGTTGGCACCTCAGTGACACAGAGAACTATTACAAATCTGTTACTTCAAGGACAGTTCCTAGCCAGACGCAGTGTAGCGTGCATTACATCATCTCCAAATCACCACCATTCGCGACTACTGTGGTGTCAAGCCATACCTCATTGGAAGATGGAATAGAGGTCAGCTGTGTTTTCTGATTAAAGCTGGTTCTGCCTCGGTGCCAATGATGACTGTGTGTTGGTTAGAAGGAGACCAGTTGAGGGCCTGCAACCAAATTGGCTGCGTCCTAGACACACTGGACCTACACCTACAGTCGTGTTCTGGGGTGTGATTTCGTACGACAGCAGGAGCAGTTTCGTGATTACCCCACACACCTTTACTGCAAATCTGTACGTCAATCTTGTCAGTCGATCCTGTTGTGGTGCCATTCATAAACAGTATTCCAGGGCGTGTTTTCCAACAGGATAACGCTCACCTACATACCGCTATTGTAATCCAGCACGCTCTCACAGAGTGTAGACACATTACCTTGCCCTACTCGATCACCAGATAAGTCTCCAATTGAACACATATGGGACATCAGCGGACGACAATTCCACTGTCCTCCACATGCAGCATTAACCATCCCTTTATTGACTGACCAAGTGCAACAGGCATGAAACTTCATTCACAAACTAACATCCAGCACCTGCACAACACAACGCCTGCACGTTTGTATGCTTCCATTCAACATTGTGGCGGCTACACCAGTTATTAATGTACCAGCATTAAAAAAATGGCTCTAAGCACTATGGGAGCACTATCTGAGGTCACCAGTCCCCTAGACTTAGAACTACTTAAACCTAACTAACCTAAGGACATCACACACATCCATGCCCGAGGCAGGATTCGAACCTGCGACCGTAGCAGCAGCGCGGTTCCGGACTGAAGCGCCTAGAACCGCTCGGCCACAACGGCCGGCCTAGCATTTCAAATTTGCAATTGCTTATCTCACGCTTGCATTAACCTACGATCTTTCGACATTAATCATTTAAGTGTGTTACCTAGACAAATGTATTCCCGAAATTTCATTACTGTCTAATAACTATTTTTTCATGTTGCGATTTTTTTTCCCTCCGTTTACTTTTCCCTGCGGTTCTTCCAATGAATCTCAGACTGCCAATTGATTTTCCTAGTTTTATGTGATCATTCTCTTTTCGGTCGTTCCACACAGCTACTCCTCGTTATTTTGCAGTAGTAAATGGTTTGAACAATATCTCATCGATAGCGTAATTGAACAGTAGTGGATCTCTTCCCTTATTTACGCGCAGTACCTACATTTAATTACGTTCAGAGTCAACTGACGGTCCCTGCGCCAGCATCGATTATCTGAAGGAAATCCTGTAGTTCCCCTCAATCTTCGACAGACAACACCATCGTCTGAGTACAATTTTATGGAGTTTCGACGTTATCTGTAAATAGTAACGGCTCTATAGCACTTCCTTGGTGTATTCCCGAAAAGACCAAAATATCTGTTGTTTAGTCCCGTCAAGAACAACGTACTGAGTTCTTTCTCTAGAAGTCCTGAACCCAATCACAAATATGACTCGTAACTCGGTGAGCTCGTCTTTTGTTCAGTCCGAACACAATGAACGCACTCCCTCCCCTCCCGCCGGAGGTTCGAGTCCTCGGACATGGGTGTGTGTGTTGTTCTTAGCATAAGTTAGTTTTAGTAGTGTGTAAGTCTAGGGACCGATGACCTCAGCAGTTTGGTCCCTTAGGAATTCGCATTTGAACATTTACACTCCCTCCTTCAGAAGACGTCACTATTTACCGAGCTAGATATTCATACTGTCTGCTCGATAAGTGTGCTATCGATTATCAAAGCCGCAGCAGTGTGGAGGAATAGCAACGTTCATTTTATGAATATAGTGAAGAAGATGGTTAAGCTAAACTGTATGAAACTTCGGTGTACTTTCTATGAATAAAAACGCACCAAAACATTAAATAAGATGATTAGGTGGACCTACTCGAAAAGAAACAACGTATGACGAGCTGTTGCTACACTACGACTTAAAAGCACCCGACCACGTCCGTTGAAAGCGGGAACTTATGACCAGTAGAAAGAAATCGAAGGAAGAAATACGATAGCAAAGATCCCACAAGAACCACAATGTACAGCACATTCCCCCAGAAGATTTTCGGATCTTTAGCAGGCGACACCTAACGTCCATTATGAGCTTCCATCACGGAAGCTTCTCTAGTCGCCGGTATAGGGGAGCTCATAGACTCCCCGACTTGTTCGTGTGACTCAACTTCAGGAGGTGATTTAAATTACATACTCTGTTAGTGTGAGAGGCATCGCTACAAGCAAGATACTTTGTCAAATAATCTAAGAAAACTAAAACCATTTTTCCGAGTAACTTAAAGAAGGGTCACTGACTTCTGAGTCTATAACTTACACATATAACTGAGTGATTATTACTGTGGATAGCTTCTATACCGGCGGTTCCCAGCGTAGAAGTAATTACCCCCTGAGGGGTAAAATGAAATTTTCTAAGAGGTAAAAACGAAACGATTCGATTCTGTTTCAGTCACGAAACTAGAAATTTGGAAATTTGTGGTAAGATCCTATGGGACCAAACTGCTGAGGTCATCGGTCCCTAAGCTTACACACTGCTTAATCTAACTTAAACTAACTTACGCTAAGGACAACACACACACCCACACCTGAGGGAGGACTCGTACCTCCGACAGGGCAGCCGCGCGAACCGTGACAAGGCGCCCAAGACAGCGCGGCTAAACCGCGCGGCTCATGAAACTAAATTATTTTCAAAATATCATTACTATTATCACAATTCTGTAAGGCTCTAATATTGATTATAGGAGTTAGCAATAATTACTTTTTCTGAGTTTGTAGCATTAATGCGCTGGAGTTTACAGGTTCCTCACATAGTCCATCCACTACACACATATGTTGTGTTTTGTCCCGTACATCGCTTACGACAGAAGTGAGACATATACGTAACAAATGCGACATATCTCAAGGAAAGGTCTTCTCCAATTTGCAGAAAGTACCTGTAGAGTTCAGAAATTGCTTCATTACTCGCTTTGAAACAGAGAAATGAATTAATTGACAGCACGACCCAGCAGTAAGTACAATGCTATACAAAGTTCTATTATTATTATTGTTATTATTATTATTATTATTATTATTATTATTAGAGCGGCTAGACACAAAGCATTAACAGACCGAAGTCGTCCAATTTCTGACAGCAGAAGTAAGGAATGCGGTAATGAAGTGATTTACGAACAGTAAGTATAGTGCTCATATCTGAATCTGATTTTAAATGGGGCTGCAGTCTGTAGGTCAGGCAAGTGCGGCAAAGGAGAGGAGAAATGCAAGTGAAGCATGTTTTGCAACAAGTGTGTACCCTCACTTTCTTTTCTGAGAATGAGTTGTGGGTATCATTTGCGATGCACCACGAATTCCTTCGTCATTCATTGCCACACACACACACACACACACACACACACACACACACACACACACACAAGCTGAATATCATTCATCTTTCATCGCTTTAAAAATAAAAGTGTTTCAAGAAAAGTCTTCCATTCTACAGTTTAGTTAAGTGATAATGTTGGTGAAGAACTGGGGTAGAGGGAGGGGGCAACAGATAGCTGGTTGGTGGGGGGACGGGGGAGGGGGGAGGAGGGCGGGATTATATCTAATATCTGATTGCAGTCAGGCGTAATGGTCTAAGAAAGGCTGGGAACCACTGTTCTATACCAAATCTGGAAATCGTGTACCCGATAGATGAGGCGTCAACTTAATTTTAGAACACCTTCATATATTTGTATTATTCTTTACCTCATTTAAGCAATCTCAAGGAACAGTATTTGTTGCCAGTTTCTACTGAGTACTTCAACGATAAGTTACTAGCTGTTGCCTGTTCTGTATGTTCTCACACTTTTTTTACCATCAGATATTCCACTTACACAATGACTTGCCGCCTGTATAGTTTTTACACCAATCGCCAATCATCAAAGTAAAAAATAAAATCAAAAAAGACGGCCGATCTTGTTAGTCATGCAGCTCTTCTTAGTTAAGAAAAAGGTGTGCAGCAACAGAAAGAGATATTGGTGTTTCCGTGCATTTCGGATTACTTGCTACGTTGTCCGTTATTCACGCAACTCTCTTCACTGGATTGCAACTTCTGAGAACAGACTTCGTCAAGAGAAAAAAATCACGAAATATACGACGACGTGCTGAAAAGTATTGTCTCAGAATTTTTAGTGAAAACTCCGAGAGCTTTTGAAATAAAACAAACTTTTTATCATTCTGCATCTTTATTCTTCATGTCTACTTATTTATACCCCTACATAAACACTCTGGTGACGAATACATTTCTCCCAACAATACACCAGTTTGTTGGTATCATCCCTGTAGAATATTTGTCTTTGTTGACTGAAACACAGGCTCACCTCTGCTTGCACCGTTTCATCAGAGTGAAGTAATCGAAGATGTTCTTTAAGTTTCAGAAGCAGATGAAAATCAGCCCCCCATAAACCATGGACCTTGCCGTTGGTAGGTAGGCTTGCGTGCCTCATCGATACAGGTGTACCCTCAACGGAAGGGTGTCTGTTGAGAAGCCAGACAAACGTGTGGTTCCCGAAGGGGGCAGCAGCCTTTTCAATAGTTGCAGGGGCAACAGTTTGGATGATTGACTGAACTGGCCTTGTAATATCAACCAAAACAGCACGAGTCGAGGGGCACGAAAGGGAAGCAGTGGCTGAGAAGGGAGTAATACAGGGTTGCAGCCTATCCCCGAAGTCATTCAATCTGCATATTGAGCAAGCAGTAAAGGAAATAAAAGAAAAATTTGGAATAGGTATTAAAATCCAGGGAGAAGAAATAAAAACCTTGAGGTTTGCCGATGATATTGTAATCCTGTCAAAGACACTAAAGTACTTTGAAGAGCAGTTGAACGGAATGGACATTGTCTTGAAAGGAGGCTATAAGATGAACACCAACAAAAGCAAAACTAGGATAATGAAATTTAGTCGAATTAAATCAGGTGATGCTGAGGGAATTAGATTAGGAAACGAGACACTTAAAGTAGTAGATGAGTTTTGCTATTTGGACAGCAACAGCGCGACTGCTACGGTCGCAGGTTCAAATCCTGCCTCGGGAATGGATGTGTGTGATGTCTTTAGGTTAGTTAGGTTTAAGTAGTTCTAAGTTCTAGGGGACTGATGACCACAGATGTTCAGTCCCATAGTGCTCAGAGCCATTTGAACCATTTTGACAGCAACATACCTTATGATGGTCGAAGTAGAGAGGATATAAAATGTACACAGTAAAATAGTTTAAGATGGTCGAAGTAGAGAGGATATAAAATGTAGACTGGCGATGATGAGGAAAACGTTTCTGAAGAAGAGAAATTTTTTAACATCGAGTATAGATTTAAGTGTCAGGAAGTCTTTTTGAAAGTATTTTTATGGAGTGTAGCCGTGTATGGAAGTGAAACATGGACGATAAACAGTTCAGACAAGAAGAGAACAGAAGCTTTTGAAATGTAGTGTTACAGAAGAATGTTGAAGATTAGATGGGTAGATAACGTAACTAATGAGGTGGTACTAAATATAATTGTGGAGAAGAGGAATTTATGGCATAACTTGACTAGAAGAAGGGATCGGGTGGTAGGACACGTTCTGAGGCATCAAGAGTTCACGAATTTAGTGCTGGAGGGTAGCGTAGTGGGTAACAATCGAAGAGGGAAACTAAGAGCTGAATACACTGCGCCGATTCAGAAGGATATAGGTTGCAGTAGTTGCTGAGAGATGAAGAGTCTTGCCCAGGATAGAGTAGCATGGAGAGCTGCATCAAACCTGTCTTCGGACTGAAGACCACATCAACAACATCAAACAACACGAAAATCAGATGGGGCCAAGTCGGGGCTGCATGGAGGATGATCGATGACAGTGAAGCGAAGGCGTCGGATTGTTGCAGATATCAAAGCAGTCGTGTGTGATCTGGCATTGTCATGCTCAAGAAGACGGTGCTCTGTGTATAAGAACTCTTCTGCTGTTAGAGACTCGATTACAACATGCTGTTTCTCATTCATAGTTACTTTACACACTGCCATGTTACATGCTACAATTCGGAGCCCCTTAACGGTAGGGGGTAGCAACTTGCGTCAGCAAAGCCGTAAAGTTTACCGAGTAATATGCATAAACAAAATCCCTCAACCAATTTTGAGAACACAGACAAAAATTTCGGAGTACGCTCTTGTATTAAGTTACTCTACATACATTAGGTGTAATGACTAGAGCGATAAATTACAAGGAATTTGACTTTATATGGAGACGTACCCGACTGTCAGCGTCCCTGTGCGCTGTTTTCTAATGGGTTAAGCAGGGTTAAAAGGGAAAAAAGAGGGGGGGAGAGAGAGAGAGAGAGAGTGGTAACAGGGAAGGTATCCTGCCACTCTACCACTAATATTGCCAAATCTAAAATTTAACATGCCGACCCCGTGAAGACACGAAAAACAAGAAGAAGAGTTAAAGGGACGATAATCTGTTTTGGTATGAGGGTGAGTGTACAGCATCGAAAGGTAAAACAGAATGAAAATTCGACCCGAAGCTGACCAAACTGGATAGTTTATTTGTTCATGTACTATCGAGAATCACAACTGTGTCTACCGTTAACCTGTCTCTCAGATTTACAAGTTTGCTGATAACTTGTAAACATTATTAAAGAGCAAACGGCCTTCATTCGTTGCACTTTAGTAAAAAACCAAATTCAAAAGAAATTATTCCAATGTTATTACATTTGGATGTACTGTAATGTGTGGGGTTCGCGAGTCAAACTAGCGCTTTACCGGTAAGACCTGAGACGGTTTAATTTTATATCGTAAAATTGGTCTTGAGGTAAGGATGTGGACACCGGTCTCGAGTGGAGCTTTGAGGTAGTGTGCCCAGCTGCGTGACGTAATTACCGTACAGCTAGTGATGGCGGGAAGTGGGTCAGGTTGTCCCACTCTCTACTTGTTGAGCCTCCCCCCCCCCCTCCCCCCTTTCACTTCTGCTCCGCCAGCACAGGCCGTGCCAGCCCAGTTTCGAGCTCGCAAGTCTTGACGCTTTGAAGTTATTGCATTGTTTACATGTCCCCATTCTCCGCATTAAAGCTATACAGCGAAATGAATACGCTTAAACGAATACATTTTGTTGGATATACATTCGAAAGGCTTGATACAAAGACAGAGCCTGGCGTAAGTGCTCCGTCCTCAGATCTTTCACAGATTGCTGCCTATAGGGACGTCCATTAATTACGTGAGGAGTTTTCCTTACAGTCTGGACCCCCTCCCTCTTTGATGAGATGTGGTGGGAACCCCCCCGCCCGCCCCACCCTGCACCTCAAGTGGGGTTTACCCCGAAGTCTTTTAAATTTGTTTTAAACATTGATTAAACACTTTATTAAAACCATATTTTATTTTCAAAGCATATTAACACTCTGCCTTCCGGCGACATCACAGTGGTGTCGTGTTCATAGTATCGCGCAGTGGCCGGCGACACCACTTAAGTATCTTTTGCATTCCGTTGGTGTTTTGTTGTGGTAACAGTAAGTTACACACGTCAAGAAGTTTTTTAATTTTTTTTTTTTTTTTACGTACTTGTGCCCTTTCATCGTGGCAGACGAAAGAGACTGTACGATTATTTACGATGAATGCGCGGAGCAAAACTTGGAGGTTGCCACTACATCGCCTACGTCTCATCATGATCCGGTTGACAGACTTCCCGGTCACGTAAAGCAACACCAACTAATACGCCTACGTATTTCCGAAACTAATAAACGAAAACGAAGAAACTCCCATGTATGTTACAAAGCAAAAAGAAAAGAACAATAAACTTAATGTGCAAGTCTTGTGGAGTTGCGTTACATCTTGGAGACTGTTTTGGTGCATGTCATATGAAAGAGAAATAGTAAGTTCCAAAGACAATGCAAATAAACAAGTATATGAAACAAACAAATTTCATATCTTCGAAATTTCATGATAGTAGGGGAACAGGGTTGAGAACTCACGATGAGATTAGTGAAACGTAAAAATTTATAATCTCCCGATAATGTCAAGAATGGCTGGCGACAAGCCAAGTAATCCGAATTAGCGCTGCCGGCGCCAAGCGAATAAATTTGTACGAGACGTGCGGACGGCAAAGTGTTAAACATTGTTTTCAATATGTAATTAAAAATGCTTTATTTTAAAAACGTCAACCCTGAGTAGTATTCAGACCGACGGACAGACGGACAGACAGACGAATAGAAAGACTCCACGAAAAAAGTATTAATGGTTTTGACGGGTCTCTAAAAAATTGACCTTCTATTGGTATATTAAGTGCATTAAATGGCATCGGACCTTCACTTACGCTTCAGAGTAACGAAAACTTTGTTTGTACCTTCCTTTGAACTGTATGATTATGTAGCTTTTCAGTCTCTTTACTTATATGATCAATAAGAGAATTCTTGTCAGTGAACTTCAGCTTAGCTGCTTTTCGCAGATGATTAACTTCTTACTCGCACATGTGTTTCGACTTGTCCGCATGCCGCTTAACATACGTTTTGTAAAAATTTTGATAGAAAGTCCTGTGGAACACAATAATGACGGCTTTATACGCGTTGCATTGATTTCGATCGTTGCGGTAGAGAACACTTGTGCGCCACTTGTTTCCAAACGGGGAATCCTGGATATGAAGACGTGTTAAGCCTTCACTTCAGCTCAGAGAGTCCATGAAGATTGATGGGAACTTTAATATTGTCTATGCTCAGAATTAACTGCCTAAAATAAAACGTTTGCGTTATAATAACGTATATTCTCTGAATTGAGAAATTGACTTTCAATTTTCGTTGCCCTCCTCTCTCCTTTGAATGAGATTTGGTGAGATTTTGCCAGATCCCTGCCACACCCCAAATTGAGCTCAAGTACTTAATGGACGTCCCCTACGCTGCTTTGCTGAGCGAGAAAGCCTCCGACCTCCATATTATGTAATGAGCCGTGGGAGTTCAGCACCTCGCCCTACTCGTCGTGGTTCCACTGTTCTTCAACCACTTTCCATGATATTCACAACATTAGCATGCGTTCAGCCGACCAGCTTCGCTGTTTCCCAGCTGCTCGTACCCAAGCGACTGACCATAACAACCTGCCCTTTGTCAGAATCTCTTGTGTCAGTGGATTTCCCATTTGCGACCCGTATCATAAACGGAATGATTCCCCATTCGTCTCTGCTCCGCCTGTATGCTGTCCTTACCGTTTGACGTGCCGCTAATCCACCAGAGGGCATTCAGTCTTCCAGTGGGCGGTGGGCAGTTTTTATTAGTTTTGTTCCGCAGTGAAATAATGGATCCACTTTTTATCAACATTCCTGTAGCTATAAATGGATGAGGAAACCGTGTCTAGAGCATAATGCAAAACACGGCAGATAGAATAAATAACGAGCTTGTTGTTGTTGTGGTCTTCAGTCCTGAGACTGGTTTCATGCAGCTCTCCATACTACTCTATCCTGTGCAAGCTTCTTCATCTCCCAGTACCCACTGCAACCTACATCCTTCTGAATATGCTTAGTGTATTCATCTATTGGTCTCCCTCTACGATTTTTACCCTCCACACTGCCCTCCAATGCTAAATTTGTGATCCCTTGATGCCTCAGGACATGTCCTACCAACTGATCCCTTCTTCTAGTCAAGTTGTGCCACAAACTTCTCTTCTCCCCAGTTCTATTCAATACCTCCTCATTAGTTATGTGATCTATCCATCTAATCTTCAGCATTCTTCTGTAGCACCATATTTCGAAAGCTTCTATTCTCTTCTTTCCATACTATTTATCGTCCATGTTTCACTTCCATACATGGCTACACTCCATACAAATACTTTCAGAAACGACTTCCTGACACTTAAATCTATACTCGATGCTAACAAATTTCTCTTCTTCAGAAACGCTTTCCTTGCCATTGCCAGTCTACATTTTATATCCTCTCCACTTCGACCATCATCAGTTATTTTGCTCCCCATACAGCGAAACTCCTTCACTACTTTAAGTGTCTCATTTCCTAATCTAATTCCCTCAGCATCGCCCGACTTAATTCGACTACATTCCATTATGCTCGTTTTGCTTTTGTTGATGTTCATCTTATATCCTCCTTTCAAGACCATCCGTTTAATTACTCTTCCAAGTCCTTTGCTGTCTCTGACAGAATTACAATGTCATCGATAAGATATAAAACCAGTTTATTGCAGGTATCTGCTATCCTCTCATCTCCTAACATCGATCATGTCGTCAATTAATTACAAGCCAACAGTAAGGAGATGTAAGGATGATAAACATATCATTTCACGTTACAAGAGAAGAAAGCTGTCATTCATTAAATTTGTATGAATTTTTTAAGTCTTGATTTTCTAAAATCACTGTTTCTACTTATAGTATAATGATGCAGGTGAACAATAGAACTGTGTTCCTGGAGCTGAAGCACTCGTCAAAATCATTGGAATCACGAAATTTTTAAAGTAAGCTGCGTATGCCATTCAAGATCAAAGCACAGTCAGCAAGTAAACAATACTGGCCGCTGACTCGTCATCATAGCCACCAGACATTCGTCATGCTATAAACTAATCAAATCAAATTTTACATCTACGTTTAAGTCACACAACACGGCGTTTCCCACATCTACGCTGTCCAGTCACTTTAATGCGACCACCCGTCAAAAGCCTGAATAACCACCTCTTGTAGCGCGGGACGTGCAGGAAGAGGGTCAGTCGTGGTCTGGAAGGTACTGACAGGAATCTGGAGCCGTGCCGACTCCACTGCCGTGCCCTGCGGCTCCATGTTTCTCGGTTTAGGAGACATGGCGCGAACGGCCCGATTTCTGTGGTCCCACAGATTCTTGACTGCGTTTAAATCCTAGCAGTTTGGTGGTCATGGGAGTGCGGTAAACTTACGTTGGTGATCTTCGAACTTTGCACGTACACTGGGAGCTGTGTGACGTACTGCGTTGACCTACTGGTAGTAGATGCTATCGTGCAGAGGAAAAACAAACTATATGTAGGGGTCCCCGATGGTAAATTCAAACTTGTTTTGATCTATTGTGCCCTCCAGAATGACGAGATAACTCAGGAACGCCGCGAAAACATTCTACAGATCACAACATTCCCTTCTCCCACCTCTCTCCAACCTTCCGGGCGTTGCAGCGTGTTTTCTTTCAGATATTTCACGCTGAAGACGCCAACTGCCATCTGTCCGGAGCAAGAAACGTGATTGATCTGAAAGGGCCACCTATCGCCGCTCACAGGGCGTCCGGTTGCGGTAGTGGTGTGCAAATTCCATCCTTACAAGCCGACGAGCAGCAGTCACCATGGGTGAATGAATCAGTCGCCTTCTGCGGAAGTTCATACACAGAAACGTTCGCTGATCGTCATTGAGGAGACACTGTTGGTGGACCCTTGGTTCTCCTGGGCGGACAGTTGCTCAACATTTGCACGTCTATTCGCCCGTACACATCTCCGCAGCCGTCGTTCTCCCCCTGTCATCTACGACTCGTGGTGCACCACAGTTACCTCAGCGCTGGTTTTGGATAGCGCCATTTTGTCATGCGCGGTATACATAGTGATAGACATCGCTGGGGTTCTGAAGCAGCTGAATGGGCTGAAAATAAATAAATCGCCAGGTCCTGATGGGAGTTCAATTCGGTTTTACAGAGAGTACTCTACTGCATTGGCTCCTTGCTTAGCTTGCATTTATCGCGAATCTCTTGCCCAACGTAAAGTCCCGAGCGAATGGATAAAAGCGCAGGTGACGCCTGTATAGAAGAAGGCTAGAAGGACGGATCCTCAAAATTACAGACCAATATCCTTAACATCAGTTTGTTGCAGGATCCTCGAACATATTCTGAGTTCGGATATAATGAATTTCCTTGAGACAGAAGTTGCTGTACATGCATCAGCACGGCTTTAGAAAGCATCGCTCCTGCGAAACGCAACTCACCCTTTTTTCACATGATATCTTGCGAACCATGGATGAAGGGTATCAGACGGATGCCATATTCCTTGACTTCCGGAAAGCGTTTGACTCGGTGCCCCACTGCAGACTCCTAACTAAGGTACGAGCATATCGGATTGGTTCCCAAGTATGTGAGTGGCTCGAAGACTTCTTAAGTAATAGAACCCAGTACGTTGCCCTCGATGGTGAGTGTTCATCGGAGGTGAGGGTATCATCTGGAGTGCCCAAGAGGAGTGTGGTAGGTCCGCTGTTGTTTTCTATCTACATAAATGATCTTTTGGATAGGGTGGATAGCAATGTGCGGCTGTTTGCTGATGATACTGTGGTGTGCGGGAAGGTGTCGTCGTTGAGTGGCTGTAGGAGGATACGAGATGACTTGGACAGGATTTGTGATTGGTGTAAAGAATGGCAATTAACTCTAAATTTAGATAAATGTAAATTAATGCAGGTGAATAGGAAAAAGAATCCTGTAATGTTTGAATACTCCATTAGTAGTGTAGCGCTTGACACAGCCACGTCGATTAAATATTTGGGCGTAACATTGCAGAGCGATATGAAGTGGGAAAAGCATATAAGGGCAGCTGTGGGGAAGGCGGATAGTCGTCTTCGGTTCGATGGTAGAATTTTGGGAAGATGTGGTTCAGCTGGGAAGGAGACCGCTTATAAAACACTGACACGACCTATTTTTGAGTACTGCTCGAGCGTTTGGGATCCCTATCAGGTCGGATTGAGGGAGGACATAGAAGCAATTCAGAGGTGGGCTGCTAGACTTGTTACTGGTAGGTTTGATCATCACGCGAGTGTTACGGAAATGCTTCAGGAACTCGTGTGGGAGTCTCTAGAGGAAAGGAGGCATTCTTTTCTTCAATCGCTACTGAGGAAATTTAGAGAACCAGCATTTGAGGCTGACTGCAGTACAATTTTAATGCCGCCAAATTACATTTCGCGGAAAGACCACAAAGATAAGATAAGAGAGATTAGGGCTCGTACAGAGGCATATAGGCAGTCATTTTTCCCTCGTTCTGTTTGCGAGTGGAACAGGGAGAGAAGATGCTAGTTGTTGTACGAGGTACCCTCCGCTACGCACCGTATGGGGGATTGCGGAGTATGTATGTAGATGTGAGGTAGACACTTTTATCACGGCGGTAAGTGAACAGTTTACAAGCTTAGCCGTTTTGGAAATGCTTCCATCCTAGACCCAAAACCCAATGATACGCTTTATATGCCCTCCACTGCTACTGCTGCCACCTGCCGTCTATGAGTGGTTCCTGCACGTTGACTTCGAAGATAAGCTGTGTCACATTAATGTGACTGGGCCGCGTATATCTGAGGGCATTTCACAGATTAATGGAATGTCCCTTGCCCCAAAGTAACCGGTTCAAATCCTGATGATGGATGATACTTTTGTCAATAGCAGTTTCCAGCACTGTGGAGCAAATAAGGTGAACTTCACTTCGCGACTGTTAGACAATAGCCGGCCGGAGTGACCGAGCGGTTCTGGGCGCTCCAGTCTGGAACCGCGTGACCGCTACGGTCGCAGGTTCGAATCCTGCTTCGAGCATGGATGTGTGTGATGTCTTTAGGTTAGTTAGGTTTAAGTAGTTCTAAGTTCTAGGGGACTTATGACCACAGCAGTTGAGTCCCATAGTGCTCAGAGCCATTTTTTTTATTAGACAATATTCTGGATGACTGTCATACGGCTCCACAGCATCACATGGAATGATGATATGTGATACTGTTGATGGCACTCAGTCTGCAGTGGGAGCGTTAAGCACGCTGGGCCCCTTGGTGCCACACGAGAGCACTCTCCTTCCTAGCATTTCCGCAGCCATGCATTACAATAAAACGCAGCGCTACGCCTAACATTCACTGCAGTTATTGGTACAGCACTCACGTCTCACTGTAGTCATGCACACGGCACTCACGTCTGTTTATCACTCTATACTCCATGAACAGCCATGAAAATGGTTCCCATTATTCATACTCTAAATAAGGACTGGGCACGAATTACAGCTTTTGCCCATTAAAACCTGGACTACTGGTTTCATTGACTGCTCAGAGTACTGTATGTACAAGTAACGCCAATACACCAAGACTTGTTTAAAATCTATGAATAATAAATATGTGACATTATTTCTTAGACACATTACTTTTGTTCTTCTTCAGTTAGAACGAAATTTGTTTACAAAATTCATTCATAATATACTTAACAGGATAAAATATACTCTACAACAACAACAACAACAACAACAACAACAAAATACGCACCACGAAGGAATTATCCGAATGCGACGAAAACGGTAAATGCTATGTACATGAACTGACAAACAAATGATCACAGTTTCAGAAAAATTTAATGATTTATTCAAGATAAAGAGATTGACAAATTGAGTAAGTCAATATTGCGTTGGTCCACCTCTGGCCTTTACGCGAGCAGTCATTTGGGTTGGCATTGGTTGATAGAGTTTTTTGATGTTTTCTTGAGGAATAAAGTACCAAATTCTGTCCAATTGGCGCGTTAGATTGTCAGAATGCCGAGGTGGTTGGAGGGTCCACCCGTAATGTCCCGAAGGTCCTCAGTTAGGGAGCGACGTGGCGACCTTCCTTGCAGAGGTAGGTTTTGGCAAGCATCAAGACAAGCAGTATAAGCTCTCGTCATGTGCGGGCGGGCATAATCTTACTAAAATGTAAGCCCTGGATGGCTTGCCATGAAGAGGAATTAAAACGAGCGTGGGATATCGTTGACGTACCGCTGTTCTCAAAGGGTGCGGTGGATGACAACGAAAGCGTATGCATGTAGTATCACAATTAAGCATGCGTATGCACGCCATAGATAAAGCAGTCCTCGAATAGGACGCTAAACTCGACAGAGATCGCTGATGTAGTGGTACCCATTTCTGCATGCTTTTCCGCGCCAACTTTTAGCATAAAGTTAGCGATATGAACTAGCGATCTCCAGAGCAAAACACTCAGCTGAAGGTGGCTGATCGGTTGTCAGCCGAAATATCGTGACAAGAAGCCGATGTATCCTGCTCCAATCCGGAAACTTTATGGAATAGTTTTTAGGCCGGGAAATTTTCAAGACTCACGAAGGCGTCATGCCGGAAGAAGTGGCCGTGCGGTTCTAGGCGCTGCAGTCTGGAACCGCGAGACCGCTGCGTTTGCAGGTTCGAATCCTGCCTCGGGCATGGATGTGTGTGATGTCCTTAGGTTAGTTAGGTTTACCTAGTTCTAATTTCTAGGGGACTAATGACCTCAGAAGTTGGGTCCCATAGTGCTCAGAGCCATTTGAACCATTTTTTGAAGGCGTCATGCTATGAAAAGAAATGGAACCCAAGACAGTCACTTCTGGTTTTCGGGCCGAATAGCAAGCGGTAATCAGGTCGGTATCCCATCGCTGTCCAGGTCATCTCCAGACACGTCCTCGCTGGTCATCGGGGCTCAGTTCGAAGCAGGACTCACCACTGAACACAATTCTACTCCAGACAAAAGATATTCCAGGCTGAAAAAGTATCTGGAGACGCCCTGGACAGCGATGGGATAGCAACCTGACTGTAGCCCGCCATACGGCCCACAGCCATCAGTCGCCATTGCTTTTCATAGCAGGACCCGTTTGGTTGGCATCCGCAGCACGCTCACAGCGCAGCAGTACGTCAACGATATTTTCGCCTCGTTTCGTTGCTCTTCATGGCAAGCCATCTAGGGCTTACATTTCAGAAAGATATTGCCCTCCCGCACACGGTGAGAGTTTACACTGCTTGTTTTCATGCTTGTCGAAACCTACCTTGGCCAGCGAAGTCGCCGGATCTCCCCGCAATTGTGAACGTTTCGAGCATTAAACTGCAGGGCCATCCAACCTCTCGGAATCCTGACGATCCAACGCGCCAATTAGGCAGAATTTGGCACGATATCCTCAGCACTTAAAGTAGTAAAGGAGTTTTGCTATTTGAGGACCAAAATAACTGATGATGGTCGAAGTACAGAGGATATAAAATGTAGACTGGCATTGGCAAGGAAAGCGAGAGAAGAGAAATTTGTGGCCTGAGACCCATGCTGTGCCAGTTCATGACGATTTGTGTTTCGGGGTTACTACGAACGCATAGGTCTTGAAACGTAACAGTCTAATTGAAATCTATTTAAACACGTAAATTTTAACAAAAAACAGTAATTTCTGACAGAAGTGTATGGAAATATGTACTTGTGAAAAAGTTACGAAGAAAATAATTACGAGGCAGTTAGATTAGGAAATGAGACACTTAAAGTAGTAAAGGAGTTTTATTACTTAGGGAGCAAAATAACTGATGATGGTCGAAGTAGAGAGGATATAAAATGTAGACTGGCAATGGCAAGGAAAGTGTTTCTGAAGAAGAGAAATTTGTTAACATCGGGTATTGATTTAAGTGTCAGTAAGTCGTTTCTGAAAGTATTTGTATGGAGTGTAACCATGTATGGAAGTGAAACATGGACGATTAATAGTTTAGAGAAGAAGAGAATAGAAGCTTTCGAATGTGGTGCTACAGAAGAATGCTGAAGATTAGATGGGTAGATCACATAACTAATGAGGAGGTATTGAATAGAATTGGGGAGAAGAGGAGTTTGTGGCACAACTTGACTAGAAAAAGGGATCGGTTGGTACGGCATATTCTGAGTCATCAAGGGATCGCCAATTTAGTATCGGAGGGCAGTGTGGAGGGTAAAAATCGTAGAGGGAGACCAAGGTATGTGTACACTAAACAGATTCAGAAGGATGTAGGTTGCAGTAGGTACTGGGAGATGCAGAAGCTTGCACACGATAGAGTTGCATGGAGAACTGCATCAAACCAGTCTCTGGACTGAAGACCACAACAACAACATCCTCAGCAAAACATCCAACAACTCCATCAGTCAATTCCAAGCCGAATAACTGCTTGCATAAGGACCACAGGTGGACCAATGCGTTATTAACTTCCCCAATTTGTGAAGCTTTTTCTATTGAATAAATCATTCAATTTTTTTTAAAAAAAACTGTAACCATTTGTTTGTCTGTACATGTACATCACATCTACCGATGTCCGTCCCACTTGGATTATTTCTTCGTGGTGCGTTGTATTTCTGTTTTTCTTAGAGTGTATGTGGAAACATTAAACGCATTTGAAAGCAGCTTGAAAGTTTGTTTCTTACTGTCAAGTCAATTCGTATCATAAATAACGCAAAGTCTTTTCACCATACGTTAGGGTTTGATACATAACGTCGTGAGGAACAACTTTCGTTAGAGACAAAATTTTGCTGACGTTTCGACTCGACGCTAGGCATTTATTATTATCGGTTTCCCCTGTGAGGGAGCAGGGTGTAAGCACTATGTGCCGTGCGTATGCTGTGTGTACTGCCGATAATCCAGTCATCTGTTCTGTGTGAAAGCAGCTAGGCTGAAAAAAATTAAAGTTTCTGATTCACTTCTAAAATATCTTTTTTTCACTTAGAGACACTCATCCTTACGTTATTTTGTTGAAAATTATCCTATCAATTTACTGGGGAAGGTATTATGCAGATCCAGCACAGCAGGTAGGCGCAGTAGTTCGGTGAAACCTCGTTGTCCCAGAGCCGGCAAATTCAATAAAAGACGATTAGCGTCGTCGGCATTTTTAAGCGAACATTTTGCCTCTAACGAAAGTTGTTCTCCATAACCTTATATATCACATCTGGACGTATGTGTGTGTGTTCTAAATAAATGACAAGTTAAATTGTTATTGATGGTGGACAAGTATTCAGTGACTGACATTGACATGCACGGTCACAAATTTGTTGCAAAGAGATTGTTCAAACGCGAAGACTGCATTGGCCACAGCACAATCGCGGGGCTTTTGGCATGTACACGACTGTTTGTAAAAAGTGAAGCACTCAGAAGCAAAGGTCTACAACAAGCCACGATAAAAACGCGTATAACAGTGGAATAAATAATTTACGTGGCAGATAGGTGGCGTGCACGTCGGCCCAAAAGCGCCCTCTTTTGTGTGACCGGACAGCTCAGTGTTACATATTTCTCAGTTGATGCGGAGACTTCATACGAAGTGGAAACGTGTAACCAAGTACCACTAAGCCTCGCAGACATCACAGGGTGGAATATCGGCATATGAGTGCATTCGAATGGGATAGAACTATTGGTCTCCGGAAGGGGGCTCTGTTGTCCCGTGACACTGCGGCTCGTACAGCACACGTTACTTCAAAAGTAAGGCGTATGCGGTACCAGTGGAGTGGAGAGGTCCGTCCAAGGCCCCGACAGGGTACTGGACGACACAATATGACTACAGCGCGAGATAACCGCCACCTTATCCGCTAGGCGGTAACGACGGAACAGCTACGTCCACAGTGCTGGTGCAACGTTGGAGCGCTGCAACGGATGTGGGGATGATTGCGTCCACGGTTCGACAACGTCTTCTGAAGGCTGGAGGCTGGACTGGTGCCACGCATGCCATTTCGTCGGCTTCCATAAACCAGTACCCACTAACGCCCCAGACTGCAATGACCACCCGCACGCTGACAGTGGCGTGCTGAGTGGCAAAATATAGTGTTTTCGGACGAGTCCCGCTACATCATGTCCTACAGTGAGGGCTGCATATGCGTTCCACGCCGCTGTGGTGAACGCAGTCGTGCAGAGCGTATTATTGAACGGCATAGCGGATAAACCCAAGTGTGACGGTTTGGGGAGCCATTGCCTGTAACACATGATCTCGCCTCCTATGTCTTGTGGGCAATCTGAACAGTTATCGCTACATAAGGGAAATTGCACAGCCCGAGGCACTGTCCCTCCTACAGGCCGTTCCACATGCCATATTTCAGCAGGACAACACCCAGCCGCATGTGACGAGGAATATGCAAGTCACCTACGAAGAACGGTGAGTATCACTGTTTCCCTGGTCTGCATGTTCGCCTGACATGTCGCCCATCGAATACGTATTGGATGTGGCCAGGCGGAAACTTGTTTGTTCAGATCATCCTGCAGCCATAGTTGATGCTTTGTGAACGGCAGAGTATTCCTCATCAGCATATCCAGGTGCTCTTTGATTCCATACCACGACGTCAAGCGGTTCTGGCTCTACTCCGTACCAAATTTCCACAGTCGCAGACCACGTACAGATCGACAATACTAACCATACACTGAAGCACCAAAGAAACTGGTATAGGCATGCGTATTCAAATACCGAGATATGTAAAAGGACAGAATACGGCACTGCCTATATAAGACAGCAAGTGTCTGGCGCAGTTGTTAGATCGGTTACAGCTGCTACAATGGCAGGTTACCAAGATGTAAGTGAGTTTGAAAATGTGGTTTAAGTCGGTGCACGAGCGATGGGATGCAGCATCTCTGAGGTAACGATGAAGTGGGGATTTTCCCGTACGACCACTTCACGAGTGTAACGTGAGTTTCAGAAATCCAGTAATACATCAACATCCTAACATCGCTGCGGCTGGAAAAAGATCCTACAAGAACGGAACCAACGACGACTGAAGAGAATCGACAACGTGACAGAAGTCCAACCCTTCTGCACATTGCTGCAGATTTCAGTGCTGGACCATCAACAAGTGTCAGCGTGCGAACCATTCAACGGAAAGTCATTGGTATGAGATTTCGGAGCCGAAGACCCACTCGTGTACCCTTGATGACTGGACGACACAAAGCTTTACTGTTCGAGTCGGTCCGTCAACACTAACATTGGACTGTTGATGACTGGAAACATGTTGCCTGGTCGGACGAGTCTCGTTTCAAATTGCATCGAGCGGATGGACGTGTGTGGGTATGGAGACAACTTCATGAAGCCATGGACCCTGCACATCGGCAGGGGACTGTTTAAGCTCGTGGAGGCCCTGTAATGGCGTGGGGCGTGTGCAGTTGGAGTGATATGGGACCCCTGACAGACGACAAGTGCGTAAGCATTCTGTCTGATGACTTGCATCCATTCATGTCCACTATGCATTCCGACAATTCCAGCAGGACAATGTGACACTCCACACGACCAGAATCGCTACAGCGTGGTTCCAGGAAAACTCTTCAGAGTTTAAACACTTCCGCTGGCCACCAAACTCCCCAAACGTGAACATTATTGAGCATATCTGGGATGCCTTGCAACGTGCTGCTCGGAAGAGGTCTCCAACCCTTCGTTCTCTCATGGATTTATGGACAGCCCTGCAGGATTCATGGTGTCAATTCCCTCCAGCACTACTTCAGACGTTGGTCGAGTCGGTGCCACGTCCTGTTGCAGCACTTCTGCGTGCTCGTGGGGCCTTACACGATGTTAGGCAGGTGTGCCAGTTTCTTTAGCTCTTCAGTATGCATGCAGTGTTACGTCCGTAACCGGTGCAACAAATTTCATTGTGATTACAGCTCGCGATGTTGGTGTTTCACTTTTTCCAAACAGTAGTATAGCAGCGTAGCTCCACTGAAGCTCTGCAGTCTTGTTTAATATCCAGCTATGCAAAAAACTCAAATTTCGAAACATGGCCAAGAAATTACAGATCTTCTGACGGGCGAGAGAGGACAACGAATGGCGCAAAGATGGCAACACTAAAGGTATTGGACTTACCGCTTAAGTTTTTATTGCTCTCAAAAACAAACTGACGCAATGCGAGATACGTCTGCTTAAATAGCGTCTTGCATTTATTAAACAGCAGCTGCGGGAGATGTTTGTCAGCATATTTCTAAATACCGTTTCATCTGCTCTGAAACTGATGCGACAAAGCAAGAATTAACATACAAATAAATCAGTTACTTTAAGTGTACATGTACACTATGTGATCAAAAGTATCCGGACACCTGGCTGAAAATGACTTATAAGTTCGTGGCGCTCTCCATCGGTAATGCTGGAATTCAATACGGTGTTGGCCCACCCTTAGCCTTGATGACAGCTTCCACTCTCGTAGGCATACGTTCAATCAGATGCTAGAAGATTCCTTGGGGAATGGAGCCCATTCTTCAAGGAGTGCTGCACTGAGGAGAGGTATCGATGTCGGTTGGTGAGGCCTAGCACGAAGTCGGCGTTCCAAAACATCCCTGAGGTGTTCTGTAGGATTCAGGTCAGGACTATGTGCAGGCCAGTCCATTACAGTGACATTATTGTCCTGTAACCACTCCGCCACAGGCCGTTCATTATGAACAGGTGCTCGATCATGTTGAAACATGCAATCGCCGTCCCCGAATCGCTCTTCAACAGTGGGAAGCAAGAAGGTGCTTAGGACATCAGTGTAGGCCTGTGCTGTGATATTGCCACGCAAAACAACAAGGGGTGAAAGCCCCCTCCATGAAAAACACGATCGCACCAAAACACCACCACCTCCGAATTTTACTGTTGGCACTATACACGCTGGCAGATGACATTCATCCGTCATTCGCCATACCCACACCCTGTCATCGGATCGCCACATTGTGTACCTTGATTCGTCACTCCACTTACGTTTTTCCACTGTTCAATCGTCCAATGTTTACCCTCCTTACACCAAACGAGGCATCGTTTGGCTTTTACAGGCGTGATATGTGGCTTGTAAGCAGCCACTCGACCATGAAATCCAAGTTTTCTCACTTCCCGTTTAACTGTCATAGTACTTGCAGTGGATCCTGATACAGTTTGGAATTCCTGTGTGATGTTCTGGATAGATGTTTGCCTATTACACATTACGACCCTCTTCAATTGTCAACGGTCTCTGACGGTCAACAGACGAGGTCGGCCTGTACGCTTTTGTGCTGTACATGTCCCTTCACCTTTCCATTTCACTATCACATCGGAAACAGTGGACTTAGGGATGTTTAGGAGTGTGGAAATCTCGCGTACAGACGTATGACACAAGTGACACCCAGTCACCTGACCACGTTCGAAGTCTGTGTGTTCCGCGGAGCGCCCCATTCTGCTCTCTCACGATATCTAATGACTACTGAGGTCTCTGATATGAAATACCTGGCAGTAGGTGGCAGCACGATGGCCCTAATATGAAAAACATATGTTTTTGGGGGTGCCAGGATACTTTTGATCACATAGTGCACCTTTAAAAGAACTGCACCTCTTCCAGATAAGCTTGTACGTTTCTTCTTATATCTGCTTCATCACTTTCGTTGACAATGAAAGACTGTGATACACGCCACAATTTTCACAGTAAATTCCATACAACAGGTGCGCAGATCTTCGCCGTAGACATGAGAGACAATGCACACTAAAGTATGAAAGTTAAAATCGTATATTTACTGCGATGAACTCACAACTTCTGGTACCTCAAACTTTTTCCACCGTTTTTGTTGAAACATGGTTGAGAATATTTCGGACGTCGTAACTGAAGTATAACGGATGAAAGTTGTATATTCAGTTGTACTAGATACCACCCATTGAAACAGTAGGAACAAAATGAAAAAAAATTTAAAATGTGCTTTGAACAATGCTTAAATCGCTTGAACTAAAATGGCAAATACATCACCTCCCTCTCGAGATTTAATTATGCGAAATATTTACAGAGGTTGGTGCATTATATAGCATATCCACTGGATTGAAACAACATTTCTTTTTCAACGCATCTGTAAGATATAAAACTCAAGAGAATATTCGAAACGTGAAAACAATCACTTGCACTGCGGCCGTGATCTACTCTGGAATAATGGTTTAAAATTGTTTCTAGAGAGCATATAACTGTACCTATACCATGAACATGAGTACTGAAAAAGAAATTTAACCAACCAACACTTGAAGATAAAAAATAACTCACTAATTAACGCATTCTGTTTGATTTGACTATTTACCACTGCTTCGTCATAATACAATCTAAAATTCCATTGTGTAACTTGATACAACACTTCTTTTTGATTGTTGAAATCTCACCTTTTATCTCGCGAGAAGCATCGTTTGGTACATGAATGAGAGGTTCTGTACTTCAACGTTCATATTTCGCACAGTCACATTAATACACTGAGCAGTTTCGTGCCAACTTTGATTTTACTTTAAAAATGAACCACTGCCTACCGTTTAGCTCCTGTAAAAAGAAATAGATAAGAAACCGGGACTTTCAAGGAGTATAGTAATGGCGAAAGAATTAGAGATCCAGGTGTGAAGTAATAAGCTTAAAAATTCTTAATGTAGCACAAATCTATCTGGAAGCTGCTCTCGACGAACATAAACATAAATACTGAACTCAATCACGCAACTCTCTGTACACACAAGTTTTAGTTTGTTTTTTATGCTTTTCTAGTTCCTAGAGAAATTCCTATGCCAAAGGACTATTTTGATTCATGATGTCAAGTGTCACATTAACTATCAAATGTTAGCCAATAAAGCAAATTTCCCATTACCTCAGTGGAAGAGAAATGGAGGCCAGAATTTCCCTTTTTTTCCTTGAAGTATTTTATGGTTGTATGGCGCAAAACACAGGCTTCTTTAGTCTCGGGCAAACATGTTTCGCCACTGCAGTGGTATCATTAATGGAAATTCTTTTTATTCTGAAATTAAAATGTTTTGTAGATTATTGCACCATCTGTTTTTACATTTGCATTTTGTCCACTTGGTTGTTCTCATCTGTTACGAAGCTTGTTGACAGTATTACATGTCGTCCAAAGCACTAATTTAAAGATTTTGAAGATGTCGCCTATTCTAATATCTAGAAAAGTGAGAATGTAAAAGGACTTAAATGAATAGTTTAGAAATTTGACTGCAGTAATTGGCGCAGTTAAGTTTGTCACTGAATCGAGTAATCTACTCGCGTATTTCCTTGATAATGACGTTTCGCTGCTGGAGAATTTAGGGCTGAAATCTTCGTGTATTATTCCGTGTTAAGAGTTGTGCCATTGCTAATTGTTGGACAGGGAGCGTGGTTGATGATAGATGAATGTACATCAAACATTCAACGCCACTGACATTCAAAGTACTTACATATTTCACACTTACGCAATACATCCACGTATGTCACCACTTACGAAATTCTCTGTACACCATGCTGGAATACTGTTGGCCACTCTAAAGCATTTAACAGGCTGGATTAACGGACGAGATCGAGAAGATACGAGCGAGTTCTGGCGGTTTTGATTAATCGGTACGAGACCATCACAAAACTTACACATGGTCTCTACTAAAATTTGCGATCCAAGGTGAGTTAACAAGATATTAATTATTTTAAAGAGACCAAGAGTTACTGGTTTTAAATATTTCTAAAAATATCGATAGCTGTATGTCACTTTATTAAGTGCATTGAGCATGACCTGAAGTCTCGGTCATACTTCAGATCTTGGTCAAGCACAGAAAACGACAATGAATACTCGGGGCGGGCGCAATACTGTGAATGGCAGAGACTACAGTTTCTGTACATTTCGCACAGCAAGGACGCCTATCTATCCTAGTCAAAATTCTGAAATTGTATGATCATGGTATTTACGCGAGATGTATGCGGAAGAAATTAATATCTTTTTGAAAATAATGTTTTGGCACAATAGTTCTACGTCACTTTATTAGAAGTATCAATATCGCCCCTAAAAACAGACAATGCTCAGGCATACAAAACAAAACTATTTATAGGACGTGCGCTCAGTCATGGTCACTTATATCTAGTTCGATGTTATACATTAAGTGTATCAAAATTACGGAATGCAGCAAAGTACCAGAGTTATACGATAGCATTTCTTGACCTGGAGAAGCACAATCGTAATATACGAATCGGGTACTTCCTGCATTCCATAATTTGGAATCATTTGATGCATGACGTTGGTCTATGTATAAAGGATCACAATAGGACGGATGTCCTGTAGTTATTATAGTTTTTAGGGCTCCGCGCCGTAATTTTTAAAATAGAACCGTTGTAGGATCGTTTTGTTGTCTATCTGTCAGTCTATCCGTTTGTCCGACTGTTAAAAGCCTTTTTCTCATGAGCAATTAGACGCATCAGGTTCAAATTTACGTCACATTTTAAGGTCTCTGGTTCATTAGAGGTGTGAAAATTTTAAGCTTCTAATTCAGTTCAGTCAAATTATCGTTTGTGTCTCATATTTTGATACTTAGAAAACTCACTCATCAAAACCTATACGGTAGTTCCCTTTGACCTAGAATCATGGAATTTGGCTATGTTTCACAATGCCATTAAAGGAAAAAATTCGAAAATTCTTACTTTGTTGTTACATAATACGAAAAAATATTTTTGACCTTTATTTATGCGTCTGTCTGTTCGTCTGTTGCCTCCGTTTCTCTCTGGAACAGTTTGATATATCGAGTTCAAATTTATGTCACATATTAAGTTCTATAGTCCCTTGGCGGTGAGCAAATTTCAAGGTTCTAAGCCAATGTAATCAAAAGATGGTGCCATTTATGTCATATATTTTGATACTCGAAAACCCACTCACCAAAACCTATAGGGTACTTCCTGTTGACTTCGAATCATGAAATTTGGCTAGAAGCAAGGTTTCCCAGTGCAAGTAAAGGGAAATATCTGCAATTGTTAATTTGTAATTACATTACAGGAAAAAATATTTATTTGTCACTTGTTATCCGACTTTAACTTTGAAATTAAAACATTCTCGATAGTCTCGGACCCTGGGGCCGATATTTTGCCAGTGTCAATGTCGACAACACACAAAAATCGAAAATATCCTCTATTTCTGGACTGGATAAACTGCCGCTATATAATTAACTCTGTACGGAACCCTCAGTGTGCGAGTACTACTCGCACCTGGTCAATTTTTATGCCTATTTTGAGTGAATAGGTGCTTTTAATAAAGATTCGTAGAACTACTGCACCAAAACATGATTTTCTAAGAGATCTTAATTTATTCCGCATACATTTCGTGGGAAAACCGTGATCGACAGGCGTTCTTACAGTGCGACAGGATCGAAAATGCAGCGTCCGACACACATCGTGTAACGAGTACCAACGTAAATACGGCGGCAGGATTATTGTGTACGTCAAATAAAATTCACACGCTCGTGAAGGAAGTACAGCTGGTACACTTCTTCAGTCACTCCACTCGAACCACTTGGCAAATGCGAGGCCCGGGCGACTCACCGACGGCGGTGAAGGCGCCCCAGAACCTGGTGAAGGGCACGAGGTAGTCCCAGCAGGCGGCGCAGCGCGACTCCCGGTACGGCGACATGCCTGCGGCTCGCACCTCACATGTCGCGGCCGTCGCGCGCAGCTGTCGCGGTCGCACTGGCCGGCGCGGCGGCGGGCGGAGCGCGCCGCGGCTCAGCCGGGCCACGTGCCGCGGGGCTGTGCGCGCGCGCGCCGAGCCGCTCGGGCCACGTGCCCGCGCTGCGCGCCAAATACACCGGCCTCCCTAGCCGCTGCACAGCAGTTCCGTCCTTGAGACAAGACTACCTGCCCTTTGTTTGCTTTATCGTATGACAAACTCCTAGTCAAAGCCTTGAAGATACAAGGGATGTCAATCACAGAGATGGGAAAAACCGACCGGTTAAAACCGATACTGGTTGAGCCGTGGTAAAAATTGCTGTTTTGAAGAGCGCGCCGCAGCGCGTTGTGTGAAGTACGAGGTGCATTCAAGTTCTAAGGCCTCCGATTTTTTTTCTAATTAACTACTCACCCGAAATCGATGAAACTGGCGTTACTTCTCGACGTAATCGCCCTGCAGACGTACACATTTTTCACAACGCTGAAGCCATGATTCCATGGCAGCGGCGAAGGCTTCTTTAGGAATCTGTTTTGACCACTGGAAAATCGCTGAGGCAATAGCAGCACGGCTGGTGAATGTGCGCGGCCACGGAGAGTGTCTTTCATTCTTGGAAAAAGCCAAAAGTCACTAGGAGCCAGGTCAGGTGAGTATGGAGCATGAGGAATCACTTCAAAGTTGTTATCACGAAGAAACTGTTGCGTAACGTTAGCTCGATATGCGGGTGCGTTGTCTTGGTGAAACAGCACACGCGCAGCCCTTCCCGGACGTTTTTGTTGCAGTGCAGGAAGGAATTTGTTCTTCAAAACATTTTCGTAGGATGCGCCTGTTACCGTAGTGCCCTTTGGAACGCAATGGGTAAGGATTACGCCCTCGCTGTCCCAGAACATGGACACTATCATTTTTTCAGCACTGGCGGTTACCCGAAATTTTTTGGTGGCGGTGAATCTGTGTGCTTGCATTGAGCTGACTGGCGCTTTGTTTATGGATTGAAAAATGGCATCCACGTCTCATCCATTGTCACAACCGACGAAAAGAAAGTCCCATTCATGCTGTCGTTGCGCGTCAACATTGCTTGGCTACATGCCACACGGGCAGCCACGTGGTCGTCCGTCAGCATTCGTGGCACCCACCTGGATGACACTTTTCGCATTTTCAGGTCGTCATGATGGATTGTGTGCACAGAACCCACAGAAATGCCAACTCTGGAGGCGATCTGTTCAACAGTCATTCGGCGATCCCCCAAAACAATTCTCTCCACTTTCTCGATCATGTCGTCAGACTGGCTTGTGCGAGCCCGAGGTTGTTTCGGTTTGTTGTCACACAATGTTCTGCCTTCATTAAACTGTTGCACCCACGAACGCACTTTCGACACATCCATAACTCCATCACCACATGTCTCCTTCAACTGTCGATGAATTTCAATTGGTTTCACACCACGCAAATTCAGAAAACGAAAGACTGCATGCTGTTCAAGTAAGGAAAACGCCGCCATTTAAGTATTTAAAACAGTTCTCATTCTCGTCGCTGGTGGTAAAATTCCACCTGCCGTACGGTGCTGCCATATCTGGGACGTATTGACAATGAATGCGGCCTCCTTTTAAAACAATGCGTATGTTTCTATCTCTTTCCAGTCCGGAGAAAAAAAATCGAAGGCCTTAGAACTTGAATGCACCTCGTAGTCGCCCTCCGTTTCTGGAGGTGGCGCCGGTGTGGCAGTCGCAACTTTGGTGTCTCCCTCCGGTGGGAAAGGGGAAAGGTTGCCTGTTCACGTGCATTTAAGCGGCGCTATGAGCTCGCCTGTTCCCCCTTTCAGTGTCTCTGCACTTCCTCCAGCCTTGTCTTCCCTCTTCATCTCCTGCCCCATCCTCTCTGACCTCGGCAGGTCCTACCTGGCAGTTTTATTCTTCGTCGTGTGTGCTCCAAGTGTGTTTTAAGTGTGTTGTTCCGGAGTATTTTTAATACTGTGGCCGATTTTTAACCTGTGCATGCGCATTCAGTGTCTTCTCTGTGTTTTAAGAATCGCCAACTGTGTGTTTTCTTTTTTTAACTTTCTGGTGACTTTTTTTAACCGTCCCCATGAATGTCTCCATGTCAGTGTATTTTTACCTCCATTTTCTCCCCTTACTCTTGTTTTCGTTGTCTTGTCACTCGGCTGAAGAGCGGCGGATTGTGCTGCTGTCATGAAATCACATAAGGAAAACAAACTCGCCTGTTTGTCAGTTTGGGTGAGCCTGGAATCAGTCTGGGGTCAGTCTCTCATCCGAATTTGTGGCGCAGTGAGAGAACTCAACGAGTGGTCGCCCGGTCAGTGGCTTAGTTCGTGCATCTGAGTCTGTGCGTTAGGCCGCCAGTCTGCTCGAGTTGCTCAGGCAACGGTCGATCGGTTGGTCGGTCGCGCACTGAGACACAAGATGACTTGTCCGCCTTGAGCGTCGGCGCGTGTGAGGTCGCCACTTGAGTCCAGTGGGCTGCGCCAATTAGCGAGAGGTAGTGGCTTCGCGGCCGACACGAGAGCAACAGGAGTCAATCCACGACATCGGTCTGGCCGGTGCGAGCTGCGACGCAGTCAGACGGGAGATCGGCGCGCCTTCCTGCGTCCGTTGAAGCGGCTGGCAGCGGACGGTTTGGGAGAGCGTTTTTGGGGATGCTATGCCAGGTCTTCGCCAGAAATCGCACCTTATTAGAATCTAAGTGATTGGTGATATGTTGTTTCATTTACTTGTTAAATTCTACTTGTTTTCTTGGTGAGGTCACCTGTTTTGGGGTCGTCCCACCATTCTTCTCCGTTTGCCCACCCGCAGGAAGGTGGTTATTTATGAATTGAGTGGTCCGTTTTCCCCTTGTGGAGTAGGTGCAGGTCAGAGTAACCTGCGATTCGGGCTGTTCGGTAATCTCCCTATCAATCTGCCGTACTTTAATAGCTGCCTCTGTCATGTTTGTCGGATTCGGTGTGTTAACGAATTTATTGCTTGAAGTGTAACGGCCTAATTCCTAAAATATGTTTTTATCTTGCCTATCATCTTGAGAGGCGGTATATGTGTACTGTAGAGCATGTTTGGACAACCTTCTATAATTTTATGTAAGACTGCATTTCACGGGCTTTATTTAAATGGTTAGTTGCCACCCTTCCACCGTAAGACTTTTCTTAGAATTAAAATCAATTTGCACCTACGGTGGCATGTTAATCTTTTAATTTTAGTGTTTTGTACCATTTCCATCCATCCTACGGGGTGCATAGTTAAAACTTTTACTTTAAGGTAATCTGGTGTGTTGCAGATTTGCACCTGTGTAGTCTTTCAGAGGTTGTTGTGAGCGGTAGTGACTACGACCGTTCCAAAAGGCAGCGGCAAGGTTCTCAGCCCGAAAGCACATACTGTAAAAAAATTGTTCTTTCTGCCTCTGAATAAATTGTAACTTGATATTTAGAGGGCTCTTTCTGCTTATAATTTTAAATCTGTTTCTTTAAAAGAAGGCTTTTAGGAATAAAACTCACATTTGTTAAAAGCAATTTCATTTTGATTTCATCAGTTACTCCCTGGCAACTACTTCCACGCTCACATAGTGTGATTAAATGTGTTAATGTTCTTGATGAATCGCTAGTAAAAAAAGCAAATTCTTAAGAAAAGGTTTTGAAAGTAAATTCACGGTTCATTTTAGTTCTGAATAACTGGTAACTTTCGGTATTTGTTTGGTCTCGGTTATAACAGTTGAAACGTCCCCTTTGAAAAATTATACATGACTGTGCTTAAACTGACACACAATATTTTTAGCACAACGCAATCTGACTTTGAAAAATCCCTACAAAAGAATGGCCATGACTAACATTAACCTATACGTTTCACAAATCACTTACCTCACGAAAATCTTCGTTACTCGAACTATTGCATGAGCGCCACTACTGCCAGCTAAATAAAATATTCAAACTACTGAAGGCACTAACTACTGATAGGCACAGTTAGTAAATGAAAGATTTTGATAGAGAACAAACAATGTATTTACCTTAATAGTGTTCAAAGGTAATAATATATAGCAGTTCATGACATCCAGTCTTACAAATGTACTGTCTCTGACGGACATACTCTCAAAATTCCGCCATCTCTCTCCCCACATCCACCACTGCCACCACTGCTGGCGGCTCACCTCCAACTGCACAACGCTACGTGCTGTTAACATCCAGCTGCCCAACACTACAATGGCAGACAACAATGCAAACTAGCCACAGACTGCACACAGCACAGCCAGTGATTTTCATACAGAGCACTACGTGGCGTTACCAATATAAAAACCTAAACAGCCTACTTACATAGCCCCCATGCTCCCCACAAAAAATTTTAAAAATTGTTTTGGGCACTAGCCAATACATATTTGTTAAATTTTTTTCACAATTACAATAACAAAGAAATCATATGCACACACTTACTGATACAATGTTGGTCAAAAGGTAAAATTTTCTCACAGTCCATAAAGACAGTCCTGACCATTCATCACAGTAAAATGGCAGTTTTTTTTTTCTCAAAGTCTGAGCAGTAAAAGACAATGCACACGGAAGTAGTGGATTTCAATGCAGTCTTGAAGAAGTAGTGTTGTCCTTCCAACAGAAAGACAGTGCTGACTCTTGACATGCAGACAGGTAATGGGCCATAACAGACCAAACCCACTGCAGAGTCAGTCGAAGTTTTGAAGAATATTGGTAGGTAGGTCGTCACAGAGCGGACCCACTGTAGTCCTGGTAGAGATTACGGTAGTGGTGGGCCACCAGAGGTGCAGACCCACTGCAGTCCTTGTAGAAATAATGGTACTGGTGGGCCATCAAAGATGCAGACCCACTGTAGTCCTTGTAGAGACGGCCAGCAGCCATCTGTTGCGACTGTGCAGGTGCACAATCACCATCGGAGAGTCTTGCGGACAATATAGCAATTCCATAAACCACCACTTGTGCTCTCACAAAGTTTTTGGAATTGTCCTTAGAACCAGCAATGCTGTTAACCAGTCCCTTGCTGAATTATCAACACACATGCACACTAACGGTCCCAACTTCTCACATATTGTCCATATACCATGACCAACAGAAACGTGTGCAGTGCAATGTGACTTACAAGTTACTTAATTTGATGAACTGGTTTCAATTAGAATTGTATAACAAAAGAATACAATAACAAAGGTACAAAATACATCATTAAAGAACATAACAATACAGATAACATTTGTAGTAAAACAGGCTTTACAAAAGAATAGAAATAAACAGATACATCAGTGTTACAGGAATTATGACATAAGTAAATATACAAAATAATGAGAATAGTTTTCGCAACATTAATTTCACATACGAGCATTGAAACAGAACAGAATTAATAATGTCTAAACATCTTTACAAAGTAAATAACATATTATTAATGCAAATTATATTTGAGGATAACAGTATTCCTCTTCATAGTGAATGTAGCTTAGTACTAGAAAAATTCTACAACATAAATCTTAGTAGCTAAACACATAAAGACAGGAAAAACACAAATACACAAGAGTACACAAACACATAGCAGAATAACACAGAAGGAAAGGACAGGGTTTGTTTTCAGTGTAACATTTGGTACTGCAGTCCAACCCAAAACTTCATTCCATAGATCTTATTTCAACATTTGTTTCCACCAAAAAAAATCCTAACCAAGCACGCTTTCTGTATTTATATGTTCACATATTTCTTACCTCATTATTTATTTTCCATTATCTTACCTCATCATTTATTTCCAAGAAAATCCTACCTATACCTGCTTTCTTTAATTTTTTCGTATAAATTCTCAATGCATTTCTTCCAATTCATCGCAACTCGTTCTCTTATATAGTCTACCCCCTCTTAAGCTAACTTCAATCTACTGAGCTCAGATGCTAAACTAAGGGACGAGGCAATGCAGCAGCACAAAACAATTAATACAAACAGCAATGAAAAAATGGAAATTGTCAAAGCAAGCAGCAGCAAATCTAAATTAGCAGAGCAAATGCAACATTACAACTAATATGAGCCAATGTGCAGCAACAAGAAAAATAAATCAGTAGTAAAACTGGCTTAACAGAGTAATACAAAGTGACATTCAGTAGCACTATGTATGGCAAACAGCAGCAGATAATGCTATAACTAATACCTAAATATGGCAAAGCTCAAGCAGAAAAAATATTACACTAAAGACAACAATGCAGATAAGGGAAATGTCTATTCACGTCTTAATGTCTATGTAATTAAAGTGGTGCACCACAAAAACTAATTCTACAAAAATTACCAAGTACTTGAAAAGAAAATTATATATGCAGTTACTGTTATTAGTCCCTTCTTACTGTTCTTTCCATTTAGAGCTCCTTTTTCGAAGAATGTGGATCATAAAATAATTATTTAATAGATCTGTTGACAGAAAGTGTTCACATTAGCAAATGTATTTAAGTTTATTTTATAAAACCAATGCTGCAACACAGCTGGAAAACAGATGTCAAATGAAATAAGCAATTACGCAAACCAAAGCATAACAACATCATTCAATAGCTATGTGGCATTTCGTGAGTCAGTAGCTCTCAACTCTCATAGAAAGACACTTGTCATAATTAGGTTTGCAGATGTAAGAATATTTCCCATCAATTCATAAGCATTTCAGTAAGTAGCACAAAGTACGATATGTTTCCAAGTAATGAGCGTGTCGTATTTGCGATGCTTTCTACAATGGAGTGTCAATAGCGAGGTTAATGGTCTCTTTTTTTTCCACCTAATGGCTTTTTCTCCAGGCGACTCGCACAGCTGGTCGCCCATAACGCATTACGCCAAGGTCACTTAGCACTCTTACAGAAATATTTACGACACCAGTTTGCACTACAGTGACAGTCTCATATAAAAATTTCACAGGTCGAGAATTCGCGTTACAAATGTGTAGAAACAAAATCCTATAAATATAACAGTGTCCAAAAAATTTTCGTCTGCATTGTGATACATTCACGCATTTACACACATTTCATAACTCTTAAAGTACGATTCTTGGTTTCCAACATCCTTTTTCGCAAGTCAGAGTCCCTAACCATTAGCATCAGCTTATTGATCATAAACGTAACTCAACAGCATAATACACATTTTCGTCGTAATAATAACATCATAGCACCTCAGTCAAATTTCAAAATCATCGTAGCTTCCTCCAATAATGTCAAAACCTAAAAAAAATTCTCTGCTCATTTCAATAGAGTTATCTACCTCAAACGTACTTTAAAAGTCATGATCCCATACCAAATACATCATTCAAAGCTCTCATAGTATCACAATGGTTCCGAAAAAATATGAACAGTTCATAAAGTACAGACAAAATGCAGTTTCATAAGTGTGAAGTTATCCAACTGTGTAATTGTGTAAACATGTGTCACTGATGTAGTAAAACAGATGTTTGTCTCTCAGTTAAATGGTCAAATAGCTGTGTAATTTATGTCTTAGAGAAATATGGTACTGATGTGTAAAGTTGTATAACCAAATACCATATTAGCTAGGGCTCCTTGTGCTTGCCAGACACATGGTACACAAAGTAAGCGTGTACCCCCCTGAGGATTAATGTAATTATACCCTCAGGTGTTACAGATTACAGCAATGGAATGAAGTGTATCACGGAAAACTTTCTTTGTAATTCAAAAATCTTTAAAAATAAATGTTTTAAGTACAAAATTAATCACTCAAATGCGTGTCCTGTAGCGCTGAATGTGCGTCTGTCTTGTTGTAAGATAATTCTGTGGAAGTGTCGCAGTTATCGTCCTCCGAAAGCTAAGTTCTGCAGAAGTCAATGTACTTACCTCATGATAAACAAAAGTGAAATGCTTTGCGTATAGATATCTTACTTATTACGCTTATTGCCGTGATGAAGAAAGTACTGTGCTGTAACATATTGTTGTGCTACGGAAAAGGCTGTCTCATTGTAACTATACCACGAAAGTTACTACTAAAACATGTTTTCCTTTCCAGAAGAATTCAGAAAAACTGTGCAGACATAAAACAGAAACACCGCAAAAGCAACATTGTAAATTGTCACTCATTAATAGCGTCGTGATAAAATCGTGTAGCTTTCACATAAACTAACCACTGTGTCATCTGGTATCTCACAGAAAGTACTTTAAATCCAGAATGTATTTTCAAGTAAACCAAAATGTTACATTAAAATCTCATTAGCAGTACCAGTATATGTTCTAAGTATGTAAGCCTGATAGTCGTTACGTAATCGTGCAACTAACAAGCAAGAATGTACAAATAACAACACTGTGTCGTTTGTTCACTATAACAATGCATTCGTAATTTCTGTTTAAAAATGTTCCCTAGGTTCTAGACTGGATAGTTAACTTCAAAACATTGTTGCATGTTAACAGTTTCTCAGTGTGACAAAGTAGCGTGAAGTGAAAAGTTTTATGGCAAAGACTAAGTTAAAAAACAGATTATCTTTCAATAAACGGTTTTACATGTGAAATGTGATGTAAACCTTTACTCTTCCTAGTACGCAGAGTTTCAACTTCAACGCAATTATCATGTGGTATACGTCGGATTCTGTAAGGTCCATTGTGAATTAGAAGGAATTTGTGACTAAAGTGTTTCTTCTTATGTGACAATGAATGCGCTTTAATGAGAACTTTCTGACCAATATATAATTTCTTTGCATTTGCTTTACCGTGTAGTTTTCTCCTTTTGTCTGCTGCAGATTTTATATTTTTAATAGCCAAATCAATTATGCCTTTGTGTCGAAGTTTACGTGTATTCGGGAAAGGTACAAACTCTCTGATTCTGTTCGGTGGTTCTTCATACTTCAGTTCAAGAATAGGTGGTAAAGCAGTGGAGTCATGAGGCATTTCATTCAGCACGTTTTGAAATAACTGTAAATATCTGTCCCAATACTGATGCTTTCTGTGACAATAAAGTCTGCAAAGCTTAATGATTTCTTTCATAATCGGTTCAGACGGGTTACAATGTGGTGAGTACAATGAAATAAAAACAGGTTTGATTTTATGGTTCCGAAGCATGCGTGACCAAACTGCAGATCTGAATTGCGGTCCGTTATCTGAAATGATTTTAGCAATGTGGCCAACTTCACGTAAGAAATTTTTAACAAAGGCGTTGGATACAGACCGTCCAGTGGTTTTATGTAACGGAGTGAAAGAAACAAATTTTGAAGAAGTTCAACAGCGACTAGAACGTACGAAAATCCATTAGATGTTCTGACAAGGGGTCCCAAGAGATCAACAGCAGCAAATTCTTTTAATTTAGAAGGAATGATAGGAAACAACGGAGCACGATGTGAGACAGTAGATGGTTTAGCCTTTTGACAAAGTTTACAAATAGACAAGACTCTTCGAATTCTCTTTTCCATATTGTTAAAATAACAAGTCGTCCGAAGAATATGATAACATTTTCGTGGACCAAAATGTGCATAGCTGAAATGAATGTACCAAATGAGCTTATTAACAAAATAGTCAGGAATGCAAAGTACCCATAGCTTGTCATCAACTGTGCAGCGTTTGAACAGTATGTTGTTTCTAACCAGATAATAATGCCGAATCTGTGTGTGTGTCTTTTCATGCCATTTACTTTTGATGTCTTTCCAAATCGGATCTTTATCTTGTTCACGAGCAATGTCCTTTAAAGATGTGGTGATGAAGTTTTCAAAGGTGACTTTCTGAATGTAAAGAATACTGAAATTTTTCTCGAGGTTGCCTTCTGTGTTACTTTTCTCAAGCCCAGCCGGTGAGCGTGACAGTGCGTCCGCAACAATATTCTCCTTGCCGGGAATGTAGACTATTGTGAAGTGGAATTCTTGCAGAAACAATGCCCAACGTTTTAACCTGTCATGATTTAATTTTGAAGACATAAGAAATTGTAATGAACGATGATCACTGTATACTTTTACGTGCTTACCAGAGAGAAAGAAACGGAATTTGTTAAATGCCCAAACGATAGCTAAAGCTTCTAATTCAGCAGCGGAATAATTTTTTTTCAGGTTTTGTTAGCACTCGGTAAGCAAAATAAATGGTTTTCTGAACAGTAGTGTCATTTTCTATGGCTTCTTGAAATAAATGGGCACCAAGACCGACTTTAGAAGAATCCGTGCTAAGGCAGAAATCTTGTGACAGATCTGGATGAGCTAGTATTGGCGCGTTAAGTAACGCTTCTTTCAAAGAATTGAATTCCAACTGTGCTTGTTCGTCCCAGTTCCAAATAGTATTTTGCCAGTGAGAGAACAAAGTTTTGGTGTAACTAGAATTTGAATATTCAGAAAACGACGGTAAAAATTAACGAGACCTAGAAAACTGCGGACTTGTTTTTTTGTGGATGGAACTGGAATGGCTCTGATTGTTTCTAACTTTTCAGGATCCGGCTGAATGCCTCCAGAAGAAATAATATGTCCCAAAAACTTCACCTTTGTCCTACCGAATTCAGACTTTTCCAAGTTAACTGTAATTCCAGATTCTGCAAAAAAATGTAACACGCTGTTGAGGATGCGATTGTGTTGTTCCCATGAGGCTTCTGCTATCAGAATATCGTCCACATATAAGGTGATGTGACGTTTTAAGAACTCAGGTAATATGGAATTTAGCCCACGAATGAATGCTGCCGAAGAAATGTTCAAACCAAAAGGAAGTTTCCGAAACTGATAACAAACGCCGAAACAAAGGAAAGCTGTGTATTTTTTACATTCTGGATGAAGTTCGATCTGATAAAAGCTGGGTCTGAGATCAATAGAAGACAACACTTTTACACCATTAAAATTTTGAAGAAGTTCTTCCAACGTTTGCGGCCTGTCTGTTTCAGGAATGATGATAGTATTGATTTGTCTCGAATCTAAGACAAGCCTGATCGATCCATTTTTCTTCTCAACAACATGTAATGGATTGTTGTATGAGCTTACTGCAGGCTCAATAATACCCTCGTCAAGCACAGATTGTATTTCTGTTCTAACACGGTCCCTGTAATGTGCCGGAATTACGTACGGTCTAACACAAAATTTAGAATGCTCACGAACACGAAATTGGTATTGAAATCCCTTGATTGTTCCTGTTTTGTGAGTAGAAACTGTGGAATGTGCTTGTAAAATCTCGAAAAGGTCTTGCCTATCAGTGTCACTACAATTCTCAATTGTTTGAATTTTATTCTGAATTAACTTATTAGTATCAAATGCGCCGTCGATATCATCCCTGTCAGTACTTGCAGAGTGATTGTTAGTGTCAAGTTCCGTCGAAAATTCCGAACTGTTGTCTAACAGGAGGTAAAGCCGATTAATTTCTTCGTCATGGTTTGAGAGCCAATCTTCAAATTTCAAAGCTATTGACTTACCTTCTTTCTCTAAACTTATTTCACCATCGTGAAAGTTTAAGATTGCTTTGTATTCATTCAAAAAGTCTACTCCCAATATAATTTCCGTCGACAATAATGGAACAATATTAAAGTTCATAGAGAAGCTGTGGCTTTGACAAAAGAATTCTAAGTTGGTTTGTTGGCGTACATCTACACTTTTTCCAAAGATTGCACCTTGTAATTTAATCTTACGTAACGCAAGTGTGGGGCAATCGTTCGATTTGCTGCATTCGCTAAAGGCTGTTTCACTAATTACTGAAATGGGACTGCCAGAGTCAAGTACTGCCGTAAATTTTACGTCATTTACTGTAATGTGAATCACAGGATATGCAATGTTGTTATGTTTTACGTCATGTTCCTGGAGTAAGATGTCCCTAATGTCTTCCATTTTTACGTAATTACTAGCTACGGCAGCTGCATCGTCAGTTTCATAAGTACGTTTTGTGGCTGCCAGTGGTATGAGTCATTGCCTATTGTCTCTTTGATGGCGCGCGTCGTTATTGGGATTTGGAGACCTAACTTCTACAAATTCACCTTGTCAAGAGGGCCCTGCCCTGTTTGAATCCCGCCAGTTCTGATGCAATTCAGGTCAGTCGTTACGATCATATTGTGTGTCGTCATGTCGGTTGATTCCATAGTTTCTTTCTTGTCGGTCACGTGGTGGAGAATTTCTCCCTGAATCATAACTGCGCACTGGACCGTTGTGTCTATTCTGTCTCCCTTGATAATAATTATTTTGGTTCCCATATTGTCTCTTTCTCTGATTGTCTCTGTGATAGTCACTACCACGGAGAGGTGATCTTTCCCTGTAACTATTACTACTCTGCCAACGGTTGTCATACGGGTGGTGTCTGTTTTGGTCACGATTTGTGTTGTGAGAATAGCCTTGTCGTGTCCAGTTATTATTTCTTTCATCGCGGAATTGCGACGGATGTGACCTGTAATTCTTGTGTTCCTGTTTTCGCGTTCCGCGATTGTCAGTGTCAATTTCCAGTTCTTGTAACAGTCACTGAAAAGCTTCAATGTCGTCTTTGCAACGTCCTGCCAAAATAATATGTCGTAAATGTTCAGGTAATTTGATTAAGCAAACGCGGATGAGTTCTGAGGGGCTGTATGGGTTTGACAGGTACTGTTTCTTGTGCAACATGTCTTCAAAATATTTCACAAGACTGGAAAATTCAGATTGTTCGAAATGTTTCATCATTATGATGCTATGTTTTACTCGGTCTTGTGTAGCTTGAGACCAATATGCTGAGAGGAAGGCATGATAAAATTCTCCTTCACTGTGACAATCGTGAATGACCGATCGCATTCTTTCAGCTGGTTCATTCTCTAAGTAGCCACACATAAATTCTAATCTGTGCTCTAATGACCAGTTGGGGGGAAAACAATGAGAGAATTGATGGAGCCACGCTTGTGGATGAATGTCGTTGCCAGAATTCTTAAATGTTTTGAATTTACGTGTAGTAATGAACAGCTTATAGTCAAAATCATCGCGTCGGCGAGTAGCATATCGGTCATTGTTACGTCGTGTCGGCGGTTCCATCTCAAAATTCGGTGCACCTTGCCAATTTCTTTCATAATTTCCGAAATGCCCTGTGTTATTATTTTGCGGCTTTTCCGTATCTCTAAGTCCTTCTTCCTGTGTTGGAGCGCGAGTGTCCTCTGAAATATGTAATTTTTGTATTACTTGTGCCAACTGATCTTGTACTTCCCGGATTTCTCTTTTGTGTTGCGTATTAATTTGATTCTGATTTTGTTTGAATTTCTTAATTTGTTCATACTCTTCTGTGCCAGTGATGGCTACAGGTCTTGTGTCATTCAGATCATCATCTACCTTTGCAGATAAGTTAGTGAACTGATCCGAAAGTTCGGCTACTTTCTCCGATAGTGTACTTATTTCCTCAGTGTGTTTTTCTGAACCAAATTTCAGAGTGTCCATTTGTGTTGAAATCGTATCTACTGTGTCCTTTAAGTTTTCCTGCGTTTTTGCAAGTTGCGTAACCGAATCGGTAGATGCAACTGAGTCAATTTTAGCTTGCAAGGTCTCATGATTTTCATGAAAAATAGTTTGCAGTTCTTTTACGGCTGCTTCGTGATTCTGTAATGTATTTTTATGCCGCGAAAAAATAGGTTGGAAAGGCTCACAAATTTGTGTTTTTACGTCATTACAGACTTTTTGACATTTCGATTGGATTTTATGTAACTCAGTGGTTAAATCTACACGTGTTTGTTCAAGTGTATGTTCCACTGAGTCTAACTTTTGAAGCTTTTGTTCCATTGCGTCTAACTGTTGCCGTGTTTGTCTCTGGTGTTGTTCCATTGTGTCTAACTTTTGAAGATTTTGTTCCATTGTGTCTAACTTTTGAAGATTTTGTTCCATTGTGTCTAACTTTTGAAGATTTTGTTCCATTGTGTCTAACTTTTGTAGCTTTTGTCCCATTTGTTGCATTAACTGTAATAACAATGCACTGGTGTCTGAAACATGTTCCTCAGTGCTTTTCGGCAGTGAAGTTGCACCGGCAACATTCACATTTTGACAAGCAGAAAATGTGTCTTGACTACTGAAGGCACTAACTACTGATAGGCACAGTTAGTAAATGAAAGATTTTGATAGAGAACAAACAATGTATTTACCATAATAGTGTTCAAAGGTAATAATATATATAGCAGTTCATGACATCCAGTCTTACAAATGTACTGTCTCTGACGGACACACTCTCAAAATTCCGCCATCTCTCTCCCCACATCCACCACTGCTGGCGGTTCACCTCCAACTGTGCAACGCTACGCGCTGTTAACATCCAGCTGCCCAACACTACAATGGCAGACAACAATGCAAACTAGCCACAGACTGCACACAGCACAGCCAGTGATTTTCATACAGAGCGCTACGTGGCGTTACCAATATAAACACCTAAACAGCCTACTTACACAGTATTTTTTTATTTTTTGGTAATAACTGGGTAAAAAAGCCGTAATGTCAATTAGCTATGGCTGTAGTTAAGACTTTTGGCTTTCAGATAAATCTTTTTTAAAAACGAGAAACTTTTAGTCGTAAAATTTCCATCGCTTTGAGTTTTTTTAATAACAATTCCGACAGAAACGTGCAACAAACTCATAGTATAAGAATTGATATACTGAACGGGATAGCGCAATGGTTACCGCACTAGACTCGCATTCGCGAGCAAGACGGTTCAAACCCGCGTCCGATCATCCTGATTTTAGTTTCTGATGATTTTCCTAAATTGCTTCAGGCAAATGCCGGGATGGTTCCTTGTAAAGGGCAAGGCCGCTTTCCCTTCTTTATCCTTCCCTAATCCATTCCTGTGCTCCGTCTCTAATGACCTCGTTATCGACGGGACGTTATACATTAATCTCCTTTTCCTCCTCCTCCTCCTCTTCCAAGAATTGATATAGCATTGCTGACTCAATAACGTGCCTATTAGGTTGTGGCAAGGCCCATTCGATGGTACGCGTGTACATGTGGTGTGCGAGACTCGCCGCATCTGGTCTGTATGTTACTTTCCCGCTGTCGTCGACGGACATTAGTTGTGTTACCTTCCCTAGTCTGGAAGTATTTTGCGAAGTGTGGTATCAATGGATTACAATGCTCCACTTGCTTTAGAAGATTAAGAGCGGCAGGAGCTTACAACAAGCTTGCAACATGAGTAAAGAAAAAATTTAAAACTTAACAATTCATTCATAGTTTACAATAACAATAGAGAGTAGCTGATGTGTTGTCCACGTCTACACAATATTCACTTGTCTGCTTGTGGCCCTTCCAAGTGGACAACTTAACACGGAAAATAGCGTTCTACAGCCCCAGTTTCCAGGCTTCAGCATTGACTATCCACAATGCTCAATTACTGGTATGATCCTCGCTTACAACATGATTTTTGGGCAGAGTTTCAAAAAATTGCAGAATATCGGTGATTTTCTGTAGTATTCAGCCACTTATCACTTTTCGAGAAAAGCGGTGAATGGTGAACGAACTAACTTTCTTTTATTTGACTGTTTAATTTAATATTTTGATTCTACGTATTTTGAAACTGAGAGAGTCAAAATATTTCAATCGCTCCTCGATTCCTGCGTTTATTACAGGAAATAATGCAAATAAAAAACCGAAAATCGGTTGTTTCAGAAACCAGTTTTTTGTCCCGTTTAAACACTCAGGTTAAGATGGCGTTAAAAACAACGATATAACCGAAATCTGGTCGTTTCAGAGATAACCGCCATCCCTAGTCGACCGGCTGCCGAGTCATCCTCTGCCTTGTGGTGTCATGCCGACGCATGAGGCATGTGATCAGCACTTAGTTCTTCCAACAGTTCTGCCGACTTTCCAGACCGTGGAGCCGCTACTTTTCATGCAAGTAATTCCTCAGTTGGCATCACGAGGCTAAGTGCGCCCCGTACCAGTATTCCCATCAACGTAAAACCCTTGGTAGTACTGGGAATCGAACCTGAGGTGGCCGGCCGCGGTGGCCGAGCGGTTCTAGGCGATTCAGTCCGGAACCACGCTGCTGCTACGGTTGCAGGTTCGAATCCCGCCTCGGGCATGGATGTGTGTGATATCCTTAGGTTAGTTAGGGTTAAGTTTAGGGGACTGATGACCTCAGCTGTTATGTCCCATAGTGCTTAGAGCCATTTGAACCATTTGAACCTGAGGTCTCTGCACGGCAGCCTCCTACGATGACCATTGAACTACGGAGGTGGACTACAATGATGTGACAAAAGTGATGGGATACCTCCTAATATCGTGTCTGACTTCCCATTGCCCAGCATAGTGGAGCAACTCGACGTGGTATATACTCAAACATATCTCTGGATGTCTCCAACAGAAATACTGATCCATGCTGTCCCTATAGCCGTCCATAATTGCGAAAGTGTTGCCTGTGCAGGATTTTGTGCACGAACTGTCCTCTAGATTGTGTCCGATAAATCCTCGATAGGATTCATGCCGGGCGATCTGGGTGGCCAAATCACTCAGACGGATAGTCGAAAATGTTCTTCAAACCAATCGCAAACAATTGTGGCCCGGTGACATAACATCGTTGTTTGGGAACATGAGGTCCATGAATGGCTGCAAATGGACTCCAAGTAGCCGAACATAACCATTTCCAGTCAATGATCGATTCAGATGGACCAGCGGACCCAGTCCGATTTATGTAAACACAGTCGACACTATTATGAAGTGTCGCACAGTGTCTTGTTGACAGCTTGGATCCATGGCTTCATGGGGTCTGCACCACATTCAGGCCTTACCATCAGGTCTTACCAACTGAAATCGGGATACATCTGACCAGGTCATGTTTTTCAAGTCATCTGTGGTCTAACCGATATGATCACGAGTCCAGAAGAGGCGCTGCAGGTGACGTCGTGCTGCTAGCACAGGCACTCGCATCAGTTCATCGTATGTCCCACATTGATTTCTGCAGTTATTTCATGCAGTGTTGCTTGTCTCTTAGCACTGACAAATGTACAGGCAGCTTCTCAACCATCTGACCACGAATAACATATTATCAAGAACACAGTTTGGCTTTCTGAAGGGTTCTGATATCAAGAAGGCTATTTACACATACAGTGAAAATGTACTTAATTCATTAAATAACAAATTACGAGCAGCAGATATTTTCTGTGATTTATTAAAAGGCATTTGATTGTGTGAACCACAACATCCTTTTAAATAAATTAGAATTCTATGGTGTCACAGGCAGTGCTGCAAAATGGTTCAAGTCATACCTCGCTAACAGGAAACAAAGGGTTTCAGTGCAAGGGACTAGTGAATTAAGTCATCAGTCATCATCAGAATGGGAAGAAATTACATGTGGCGTCCCACAAGGATCCATCTTAGGGCCATGGCTTTTTCTTGTGTACATTAATGATCTCTCATCAGTTACACTGCGAGAAGCAGAGTTCGTTTTGTTTGCAGATGACACAAGTTTTGCAATAAATAGTATGTAGAGTGTAGTTCTAGAAAGATCTGCTAATGATATTTTCATGGATAAATGGTTTAAAGCCAACTCACTGACATTAAACTTCGAAAAGACTCACTATATGCAATTCAGAACCTGTAAGAGGTTTCCACCCAGCATATGCATAAAGTATGAAGTAGAGCAGATATAAGAGGTTGAAAGCCTTAAATTCCTGGGATTCAACTTGATAATAAATCCAGTTGTGAGGAGCACACCACAGAACTGCAGAAACGCCTTAACAAATCTGCATTTGTAATTCGAGTGTTAGCAGACATGGGCGACATAAAAATGAAAAATCTTGGATACTTTGCCCACTTTCATTCCATAATGTCATATGGTATAATATTTTGGGGTAACTCTTCAAGTCAAACAAAAGTTTTCAGAGTCCAAAAGCGTGTAATACGTACTATTTCTGGGGTAAATTCACAGACGTCCTGTAGAAACCTCTTCGAAGAACTGGGTATACTAACTACTGCCTCTCAGTATATTTACTCCTTAATGAAATTTGTCCTAAATAATATATCTCTTTTTCCAACAAACAGCTCAGTTCATACATACAATACCAGGAACAAAAATGATCTGCACAAGGACTTAAAAGCACTTACTTTAGTTCAAAAAGGTGTCCACTACTTAGGAACACTCGTCTGCAATAATTTGCCAGCAAACATAAAAAATTTAGTTACAAATAAAGATCAGTTTAAAAGGAGCCTGAAAGACTTACTATTGGCCAACTCCTACTCCTTTGACGAATTTTTTAATAGAAACAAATGATGTATTGTACATACTCATACTATTAGTATTGTTATTTCAGCTTTAAAAAAAAGTTTGACATGTTCCACATCCACGAGGATCTCCTCAGCACAGATCTATGGAACGAAAATCTAATCTAATCTAATCCAATTTATGCAAACGCCGCTGCGCTCGTTGTCCTCGATCGACGACCACTGCATTGCCCATGTTGAGAGGTAATGTTTGCAATTTGGTGTTCTCGGCACACTTTTGACACTGTGGATCTCGGAATATTGAATTCTCTAACGATTTCCGAAATTCAATGTTCCGTGCATCTAGCTCCAACTACCAATCCACTTTCAAAGTCTACTAATTCTCGTCGTGCGGCCATGATCACGTCAACACGTTTTCACGTCAAACACCTGAGTACAAACGACAGCTCCGCCAGTGCATTGCCCTTAATACATTGTCTACGCGTTACTAACGCCATCAGTTATGTGCATATCGCTGTCCCATGACTTCTCTCACCTCAATGTGATCAGCCTTCCACCCTCCCGGTAGTTTTGCCCACTTTCCAGATCGTGCAGCCGCTACTTCTCATGCAGTTGGCATCATGAGGCTCATGCAGTTGGCATCACCAGGCTAAGCGCACCCGTATCAGTCCTTACACCAAGTAAAAACCCTTCGTAGTACCAGAAATCAAACCCAGGTTCTCCACATGGCAGCCATACATGCTGACCACTCAGCTACGGAGGCGGACTATTTATCGTATGGTTTAATTACAAATTACTGGGTTGTTGTAATTAAAGTCCACCTACTCACGGAGGTTTAGTGTCGGTTCAATTATCGTATGGCAGCGAAACATGGTAGATACTCTGATACATTAATGTGGAACCGATTTACGCTGGAAAAAAAAAATGTTCGAATTTTGGCCACCAGGTGCAAATCTGGCGTTGTACAGCATCTCGTCGACGCCTCCGGTGCTCATACTGAACAAAGCGTATAAACAACAGTTAATAATAAAAATCCACTGCATCCGTTTCTCACTTGATTGACTTTTACTGCCCACATCCGGTTACTAAACCATCACATAGGGAAAAACTTCTATATGTCTTTCTAGCATTCACAGCGACAGGTTTGCTCCCGGTGGCCAAAACTGGAACTAATTTGTTTCCTGCGTAATTCGGTTCTGCATTAACGCATTAGAATATCTACCATGTTTCGCTGCCATACAATTATTAACAGCCCACACAGGTCTCTATGAGTAACTGCAATTTCATTGTAAGCACCTGGTACATTAACAAACATAAACTAAGAACCCATACATACTATAGACATGTTTGTATGTATGTATGTGTGTTGTACATGTCCTCCTAAACCACTGGATCGATTTCAACCAAACTTGGCACACGTACTGTCTGGAACGTACCACTGTGATGGTAAGAACCACCTACCTCTCAGAGGGGTGGGCTGAGGGTCAAAAAGAAGCACGGCTCACGATAGGCATACAGTCAGAGTATATTACATCCAGTATTTGACAATTATACCGCTTAGTGACTTGCAGCAAACTTTACACATAACTTCAAACCTTTATGAGACTTTTTCTCCCTGACACCCCATGCAAAATTGTATAAAAAGGTTTACCACTCATTACATTTCTGCTGTTCAAGCACTAAAACGTCTTTGTCAGGCATGACGTTTTAAGAGTAATTTACGAGGGCTATCCACAAAGTACATTACGTTTTCGTTTGTGTCCGTTAGGGGCGGGGCTAGCGCGGCCATCTTGGTGCCATGGCATTCCGCCGCTCAGTCGGCATCCTGCCGTGCTAGTGACAGGTTCGTGCTGTACTCCGTTGAGTTACTGTGACAGTTTGAAATGTCAGCGTTAATTGAAAATGCCGCGAAGCGTGAAGTGCGTGCTGAATAACGTTTCTGACTGCAAAAAACTGTACACCGATAGAAATCTATCGGCAGCTTTGTGAAGTGTATGGGGACAACATAATCACTGAAGGTGGAGTGCGTCAATGGGTCATAAAATTTAAAAATGGCCAAACTAACGTTCACGACGAAGAGCGAAGTGGAAGACCCAGCATAGTTACTGCCGAACTTGTCGAAAAAGTCGATGCCGCGGTCCTTGAAAACCGTAATTTCACAATAACGGAACTCTCTATGAGTTTTCCACAAACTTCACGAAATCATTACCGAAAAGCTTGGTTACCACAAGTTTTGTGCAAGATGGATACCAAAAATCTTGACAGAGATTCACAAAAATCAGCGAATGGCTGCAGCGTTAACCTTTTTGGACGCTTACGAGAAAGATGGCGACTCATTACTCGATCGCATCGTTACTTGTGACGAAACATGGGTTAAGCATGTGAACTGCGAGACAAAATTGCAGTCAATGCAGTGGGGCACACAAACTCCCCCCAAAAACCCAAGAAATGCATGCAGACAATGTCGGCAAGGAAGGTGATGGCGACTGTCTTTTGGGACAGAAAAGGTGTGTTTTTTGTGGATTTCCTGGAAAGAGGCACTACAATAAACTCTCAAAGGTATTGCCAAACTCTGCACAACCTCAGAAGAGCAATACAAAACAAGCGCAGGGGAAAGTTGGGCTCAAAGATCTTGCTGATTTACGACAACGCCCGGGCCCACACGGCAAATGTCACTCGTGAAGTTCTCGAATCTTCTAAGTGGGAGTTGTTTCCTCATCCGCCGTACAGTCCCGACCTGGCACCGAGCGACTTCCAGTTATTCCCAGCAATGAAGAAGTGGTTGGCTATGCAGCGTTTTGATGACGACGCACAGTTTCAAGAAGAGGTACGACGTGGTTGAAGGCGTAGGCAGCCGAATTTTACTACGAAGGAATTTCCAAGCTCGTCCATCGCTACGATAAGTGCCTTAATTTAAATGGCAACTATGTAGAAAAGTAGTATTTAAGTGTGGCTTTCATCTGTATATAATAAAAAAAAATTTCCAATACTTTATTCATTTTTAATTCCAAAACATAATGTACTTTGTGGATAGCCCTCGTATTTCTTTTTTACTACTAACTCTATCCGCAACAAATTTTGCAGACAGTATTCATATATACCGCTGAATGTACCTGCAAATATAATCATTGTACGACACATAGTTCAAGAGGCAGAACGTCCTAAACACTGATGCGAGAAAAACCACCGCATCATGACGAATGTCTTAATTAATTACTTCTTTACAACTAATTCTAGCCACTACACATTTCGCAGACAGTATCTGCATGTACACTGAATGTACAAGCAAAATTATACCACTGTACGACAAATGGTTCAAATGGCTCTGAGCACTATGGCACTTAACATCTGAGGTCATCAGTTCCCTAGAAGTTAGAACTACTTAAACCTAACTAACATAAGGACATCACACACATGCATGCCCGAGGCAGGATTCGAATCTGCGACCGTAGCGGTCGCGCAGTTCCAGACTGAAGCACCTAGAACCGCTCGGCCACCGCGGCCGGCACTGTACGACACATGTCAGGAAATATGACGTCATAAATATTGAACACGAAAATGAAGCTTCAAGGCGAAATTCGCTACAGACACCGGAGAAAATGTGTAAGATATGAGTGAAATACACATCTGGCCATTAAAATTGCAACACCACGAAGATGACGTGCTACAGACGCTAACATTAACCGACAGGAAGAAGATGCTGTGATATGCAAATGATTAGCTTTTCAGAGCATTCTTACAAGGTTGGCGCCGGTGGCGAAACCTACAACGTGCTGACATGAGGAAAGTTTCCAACCGATTACCCATACACAAACAGCAGTTGACCGGCGTTGCCTGGTGAAACGTTGTTGTGATGCCTCGTGTAAGGAGGTGAAATGCGTACCATCACGTTTCCGACTTTGATAAAAGTCGGATTGTAGCCTATCGCAATTGCGGTTTATCGTATCGCGACATTGCTGCTCGCGTTGGTCGAGATCCAATGGCTGTAAGCAGAATATGGAATCGGTGTGTTCAAGGGGGTAATATGGACGCCATGCTGGATCCCAATGGCCTCGTATCACTAGCAGTCGAGATGACAGGCATCTTATCCGCATGGCTGTAACGGATCGTGAGCCACGTCTTGATCCCAGAGTCAACAGATGGGAACGTTTGCAAGACAACAACCATCTGCACGACCAGTTCGACGACGTTTGCAGCAGCATGGACTATCAGCTCTGAGACCATGGCTGCCGTTACCCTTGACGCTGCGCGCTTGCGATGGTGTACTCGAAGACGAACCTGGGTGCACGAATGGCAAAATGTCATTTTTTCGAATGAATCCAGGTTCTGTTTACAGCATCACGATGGTCGCTTTCGTGTTTGGCGACATCGTGGTGAACGCACATTGGAAGAGTGTATTCGTCATCGCCATACTGGCGTATCACCCGGCGTCATCAGCCGTGGCTCTACCCTTCATTCGATCCCTGCGAAAGCCTACATTTCAGCAGGATAATGCACGACCACATGTTGCAGGTTATGTACGGGCCTTTCTGGATGCCGAAAATGTTCGACTGCTGCCCTGTCCAGCACATTCTCCAGATCTCTCACCAATTGAAAACGTCTGGTCAATGGTGGCCGAGCAACTGGCTCGTCACAATACGCCAGTCACTAATGTTGATGAACTGTGGTATCGTGTTGAAGCTTCATGGGTAGCTGTACCTGTACAAGCCATCCAAGCTCTGTTCAATTCAATGCCCAGGCGTATCAAGGCCGTTATTACAGCCAGAGGTGGTTGTTCTGGGTACTGATTTCTCAGGATCTATGCACCCAAATTGCGTGAAAATGTAATCACATGTCAGTTCGAGTATAATATATTTGTCCAATGAATACCCGTTTCTCATCTGCATTTCGTCTTGGTGTTGCATTTTTAATGGCCAGTAGTGTACATGTACGAAACTGGACAAAGCTGCAGGTGAAAAGCTTCTTCTAAAGGCTTAGATCGATTTCAGCCGAATTTGGCAAACATCTTACTTCCTGTCAGGAAAGAAATACTGTTGAGGTGAGAACCTCCGGCTCCCTTTGGGTGGTGGGAATGATAATGTGGTGATGGAGAAAGAAGGGAGAGGGAGGAAAAGGACATGTAGAGAGGGAAAGAGGAGATGGAAAGTGAAAGGGAGGAGGAAATGGGGAGAGAGAGGGGGAAAGAAGAGAAGGAGGGAGAGGAGAGAGGAAGAGATGGACAGAGAGATGAAGGAGGAGGTGGAAAGAGAGAAAGTAGAGGAGCTGATGGACAGAGAGGAGAGAGAAGCCAACGAACAGAATGATGGCAAAGGAAGAAATAGACAAAGAGACGGGGGAGGAGCCGATGGACAGAGAGGGAGGGAACAGCAGATGAATAGAGAGATGGTGAAGAGCAGATGGACAGAGAGAGCTGTGGAAGGTGATGGTCAGAGAGGGGGAGGAGGAAAATCACAGAGAAGGTGGAAGGAAGAGATGAACAGAGAAAAGGAGAAAGGATGACATGGACTAATAGAAGATTGGAATAAATTCATATCCGGGCAATGCCGGGCGCTCAGCCATTAACATTCAAAAAGAATCATCTAGGTTATAAAAATAGTTAAATGAACTACCACTCATACACAGAAACGCATCAGACTGACCTTCGGAGACTGAGCGAGAATATGCTTAAAATTTATAAGACACGATTCTCACTGAAGAAATATGAGGGAACAGTAAGAGTGGAAGACCAAGAACGAAGTGCTCGGTTTAAAAAGGGTGTAAGACAGGGATGGCGTCTCTCGCCCCCACTGTTCATTCTGTACATCGAAAAAGCAATGACGGAAATAAAAGAAAGATTTAAAAGTGGGTTTAAAATTCAAGATGAAAAGATATCAGTGATAAGATTCGCTGATGTGGAAGTGAAGAAGAATTACAGGATCTGCTGAATGGAACGAACATTCTAATGAGTACAGAAGAGTAACTCAAATAATGACAAAGGTAATGAAAAGTTCTAGAAATAAGAACAGCAAGAAACCTAACATCAGTGCTGGTGATCACGAAGTAGATGAAGTTTTGGAATTCTGCTACCTAGGCAGTAAAATAACCCATGACGGACGGAGCAAGGAGATAAAAAGCAGACTAGCGCTTGCAAAAAAGGCATTCCTGGTCAAGAGAAGTCTATTAGTCTCAATCATAGGACTTAATTTGAGGAAAAAATTTCTGAGAATGTATGTTTGGAGCACAGTATTGTATGGTAGTGAATCAAAAACTGCGGGGAAACCGGAACAGGAGAGAATCGAAGCATATGAGATGTGGTGCAATGAGAACATTGTCCGCAGAATCGGCGAGGAAAGAAATATAAGGAAAACACTGACAAGAAGAAGGGACAGGATGGTAGGACATCTGTTAAGACATCACGGAGTACCTTCCATGGATGAAGACAGAGATTGGAATACATCCAGCAAGTAATTGAGGACATAGGTTGCAAGTGCTACCTAAAGTTTACTGTTTGTGTCAAGGTCAAGTTCCGTAACACCTTTATGAAGAATGTAAAAATAATAATATAAAAAAGTGGTTTTTGCTTTATTTATGAGTAAAGTGGTCCAAATATGGTTCCTATGTATTAAAGGCAACTTTGATAGTTGGTAATAAACTCGCAAAACACATAAAAACTTAAAAAATATAGTTTTCAAACAAAGATTGCAATTAAATTTAGTTTTACGCGAAATTCGTTTATTGCATGTTTCATAGCTCCTCAAAAAGCACTCTTATGCACCGAATCCATTTTTGTCCTTTGTTGTCCTGCGAATACAGCGTATTGCACACTAGGCATTTTGCATCTTCACCGCCGTCACTTTCGTCACCAACATCTGTTTCATCAGAATTTTAATCGAAATCTTCATTCAAAGGAAGAAACTTTTCTTTTCCTCCGGTTTTCACAGCCTGCGTTCTTTCCTGCAGCTGATTCCTTCTTGTCTTTCTTCGTCTGATGTGACTCAACAATAACATCTTTGTGATGTGAGCCTTTGATAAGGGTATCTGAAACTCGTAGGGTGGAAGTGCTTGGTTCAGTAGCAGGCATAGATCGAATTTCCTGAGCAGTTATGGAATGATCGTCAGCTTCAGGACTGAGCTCTGTTTATATAAAATATGCGTCGTTGATATTTTCACCCAAGGGAAAAATTCCGATGGGTGTGAACTCAGTGATGATTGTTGACATATTTCCATCTCTTGTGTAAGCACAACCCACCATAGCACCTATTTGATAGTAAGTAACAACCCTATTTTCGTCCGTATCCGACCATCTTCCAATTCCTGGAGCATAGTACGATTTTAGCGAGAACATAAAAGAAACGTCCAATGGTTGTATTTTATCATGCTGGTGAGGCACGCAAACTATGGAAATACATTTATCACGGCCAAGCCGAATGATCTCGATGGTGTGTGTCATGCGGCCACATAAAATTAGCAGCACTGAGTCGTTGTTGGATGGTTTGACAGTTTTGAAGCGCTGGAGCCATTTTGTGTACGACTCCAGAGGTATCCACCAAGAAGGGTGGGCTGCTCCGATTTTATCTGGAGGACTTGGAGGACTTCCGTCGAATAATTCACCCTTGAAGTTCTTACGTGGAAAAATCATCACAGGAGGGGGGAGGGGGGGAGGGAGGACATACACGCTACAAGTGAACCACATTCAGCAAAAGACAATCCGTGAACTTGAAGTTTGCCTTTTACAGCAACAATTTTCTGGCTTGATACTGCACTGAAGTAAAGCCTGTTTCATCACTAGTAACGATTTCCATGGGATTATGTTTTATTTTTGGAATCGAAAAAAATTTGTTCACGTTCTCCTTTGCGAATCCCTGGATTCCAGCTTTAGAGAGCAGCTGTGGTTTTCTGAAGCATTTAACAGGATGGTGTCTCATGAACTTTGCAAGCATTTCTTACCTGCAAGTCCTTATTGAGAATTAAAACTATGCTCAATATTATTTCTAATGCCTAGCTGAAAAGCCATTCGGTTAACGTTATCTGCATCTAAACCATTATCATTTCCCTCCATTGTTTTACGGTACTTGACGAGCTGAGCCTCCATCTTGGGATTTTTATAAAGTAGTGCAGCATTCAAAACATCTGCAGATTCAGCATTGCGTGCCCACAGAGTCGTAAATATGTCCGCAGTGTTGTTCTCGGTATCTAAATTAACATACCGCTTGTTTAACAAGCACATTTTCCTCCTGATCATCATTAATTGCACTGAACATTTCATTTTGATCCCAGTTTCGTCTTTCTGCCACCTGAAAAAAGGAAGAGAAACTGCTTAAAGACATGCTAAGATATTTACGAAAATATGAACCCAGGGCCTTACAGAGCCGACATATTAGGGAACAGTCTGCATTGCAGATGGCGCTTAGTTGCCAAATGTACAGTTGATGTACAAAATAATCAAATCAAAGATAAAGCAAAGAATGCTAACTTTCTGTGATTAAGAACTTGTCTTCTAATATTCATATTTCACAGTGAAACACGTTCTGTATCTAAAAAGTTCCAAAAACTCAACTTTTCTCTGAAAAGAAAACACAAGATTCATGACTCTCTCAGAGAAAACGTCTTGTTTCACGCACTCTGGTTGACTCTCCAGCGCCCTCTGAAGACGTTCACGCTAATACTGCAGTTGTGCACCACTTGCTGGAGGGCTTAGAAAGGATGGCTACATTTGGATAAGGGGTCATATTTGGCTCCTTTACCTTGCTGGAAGTAGTAGCAATAAAAAAGCGAAAATCAGTTATTTGAGGAACTGGTTATTCTGAATGGTTTTAATAGTCAGTTTAAACAGGAGACGAAAAGAATCGATGTAACCGAAAACCGGCTATTTTGGCGATGACTGCCGTCGCTGCTTGCAATCACTACTGATTTCTGCCGACTGAGGACTGGATCGAGACAGGACGGTGGAGGAAGCACAAACAAAAAAATGTGGAAAGTATAACTGCTCCTTCCTCCCTCGCAATTTCGTCTCAGTTTATATCTGTTCTTTTACTAAGAAGGGATGATATGAAAAAAGGGCAATGATTTTTACCCGAAGATCACGTAGAAAGTTTAGTGGTTGCATACTGGATTTCGGAATTAGTGATTGCAATCAAATTTATCTCGAGTGGGAGGATCAGTTATAAAAAAGCATCTTACTTAGGCGACGGGGTAAGCGCTTGGGACTGGCTGGAAGACCTGTAACCATATTAAGAAAATATTAGCAGCTGTGCCATTGCCTTTTTAACAACGGGATGCTTTGACCGTGTTATCTGAAACTGAAATAATGTCAGAATATTTTGCAGCCATCGGACTTTAAAATCCCCGAACTAAACGTTCGAGAAAACGTAGTTGTTAGATATTATGGTTGTGCGATCTGCACTAACAGCACTAACAATTTCCGCTGGCCAAATGCATCTCTTTGTTGCTGTCATATGGCGATAGTCCCACAGAAAATTTAAAGCTGTTATAAGAAACAAGAAAATTATTTAATATAGTGGTGATTAATGTTAACTAATTACTAGAACAACTGATTGAATTAACTTAAATATATTTTACGGTATTTACTTAAATGTTACATATTACAAAAGTGTTACCGCACCTGTAATGGAAAAGGCGTCTCGTCTTAACTAGAGGTAAAACAGAAGTATGTCTCCCAAGTGACAGCGAGGGAGACGTGGTTCTTAAACGCAGCTCATCCCTGTTCTGTCGATATGGGGGTGTTACGAAAGGATATGTAATTTACCTGCCGCTCTAGTAAGTGCCTTTGCTGCTCTCAGGTTGCGATTGGTACAATCTGCTGCGTAAATAAAAAAGAATTCACGAATAACTCTTTTGTGGCTGATTAATAATAATGCAGAAATTGTCAGTTACTGTGCCTATATATAACACTCAGTCCATCGACGCTGTACCCTCGTATAAAGAAATGTGTGCTATGGCATTGGACATCAGTCGCATTGCTCATTACAGGGTGCCATAAGATCACTGGCAGTAGGCCTTACTTATCATAAACCAGGGAAATATCGCTCTTCCACCTAGGGCCACCATATCATAGTTGCCAGCTCTGCTGCTTTAATTATCAGGCTTTCGGACTTCACAAACACATTCAGTCATGCCACCATTCTCTCCGTGTCACCAGTGCCCGAGAGAATGGTAGCCTCAGTTTCAGTGAAACCATGAAAGGCTAATTGATGATGGTCTGCCCTCTATCTGCTTCCTGACTTCGACGCCAAGACTCATCCAATGCAAGCCACGCTATGGTCGGCCTTTGGAGCCTACTTGGACATTGCGAACGATGAGAAGACTGATATTCTACCAGCCATCAACCTACTGAGAAGCATTCGTAGATGATCTGCAAGCTGTCAGCCCCACACTGTCCAGGCATGATGCGACCACACAGCCTCCTGGACATTCCGTGAGGATCTGCTGCAGTCTTGGTCATTCCATGGAGTGTCATTCACAAAAGTCGTCCTGGACCGTGCAGTCAACTACATTCACCTAAGTACACAGCATACTGGCTATTCATCAGAGCTCTGAGGTGTAGAGTCGCCATGTGCTGCAAAACCTCCAGTATCAGACAACGCCTATTCAATTCCCCGCTGTAGTCTGCACCCCATCATACCAGTCATTGTTCACTGACGTGCAGCATCAGCATCACAACTTGCTGATGAGGCGCGTCAGCAGTTCTCGCATCCCTGAAGACCATGCATGGGTGATCCTATGAAGAAGCTATGTTACTTGTGTGTATTCATCCTGTCAGTAAAACGTCATTTACAATATCACTGCGTAACTGACGACTCTATATATAGCACTTAACGACTCCCACACCACCGCTCGTCTCCCTCACCCACAGTGTCCTTAGCCAACCTGGATCACTATATTTGGCGATTTCACGTCAGGAAGTGGTCATCAGATACTCTGATGACCCTGCGTCTGGTGGCACCGGTAGCTGTCATTTCAATGGTTCTTAGGTATCATGTCTGCAACATCGACTGTCGTCTTCCAGTACTGGCACAATGTAGTTGGTGCGATGTGTGAAAGTTTTTCTTTATTGTTGGCCTCTTGATTTGTACGTGTATTTTGTTTCGCCATGGTAGGACGTAAGGACATTCGTTGTAACGTTAAAGTTACTCTTGTCAGGCCGCAGGAACCTGCAGATTTATCGCAGTTTAGAAGAAATTGTAACGAGACATTTTTAACGCCAATGTGATGCAAGTTTTGTAACCTGTTAGGCATGAGTTGCCATGTACCAGTTCTGTGGCAGCTAACTGCAGTATCTGTAGGTGATTTGGACATTTGGCGCAAGACAGTTTTGAGTCCCACTGGCCAATGATATGGTGAAACGATATTTGTTTGTGGTGTTACACTACAGTTTCAGGTTACGCAAAATACCAGACATACATGTTGTTACTATTGGTGATGTCGCCACTTTGACAGATCAAGCACACGCATCGTTAAATGTGAATTCCCAGCAAGAGCAGTATAATGAAGAGTTACGAGGCAGGATGAGGTTTTACAAGCTACTCAGCAATCTAAAAGTTAGCACAACAACGCAATTCTGTGGCAAAATGATTGGAGATGTAGTTATATTCATAAACGATTTTACCGTTGGAAGATATTCACTATAGGACGCAACACTGCACGAATAGAAGCGTAGGAGAATGCTGCTTGGCATGCTTGGTGGAGGACAAGGAACATAAGTTTCGACTAGACAGGGATGTGCACATGTCAGTCATCAGTTTGGACCTCACTGACAGGAGAAGACTTAGGTCTCTGTATCGTAAATTATTTGGGGTTTGTGACAATGATGTAGAGTCATTAGGTATAACACTGTTCAGTTTTAGTATTGAAATTAAAAAATTTTGTGATCATGTTGAAGTGTTACTGTGCGTAGGTGAAGAGTATTCAGCGATAGTTGGGCTGGATTTTCTTAAAAGCATCATACTTAAATCCATCTTTCGCGAAATACTATAGAACTCAGTGTGGCGTCATTTTCATTGGGGTTATAGCTGCAAGTGAGGAAAAGTCATAAAGCACACCTCTCATGAAGATGTTGCCATTTAAACTTCTAATATGTGCGCTAAAGGTTTTTTCCCATGATGGTACACTGACAGGCATTGGGAAGTTAGCATGGGTTTCCACTGACACCGATTTAGCATGTGAATCATTGTATGTGGTAGAGCCACTGATGGATAACGAAGAATCAGACAAAATGCATTACTTTTTGTGCAGGAGCGTAATAAGTTTCAGCAGTATTAATAGTGAATTAATGGTTCCTATAATCTTGGATAACCTCGGCATGGGAATGTTTAATCTGCCAAAAAATAGGACAGTGCCAGTACTTTACAGTGATGAAACTAAGAAGTGGGCACCAAAAGCTATAAGTAGCTGCGGAGGACAGACCAAAGACAGTTTACAGTTTTTACGGTACCATAGGGTCACTGCCAGTACCATAGGATGCCGTTTGGGCTAAAAAAACACGAGCCAGCCACATTTCAGAAGTTATTAGACATAGTACTACATGGACAGAAGCCTAAAACATGTATGGTGTATTTGGGTGATATTTCTTGAAGTATATGCTGGAACATATGAAACGTTTGGGAGGTATATACAAGACTACAATTAATGCGTCTGACTCTCAGCATGAATAAAAGCCAGTCTTATGCAGACACTGGTGAACTACCTTGGAAACGTGATTAGCAGGAAAAGTATTCAAAACAATCGTCATCTAACAGCGGCATCCCAATACTTTGAAATGTCCCAGACAACAAAGCAACTACAGTCATTTCGGGTCTTATACAATTAGTATCGAAAGTTTGTAAAAAATTTGCACAGATCACAAATTGATTGAATTGGTCATTAAGGAAGGGTCTGAAATTCCAATGGTCAGTGAATGCCAAACGGCATTTGAAACATTGAAGACAGTGTTTGATTCTGACCCAGTACTGATCTTTCTTGATTTTAAGAGGAATGCATACTCTCATGCGATGCCAGCAATGGGGTGGTTGGTTGTATTCTGAGCCAGAATATTATTCTGAGCCAGACTATCAACGGGCAAAAACATCCAGTAGCATATGCTTCAAGTCAGATGAACAGTGACGATGAAGTCCAATATTCCTTGACAGAGCGTAAGGGAACGATGCGAGAGACCCACACCGCCGTACTAGGCAAGGTCCCAGTGGAGGTGGTTTGCCATTGCCTGCCTCCGACCGTAATGGGGATGAATGATGATGATGAAGACGACACAACAACACCCGGTCATCTCGAGGTAGATGAAAATCCTTGACTGCGCTGGGAATGGAACCTGGGACCCCGTGCTCGGGAAACGAGAATGCTACCGCGAGACCACGAGCTGCGGACCAGATGAAAAAGCAGAGTGTAATTATTCCACCACAAAAAAGAAAATGCTAGCAGATATATACGGAATCACTTACTTTCATTGCTATACATATGGCCAGAAATTTAAGCTAATAACAGATCACCCATCATTGAAATGATTGTCAATGGAGAAAGATCTTTCGAGTAGATTAACTAGGTTGGCACTCAAACTCAGTGAGCTTTATTATGATGTTACTCATAAACCATGTAGAAAGTACACAAATACATTGAGTAGAACAGGTATTGGATTGTACGCATTAAGAGAAAAGTGTAACCAAGTGGCAGAGAGTGCAGGCATCTGGCAAAAACCTTCAGTCATTCAGCTAGCCATGAGGAAAACAGATACCAGATTCAGATTTATTTTGAAAGCGTGACCTCCTTTATTTAACTTTAACTTCAAAGTTATTAAGAGGTTACGACCCTGGTTTTATGCCCTGAAATGTTACTTCTTTCTATTAATATGACTCTCATGTTAGTAAATGCAAATTGACTAAGATGACTACATTTCCAGAGTGCCAATGACTTTTACAAAACGCAACAGAAGAAATAGGGTTAAGCGAAGTTTACCAACATAAAACTGAAATGATACTCCTCGCTGCAGACCTCATGCATCTACTGACTGTGTCTGTATAGAAGCTGTATCTTATAGATAGAACTTGTGCAAGACAAGTGTTTTTGCCGTCTGTGCACTGCACTACCCTATGATCTGAAAAACCCTGAGCTTGCGCGGTAACATAAAGTATCTCAATGATTCCAGCATAGGCCTCAAAGTTCCACAGTGACTCAGAATTACCTATATAGCTGAAAATACTTACATCATATTAAGGTGGGCATTGCTTATATCAGGCTGCTTCACCCCACCTTTAAATGTAACTACAAATAATCAGGTACATTTCGAAAATTTAGTTCTCGAGTGAACTTGAATGCATGTGGAGGTCTGGAACATGTGGGAAGATTCACCGAAGAAAGCCCACAGAAGAGACTAATAAATTTCTAAGAATCCTAACTGTACTAAGATGCGGCCGGCCGCGGTGGTCTAGCGGTTCTAGGCGCTCAGTCCGGAGCCGCGCGACTGCTACGGTCGCAGGTTCGAATCCTGCCTCGGGCATGGATGTGTGTGATGTCCTTAGGTTAGTTAGGTTTAAGTAGTTCTAAGTTCTAGGGGACTGATGACCACAGAAGTTAAGTCCCATAGTGCTCAGAGCCATTTGTACTAAGATGCAATATATACTGATCAAAGTTCATACAAACAGTAACACGCTTCATGCAGAAACCCAATTCAACAGAATATGTGATTAATATCCTCGCAGGATATGACAAATAAAAAGAAAATTACGAAACATTGCCACAAGCTCTGATGCCATCACTATAGTGGAGTGTTTCTCGTCATTGCCTAGTTGGCTGAGGAACGCCTGTTCAAAACCGACCACCATCAATTATTTGCTATTTCATATTTACCATTTCTAGAATGTTCGTGAAATATCTTGTGTTTGTACATCTGGTATATTTGATGGCTGTATAAGTATTAATTTTATACAACATTCGTTTTTTGTACAAATATCTACACTCTCCTTCCAGGAAATGAGATCTATTCCAGCTGGACATAGGTGTCAGTAATAAACGTGCTTTCATTTCTATGTGTATTGCTCCACTGACAACCCTGCCTTCTGATGTGGATTTGATTGTGGTTTCGACGTGACACTGTTCGGTGGAGACGCCATGTATCATCAAGGAATCTACACACGTAAAGAAAAGTTTTGCATCACCCCGATTCTCAGTATTCCTGACGATAGACGTTGACTGTGGAGATTGTATCACAGACACAGTCCCTTTGACTGTTCAGAGATGTCACTAAACCCACCCAAAGTGTAAATAACCATGCATAAGCAGCGCCTATTAGACAGAGGGGGTCTGACAGACGATCAGTTCCAGTCATTCCGCCAGGAAGGAGGTACACGGCTCGTGTTATCTGTAGTTCAGCCGTGCCTACACGGTCAATACCGCGGTTCAATCGCGTCCGCATTGCTACTTTGGGCCAGGAAGGGCTCTCAACAAGGGAAGTGTCCAGGCGTCTCGGAGTGAACCAAAGCGATGTTGTTCGGACATGGAGGAGATACAGGGAGACAGGAACTGTCGATGACATGCCTCGTTCAGGCCGCTCAAGGGCTACTACTGCAGTGGATGACCGCTACCTAAGGATTATGACTCGGAGGAACCCTGACAGCAACGCCACCATGCTGAACAATGCTTTTCGTTTTACTGATCCCCCGACTCAGAATATATAGTCGGTGGTGACTTCAATCTAGCCTCGATATGCTGAAAAAATTATACGATTAAAGTCGGCGGCAGGCATAAAACCTCATCCGAAATTGTACAGAATGCTATTCCAGAAAATTATTTTGAACTATTAGTTCATGAGCCCACTCAAAGCTTAAATGGTTAAGAAAGGATACTTGACCTTTTAGCAACAAATAATCCTGAACAAATTGTATTGTGACGAATACAGGGATTAGCGACCACAAGGCAGTTGCTGCTAAGCTGAATACCGTAACACCTACAACCATCAAAGATAGACGTAAAGTATATCTGTTTAAGAAAACTCATAGAAATGCCCTTAACGCCTTTTTAAGAGACAGTCTTCACTCCTTCCGAGATGATCATGTAAGTGTAGAAGAGTTGTGGAATGTTTTCAGAGAGATAGTCTCGACGATATATACCACATAAATTAATAAGTGATGGTATTGATCCCCCATGGTACACAAAATGGGTCAGATCGCTGTTGCAGAAGCAACGAACACAGCATGCCAAATTTAAAAGAACCCAAAATCCCCAAGATTGGCAAAGTTCGAAATATGGCGCTTACTTCAATGTGAGACGCTTTTAATAATTTCCACAACGAAATTCTGTCTCGAAATCTGGCAGAAAACCCAAAGAGATTCTGGTCATACAAAAAGCACACCAGTGGCAAGACGCGCGCGATAACAACGGTGAAGTCACTGATGACAGTGCCACTAAAGCAGAATTATTAAACACGGTTTTCTGAAACTCCTTCACCAAAGAAGACGAAGTAAATATTCCTGAATTCCAGTCAAGAACAACCGCCAACATGAGAAACATAGGAGTAAATATCCTCGGTGTAACAAAGCAGCTTAAATCACTTAATAAAGGCAAGGCCTCCGGTCCAGAATGTATACCAGTCAGGTTCCTATCAGAGTGTGCTGATAGAATAGCTCCATATTTAACAATTATATACAACCACTCGCTCAAAGAAAGATCCGTACCTAAAGACTGGAAAATTGCTCAAGTCACAACAATACCCAAAAAGGGAAGTAAGGGTAATCCGCTGAATTACAGGTCTATATCACTAAAGTCGATTTGCAGTAGAGTTTTGGGAAATGTACTGTATTCTAACATTGTGAAGTACCTCGAAAAAAAACGATTTATTGACACATAGTCAGCACGGTTTCAGAAGATGTTCTTGTGAAACACAACTATCTCTTTATACTCATGAAGTAATAAGTGCTATCGACAGGGGATGTCAGATTGATTCCATATTTTTAGATTTCCAGAAAGCTTTCGACACCGTTCCTCCCAAGAGTCTTCTGACCAAACTGCGTGCCTACGGAGCATTGCCTCAGTTGTGCGACTGGATTCGTGATTTCCTGTCAGAAAAAATGGTTCAAATGGCTCTGAGCACTATGGGACTTGACAACTGTGGTCATCAGTCCGCTAGAACTTAGAACTACTTAAACCTAACTAACCTAAGGACATCACACACATCCATGCCCGAGGCAGAATTCGAACCTGCGACCGTAGCGGTCACGCGGTTCCTGACTGAAGCGCCTAGAACCGCACGGCCACACCGGCCGGCTCCTGTCAGAAAGGTCACAGTTCGTAGTAATAGACGGAAAGTCATCGAGTAAAACAGAAGTAATATACGGCGTTCCCCAAGGAAGTGTTATAGGCCTTCTATTGTTCCTGATCTATATTAACGACATAGGAGATACTCTGAGTAGCCGCCTTAGATTGTTTGCAGATGATGCTCTCATTTACCGTCTTGTAAAGTCATCAGATGATCAAAAAGAGTTGCAAAATGATTTAGATGAGATATCTGTATGGTGCGAAAAGTGACAATTGACCCTGAATAAGGAAAAGTGCGAAGTTATTCACATGAGTACTAAAAGAAATCAACTAAATTTCGATTAAGCGATAAGTCACACAAATCTGAAGGCTGTAAATTCAACTAAATACTTAGGGATTGCAATTACAAATAACCCAAATTGGAACGATCACATAGATAATATTGTGGGTAGAGCAAACCGAAGACTGCGATTCATTGGCAGAAGACTTAGAAGGTGCAACAGGTCTACTAAAGAGACTGCTTACAGCACACTTGTTCGGCCTGTTCTGGAGTATTGCTGTGCAATGTGGAATCGGCATCAGATGGGACTGACGGATGACATCGAAAAAGTACAAAGAAGGGCAGCTCGTTTTATATTATCGCGAAATAGGGGAGATAGTGTCACAGACATGATACGTGAATTGGAGTGTCAATCATTAAAACAAGGGCGCTTTTCGTTGCGACGGGATCTTCTCATGAAATTTCAATCACCAGTTTTCTCCTCCGATTACGAAAACATTCTGCTGGCACCCACCTACATAGGGAGAAATGATCATCACGATAAAATAAGAGAAATCAGGGCTCGCAAAGAAAAATTTAAGTGCTCGTTTTTCCCGCGTGCCGTTCGAGAGTGGAACGGTAAAGAACCAGCTTGAAGGTGGTTCATTGAACCCTCTGCCAGGCACTTTATTGTGAATATCAGAGTAATCACGTAGATGTAGATGAACTCACTAGATCCTGCTGTTCGACAGAGGTGAGTTTGAAAAAGTCTATTAACTCCAAGCATATACAATCTATCCCTACTGCAACACTACACACGCCTACTAAAAAGTCACCCTAATTAAAGCCAGTGGGAGATCCTCGTCCTAAGAGGTTACCTTCTCGTCCATATACAATCACAAACTACGAGATCGAGTTACTCCGCCTACAGTCTCGTGACACCTGCCTCGCCGCGCTAGTCCCGCTTTCGTTCCGAATGCATCCTGTTCCTCTAAAAGTGTACCGACCCTTATCGCTACGAAGCACCACCGTCACAGCCCCACAACGCCTCGTGTTCCCAGACTTTGTTTGACGTTACGCAGTACGCTCGAGAAGGACTGGACGAGAGCCACCGTTCAGCGTTCGATTATTATTTATTTAACATCAACTTCGCTCCTATAATAAAACAAAACATTTCCGACCACAATAAATGTCCTATTTTTTCACGAAAATAGACAAAGTCCATTTTTATGAGGAAAAAATCTATATAGTCTTTCACGTTCGGCTTATAAACTTATCACATCTGCGAACACATTTACGTCGAAACCGATATTTCCACTCACGAATGCAGATTTCCGCCATTTAGCAGATTCCAAATCATTTCCTATAATTTACAAAGTCAAATAACGTCTTTCTCATATATAGACAACCGGCAAACGTGTCTTCCACCTGCTAGATGCACACACCACAATCGACCGCCTCTCATCAAAATAAGAAGTTAAATGCGAAGAAGCAGTCGACCAAACAATTTAAATGATAACCGAATAATGACCCAGCGCAAACCCACATCCAAATGCAATCTTGTCACATTTCCACTTGATCACGAAAGCTGTTCAACACATACTAAGTATTAGTTCGTTATTCGGTCGTCTAGACGACTACACGGTTAAGTCAAATACATTCCCACATTGCAACAGCCCTCTCCATTTGGATGGTCCTCCGCCATTAGCGGGAACTTGAATCATTCCCACCACAGGCCACGCATAGACAGAATCATCCTACCAAAAACGAACACATATATATTTGACCGCTATACTTACAACTGAATGACATTCGACAATGAGCGAAATATCTGAAATACACTCTGCGTACAGCTCTGGAAATAGAAATACCTGTACCATTTCTATCACTTGACATACTCTCTCCTTTGCTATCACAGTATTCCAAGTCTAATCCAAGCCTTCCTTACCACTGGACATAGTCATCTCCTTTACACATCTCAGAACACAAACACATACTTTATGAATCAGATGCTCCCAATTTAGAAAATTATTCTGCTAAGGAACGTGTTGTGAAACCGTAATTTTCAACCCCCTAAAGCCACTGCGCCTAGATATTTGTCCAATATTTGTAAAGTATTCTCTCTCTATGCGATGTCAGAGGTTTGGTGAAATATCGACTGGGCTATAGGCGATGCTTGATTGAGAAGTCCTTTATTACAGCACTAATGAATCATATTTCTAGCACTCTCATGTCTCGAAACGACTCACCTTTCTCAACCCGATCTCCTACAGTAAAATTCCAACCTCGTTTTAGGAAGGTCCCCAGGACCCGCAGTAGAGCCGAGTTAGCTTTCGAGTGTGGATCCGCCGCGTGTTATATCCGGATCGATGTTGGGATGCGGAATCACAATGTAATGTCTCTTGCAGCGGTCTCTCCGCGATATTTTCAGAAATTTTATAAATTATATAACTCAGTACATATCTCGAAATATCTCTTCTTATCTTACCGATTCCTAAACTTTAATATACGATGATTATCAATGCAAAGTAGTTTCAAGCCCTATTATTCCTTGGAGCGTCCATTTACTCCATGGAATAGCTTCTCTGCTATCTATGTTTTCTCTTATGAAAAGAATGAAGGGATCTTGCCGATTAGCTGTGAAAGAAGGAGGATGTATATGTATGTATTGTTGAGCTAGTCGCCATCTTGATGAGATTCTGTATGAGAGGGAATTTAATACATGAACTAAACTAAAGTAAGTGTGTTCGCGTATTATTTAACTGATTATTATTGACAGCGTCTGCTTACTACGCTGTGTTGCACGGGATCAGTGGGGAACGTCTGATTTACACTGGACGAACCTGCCGTTTTGTATGCTCAAGATATCCAGTTACTCCAAATAAATAGGCTAACACGGTCTTACCAGCAGATCTCCGGTTTTCCCCATGTGATCACCGAAAGTTAATAATTATTACAAATGTTTTCAGGAGTTCGACTGACAATTTTCGTCGCACCGAGGCTTCGAAATTGCTTCACTGCCTTATGGAATTTAAGTTAAGCTCAATTTAATCAAGATAGAACAGTATTGAACTGTGTGAATGTGATAAGCCTGCTTTGTGAATGAAAATTCCCTTAACATACGCATGTTTTTACTATCCTGATCAGTGAAGCTAAATCAGGCCGGTGTGAGAGAGGTTTTTTAAATTTTTTGAATACCACAAAAAAAAATTAAAACAATATGGGTTTGAAGTCCGAATGCGATCATCGGGGTGCGGCAGATCCACACTCGAACGCTAACTCTACTGTGGGTCCTGGGCGCCTTCCGTGACACATGCATATACACAGTCATACAGAAAACAGGGCAAACGCTCTCCAAATTACTGGATTCAATCGAGTACCGTGCTATAATCCCCCCTCCCCCATCACCACCCACTCAGTGATGGCAGTTGTACTAAATTTAAAACCAATTTTAGAAAACAGAACTAGAAGTTATTACACGATCGCATGGATAGAACTGACATAAAATAGATAGAATTGCGAAAAATGATGGGGGGATAGGTATAAATTGACTGAATATAAATGCCGCAAAATTGAGCAAGTACTTGCATATCTTCTGGCTGGTGCAGAACAATTTGTACATGGGGACAAGTATGCGGCAGCAAGAGGAATCCGAGAAAATGTCGACATAGAAGCAAAGGGAATGAGGGAAGCAGTCAGTTTTTGTCCGTTGAGGCAGCATTATAATGTATGTCTATTGAGTTATCAGTGATAACACGCGAGTTGACTACTGTATCTGACACTTTTCAGGAAGACAGAGAACAGGGTAGAGTTCGAGTGTTAATGTCACTGGTTTCGAGTGGTATAATTTTTTTCCGAACAGGATAACACGAGTTGTCAGTTTTTGTAGAGTACTGCCGTTCTTGTGCAGTGCTATATATATAGTTGTGTAATTAGGACCGATCTTTGTGATTAGTTATTTTATTAGGATGGATATTTGGGTCAGTTTCCCGAGAAAAATAAATAAAGTACGCTAACCTAACCTTCCTCTCCTGCATCTGGAGAGTTTCCACGCGTTAGGAGCGGTGCACTTAGGCTTTCCATCCAGTAGAATCAGGGATTGGTTGATAAGTCGGGCTTTTTACTTGCAGTGAGAGTTTGTGCATTGAATTATTTTGTGGTGATTAAGCGTTGCGAGCGGGTTTTCATGCATTATTTCAGTGATCTACGAGTAGATTGCATGTCTGCATGGATTGTATTGGACTATTTCGGTAATTTAGAAGTTGGCTTGTTTGAGGGAGGAGACCAGACAGCGATGTCATCGATCTCATTGGATTAGGGAAGTCGGCAGTGCCCTTTCAAAGGAACAATCCCGGTATTTGTTGGAGCATATTAGGGAAATAATGGAAAACCTAAATCAGGATAGAGCCGAACGTGGTTTTGAACCGGTCCTCCCGAATGCGAGTCCAGTGTGCTAGCCACTGCACAACTTCGTAATTTAGGAGTTGTTTGCGTCTCGGCACATCAGTGTAATGTCTTATTATTTAGGAGTAGTTTCGAGGTCTGTAAGCTGTATATTGTGACTCTAAGCACGTTAGGGTGAGTGTTATGCATCAGCGTAATAAATAAATTAGGTGAAATCTGTAGCTAAATAAATTGTTCAAAAAATAAATAGAGTACACTCCCTCCTCTCTCACACTCCCTCCACTCTCCAGCAGCCCAGAACAGGATGATTCCTTTTTTCACACCAATTTTCCTCCCCTCCAGACCGCTGGCATGGTGAGTGTTTTGTATCCGCTTAATAAACTAGGTGAGATCCGTGATTCAACGTATGTAGGAAATGTGGTTGGATGACCTTGAAAAGTAGTTGAAACTAAGTATTTGAAAGCGTAGCAAACACATTTTCTTGCCTACATGAATGTGCAGCCTGTAGTGGGGGCAACACCATACTAACCCTCCTCAGCAAAATTCATGCACATTTTCCAAGAGGATAGTAAACACTTTTGATGTTGGTAGTGGCTCTAATTGTTTAAATAAAGACTTTTGTCCAGTGCATGGAATACAGCTATCGATATCTCAGCGTATTGTGGTGGTAACATGAAACTAATGCTGTAGATACATAATAAATTTATACAAATTTAAACACATTATGTTCGAATTGAATGGAAACACCATATTAACTCCTATCAGTTGCAGGAGTAAGCTGTTAGAGCAAATTTCGTGAACATTCTCAAAGAGGTAAGCGAACACACTTGATGGTTGTAGTGGGTCTAATTGTTTAAATAAGGACTTATGTGCAGTGCAAGTAATACAGCTATCGATATCTCAGCCTCTTATGGCGGTAACACGACACCAATGTTGGAGGTAGATAATAAATTTAAACAAATTATATTCGAATTGAATGAGCAGGCTCTAGTGGAAGCAACACAATACTAACTCGCCTCAGCTGTAGGAATAAGCTCTTAGAGGAAAATTAACGTCAATTTTTTGCAAGAGGATGGCGAACACACTTGATGGTGGTACTGCCTCTATAATTGTTTAAACAAAGATTTATGCCCAGAACTGAATGAGTGCATGTAATACAGCTATCGATATCTTAGCGTCTTGTGGCGGTAACACGACACTAATGCTGTAGGTAGGTAATAAATTTAAACAAATTTAATCAAATATAAACAAACTTAAACAAATTCAATCAAATTTAAACAAATTTGTAAAAATTATATTCGAATTGAACAGAAATACCATACTAACTTGCCTCAGCTGCAGGAGTAAGCTCTTAGAGCAAAATTCGAAATTTGAAGAGGATGGCAAACACACTTGATGGTGGTACTGCCTCTAATTGTTTAAATAAAGACTTATGCCCAGTTCCTAGAAAGAGGTGACTTAGGTTAGTGGAGGTAGCCCTTTCTTTCCCGCCATTTTCTTAGTTTAGTAGAGTTAGCGTAATTGAGCTATCTTCCCTCCAAAATTCAAACTTGCCACCAGGGGGGCGTGGAACTTTCTTAGGTTAGTAGAGGTAGTGCAATTGAGCTATCTTCCCACGAAAAGCCGCCATATTGGATAACAGCACTCGCATCATCAGCTGATGTCAATTGTGTCATCAGCTGACGTCACGTACTTGCGTCACGGTCGCCATCTTGGATAATGGTACTTGGGGTGACGCCCGCTCTTGGGGTGACAGCCGTCATCTTGTATAACGGTGCTCAGAGTGACGCTCTCCTTGCCCTACTGCTATAAAATAGTTTTCTTTTTTACTGAAACTGATGTAAATACTTATTACTGTCAGTTTGACTTAAGTCAGACTTATTAAATTTTCCACCTAAAACGAGATTTAAATTCAGGCTCAAAATGGTCATTGCTGGCTGTCGATGACCTTGGCGTTGAATAACTATGTACATCGATAAAATGCATACAAAGGAAATTACTTCCTGAAAAGTTAATGGGAGCTTGAATAAAGATGCAGGCTCGACTTTCACAAGATAAAAGAATTAACAATGAAGATCTTATGGCGCTCTATCATTGCATCACCAAGTAAATCACTTCTTACTGAAATTAAGCGGCCAGAAATTATTTGCTTTATATAATTAAAAAAGGAAAACTGACGGCTAGATCATTTCACAAAACAAAACATATTTTTGAAACATCATGGTCCAATTATCGAACAGTCCACAGGTGTACTGCCAATCCTGGTCCAATTATCGAACAGTCCACAGATGTAATGCCAATCCACAGTGATCAACAGGGACAATACAAGGTGACAAAGGTGATGGGATAGCGATATGCACATATTCAGATGATGGTAGTATTGCGTACACAAGGTACAAAGGCCAGTGCGTGGTAAAACTATCATTCACATGGCAGGAATTAGCAAACTTTAAATGCAGAATGGTAGTTGGAGTTAGACGCGTGGGACATTCCTTTTGGCAAATGGTTAGGCAATTCAATACTCCAAGAGCCACAGTGTCAAGAGTGTGCAGAGAATACCAAATTTCAGGCATTACCTCTCACCACAGACAACCCAGTTGCTGGCGACCTTCATTTAACGAGCGAGAGCACTGCTACGGACAAGCAGCACTGAGTGAAATAACCACAGAATTCAATGCGGGTCATATGACGATCATATCAGTTAGAACAGTGCGGCGAAATTTGGCGTTTATGGGCTGTGGCGGCAGACTACCGACATGAGTACCTTTGCTAACAGTAGATCTCGTACAGTTACTCTACTGGGCTCGTGAACATATTAATTGGATCCTACACACTGGACGACAGTGACCTGGTCAGAAGAGTCCCGATTTCAGTTGGTAAGAGCTGATGGTAGAGTTCGAGTTTAACACAGACTCCACGAAGTCATGGACCCAAGTTGTTAACAAAGCACTGTGCAAGTTGTTAGTGGCTCCATAAAGGTGTGGGCTGTGTTGACGTGGAATAGACTGGGTCCTACGGTTCAACTAAGCCGATCACTTGTGATATCTCCCAATAATGCCTGTGTTTTACTGGGCAGGCAAGAGACAGTTCTTACACTCTGCTTTTTCAGTATGCGCCCGAATTTCCCCAATTATTTGCCGGTGTGTGGTATAAAGCCTATGATTACTTCTTCCTCCGTCATTTCTTCTGTGTCCACAGGTTGTACTATAATGATGGGATGAAGAGCGCGCTTAATCTGCCATCCTTTTTTTTGGAATACAGTTCTGAGATGTTCTAGTTCTGGTTGCAGACTATGTGTGTCTAAGATGTTGCACACCCTGTGTAGTAGTGTTTTTAATTGCCCATTCCTCTACAAGAGTGGTGGCATCTACGAGGGCGGTTCAGAAAGTAACCTCCGATCGGTCACAGTGCGGGTTGTGGGGGGAGTAGCGACGCCATCTGTGCGTTCACGCACTCAACAGGTCAGTCGGCATCAAGCCGTGGTCGAGTGAACGTCGTACCTGCGCTGGTTTAGTTTTTGTGGCAGTTTGAAATGTGTGCCGCAATAGCAAACCCCGCCAAATGTGAAGTGCGTGCTGTCATAAGGTTTTTTACAGCCAAAGGATATTCTGCAGCAGCTATTCATCGTGAGCTTTGTGCCGTGTACGGACCAAGAGTTATGAGTGAAGGAGTTGTCCGTGAATGGGTACGTTTATTTAAAAGTGGACGAGAAAACGTTCATGATGAAGAGAGGAGTGGTAGACCATCATTGGTGACTGACGAACTCGTTCAGACAGTTGATGCAAAAGTTCGTGAAAATCGACGTTTCTCAATGTCGGAGTTGTCTACAGGTTTTCCACAGATTTCTAAGACTCTCTTGTACGAGATAGTGACAGCAAGATTGGGTTACCGTAAGTTCTGTGCACGATGGGTGCCCAAAATTCTTACCGACCACCACAAAACTCAAAGAATGGCCTCTGCATTAGACTTTCTGCCACGTTATGAGGACGAAGGAGAACCATTGTTAAACAGAATCGTGACCGGCGACGAAACCTAGATTAAGTACGTGAACCCTGAGACAAAAGAACAATCAAAGATGTGGGCACAATCAAATTCGCCTACCAAACGAAGAAAAGCCTCGCAAGATTCTTCTGCAGAAAACTGATGGCAACGGTGTTTTGGGATGCCAAAGGGGTGTTGTTGGTTGAATTCATGGAACGTGGTACGACCATTAATCAAGACGTGTACTGTGAAACAATAAAAAAGTTACGACGGGCTATACAGAACAAACGCCGTGGTATGCTGACTTCCGGTATCGTTTTTTTGCACGATAACGCCCGTCCTCACTCTGCTCGCAGAACAACGGCCCTTCTTGAGTCCTTCAAGTGGGACGTTATCAACCATCCACCTTACAGCCCAGACCTGGCGCCAAGTGATTATCACCTCTTCATGCATTTGAAGAAATGGCTCGGGTCACAGCGGTTTGATGACGACGAAGAGCTCAAAGATGCGGTCACAGGCTGGCTCCAGGCACAAGCGGGTGATTTTTATGCAGAAGGAATTTCAAAGCTTGTGAAGAGATACGATAAGTGCCTCAATCGCTATGGAGACTATGTAGAAAAATAGTGCAAAGATGTAGTTGTAAGATGTATATATTAAAATATTTTTATTTAACTTGGTGTATTTTTTTAAATCAACCGGAGGTTACTTTCTGAACGGCCCTCGTATCTTTGTGCAAACGCAGGTCAGCGTGCGGTTTTGTCCAATATACACTGGGGCCCAGGGTGCCATCAGCTCTTCTCTTGACCATGATGTTCAGGAAGGGTAATCTTCCTTCTTCTTGATGTACGGACTTCAGATGTACAAGGAAGTCAAGGAGTTTATCCCTTCCATGGAGCCAGATGACAAAAGTGTCATCCACATAACGATGAAAGCAGCTGGGTTTCCATTTAGATGGTGTCAGGACCTCTCCCTCGAAGAGCTCCACATACAAATTCCCAACCACTAGTGAGTGGGCTGCCCATTGCAACTCCCTCCTTTAGCACATGGTATTGTCGATTAAATAGAAAATACATGAGGTTAGGATGTACCATAAAAGGTTGATGGCCATCTTGTCAAATTTCTGACCAATGAGTTCTAGTGACTCTTGCAGAGGCATCCAGGTGAATAACCAAACGTCATCAAAGCTCACCGTGATATCTGAGTCCTCCAGCCTGAACTTGTTGAGGTGTTTCACAAAACCTACAGAACTGTGGATGTGTTGTAGGCATTTACACACATAAGCACTTAGTATCTCTGTCGGGTATTTTGCCAGCAAATACAGGTGACACTGCTTATAGCGACTTCTCTTTTAACGACGTATTGCCGGCTTTAGTGGCCGTGTGGTTCTAGGCGCTACAGTCTGGAACCGTGTAACGCCGGAAATGCATATCCTCCTATTTCCACCTATTGTACTATTATTTTTTCTCCTTGCTTTGTTACCTCAAGATATGACATTTCTCTCTCTTTGTATATTGTAATTGTTTTACTATTTGTATATTTATGCATTTATGTCGATGTATAATTGGTTTGTTTCGTAAATATTATTTGTATTTTTACGCTGGGTCTTGCCTAGGGAAAACTGCTATCGAACGATTACGTCGGTAGGTCGTGTGAAGAATCAAAGTGTGTAGGATCTTTGGTAGTGTTAACTCTGCCGCGTGGAGCGCGGGCTGAGGAGGAGTCTGGCTGGAGTAGCGAGTGGAGCAGGTGTGTTGTGTGACGCTCCCGCGAGTTGCCGCGCTTTCGGGGTTTGGCAGCATGTAATTGCGCTCGACTTGCGATGATAGTTTCTGACATGGTGTCGCGGACGGGAAACATTAACTAGCGCACGTCAAGAGCCCGTTTCGCGTGGTGACCGAGTCGAGAAGAAGGCGCGCCAACATCCAGCTTCTGCAACAGCGACAGCCGACAATGAGTGACTGTCGCCACCTCCTCGATCGACGGCTTCAAACCTTCAATCAACCAACAAGGAAGACTGGAAGCAAGTAAAGTTTTAGAACTGTATGGCAGACCTCAGCTTTTAATCTTGTTCCATTTGCCTCGCAAAATTACAGCAACTTAGCATGAACCTTTGTTGCTCATTGTCCCAATTGCATTACCAAGCAGGGTCCCTTCCTTTTCCGAAATGAACCCGAGTGTCGTTGAAATTTAAATGCCAGCACTAAAGTAATGTAGCTAATTCTATTTCACTGCTTTAATTTCAAAGTTCAGTTGGCTGGCTACAATATTCAGATTACACAAGCACAAATTAAGAGTGCGAGTTTTGTTACCATATTTTAGCTTACCTGTGACTGCAGCTCAGCTTGGTACGTACTAAATTTTACTATTGTTAATTGTTCAGAATCATTTAATTCAAGTTCAAAGTTAAATCTCTTCTTTCTATATTGCGTAGATTCAAGTAGCTTTTGAAATGATTGTTGAGGTAGTCCAAGACTAACCGTATTTTACTGAATTTCGATGTGCTTCAGAAAGAAAGCTCACTATTAACTTCAGTCACTAAATTAACTTTCGATTTTCCGGTTTTATTAATTCTTTTGCTAAATTAAGTCAGGGTGTAGCGAAATTTATTACTTCTGACAAACTTTCAGTTTTCACACTACACGTGTCAACCTTCAGTTGCCACGCTTCTAGTGCTAATTATATGTGTAATAACCTTTCTTTTTCAGTTACTATAGTAATTGTCCTTAGGACTGGCGACCATGATTTCCCCCAAATCTCAAATACCTAATTACCGCTAGTTAATTGTTAACGTAACGGCTGCACATTTACTTTCTTTATTAACTTTACCCCTTTTCAAAATTAATTTCCACCAGTTTCATTAGCACATTTCCTTTCATTTAGATGTAACCCTTTCCTCCCTCTTTACCGACAGGTTAACTTCGGTGACGATTGCTTTTCCAAAACTCCCATTAGGTACACGCGGTTTCATTTTTCACTGTCATCCAGGTCGGTAAGTGAGGGGGAGGTTACACGTGGCGACCTGGTGACAGGACAATCTTCGGATTTGAGGTTGTTCTGGACACGAATTTTGCATTGTGCAAATCTCGTAACAAAGTACTGGTTACGTACAGGCCGTTACGTCAGCGAGAATAAGTAGTGGGAGTAATCCTAATTATATTTGAGGTTTGGCATTTATATTGAAAATTATTAAAATGAGTGAAGGCAACAATTGCCAAAATTTGGTAGACTTGGATACGGAACAATCGGTCGAACAGTGGGAAACGCGCACCGCGGTACCCATTGTTCAGGGGCAGGCGGCTAGCATGAAAGACGCGACCGCCGAAACGCAACAAAGAGCAGAAATGGAATTCCACACTTTAGAAAATGTTTCGGAATCGGAAGTGAAAATCAGATGTGAATCCCTTGATGACGAATACGGGGGGACAATTAAAGAGGAAGCCGCTACGGAAGTAAAACCGGTAGTTTCCGGGAATTTAACTGATTTATTGAATGTTTTGATTAACGAAATCAAGAGTCAATCGGCAGAAATTAAAGCTCTGTCTGCCAAGCAAGAAGATCAGGCTGCCAAGCAAGAAGCTCAGGCTGTCAAGCAAGAGGCTCGGGCTGCCAAGCAAGAAGCTCAGGCTGCCAAGCAAGAAGCTCAGTCTGAAAAAATTGAACGGATGCTAGACAATCAGAACAAAGCTATTAACGTTGTTAACAACAATGTTGGAGTTGTTAATACAAAAGTTGATAAAATCAAAGAAGATATTGTTGTAATTAATATCGAAATCGGTAATCTTAAACAGGAAATGATAGGCGTTCAGGCGGAAATTGCGAGCATAAATACTCGTTTTGATTCCGAAATTAGCAGAATCGAGAAAAGTGTAGGAGAAGCAGTTGCTCCGATCATCGAGAATAAGGTGACGGAACAAATTCAATTAGTGAAAAAAGAGGATCAACAGAAGGTGGAAACTTTAAAGGCTTTAGTGTCCGAAGTAGACACTAAAGTGAGGGAGCAGGCTAATACCTGCGAAGAGAAAAAGAGGGAAGTGGAAACGCTTGCGACAACCACTTGCCAAGTAATTACGAGAGTGTCGGAATTAGAAAAGAAACTTGACGAAAAACAGAGCTATATGCCAATCTGTGCACATAGTTCGGAATTGTTGACGAAAGAGGAGCGGTTCGACCCCTTGAAAAAAGGCGGTATACACGCGACGGATTTCATTAAAAATTGTGAAAGAGTTTTACCCAGATCATGGACTAATGAGAGAAAAATTAATGCGGTTATTGATGTGCTGGCTGGTGATGCCAAGCGTTGGGGCTTAAACCTCAACATTACGAACCTGACTTTTGACGAGTTTAAAAATTTGTTTCTGGCTGAATACTGGTCAGAGCAAAAACAGCAAAGTGTCTGGCGCGAATTTGTCGTATCGAGGCCTTTCGATGCGAATTCGCGCAGCTCGATGAAAGAGTTTTGTGAGGGCTGGATCCGCAAGTTGGAATATTTGCGTGATCGCCGCACGGAATCCGAAATAGTCTGGGAACTCTACAAGAAGCTTCCAGATGATACAAAACGCTACGTAGGAAGCAATTATAGGACAGTGAATGATTTCCTGGAAAGAGTTGAGGGCGAGGACAATTGGCGCAATAATCGCGACAGTGGTAGAGGCCGTGGTAACAACAACGAGTACCACAGCAACCACAACAATGATAACCATGGGAATAATGCATACCGCAGCAATAACAATAATGTTTCGGACCGTAATAACAATCGGTACAATGCAAATAATAACAGGAATGACAGAAACCAGTATCATACTAACGTGATACGGGCTTCACAGAATAGTAATAACGCCAGAGGGTGTGATCAGCCGCCTCAGCAGCATCCGGGGAGCGTATCTGCTGGGACGAGACAGGGAAACCATTAGCCGCGCCGGTGAGGGGCCGAGCGGGCGTGGAGAAATTTTGGCGGCCCAATAACAAGAGAAAACCCAGGTGTCGCCGTTATGAAAATTCCGTATGGAATAATCAACGGCGGGAGAGTGTGCCAGTGTTAAGAGAAAAGAGTGCGCCCACAAGTAGTAGATCAGCTGTATACACGGCAGTAGAAAATACATTCGCTGTCAGTGAGAACAATTTAAGTAGTGTTCCGGAAATCGATCATAAAGTGGCAGCTGTAATACCCACAGCGGAACTGGAGATTGAGTTTAAGAATGATTCGCAATTGTTGAGAGAAGGTCAGATGTCGGATAAAACGTCCGTCATCGAGCGAGGGGATGCAGAGAGGGATGAGGTCTGGTTAAGGCAGTTCGGTCGCTTATACGACGAACTAAGAGATTATAGGGGTCTGTATGGGAGAAGTGTTTATGGGGAGCGCGTGCAGGATTTGCCGCGTCTCGTCCCGCAGGAAGATAGTGTTTGTGAAATGATAGAAAGTTCTGGCCCTAACTGGCAGACTTTACTAGAAATAGTTGATGTTAATGGGGAGCACGAGCAAGATTCGTCGTGTTTCGTCCCGCAGGAGTTGGATGTTCAAGTAGTAACGGAAAGTTCTGGCCCTAACCGGCAGACTTTACCGAAAGTTATAGTGGTAGAAGTAGCCGACCCATCCGACGCAAACCTCCAGTTTAGACATTGCGAAAGTATTAAGGAGAAAGATTACGAAAATTTCAGTGATAGCCGGACACGATTGGTAGAAAAGCACGTAGATTAGAGCGTGTATGAGGCTAGAGCTGACGTTATACGGTCAGACGGTAGCAGTGTGGGTTGCGCAGATCCAGAAGAAGTAATTGCAGATAATACTGGGCACATTCCTCCAGGTAGATTGGCAGATGAGATGAATCTGACCAAAGTGGAATCAACGAAGTTGACGATTAATGAATTGATAGCAAAGCAACACTCACTAGTTGACGAGTTACAGGAAAAGGTTTCGGTATTGGAGGCGAAGCTACAGACTAAGCCTCAGGACAAACGTGTTGAAATTAAAACTGTATTTGAACAGAGGCAGAAAAGGCCGCCAGATAAGCCGGATTTAGGATCAAAGCCGGATGGTTTTATCTGGAATGACCTGGATATAGACGAGGATTTACTGTGGGAAAATAAAGAAACAGTCGAGGACCAGTGTAGACAGATAGTAGTGTCTGTTAATATACATGACCTACAACTAAACGTGTTGATTGACACCGGTGCAGAATTGAGTGCTGTATCTGGGAAAATATTTGAGTTACTGAAAGACAGACCTGGCATCGTAGTTATGCCAGTAACAGGAGTGAAAATTATCGGTGCTACTGGGAAGGCCAGTAAACCGGTCACAAAACAGATTTTTGTCAACTTCGAGATATGTGGGGCACGATTTGAACAAGAGTTTGTCGTCGTGCCAGACTTGACTACGGAAGTAATTATCGGGTTAGATTGGCTATTAAAGTACCGTGCAGTGATTAATTGCGAAAGCAAAACTTTGACATGTACGTCACAAGATAAAACGATAGTAGTTAGTTTTGACGAGGCAGGAGACGGTGTGCATAAGCAATACCAGCCTATACACATTGTTAACTGGCCGGATGACTTGACGTAGGAATGAATTTGAACTGCCGTAACGTGAGGAATTTCGGCATTGACAAAAGTGTAGAAAGTGAGTTGGAAGAGATAATCAAATTCCCTCCACGGATTGACATTAGTATTGGTGTGAAAAAAGATCGTTTGCGAGAAGTAATGAAGCTAAAAGCCGATGCTCGCATACGTCGTCATGACGCTAAAACGCGTTTTGCTAAGTTTGCAATCGGAGACTTAGTACTTGTAAAAGCTCATGAGAAATCGAGCGAGATAGACAATGAAATCTCTAAATTTAAGTTTGTTTATAATGGACCATATAAAGTCATTGGTATACCTCACACAAATGCTTATTGCTTAGAGTATCCAAGCTCTGGAAAACGATTAGGTATACGGAATATTGTAGACTTGAAATTGTACCAACCTAAGATCGATTAATACCACACAATGGGTAATTTGTACAGTATGTAAATATAGAGTGTAAGATTTAAGGATGTGCTATGTTACGATGCTTTTGCCTGACCTAGAGGTCATTAAAGAAGTTGTAATTAATAAGTAATTAATTTTGACTAAATGATTTAAGAGTAACTGATTAGTAATCATCTGAAAAATTCAAGCTGCTAGTTTAAGTTTTCAGCTGAGTCACAGTAGATTAAGCAATGTAAATATGATTTTGTAACTTTCTGTAATATTTCATGAATGTGTGTTTTTATTAGTCATTGCCGATGTACTTAGACGATGTTTTAAGTTTCAGGCTTGTACATGTGTGATGATGGACAGTGTTGAGTTATCCACTGTAATAGTGTTTATGGGCTCCTTGAGATTACTCGGGAGTGAGTTTTTCCGAAAGAATTCAGTGAAACGGACGTTCTGGAAACGCCGTTACAAGGGCGAGTGAGATCAAGCGTGCCGCACAGGCGGGCGCAACAATACTTGCGAGGCGAAGCCGCTGTCGGCTCTGTGCCGCTGTCGGCTCTTGTGCCGCTGTCGGCATTCTTTGTACTTGCGGATACGGAAGGCGGAACTGTTTTTCTTCCTGGACAGCTGAAAGAATTCTACTGTCAATATTTATGTTTTATTTTATCTGCTGTATATTATTTTCTTGTTTAGCGTTAATTGGACATGACGAGAATATTAACTATGAAAAGGTTACATAAAAATGTGTATTCTATGTAATTAATTATTAGTTTGCGTATTTTGATATACCTGTTTTTTATGACCATGTACTCTGATCAATTTTGCAAATAGTATTCCATTTCTTATAGTGTTACGAATTTTAATGATTTTGGAATAGCTAAACCATTTTCTATGTTTTCTATGAATTTTGATATGTTGTCAACCTGTTTTATTTTGTGCAAGATGACAGAGTGGAATAAGATTAGGAGTGTCTCCACTCAATTATTATTGCCTAAAAAATTGGGTTATGGTTAATTAGACGAATGCTAAATTTTTTTGATGTTTTGAGCATATGCATTTCCGCTGTTTCTTTTTTGGGACATTTTCTGAGTCTGTTTACGTTACACGAACATCCTCAGACAATGTGGGGCACGTGTAACGCCGGAAATGCATATCCTCCTATTTCCACCTATTGTACTATTATTTTTTTCCTTGCTTTGTTACCTCAAGATATGACATTTCTCTCTCTTTGTATATTGTAATTGTTTTACTATTTGTATATTTATGCATTTATGTCGATGTATAATTGGTTTGTTTCGTAAATATTATTTGTATTTTTACGCTGGGTCTTGCCTAGGGAAAACTGCTATCGAACGATTACGTCGGTAGGTCGTGTGAAGAATCAAAGTGTGTAGGATCTTTGGTAGTGTTCATCTACATCTACATCTACATTTATACTCCGCAAGCCACCCAACGGTGTGTGGCGGAGGGCACTTTATGTGCCACTGTCATTATCTCCCTTTCCTGTTCCAGTCGCGTATGGTTCGCGGGAAGAACGACTGCCTGAAAGCCTCTGTGCGCGCTCTAATCTCTCTAATTTTACATTCGTGATCTCCTCGGGAGGTATAAGTAGGGGGAAGCAATATATTCGATACCTCATCCAGAAACGCACCCTCTCGAAACCTGGCGAGCAAGCTACACCGCGATGCAGAGCGCCTCTCTTGCAGAGTCTGCCACTTGAGTTTGTTAAACATCTCCGTAACGCTATCACGGTTACCAAATAACCCTGTGACGAAACGCGCCGCTCTTCTTTGGATCTTCTCTATCTCCCCCGTCAACCCGATCTGGTACGGATCCCACACTGATGAGCAATACTCAAGTATAGGTCGAACGAGTGTTTTGTAAGCCACCTCCTTTGTTGATGGACTACATTTTCTAAGGACTCTCCCAATGAATCTCAACCTGGTACCCGCCTTACCAACAATTAATTTTATATGATCATTCCACTTCAAATCGTTCCGCACGCATACTCCCAGATATTTTACAGAAGTAACTGCTACCAGTGTTTGTTCCGCTATCATATAATCATACAATAAAGGATCCTTCTTTCTATGTATTCGCAATACATTACATTTGTCTATGTTAAGGGTCAGTTGCCACTCCCTGCACCAAGTGCCTATCCGCTGCAGATCTTCCTGCATTTCGCTACAATTTTCTAATGCTGCAACTTCTCTGTATACTACAGCATCATCCGCGAAAAGCCGCATGGAACTTCCGACACTATCTACTAGGTCATTTATATATATTGTGAAAAGCAATGGTCCCATAACACTCCCCTGTGGCACGCCAGAGGTTACTTTAACGTCTGTAGATGTCTCTCCATTGAGAACAACATGCTGTGTTCTGTTTGCTAAAAACTCTTCAATCCAGCCACACAGCTGGTCTGATATTCCGTAGGCTCTTACTTTGTTTATCAGACGACAGTGCGGAACTGTATCGAACGCCTTCCGGAAGTCAAGGAAAATGGCATCTACCTGGGAGCCTGTATCTAATATTTTCTGGGTTTCATGAACAAATAATGCGAGTTGGGTTTCACACGATCGCTGTTTCCGGAATCCATGTTGATTCCTACATAGTAGATTCTGAGTTTCCAAAAACGACATGATACTCGAGCAAAAGACATGTTCTAAAATTCTACAACAGATCGACGTCAGAGAGATAGGTCTATAGTTTTGCGCATCTGCTCGACGACCCTTCTTGAAGACTGGGACTACCTGTGCTCTTTTCCAATCATTTGGAACCTTCTGTTCCTCTAGAGACTTGCGGTACACGGCTGTTAGAAGGGGGGCAAGTTCTTTCGCGTACTCTGTGTAGAATCGAATTGGTATCCCGTCAGGTCCAGTGGACTTTCCTCTGTTGAGTGATTCCAGTTGCTTTTCTATTCCTTGGACACTTATTTCAATGTCAGCCATTTTTTCGTTGGTGCGAGGATTTAGAGAAGGAACTGCAGTGCGGTCTTCCTCTGTGAAACAGCTTTGGAAAAAGGTGTTTAGTATTTCAGCTTTACGCTTGTCATCCTCTGTTTCAATGCCATCATCATCCCAGAGTGTCTGGACATGATGTTTCGAGCCACTTACTGATTTAACGTAAGACCAGAACTTCCTAGGATTTTCTGTCAAGTCGGTACCTAGTATTTTACTTTCGAATTCACTGAACGCTTCACGCATAGCCCTCCTTACGCTAACTTTGACATCGTTTAGCTTCTGTTTGTCTGAGAGGTTTTGGCTGCGTTTAAACTTGGAGTGAAGCTCTCTTTGCTTTCGCAGTAGTTTCCTAACTTTGTTGTTGTACCACGGTGGGTTTTTCCCGTCCCTCACAGTTTTGCTCGGCACGTACCTGTCTAAAATGCATTTAACGATTGCCTTGAACTTTTTCCATAAACACTCAACATTGTCAGTGTCGGAACAGAAATTTTCGTTTTGATCTGTTAGGTAGTCTGAAATCTGCCTTCTATTACTCTTGCTAAACAGATAAACCTTCCTCCCTTTTTTTATATTCCTATTAACTTCCATATTCAGGGATGCTGCAACGGCCTTATGATCACTGATTCCCTGTTCTGCACTTACAGAGTCGAAAAGTTCGGGTCTGTTTGTTATCAGTAGGTCCAAGATGTTATCTCCACGAGTCGGTTCTCTGTTTAATTGCTCGAGGTAATTTTCGGATAGTGCACTCAGTATAATGTCACTCGATGCTCTGTCCCTACCACCCGTCCTAAACATCTGAGTGTCCCAGTCTATATCTGGTAAATTGAAATCTCCACCTAAGACCATAACATGCTGAGAAAATTTATGTGAAATGTATTCCAAATTTTCTCTCAGTTGTTCTGCCACTAATGCTGCTGAGTCGGGGGGTCGGTAAAAGGAGCCAATTATTAACCTTGCTCGGTTGTTGAGTGTAACCTCCACCCATAATAATTCACAGGAACTATCCACTTCTACTTCACTACAGGATAAACTACTACTAACAGCGACGAACACTCCGCCACCGGTTGCATGCAATCTATCCTTTCTAAACACCGTCTGTGCCTTTGTAAAAATTTCGGCAGAATTTATCTCTGGCTTCAGCCAGCTTTCTGTACCTATAACGATTTCAGCTTCGGTGCTTTCTATCAGCGCTTGAAGTTCCGGTACTTTACCAACGCAGCTTCGACAGTTTACAATTACAATACCGATTGCTGCTTGGTCCCCGCATGTCCTGACTTTGCCCCGCACCCGTTGAGGCTGTTGCCCTTTCTGCACTTGCCCGAGGCCATCTAACCTAAAAAACCGCCCAGCCCACGCCACACAACCCCTGCTACCCGTGTAGCCGCTTGTTGCGTGTAGTGGACTCCTGACCTATCCAGCGGAACCCGAAACCCCACCACCCTATGGCGCAAGTCGAGGAATCTGCAGCCCACATGGTCGCAGAACCGTCTCAACCTCTGATTCAGACCCTCCACTCGGCTCTGTACCAAAGGTCCGCAGTCAGTCCTGTCGACGATGCTGCAGATGGTGAGCTCTGCTTTCATCCCGCTAGCGAGACTGGCAGTCTTCACCAAATCAGATAGCCGCCGGAAGCCAGAGAGGATTTCCTCCGATCCATAGCGACACACATCATTGGTGCCGACATGAGCGACCACCTGCAGATGGGTGCACCCTGTACCCTTCATGGCATCCGGAAGGACCCTTTCCACATCTGGAATGACTCCCCCCGGTATGCACACGGAGTGCACATTGGTTTTCTTCCCCTCCCTTGCTGCCATATCCCTAAGGGGCCCCATTACACGCCTGACGTTGGAGCTCCCAACTACCAGTAAGCCCACCCTCTGCGACTGCCCGGATCTTGCAGACTGAGGGGCAACCTCTGGAACAGGACAAGCAGCCATGTCAGGCTGAAGATCAGTATCAGCCTGAGACAGAGCCTGAAACCGGTTCGTCAGACAAACTGGAGAGGCCTTCCGTTCAGCCCTCCGGAATGTCTTTCGCCCCCTGCCACACCTTGAGACGACCTCCCACTCTACCACAGGTGAGGGATCAGCCTCAATGCGGGCAGTATCCCGGGCAACCACAGTCGTAGTCCGATCGGGGGATGCGTGGGACGAGCTGGCCGTCCCCGACAAACCCCCATCCGGACCCCCACAGTGATGCCCATTGGCAACAGCCTCAAGCTGTGTGACCGAAGCCAACACTGCCTGAAGCTGGGAGCGAAGGGATGCCAACTCAGCCTGCATCCGAACACAGCAGTTGCAGTCCCTATCCATGCTAAAAACTGTGCAAAGAACGTCTGAACTAATCTACAGAGAGCGCAAACAAAACGACACAAAATTGAAGCGGTTATTAAAATACAAGATTGCCTAGTAAATGCAGTAATGCTGCCACTTGTGCACTGCTGACACACTGCTCGGCGGCGGAAGGAGACTACGCGATTTAACACTATTCGAGTACTAAAACGTGATGCTACAACTCTCAAATACTATAATACGCCAGAAATTTATGAATTAAACAATGCAAGTACCAAAAACACGCAAAGAAATTAAGAATTAAACTATGTAACAAATGAGTGAGCTAGGAGTATACGACTTGCTGCTGCAGCTGCTTATCCAACGGCGGCGTGGAGCGCGGGCTGAGGAGGAGTCTGGCTGGAGTAGCGAGTGGAGCAGGTGTGTTGTGTGACGCTCCCGCGAGTTGCCGCGCTTTCGGGGTTTGGCAGCATGTAATTGCGCTCGACTTGCGATGATAGTTTCTGACATGGTGTCGCGGACGGGAAACATTAACTAGCGCACGTCAAGAGCCCGTTTCGCGTGGTGACCGAGTCGAGAAGAAGGCGCGCCAACATCCAGCTTCTGCAACAGCGACAGCCGACAATGAGTGACTGTCGCCACCTCCTCGATCGACGGCTTCAAACCTTCAATCAACCAACAAGGAAGACTGGAAGCAAGTAAAGTTTTAGAACTGTATGGCAGACCTCAGCTTTTAATCTTGTTCCATTTGCCTCGCAAAATTACAGCAACTTAGCATGAACCTTTGTTGCTCATTGTCCCAATTGCATTACCAAGCAGGGTCCCTTCCTTTTCCGAAATGAACCCGAGTGTCGTTGAAATTTAAATGCCAGCACTAAAGTAATGTAGCTAATTCTATTTCACTGCTTTAATTTCAAAGTTCAGTTGGCTGGCTACAATATTCAGATTACACAAGCACAAATTAAGAGTGCGAGTTTTGTTACCATATTTTAGCTTACCTGTGACTGCAGCTCAGCTTGGTACGTACTAAATTTTACTATTGTTAATTGTTCAGAATCATTTAATTCAAGTTCAAAGTTAAATCTCTTCTTTCTATATTGCGTAGATTCAAGTAGCTTTTGAAATGATTGTTGAGGTAGTCCAAGACTAACCGTATTTTACTGAATTTCGATGTGCTTCAGAAAGAAAGCTCACTATTAACTTCAGTCACTAAATTAACTTTCGATTTTCCGGTTTTATTAATTCTTTTGCTAAATTAAGTCAGGGTGTAGCGAAATTTATTACTTCTGACAAACTTTCAGTTTTCACACTACACGTGTCAACCTTCAGTTGCCACGCTTCTAGTGCTAATTATATGTGTAATAACCTTTCTTTTTCAGTTACTATAGTAATTGTCCTTAGGACTGGCGACCATGATTTCCCCCAAATCTCAAATACCTAATTACCGCTAGTTAATTGTTAACGTAACGGCTGCACATTTACTTTCTTTATTAACTTTACCCCTTTTCAAAATTAATTTCCACCAGTTTCATTAGCACATTTCCTTTCATTTAGATGTAACCCTTTCCTCCCTCTTTACTGACAGGTTAACTTCGGTGACGATTGCTTTTCCAAAACTCCCATTAGGTACACGCGGTTTCATTTTTCACTGTCATCCAGGTCGGTAAGTGAGGGGGAGGTTACACGTGGCGACCTGGTGACAGGACAATCTTCGGATTTGAGGTTGTTCTGGACACGAATTTTGCATTGTGCAAATCTCGTAACAAAGTACTGGTTACGTACAGGCCGTTACGTCAGCGAGAATAAGTAGTGGGAGTAATCCTAATTATATTTGAGGTTTGGCATTTATATTGAAAATTATTAAAATGAGTGAAGGCAACAATTGCCAAAATTTGGTAGACTTGGATACGGAACAATCGGTCGAACAGTGGGAAACGCGCACCGCGGTACCCATTGTTCAGGGGCAGGCGGCTAGCATGAAAGACGCGACCGCCGAAACGCAACAAAGAGCAGAAATGGAATTCCACACTTTAGAAAATGTTTCGGAATCGGAAGTGAAAATCAGATGTGAATCCCTTGATGACGAATACGGGGGGACAATTAAAGAGGAAGCCGCTACGGAAGTAAAACCGGTAGTTTCCGGGAATTTAACTGATTTATTGAATGTTTTGATTAACGAAATCAAGAGTCAATCGGCAGAAATTAAAGCTCTGTCTGCCAAGCAAGAAGATCAGGCTGCCAAGCAAGAAGCTCAGGCTGTCAAGCAAGAGGCTCGGGCTGCCAAGCAAGAAGCTCAGGCTGCCAAGCAAGAAGCTCAGTCTGAAAAAATTGAACGGATGCTAGACAATCAGAACAAAGCTATTAACGTTGTTAACAACAATGTTGGAGTTGTTAATACAAAAGTTGATAAAATCAAAGAAGATATTGTTGTAATTAATATCGAAATCGGTAATCTTAAACAGGAAATGATAGGCGTTCAGGCGGAAATTGCGAGCATAAATACTCGTTTTGATTCCGAAATTAGCAGAATCGAGAAAAGTGTAGGAGAAGCAGTTGCTCCGATCATCGAGAATAAGGTGACGGAACAAATTCAATTAGTGAAAAAAGAGGATCAACAGAAGGTGGAAACTTTAAAGGCTTTAGTGTCCGAAGTAGACACTAAAGTGAGGGAGCAGGCTAATACCTGCGAAGAGAAAAAGAGGGAAGTGGAAACGCTTGCGACAACCACTTGCCAAGTAATTACGAGAGTGTCGGAATTAGAAAAGAAACTTGACGAAAAACAGAGCTATATGCCAATCTGTGCACATAGTTCGGAATTGTTGACGAAAGAGGAGCGGTTCGACCCCTTGAAAAAAGGCGGTATACACGCGACGGATTTCATTAAAAATTGTGAAAGAGTTTTACCCAGATCATGGACTAATGAGAGAAAAATTAATGCGGTTATTGATGTGCTGGCTGGTGATGCCAAGCGTTGGGGCTTAAACCTCAACATTACGAACCTGACTTTTGACGAGTTTAAAAATTTGTTTCTGGCTGAATACTGGTCAGAGCAAAAACAGCAAAGTGTCTGGCGCGAATTTGTCGTATCGAGGCCTTTCGATGCGAATTCGCGCAGCTCGATGAAAGAGTTTTGTGAGGGCTGGATCCGCAAGTTGGAATATTTGCGTGATCGCCGCACGGAATCCGAAATAGTCTGGGAACTCTACAAGAAGCTTCCAGATGATACAAAACGCTACGTAGGAAGCAATTATAGGACAGTGAATGATTTCCTGGAAAGAGTTGAGGGCGAGGACAATTGGCGCAATAATCGCGACAGTGGTAGAGGCCGTGGTAACAACAACGAGTACCACAGCAACCACAACAATGATAACCATGGGAATAATGCATACCGCAGCAATAACAATAATGTTTCGGACCGTAATAACAATCGGTACAATGCAAATAATAACAGGAATGACAGAAACCAGTATCATACTAACGTGATACGGGCTTCACAGAATAGTAATAACGCCAGAGGGTGTGATCAGCCGCCTCAGCAGCATCCGGGGAGCGTATCTGCTGGGACGAGACAGGGAAACCATTAGCCGCGCCGGTGAGGGGCCGAGCGGGCGTGGAGAAATTTTGGCGGCCCAATAACAAGAGAAAACCCAGGTGTCGCCGTTATGAAAATTCCGTATGGAATAATCAACGGCGGGAGAGTGTGCCAGTGTTAAGAGAAAAGAGTGCGCCCACAAGTAGTAGATCAGCTGTATACACGGCAGTAGAAAATACATTCGCTGTCAGTGAGAACAATTTAAGTAGTGTTCCGGAAATCGATCATAAAGTGGCAGCTGTAATACCCACAGCGGAACTGGAGATTGAGTTTAAGAATGATTCGCAATTGTTGAGAGAAGGTCAGATGTCGGATAAAACGTCCGTCATCGAGCGAGGGGATGCAGAGAGGGATGAGGTCTGGTTAAGGCAGTTCGGTCGCTTATACGACGAACTAAGAGATTATAGGGGTCTGTATGGGAGAAGTGTTTATGGGGAGCGCGTGCAGGATTTGCCGCGTCTCGTCCCGCAGGAAGATAGTGTTTGTGAAATGATAGAAAGTTCTGGCCCTAACTGGCAGACTTTACTAGAAATAGTTGATGTTAATGGGGAGCACGAGCAAGATTCGTCGTGTTTCGTCCCGCAGGAGTTGGATGTTCAAGTAGTAACGGAAAGTTCTGGCCCTAACCGGCAGACTTTACCGAAAGTTATAGTGGTAGAAGTAGCCGACCCATCCGACGCAAACCTCCAGTTTAGACATTGCGAAAGTATTAAGGAGAAAGATTACGAAAATTTCAGTGATAGCCGGACACGATTGGTAGAAAAGCACGTAGATTAGAGCGTGTATGAGGCTAGAGCTGACGTTATACGGTCAGACGGTAGCAGTGTGGGTTGCGCAGATCCAGAAGAAGTAATTGCAGATAATACTGGGCACATTCCTCCAGGTAGATTGGCAGATGAGATGAATCTGACCAAAGTGGAATCAACGAAGTTGACGATTAATGAATTGATAGCAAAGCAACACTCACTAGTTGACGAGTTACAGGAAAAGGTTTCGGTATTGGAGGCGAAGCTACAGACTAAGCCTCAGGACAAACGTGTTGAAATTAAAACTGTATTTGAACAGAGGCAGAAAAGGCCGCCAGATAAGCCGGATTTAGGATCAAAGCCGGATGGTTTTATCTGGAATGACCTGGATATAGACGAGGATTTACTGTGGGAAAATAAAGAAACAGTCGAGGACCAGTGTAGACAGATAGTAGTGTCTGTTAATATACATGACCTACAACTAAACGTGTTGATTGACACCGGTGCAGAATTGAGTGCTGTATCTGGGAAAATATTTGAGTTACTGAAAGACAGACCTGGCATCGTAGTTATGCCAGTAACAGGAGTGAAAATTATCGGTGCTACTGGGAAGGCCAGTAAACCGGTCACAAAACAGATTTTTGTCAACTTCGAGATATGTGGGGCACGATTTGAACAAGAGTTTGTCGTCGTGCCAGACTTGACTACGGAAGTAATTATCGGGTTAGATTGGCTATTAAAGTACCGTGCAGTGATTAATTGCGAAAGCAAAACTTTGACATGTACGTCACAAGATAAAACGATAGTAGTTAGTTTTGACGAGGCAGGAGACGGTGTGCATAAGCAATACCAGCCTATACACATTGTTAACTGGCCGGATGACTTGACGTAGGAATGAATTTGAACTGCCGTAACGTGAGGAATTTCGGCATTGACAAAAGTGTAGAAAGTGAGTTGGAAGAGATAATCAAATTCCCTCCACGGATTGACATTAGTATTGGTGTGAAAAAAGATCGTTTGCGAGAAGTAATGAAGCTAAAAGCCGATGCTCGCATACGTCGTCATGACGCTAAAACGCGTTTTGCTAAGTTTGCAATCGGAGACTTAGTACTTGTAAAAGCTCATGAGAAATCGAGCGAGATAGACAATGAAATCTCTAAATTTAAGTTTGTTTATAATGGACCATATAAAGTCATTGGTATACCTCACACAAATGCTTATTGCTTAGAGTATCCAAGCTCTGGAAAACGATTAGGTATACGGAATATTGTAGACTTGAAATTGTACCAATCTAAGATCGATTAATACCACACAATGGGTAATTTGTACAGTATGTAAATATAGAGTGTAAGATTTAAGGATGTGCTATGTTACGATGCTTTTGCCTGACCTAGAGGTCATTAAAGAAGTTGTAATTAATAAGTAATTAATTTTGACTAAATGATTTAAGAGTAACTGATTAGTAATCATCTGAAAAATTCAAGCTGCTAGTTTAAGTTTTCAGCTGAGTCACAGTAGATTAAGCAATGTAAATATGATTTTGTAACTTTCTGTAATATTTCATGAATGTGTGTTTTTATTAGTCATTGCCGATGTACTTAGACGATGTTTTAAGTTTCAGGCTTGTACATGTGTGATGATGGACAGTGTTGAGTTATCCACTGTAATAGTGTTTATGGGCTCCTTGAGATTACTCGGGAGTGAGTTTTTCCGAAAGAATTCAGTGAAACGGACGTTCTGGAAACGCCGTTACAAGGGCGAGTGAGATCAAGCGTGCCGCACAGGCGGGCGCAACAATACTTGCGAGGCGAAGCCGCTGTCGGCTCTGTGCCGCTGTCGGCTCTTGTGCCGCTGTCGGCATTCTTTGTACTTGCGGATACGGAAGGCGGAACTGTTTTTCTTCCTGGACAGCTGAAAGAATTCTACTGTCAATATTTATGTTTTATTTTATCTGCTGTACATTATTTTCTTGTTTAGCGTTAATTGGACATGACGAGAATATTAACTATGAAAAGGTTACATAAAAATGTGTATTCTATGTAATTAATTATTAGTTTGCGTATTTTGATATACCTGTTTTTTATGACCATGTACTCTGATCAATTTTGCAAATAGTATTCCATTTCTTATAGTGTTACGAATTTTAATGATTTTGGAATAGCTAAACCATTTTCTATGTTTTCTATGAATTTTGATATGTTGTCAACCTGTTTTATTTTGTGCAAGATGACAGAGTGGAATAAGATTAGGAGTGTCTCCACTCAATTATTATTGCCTAAAAAATTGGGTTATGGTTAATTAGACGAATGCTAAATTTTTTTGATGTTTTGAGCATATGCATTTCCGCTGTTTCTTTTTTGGGACATTTTCTGAGTCTGTTTACGTTACACGAACATCCTCAGACAATGTGGGGCACGTGTAACGCCGGAAATGCATATCCTCCTATTTCCACCTATTGTACTATTATTTTTTTTCCTTGCTTTGTTACCTCAAGATATGACATTTCTCTCTCTTTGTATATTGTAATTGTTTTACTATTTGTATATTTATGCATTTATGTCGATGTATAATTGGTTTGTTTCGTAAATATTATTTGTATTTTTACGCTGGGTCTTGCCTAGGGAAAACTGCTATCGAACGATTACGTCGGTAGGTCGTGTGAAGAATCAAAGTGTGTAGGATCTTTGGTAGTGTTAACTCTGCCGCGTGGAGCGCGGGCTGAGGAGGAGTCTGGCTGGAGTAGCGAGTGGAGCAGGTGTGTTGTGTGACGCTCCCGCGAGTTGCCGCGCTTTCGGGGTTTGGCAGCATGTAATTGCGCTCGACTTGCGATGATAGTTTCTGACATGGTGTCGCGGATGGGAAACATTAACTAGCGCACGTCAAGAGCCCGTTTCGCGTGGTGACCGAGTCGAGAAGAAGGCGCGCCAACATCCAGCTTCTGCAACAGCGACAGCCGACAATGAGTGACTGTCGCCACCTCCTCGATCGACGGCTTCAAACCTTCAATCAACCAACAAGGAAGACTGGAAGCAAGTAAAGTTTTAGAACTGTATGGCAGACCTCAGCTTTTAATCTTGTTCCATTTGCCTCGCAAAATTACAGCAACTTAGCATGAACCTTTGTTGCTCATTGTCCCAATTGCATTACCAAGCAGGGTCCCTTCCTTTTCCGAAATGAACCCGAGTGTCGTTGAAATTTAAATGCCAGCACTAAAGTAATGTAGCTAATTCTATTTCACTGCTTTAATTTCAAAGTTCAGTTGGCTGGCTACAATATTCAGATTACACAAGCACAAATTAAGAGTGCGAGTTTTGTTACCATATTTTAGCTTACCTGTGACTGCAGCTCAGCTAGGTACGTACTAAATTTTACTATTGTTAATTGTTCAGAATCATTTAATTCAAGTTCAAAGTTAAATCTCTTCTTTCTATATTGCGTAGATTCAAGTAGCTTTTGAAATGATTGTTGAGGTAGTCCAAGACTAACCGTATTTTACTGAATTTCGATGTGCTTCAGAAAGAAAGCTCACTATTAACTTCAGTCACTAAATTAACTTTCGATTTTCCGGTTTTATTAATTCTTTTGCTAAATTAAGTCAGGGTGTAGCGAAATTTATTACTTCTGACAAACTTTCAGTTTTCACACTACACGTGTCAACCTTCAGTTGCCACGCTTCTAGTGCTAATTATATGTGTAATAACCTTTCTTTTTCAGTTACTATAGTAATTGTCCTTAGGACTGGCGACCATGATTTCCCCCAAATCTCAAATACCTAATTACCGCTAGTTAATTGTTAACGTAACGGCTGCACATTTACTTTCTTTATTAACTTTACCCCTTTTCAAAATTAATTTCCACCAGTTTCATTAGCACATTTCCTTTCATTTAGATGTAACCCTTTCCTCCCTCTTTACCGACAGGTTAACTTCGGTGACGATTGCTTTTCCAAAACTCCCATTAGGTACACGCGGTTTCATTTTTCACTGTCATCCAGGTCGGTAAGTGAGGGGGAGGTTACAACCGAGCGACCGCTACGGTCGCAGTTTCGAATCCTGCCTCTGGCATGGATATGTGTGATGTCCTTAGGTTAGTTAGGTTTAATTAGTTCTACGTTCTAGGCGACTGATGACCTCAGAAGTTAAGTCGTATAGTGCTCAGAGCCATTTGAACCATTTTTTAACGACAGATTGGCTGTAACAGCGAAATCTAATGCTCTCGTCTAAATGCTATGTAAACGATGTACGAGCATTTTAAAAATGGCTTAGTACATCGCTTATTACGACTTATCTTATAAAACGACGTATTTTTATCAGATTTTCGGAGAAATATATCGGCTATAGCTTCCAATGTTCATTTTTGTTTGTTATTTATTTGAGGTTTACTATTGTCGAGAGTTTTCACAGCGTAGGCGATACGATAGTGAATTATTACCAACCCGCTGCATTCTGTACACACTGTTTTATTTCCACTTTTTACAACACATGGCGTCCATTCGACATGAAAGCACAGAGTGTACTAACGATGGCTCCCAAAGAGAGTATACACATCCGTCAGTGATATTGTTGTTCAGAGTCCCTACAAAGCCACCCCGTGAAGTGCAGAGCGTACATGGAAGCATTATCACTGTGATGAATGACTGCTGTTGCTTATGAGAATTCGTAATCCCTGAGGTGTCATGGAAGGCATCGTGATCAGCCGAACACCAAGGAGGGAAGTGGTGCTTTGTACCCACTGTCGTCAGCCATTGTGTGGGTGAAGCCGGTCATTCACGTTCTGTTGATGTAGGTGGCGATGACAAAAGTGGTGTAGAGTTGGTGGAGAGATATCCCAGGGTCCACAATGCCTTCAAAAGGTTGATGACCAACGTTGTTGGTTTGCTATTGACCTTGATTCAGAAGGTGTTTTCACTGCAGCTGATGAATTAATATGGTCTCTTACAGGGGGGTGTGATTGCAGGTCGGACCGTGTCATAATACAGTGTGACGTATTGCGCCTGGTGTATGAAGGTAGCCAGTGCTGAGTGTGGCCATGGCGATGGGATGGCAATGTGCTGAATTCTTCTCCATACTGCTTGTAGTAGTTCTGGTAATGGTTGTGATTTGTCGTCCTTGGGTGGCACAAAAAGGTCCGCTGGTAGTTGCAGTCTCTCTATAAAGAACTTTGGCAACCAATGCCTGTAGATCCTCTTTTGTGGGCGTGTGCATCCCTAGCAAGACCCAAGGGAGCACTTCTGCCCATTAGCCACTGTTATACATGAGCGCTGCTGTCATTGTTCTGTGCCACGTCTCGAGAAGACTATTACTCTGTGGGTGGTATGCTGTCATATGCCAGTGGTCGACGCCACGCATGTTGCGTAATGCTTCAAACAGAAAGACCTCAAACTGTTGCCCTTGGTCCATCATTATCACGAGTGGGCAGCCGAACCGGGCAATCCATGTAGGTACAAACACTGTAGCTTTGGCTTTCACCCTCATGTCGAGCACCAGTGTCATCTCAACCCATTGTGTCACATGATCAGTCATGGGAAGTATGTATTTTTATCCTAATGATTCCGGTAAAGGGCTGAAAAAGTGCAAACGAATGTGGCAAAATTATTCCCGCACAACTGTGAAGTAGTCTAGTGGTGGTTGCACGTGATGGTCGACTTTGCTTTGTTGACAGGCAGTGCACTAGTGTGTCCATACTTTGCAGTCTCTTTTAACGTTTGGCCACACAAGCTTCATTGTGGGCTGTATCCCTGGATGGAAGAGATTGTGCAATGATCGAAAAATGGCTTCGTAAAAGGATGCTAGAACCAGAGACCTCCGTTTCCCAAGTGACATATCGCAGACTAGAACTGTGTCCATCTCTGGTAGCTGACATTGTTCAGTCTTCAGACTGGTCGCTGGGTCAGAAGCCAGCGCCATAATTGATGACTCCAACGTCTGTTCCTGTACCACTTGGAGATAGTCCAGTTGAAATGATATGCTATTAACCCCTCAAATGTAGTCCACCACAATGTTATCCAGACGTCCATAGTAAAATGAGAAATATTTTCGAAGTATCTGAATCGTCTCGGAGTAACTCATGTCGACGGATGTCGAATCCCGTCTGTGACCAGTTTATGATATGTATAAATCTCAACCGGTCGCCCATTAATATCTTCATTGAAATTGCGGATGGCTCCGTATACTGCTAAAAGTTGTCGGTCATATGCAGAATACTGCATTTTGGGTTTTAAGTACTTTTTGGAGATAAAACGAAGCAGCTTTACTTGCTCGGCGATGATTTGTTGAAGTACAGCTCCTATTTGCTATATCACTGGCATTGTTGGCGATTGTAAGACGCACCAGGCACCAGATGGGTTAAAGCCACTGCTGAAACTAAATTGTCGACTCAGCATGCGAAAGTCACTTGCATGTCTTCGGTCCACCAGCAATGTCCGAGAATGATTGGTCCTTTTAATGCATCAGTGAAGGGAGCCTGGATGTCCACTGATGTGACATGTTTCTCTGATAAAATTTAGGAAGCTGAGATACCGCTGGAGGTCGTAGAATGTTTTGTGGTCGCGGAATAATTCGTAGGAGCGCCAACCGGTCATCCGTCGGACGTATTCATGAAGCAGAGATGGCGTCTAACGCACCGAGAACTTGTTTGAGATGTCTGTCATGCGCTTCATTGTCTTTGGAGAACACTAATATATCGTCTACATAGGCATAGAAATTTGGGACGTCAAAAAGCGCAATGTTGATGAAAAGCAGCCACGTCTACATGGCATTGTTGAGTGCGTATGACATTACCAAGAACTCAAACAAATCAAAAGGCGTGATGATGGCAGTTTTTTGAATATCGTCCAGATGCATGGGAACCTGGTAGTATGCTTTCTTGCAATCAATGATGGAACACACAGTAGCCCCTGCTAGTTTGTGAGAAAGTCTTGAATGTTCGGTTCTGGGTAGGAATCATGCACAGTTCGAGCATTAAATCTACGAAAATCACCGCACACGCGGAGCTATCAGTCTTTCTTCAGAACTACTTTTATTTATGAGTCCCACAGGCTATCAGATTGTTAAAGCACACCACTCAACATCATTTAATGGACTACATTTTCTACAGTGTAAAGTTTTAGAGGATCTAGTCTACATGCCTTGTGTTGTACCACGAGTCCCAGTGTAGTGATAATCCTATGGACCATTCTATTCCATATGGTACACGAATACACTACTGAGGGGATACTGGCACTTGCCAGGGAGGCAGATGAGACAGAGCACAAAGTGCATACCTGTCCAACTTATCCATACAGGTTGGCTGTGAGCATGGTTCTGTTGGAGCCGACTAGGAAGCTGTGGGTCCCAAAGACTGACGTGTGCATTACTGTTTTAATGCATAGATTGTAGCGTGTGCTGGGTTGAACTTCTATCTAAGTGACTGAAGGCAAAGGCAAAATGAGTGGTTTTCTTCATGTGCATCCAGGAGCTGTAAGTGGTTTATAGTCAGTTTGTCTAGTGCAGTGAAGATTTTTTGCATTAGGTGGCAGTGGTGTGAGGGATGGATCAGTGGGCCTTCGGCAGTACATCCTAATGTTGTTGTAACAGTAGGTGTAGCCCCAATGAAGATGTGTGTCATGGTGATTCATTGTGCTGCAAGTCATGGAAAGTTTCAAGTGTCGCAAGAGGCCCACTCTGAGGAGTGATTGCGTGACATCAGCTACGTAGAAAGTCTATGTGTGATGTACCCCATCAGCGAAAGTCACTGTTCTGGTCATGCTGCCACATACCCATATGGGACTGTCATTGGTGCCCAGGAAGTGGAGGGTTCCGGGTGGATCATGCCAAAATGAGGTGCTGCGGAAGTATACTGACATCAGGCACTGTGTCAGTCAGGAAGTGGGTGTTCTCTATGACATCTGTGACGAAAATGCATCCACCTCCTGGTGGGGAGATCATGGCCAGAAGGTGACTTGTTGTAGTGTAGCGGGCGAGTGCACCTATTCCTGGCAGCCAGTGGTGTTTGGGTGCCGGCACAGGGATCGGCATTTTTGTACCGTACCACTGAATGTTCAGTGGTACCATCACACAGCGTCAACAGTGTCCAGTTCAACTGTGGTTGTTCGGCATGGCGGCTGAACATTGATAGTGCTGGGGCATATCAGACGTTGTGTTGTATTGGGTTGTGGTGAACCGACACTGCAGTGTGGTGTGCTGTCTTGGGGCAGTTCATCTGGGTGGTGGTCATCCCAACACATAAAGACATATATTCTGTCACCCAGTGTAAGTCTTCTGTCAGTTGCTGCTCTTGGGCTATCCGTGCTGTCTGGACTGCAGTCAGCAAGTTTTCAAGTGAGATGGTCCACAACATGCGATCGTCAGTGAGCTCTGTATCAGCTGAATGCTAGAGGCGGTGCCATAGCTGTGACAAGAGTGCCATCGTCAAGGCATGCTTCATACGGAGCTTGATGTAGTTGTTCTTGCAGTTGGTGTGTGTCTTCTCAGAATCACTCGTTTCGCCATCTCATATTTATTGGAGGGCGGCGGTGACAGGATGACGTGACTCGGTACTTCAGCATGCTCGCCTTAGCGACATAGTGGAGCGACGAATTTTTCTGAGTCGTCTGTAATGTATCGGTGTGCAAAAAAAAAAAAAAAAAAAGCATTCAGATGTAGCAAATAATAAAATTGCATCGTCCGCGAAGAATGGCGGCAGCTTAACGTTCAGCCTGGTGAGGGCGCGTGGTATGCTGACACCTTGCATGCAGGTAGCATGTTGCAGTTTGTAGTTGTTATGCTGTCTGCTGGATGGCGACTGCGGTGGGGCAAAGCAACATGGTGCCACGGTTGTTTGCCAGTTGCTGTTGTTCTGTCTTGGTATGGCATGCCACCTGAGGTGAGTCTGTAGAAACGCGAAATTCAATATAATCGCCACGGCTGCCAGGAGAAATTATGCCGTTGAAATCGGCGGTAGTGGCAGTCGCCGTCGGAAGGAGACGAGTTGACAATGTGGGGGAGGAAGGCCATTGTTGTTGTTTTGTGGCATGCTTTGGTGATGTAGTGGTCGGTCGAGATGCGATTTGTTACATGAAATTTTCTATACAGTGAGGGCACTGCGTCGATGCATACATGGAGCACTGATGTAGTGTTCCGATTGTCAGACGTGTTGAGTAACTATTGTTGCAAGTTGTCATTTTCAACACACAAGATACACTAGTAACTTGAGATTGATCGAGATTACACTCTGTCCACTATGTCAGTAATCTCTGTCACTTCACACAACGTCGAATGTTCGGCGAGACGACGCTGTAGTAAGCGCGGCGAGGGTGATCACGATCGCAGATCCCATTTTTACGACTCGGGTTCACCAATGCAGAGAGCTTTCACAGTCTACGCGATATGATAGTGAATTATAACAACCACGCTGTGTTCTGTACACACCATTTTATTTCCACTTAGTACAATACACAGCATCTGTTCGATACGAAAGCACAGAGTGTACAAACTATGGCTCCAGAAGAGAATGTATACATTGTCCGTCAGCAGTATTATTGTTCGGACTCCCCACACTATCAATAATGTAATACTTATTTTCCAAGTCTCGCTTTCAGTAGACTGTTGGTTTCAAATCAGATGTTAAAATGAATACATCCCCAAATGCAAAATGTGTTCGCACAACTTAAATGCAAAAAGCAATCGAAGGTAGCTGATTACCTTTGGTAAGGCAGTATACTATAGTGTGCATTACTCTATTGCATTTTAAAGTTAAGGTAGCTGGTTAAAAAACGAAACAACACTGTCTTTGCTGTGACTGTAGAAAAATAGAAAGTTAAACTTCAATATGTGTTAGTTGTTCAAATTACACAAATGGAATATCAGGTTATTTGTTACTGATGTTTTGTGGTTATATGTGTTAGATAATTTCAGTGTGGTAGGTATAGTGCAACACATTTGTACAGCATTTTAAAGAGAAATATATTAGCAAGTATAGGCCTCCATTTAATTATGTCTATAATACTGTCTTTTCATTTTGGTGCTGTTGATTATTTTTTTGTAATACAGTAACTGGGAGAAAGTTGTGTCATTCATCACTATTGTACTATACAGCACTTACAGTAAGTTTCAAGCTTGCTCAGCTTTTCCCTCATTCATTAACCAAGACCATGTTTGACATTACTGAACAGTTAACATTTTTGCTACTTGTTTCTACACTTATTAATTGTTTTCACATTTTGCTGGCATTTTATTCCTATACGTACTGAATGACCATGAAAAAACATTCCGCTTCAGTCCCTCTCCACAAATACTGTATTGAAAATACTGTAGGTGAAATGTATTTCTGCTACTTTTTGAAGTGTCGGCTCTATGGTAGCCTAAAATTCATAGATACAAAATTTTTATCAAAAACAAAGCAAAAACCCGGTTTGTGCAACTATCGGCTGTAGAAACAGTAAACCGTAGGTCCGTTCGACGTCGTAATGGTCGATTTCGACAGTATGATGTTGCTGAGAATGGGGCGTAATTGCACCTTTTCTTTTTTGTAGCTTGGGGGATCCATAAAATCTTGGGGTCCAGGTCCTTGTGGCGACAAAATAACTTTGTCACTGCCCACATGTTTAAATTGGCCTTGGACATCGTCAGTACAGTTGAACAGGTTCCCATGCGACTACCGCCTGAAGCAGCGGAAGGAAAAAGTGGTTCAAATGGCTCCAAGCACTATGGGACTTAACATCTGAGGTCATCAGTCCCCTTGACTTAGAACTACTTAAACCTAACTAACCTAAGGACATCACACATATCCATACCCAAGATAGGATTCGAACCTGCGACCGTAGCAGCAGCGCGGTTCCGGACTGAAGCGCCTAGAACCGCTCGGCCACAGCGGCCGGCGCAGCGGAAGAAGTGCATCATGAAATTTGTTATGTTCTGATGAGAACTGAGACTAATATGGAATAAAACATTACCAGCAAAATGAGAGTGGCCATTTGGAACCTGAGAGCGCGCCTTGAGATGGTTATCTTGTATGCTGACAAACGCAGTGCCACTGTTGTTCTCTCCCACAAGGACTACACTGAGAAGATTCAGAGCCTGTTTAATGATGAGTCCCACATGAAGATCCACCAAGAATGCAGTGAACAAGACCAGGGCACTTCTCGAAACATCGGAGTAATCAGAGGGGTCATCAAGAAATTGTCACCACAAGTGCCTGTACCAATAAGACTTCACGGATTCCCCAAGGTCCTGAAAGATGCAATGTCGTTACATCCGACTGTCAGCAACATAAGAGCTCCTACATATTTGCTAGCAAAATACATGACAGACAGTGGCGGCGCTAGGCGAAAACTGAGCGTCGGCGACGAACAGTCGGAAAGAAAATGTTAAATTAAATGAGGTTGATTATAATAATTATACACAAACTTTATTATTGTAATATACAGGGATTATTGCAATGACAAAAATTACATTAAACAAACACACATTAAAATAAATTAAACTTCCGACTTTTCACCTCACTGAACTTACGTCGTAGTTAATGCCAGCCGCTGTTTCCGCATCTGTTGATAGTGCTGACAACGCAGATAGTCTTTCTTGGCACATTGTGCTTCTTAAAGTACGTTTTAATCAATTTTAACTTTGAGGAACTTCTCTCGGGAGCATTATTCTGACTATGATGTGTAGATCTGGATATACTTCCTCCAAATTACACTCCTGGAAATGGAAAAAAGAACACATTGACACTGGTGTGTCAGACCCACCATACTTGCTCCGGACACTGCGAGAGGGCTGTACAAGCAATGATCACACGCACGGCACAGCGGACACACCAGGAACCGCGGTGTTGGCCGTCGAATGGCGCTAGCTGCGCAGCATTTGTGCACCGCCGCCGTCAGTGTCAGCCAGTTTGCCGTGGCATACGGAGCTCCATCGCAGTCTTTAACACTGGCAGCATGCCGCGACAGCGTGGACGTGAACCGTATGTGCAGTTGACGGACTTTGAGCGAGGGCGTATAGTGGGCATGCGGGTGGCCGGGTGGACGTACCGCCGAATTGCTCAACACGTGGGGCGTGAGGTCTCCACAGTACATCGATGTTGTCGCCAGTGGTCGGCGGAAGGTGTACGTGCCCGTCGACCTGGGACCGGACAGCAGCGACGCACGGATGCACGCCAAGACCGTAGGATCCTACGCAGTGCCGTAGGGGACCGCACCGCCACTTCCCAGCAAATTAGGGACACTGTTGCTCCTGGGGTATCGGCGAGGACCATTCGCAACCGTCTCCATGAAGCTGGGCTACGGTCCCGCACACCGTTAGGCCGTCTTCCGCTCACGCCCCAACATCGTGCAGCCCGCCTCCAGTGGTGTCGCGACAGGCGTGAATGGAGGGACGAATGGAGACGTGTCGTCTTCAGCGATGAGAGTCGCTTCTGCCTTGGTGCCAATGATGGTCGTATGCGTGTTTGGCGCCGTGCAGGCGAGCGCCACAATCAGGACTGCATATGACCGAGGCACACAGGGCCAACACCCGGCATCATGGTGTGGGGAGCGATCTCCTACACTGGCTGTACACCACTGGTGATCGTCGAGGGGACACTGAATAGTGCACGGTACATCCAAACCGTCATCGAACCCATCGTTCTACCATTCCTAGACCGGCAAGGGAACTTGCTGTTCCAACAGGACAATGCACGTCCGCATGTATCCCGTGCCACCCAACGTGCTCTAGAAGGTGTAAGTCAACTACCCTGGCCAGCAAGATCTCCGGATCTGTCCCCCATTGAGCATGTTTGGGACTGGATGAAGCGTCGTCTCACGCGGTCTGCACGTCCAGCACGAACGCTGGTCCAACTGAGGCGCCAGGTGGAAATGGCATGGCAAGCCGTTCCACAGGACTACATCCAGCATCTCTACGATCGTCTCCATTGGAGAATAGCAACCTGCATCGCTGCGAAAGGTGGATATACACTGTAATAGTGCCGACAGTGTGCATGCTCTGTTGCCTGTGTCTATGTGCCTGTGGTTCTATCAGTGTGATCATGTGATGTATCTGACCCCAGGAATGTGTCAATAAAGTTTCCCCTTCCTGGGACAATGAATTCACGGCGTTCTTATTTCAATTTCCAGGAGTGTATTTTATAATGTGTGCTGAATAAGTTGTTTTGCTTCTTTGATTGAGTCCTGTAGGTTGGATTTTTAAAAGTTGGAGTTCCTCATAAAGTTCTAAAGGCTGTATGTCGCTGTTTTCGCCTTCTCGAAGTACTGTACCTAAATCATTACAATGTTTGCGAAGGTCGTCCTTGGATAACCATTTCAAGTAACTCATATAGTAAATAAAACCAAATCATTCGAAATATTCGTTGAGCACTTTGAACTGATATTCAGTGTCGACTATTGTAGCTTCTAACATTGTGTTAAAAAGATAATTCTGTACGGCATTTCGGCAGATTGTATAGGTTCATCAATTTGTTCATAACCGAACATTCTTTTTGTCTGAGCTGTACTTCTTTTTAAACTGAGACTCAATTTCGTAACTACTTTTTTCTACAAACAATCCTGTGTTACGGAATTCTTGAATCCAGTCACGAAATCAACGTAAAGTATCAATAGCGACTTTCACGTTCACTTGAACCGATTGCCATAGTTTACTTATATTGCTGACACGTAGTAAAATCTCATACCACACGTGTATTGCAACAATAAACTCAAAAGTTAATATTTCCTTCAACACTGCTTCACAGTCGCTAAGAGTTTCAGAGTCATCAGTTCTATTTTTCAAGTCACTCACACTTTCGATGACATCACCAACTTGCAAAAATATCGCTTTTACTGCTCATACTCTACGTTCCCGTGTTCCAGACAGAGGTTTCAACGTCAGTTTCAACTAGATCGCAACGCCGGCTTTATTTTGTAAAAAGCACATAAACTTTATTGATGAAGTTGTAAAACGTTTTAGCTGTTGTACAAGTGTTAGCGGAATCTAGAAAAAGCAAATTCTAACAATGACATCCGCATGACGAGAAGAAAGCTCGTGGATTAATATTGATTATTCTTGTTCTAGCACCTGTATTAATGCCAACTATATTGGTACTGTTATTATTCCCTGTCCTCGACAGCTTTGGATGTCTAGGTCGTTCTTTTCTAGTTCCGTTACAAAATGACATTTATTAAATACTCTCCCATTGTTTCTGTGGTGGCAATAAACCCAATGAAATGTTTCTCTCTCTCCAGTTTAGGAATTACAAAATCTTAATATTATTGACTTTAGTTCAACACGGCTCGAATCCCTGGTACAATTGAGCATGAAGGCATAATATTTTGCTTGTTTGACTCTGTTTATAATTTCGTTGATAACGGATTTGAACATTAAGTAACTAGTTCATTTTGTATGTCGTGGCTCAGATAATACTCACAAATCTGCTTTTCGTTAATATCTTGCAAGTGCTCTTTTAGTGTTAGATGATATTTGGATAACAATTTAAATAGGTCTAAAAAAATTTCCACTGTTAACGCTACCCTTCAGGTGAAAGGATTCTCGATGCCCTCTAAACGCCAGATTGTGAGAAGCTAAGTACAAGGTGTTTCAGAATGAATATACGAGTTTTAAGGCTTTGTAGCATTTTTTACATTTAACTTACAATTATAAATAATACATCAAATGAAAGAGCAACTATAATAGTTTTTCGTAAAAGTGTTCAATGTGAGCACCATCGTCACACATCGAGTCGATAGGAGAGTTTTTCCAAAACCTTGATCACTATGTCTGAAGTAATTGTTGCAACAGTGCTGTTTCTTAAGTCGGATAGATGACCTGGTAGCGGAGACATACAAACATCATCCTTTATGAATCCCCAAAGGCAAAACTCGCATGGGGTCAGATCATGTGTGTACATGAAGATCATATAAAACTAGCTCTGACATCCGGCGCCTTGCGGCCAATCCAACGGTCGGGTACAACGTCGTTTAACCAGCCGCGTGCTGAGTTATGCCAGTGAGATGGCGCACCATTTTCCTGCTGACAAACACCAGTCACAGTTGTTTCACCGAAAAAGTCGATGGCTCTGAGCACTATGGGACTCAACATCTTAGGTCATAAGTCCCCTAGAACTTAGAACTACTTAAACCTAACTAACCTAAAGACATCACACACACCCATGCCCGAGGCAGGATTCGAACCTGCGACCGTAGCAGTCCCGCGGTTCCGGACTGCAGCGCCAGAACCGCTAGACCACCACGGCCGGCGAAAAAGTCGAGAGGAGCGTCGTTGTAACTGTACCATCTCGTGGGGATTTGCTTATCCCAAGAAACACACTCTACATGTGTTCACATTTCCAATTAGGTGAAATGTCGAATCATCACTGAGGACGACCCAATCCAGAAAATCTTTATCTCGTGCAGATTCGTTTGCTAAGCTGGCACGTAAACCGCAGAATGTAGGTTTTAGAGCTTGTAACAACTGCGAACGACAAGGACGAACTGATTTCTTGGGACTACGAATGATAGACTCTCACTCGTTCAAGATGTTTTTCATTCATTCTTGGTCGTTCCATACTCTTCCCTTTGCGCACGGGTATACAAACAAATCTGTTTGAGTTGTTCTGTCATTTGATGTGTTATTTATAATTATAAGTTGATTGTAATAAATGCTACCAAGCCTTAAAACCCGTATGTTCATTTTGAAACAACCTGTATTTTACAATATCGATCAATATTTCAAACAAGTTATAACAATACATCTGTGATTCCCTAAACAGTCTCTAGTTTTCCTTATGTATTGTTTTTCCGTATTTGATTTCTTTACAGAATTCAATCGATCTAATCATGCACTCCATGTGTCCTTGACTTTGTTAATGCCTTTGCAATTTCCTACTCAGATGTTTTCAGTCACATCCTTCTTTTACTATCTGTGTCTGCAAATTTGAAAAACGTCGACATGGAATGCAACAAACTTTGTCTTGAGGTATGGAGTAAGCTAACCATCTGTGATGTTGCCTTTCGCCGTTATTCAATTTTCTAGCAAAAGGAAATTTAGTAAAATGTTTTTTTTTATTTGCATCTTTGGGGTAACTTTCATCAGGTTTCTCTAGGTTTTGTTAGGGATCATTTTGAATTAAATCATGATGCTTCGAATCTGTTACTGGAAATATCCACTTCCCTGGATCTAGTTCTTTAAAGAACTCTCTTATATGAACGGTTTGCTCTTGATTATCACTTTTGAAGTCTTTATTCGACTCACAATCTCGGATAACAGCAGTTTCACCCAACTCTGATGCTATATCAGAAAGTGTAACAGATTCGATCGACCCTGAAGCTGGATCTGTTTCAGAAATTAAAGACACTTGGATAAGAGCTTTACCAGAGGCCTCTGCAGCAGTTACCTATGCAGTTTTCTTAAAGAATTTCATCATACTCAAACTCATAGCTTAGTTGAATATAATCGTCTCACCCTTCCTTTTTCTTTTTGGTGCACCGGATTCCCATTTTCTCCCTATGTCTCTATCTCTTGAGGGTCTTCCAGACATGACGATCTAAAAAAAAAATTGTGGTAAGTAAGCTGATAAGTACAGTAGGGTACTTAAAGTACTGGTACTCAGTGTAGTATAGAGCAAACAGGCGGTGCGATTATCATACATGGCAGAATACTTTTTTTTAAATTCTGCCATGTATGATAGCAGCCAAATAAATACGCCAAGAAATGTATTTGTATACTGACTACGGTAGGATGGTGTGCCTTTAGTATGTATGGCCGAAATTGGTACCACCACACCTTCACAGATAAAAGACTTGTTCACTTGTACCGGTTCAGTTACTTGAAAAAAGAGCGAAGTGTCACTTGGTAGGATTGGTTTCAGAGAGCTGGGTGGCGTTACTGGCCAAGATAATGCTCCTGTCAGTATTGTCTCTCCCACAGTGCGTTATTGCATTTGCTTGTTGGATCGAATTGCCATTCGGAAAAACCGTGCATACCAAGCGGGCTGTGAACTAACGGTATAAGGAAAAGTAAATGTATCCGTTTAACATGCTTCTTTCTTTAATATGGCGATCAGCGTTCTCTCTAAGTACATAATTTCATAATTTATTTTACAAATTTTTTTTAGTCTGTATGAACGACTTTACAACAAAACAAGTCTCCTACGAGTTCCATGCATTACTGCCGTTTTAGTGCGCATGCGCTGATTCGCGACAAGTATATCCCGCGCGAATCGTGGAATGTTATAGGTCTACCAGAACAAGTCTGCAGTCCCGAACTTGTACGTAGAGATGGGTCGAACTCGTTCATTCCCGTGAACTACTTCATTCATTTCACTCTTTGCCGTGAAGCGTTCAAACGAAGTAGTTCATTCATGAAGTACGGAGGCCTGGCGAAGTTGCCCAGTTCGCCGCGGCTACGCTCGCTTCGTCTCGCTCATACAATAAAACTTCGTAATACTTCATAATTTTACCAACAGATGGCCGAACTATGCAGTAACGTGCACGCAACGTTTTACGCTCTCACAGCGTCTGAGTTAACTTAAATAGAGCATGGTCGAAGGGGACAAACGAAAGATAAACAGAGAAGCATGTCACATATAAAGAAGGTATTACATTTAATCTTGCTCGACATTTTCTCATGAAGCGCCCAAAATAGTCTTTATCTGCCAAATGAAACATTATTTGTTGTATTCATGGACTGAAAACTAGGGCTACCAACGAAATGCAGTACAATTTTATGTTCGTTTTAAAATTTAATCCAAAATAGAATGAGTATGTTTACCACTGTCACAAAATCTATATACCTAAGATAAGTAATTATTCAGAAGTTTTCCTGTAGATTTTATTTTTGTTGAGAATAATAATCCTCCAGATTCAAAACGTAAACTGTCACCTGTAGTCGTTGGTACGATCAGGGCCGGCCTTAGCCATCCAGGTGCCCCGGGCGAGTCGTCCAGTTGGCGCCCTTTATTGTATAAATAGCGAACCTGGCAGTGCTTTGCAACACGGTATTTGACTGTTTTCTAGAAATCGTCTTAAGTGATTAATGGCGTCATCTTATGATCATAACATGGTTTTTCCATCGTAAATTTGAGTATTTTATTTTTTTTTAATGGAAATGAAATCCAAATAATCTGAAAGCCCGCTAAGACGCTCCATGTGAGTCTTGGGTAGCCTGTGACGTCAGTCCAGCATGCTGCTGTCGCTGCCGTAACAGTCAGTATAGCAGTGATATATTGTTTGGGCATTCACGTTTTGGGAAATTGTCTAAAAATATTGCGTAGTACTGCACTGTACATCTACAATAACTCCAGAAAATTGTTTTTGCGTGTTCCAAACAAAGAAAAGATGCGTAAAATATGGTTGAAACAGGCTCGTATATCCCAAATATTTCTTTTCTTTTCTGAAGCACCCCTGTACTAAAGCGAACAAAACAAAACAAAAATTATTCAAATTGGTCAAGCCATTTCTTTGTTTTGGTGAGACTAACCCACAACAATTGATTTTTATATATAGGAGGTAATATGTATAACGAAAAAACACTAATTTTGAATTGGGTACCAAATTTTTATTGAATTTAATATAACTGTAAGCCATAAACCTATATTTTCTGTCAGTCATCTGAACACAAAACATATTACGCCTAATGAAAAACAATTATAAACGACTAAAATTTTACTTTTCTTGCTTTTCTGTCGGCAAAGTCTCTGATCAGATTAGCAAAGTCCAGGTTTTCTGCAACTTCATTTTCAATGGAAAGTGAGGCCAAACTGCTTAATCTTGTTTGAGACATTGTAGACCGCAAGTACGTTTTTATCAACTTCAGTTTGGAAAAACTGCGTTCGCCGCTTGCGACAGTCACTGGTATTGTTAGCAAAATACGTAACGTTATCCAGATGTTGGGATATAACTCTTGAAGATTATGCTTTTTTATGAAGTTTAAGGCTTCAATAGGCGTTGCCTGGCTGTCTTCGAGATAGTGTTGCAGGCCTAAAATTTCGTCGCACAGCAAATTTCCATCAATATCTGACTTCATGTTGACAGTTAACTTTTCTTGTAATTTAGAACAGCATTGTATTAGTTCTTCTTTATTTTGATTATTTTTAATGTCAAACAAGAAACTCCACGTCGCAGAAAATTCTTGCATCTGTTCAAATCTTTCTTTCATGGATATGTGCACGGTGTCCAACAGTGCATTGAAAAACTCGGTAAACTTCTTTTTTGGGTCAGTTATTTGATCATCAACAGCCTGTTCACCCGGCCTGCGTTTAATACGTCTTAATCGCATTTGTGGTTTAAATAATGGCTGCGTATCAAGATCCGAAGCCAGTTCAGTTGCTGTTACAATAGCTTGTCCGAAACCTGTTTGTCTATATGTTTCCAAATAAGAGCAACATTTGTCAAGGATTCCCATAAACTCGACAAAGTTGATTGTGGGTGACTGACTTGCTTTACTCACAACGTTAATTTGAAACAGAACATCATACCATGTCACGAGAGAACCAATTAAGCTGAAGTCTTTTAATTGTCCTCCTAGTGTTGTCGCTTCGTGTGACACCGCAGAATCGCTTTGTTCAGTAGCATCGGCCAAGGAAACCAAAGCGTCATGCATTTCGCATAATTGATAACGAACCGCTTTGACGCTATCAGTTCGAGCTTCCCAGCGTGTGTCACTTACATTTTTCAGGGTGTATATCTTCAAATGGTCGGTCAAAATTTTCCATCTATTTACCGATCCAGCAAATAGATTAAACATTTTTTGTAACATTCTGAACAGTGTCACGGATTTTACTGATGATTTTGCCGCATCACACAATACCAAATTATAACTATGGCATCCACATGGCACAAAAAAGCTAGTGGATTTAACTTCTTAATTCTGTTCTGGACGCCTTTATTTTTCCCCTTCATGTTCGCGCCGTTATCGTAGCCCTGTCCTCTGCAGTGATTAATGTTAAGGTCAAGATCACTCATTGTTTTTAAAATGCTTTCTGTGAGGCCTTCACCGGTTGTATCATCTATTTGCAGAAATGAGATGAAATGTTCTTTTACACTTACGCCATCCTCTGTTATGTCGGCGCATCTTAAAGTTATCGAAAGTTGTTCTTTGTGGCTTATATCTGGAGTACAGTCAGCTATGATTGCATAATACTTTGAACCCTTTATGCGGGATACGATTGTAGACATAACGTGTGATGCCATGAGTTCTATTAATTCATTTTGTATATTTTTGCCGCAATAATGGTCAGCCAAATCACCATTCAATGCCAGTCTGACGTGCTCTTCCATGATTGGATCAAACTTTGCCAATAACTGTACAAGACCTAAGAATTTTCAATTATTTGGGGTAAATAATTTATCTAATAACCCTCTGAATGTCATATTATTTTCAGCCAAATACAAAGTAATGTGCATCAATCTTTGAAGCACATTGCTCCATCGTAAACTTTCTTTAGAAATTAGCTTTTGTTCTTCCTTGTCAATAGTTAATCCAGCTTTAAACCTGATTTCAGCTTCAGTCCATTGAGTAAATGCTTTTTTGTGGTTAGGACTATTTTCATGCAGTTTCAGAGCTTCACTTAAATGTTTCCAATTTCTGAAACCCACAGTGGTAGTCAAATTAGTAGTTGACTTTAAATCAAACAGTCGACAACAAAAGCAAAAGACACTGTCGTTTGATACAGAATAAACTAGCCACCATCGTCTGATAGTTTCTTCGTTTGATAGTTTTCTTGTGTAGTGAGTTGAAGAGAAATGACGCCCATTTTCATCTTTTGGAAAGTTATTTAGACATACTTGTGAGGGTCCACATATTATAATGCGATCTATATCTCTAGCATTAAGTACTTTTGGCCACGTACCTACATCAGAAACATTGTATTCTTTTATTGCAAGAACGTTGATACTTTCATCGACCACAGATGTCATGTGTTGATTTTGACTTGGAGAAATATCAGAGGATTCATGCAAAGATGTACTGCGCTGGTCAATTTGATCACCTTCAATAGGTGATTGTATATTTTTTGTGTATAATTGTTCACAGTCTGAAGAAATATTTGCTGATACATGGACTTTTGATTCAATATCTGAAGTATTTGCCTTAGAATTTCCTTTAAGGTACTTATAAATATTCATGTGCTTTTTAGTTTCTTCAAGAACTTTTTCTTTTTCAGCTTTTCTTTTCCGATTTTCTGAACCAGAAAGCTTTTTTTTAAATCATTTCCTTCTCTTCTGGCATGATTTAATAATTTGACAAATTATTGCTTGGACACTGCTCTATTTCGCGACCACAATATTCGATCTATAACAAATAAAGAAATTCACCTATAGACGTAACTAGAAAAAAACCTGAACTGAAAGATAAAAGTGTTTTTCGCACCTACCAGAAAATTAAAATGTTGACACAGTCACGACACTCGTTTCACTCACAATTATTCAGCCACGAAAACATGACCGCTGCCTCCGACTCTTACTGACAATTACTGACATGCGGGTGCAAATCGTAGCGCTGCCAGCATATGCAGTCTAACAAACATTGTGTGGCGCTGTATTATTTCAGTAAGTTAGGGGAGAATTCTCTATGAATGCAGTGCACGCATTGCATGATCTATTAATTAATGTACATGAGTCATTAAGTCACAAATATTCGATATAAATACATTCGTATTAATTAAATCATAATGTAATGTATATTTCACAGTCTGTATTTTCTTTTATTTGGAGCGACCGGTAGTTTCTGTTGTAAACGAGAGATGGTGCGGCTGCATGGGCTCTTCCTTGTTGCATTTCTTGAAACAAATAAGAGAGGCGCTTTGGTAGAGCCCGTGCTAGCCCGCGTCAAACATGGATGGTTGCAGACAATACGAAGATTGCATTCAGCATGATTTCTCTTCTGCTACCCCGAATTCATCGCGCATTCGTGAGATTAGCGACGTATGTTGAATGAGACTGAATAATATTTTAGTTTCGCGAAATGGGTGATTGTAAATTGTAATTTTTTTTTTTTTTTTACATGCGTTTAGTACGTGGCGCCCCTTGGGCCCCGGCGCCCTGGGCGACCGCCGGAGTCGCCCCACCCTAAAGCCGGCGCTGGGTACGATTTCAGGTAAAATCCCTGTTTTAGTGTTATTAGTAAACCTTTTATTTTCATATTGGCTGTGCGTGCTCACTCACACAGCCACCCTCTTCGTTTGTATCTTTAATATTCATTTGTCTGAAAGCGCAGTCAACAGTAGGCTACCCGTAGACGCGAAGTTTAACTGCACAAATAGTCACGGGTAATGATGTCTGGTCTGCACTACAGGAAGCAGCTGACGCTGCCTTCCCCTCGCCCCTCACCACCGCAACCCCTCGTAAACCTATCGTTCCCCACAAACACCGCACGATTCGTCGACAGGCAGTAGAGGGAGGACTTAAGGTTGACTGAAGTGAAGGGAGGGTGAGTGACGAAGAGCCGATGTAGTGGGGGAGGGAGAGGGGAACAGAGTAGACTTGGCCACTGTTTCTATGTTTCGATACAGTGTATCATACGTGGAACTGTTTCAGTGTTTCGGAACGGCTACGGTTCACTGTTTCGAAACAGTGGTGTTTCATTCCACCCCTGTCTCGGATAACTGGACCAGATTCGGTCTCGAGCCAGACACAGAAACTGTATCATTGTTTCAAAATAAGGCTGTTTCAGTCCACCAGTGCTTGGAACGGACTAATTGTATCGAAACATTGATGTTTCATTCCCCTCTGTGTCGGACGAGATTCGGGCTCGGCACAGGTACTGAAACACATTTAACATACCACTTCATGAAACACTTTAAAGAGTGTCAAAATCTTTTTGACAAGCAATAGCATGAAGCTTAGGATATCCGAAAATAAAGCTTCGTTTCTAGCTGACTGTCATATTCCGAAATGGCGTAACATCTGCTTTATAAACACTAACCAAGCAATAAAACAACGCATCTATTCTCATTCAAAATAATAAATATGTGAAAATCATTCAGTTAAATTACACTTTTTGATAACATACGCTTCTCTGTTCATGTACAGTAATCATTAAGAAACGTAAGTAAGCCTACAACATTTTGAATAAAAAAAGGCGTAGAGTGACAGTTATTAGACGTATACATAAATTTGATGTAGGTATAATTGCAAGCAATCTGTTTGAAATATCACTGATAGTGTAATGGTGAACTGGAAGGACTAGGAAGCATGGTGAATTTATAGTAACGGTTCGAAACACCTTGGAAGACAAAATTTTTTTCTGTTATATTTTGTTATTTATTCGAATTATTTGGCGTTATTTGTGAGTCTATAGTCACTGTGCCTATTATCCTCAATGATTCCCTTTGTGTGCATGGAAATTAGCAGGATGGGTATATTACCCATACTAACGGAATGTGGGAATTCCAGTAGCATATCCGTTGTTTCTGCAGTTTGCTCCCACCTCCAGTTCCGTTCGTGGTGGCCTTTCTGTCTTCAGCTATGGCTGTCCTCAGCCAATTGACAAGTACGAAAGTCACACGACACGAACGGAGCGCATTTGCTGCAGAAATACGAAACTGCCAAGACGCCTAAGTGATAATTTCATACTTTCTGCGATATGATTAGCGCTCTCGCAACTCATTTGTGTTTATGTGGACATACTTATACAGTAGACAGTCACGATGATAAAATGTGTAGGTTTATTAGATTACAAAACACAAACTGTTTCACTGTTTCGAAACAGCGTATCGAAACATTACATTGTACTGTTTCATTTGTTTCGAAACAGTTACGTGTTTCAGTTTGCCCATCTCTAGAAGAGAGTGAGTGAACTAGAAAAAAGTGTGGAGTGTGCTATCTGTGAAGAGTTTGAAGTACCATTTCATTGAAATTGAGTGGTTAGTTCACACTTCACTGGAGTGAAGCGTTCATTTGAACGACTCATTCACGAGCTCCCCATCACTACTTGTACGCTTGGCGTGCTGCTGCATAGGTGTACACCTTAGCTGCACCTTGTAATGGGGGTTAAGTGTCGTGATGTTGCCAGACGACCCTACACAAATACTACAACATTCGTGCGGAAATAGAGACAGACAACTAAGTAGTTAAAATTTTAACACCTTCAACAACTTTTATGTGAGGACCCCACAGCCGCAAGGCCGTCAGAGATCGTCAACGTCGCTGACGCTTAATGCCGCCACTGATGACGGTGATAATAAGTTCCTATGTAGATAAATGCCCACATCACATCCGCACTTCTGTGGATTTTGTGAAACGCCTCAACAGTTTCAGGTTGAATGACTCAGATATCATGATGAGCTTGATGACGTTTGGTTATTCACCAAGGTGCCTCTAAATGAGTCACTAGAACTCACTGGTCAGAACTTTGATGAGAAGACCACCGATCTTTTCAGGCATGTCCTAACCTCCACGTATTTTCTATTTAGTCGAGAGTGCTATGTGCAAATGGGGTGAGTCGCAATGGGCAGCCCTTTGTAGCGAGTAGTTGGGAATTTGGGTGTAGATAGCTTTGAGGAAGAGGTCCTTATGTCATCCAAATGGAAACCCACCAGCTTTTATCGTTATACGGATGACAGAATCGTCATCTGGCCCCATCGAAGGGACCAATTCCTTGACTTCCTTGTACATCTGAACTCCATATATCCCAACATAAATTCACTATTAAGTACAAAGAAGAAGGAAGACCACCATTATTGGAAGTCATTGTCAAGAGCAGAGTTGATGGCACCCTGGGCCATGGTGAGCACCAGAAGAAAATACACATTGTCCTGTGTTTGCACGCAGATAGCTGCCACAACCCTTGCACAGGCATGGAATGGAAAACACGTGTACACAGAGTGCACAACATCTTAGGCACATATAGTCTGCCCCCAGAATTAGAACATCTCAGAACTGCATTCCAAAGAAATGGATAGCAGATTACTCGCACTCTTCACCCTGTCTTATAGTACAACCTGTGGACACGGAATAAATCATGGAGTGAGAAGTAGCCATAGTCCTTATACCATACACCAGCAAGCATTTGGGGAAAGTCGGGTGCATACTGAAAAAGCACAGTGTAAGCACTGCCTTTTGCCTGTCCAGTAAAGCATGACATTATTGGGAAGTGTCATAAATGACCTTGGTTTGCAGAAGGCTGGGGTATACTAGATTCTGTGCCAATGTGGCAAGACGTATATTGGACAAACAGACACAACCAGAGATCAATGCTGAGAGCACCAGCAGCTCACTTAACTAATGAATCCCAGCAAGTCGATAGTTGCAGAGTACTGTTTGTCAGAGAAACATGCAATGGAATATGAATCTACCAGCATTTTAGTGCAGACTTCCAAACACTGGAAAAGTTTTCGCAAGAGAAGCCACCAAAATTCGCACCATGGATAATCTTATCAATCCGTACTATGGCTATAATCTCAGCACGCTTGGGAACTAGCACTGAGTCTAATTAAGAAGACACTCAGCAACCGCAATGATCTGGCGAGCAGGACGGACACAGCAACTATATCAGTGCTACAACAGAAGCCAATGCATGTCTCTCCATGACTGCTGACTGACATGTGCCCTTCAATGTGGACCACAGAGGGAACGCCTTGCAGTGGGTGCACTCTCAGGAGCTCGGTTTGTCAGTGCACCTGCCAAGGGCAACATGTCTGATCGCCAAAATATTGTGGCCTTTGGACACTATTGACAGGCAGTACATGCTTGGACTGTTCAATCAGTAAATATGATAGAAGAATCCGAAGAAACACATACTTGTCAATTATTATTGGTAAAACTTCACAATGGATGGGAAGAAAGAAGTAGCCTTCTGTTGCTTTTTTTTATAGATGACATAATTATGTTTTTGTGAAACAAAGATTGGTACAGTGTCAGGAGTTCACAAATATGAATTTTCAGAAAGACAAATCCTCCTTGCAAGACAACTATAAGAAACCTATCATCTCAATATAGGTATCGTAAGTCCTTAAATCTCTTAACTGAAAAGACATACGGAATTATTACATATGATTCCATAAGCAGAAGTATTACTTTGTGTTATCATTATAACCATGTCTCTCAAGGAGTATTCAGTCAAAAGTTCGAATGCTGCTGACTTGGTGCCTACCACCAAATGGGTAGCTAACTTCTGACCATTGCTTGCCACCTACTTTTAGAGCCCTTGGTTTGAGCTAGTATCATCTAGCCATGGAGGTTCATTAACTGTGCAGATAAACGCTGTTCCAGCTGTCATCACCTGAGCATGCATCACCTTGCCTGCTCGCTATCCAGTAGGACACCACAATGCTGACATGACAGCAGGCCATTGCTGACCTAAGCACACTTTGCCAACCAACCCCAATCTGTGTCAGGGCATTAGCCACTACCCAGCACTACCAAAACTGCTGTATTTTCATATGGAATAAAAAGAATATTTAACAATGCTATTTGTATGGCGTGACATAGGGCAATTTTCTGGTGTCTTCACACCAAGCCACTGCAGTCACACTTAGGTTGGTGAACCACATACCTTCCTGACTGCTAGCAGTGCATTTCCACCATCCACATTTGAGGTGATCCAGCCCAACTTCTACATTCAGGACTTGCATCTAGTTGGGAAATGTATAAAAATCCCCATCGCACCATCCAGATTTAGGTTTTCAGTGAATTCCCTAAATAGTTGTGGGCAAATGTCAGGGTGGCTTCTTTGAAAAGGACACTGACAATTTTCTTTTCCATCCTTTCATAATCGGAGCTCTTGCTCTGTCCCCTGTGGCCTCATTTCCAACAGAATGTTAAACTGTAACCTACCTTCTTTTTCCACATTCTGAACATTTATTGGTGATATCTTAATTGTAGAATGAACAGTACTGCTATTTTTGTTGCCGATGTCAAAATTATGTCAGTCCAGTTGTATGATCTGTGGAGGTCTTCCACCAGGTAGTTTTATAACTGCTGCCACTCGCTGGAGTGGTTTTAGTGGCAAACAGTACAATTTATTGCCAGTATTCCACAGTTATGTGAATTAATAGGTTGGTCCACTCTTCCTATCAATGTGGAGAGTAGTATAGCTGTGCTATTTCAACTGCAGTCTGCACTGTTGCCAAATTTTCTCCTTCTCTATGATGTCATGCAACATTGCCAAATAAATTTCTCCCAGCCCCCACCCCATGCCCCTCTGACATCACAAGCTAATTTCCCCTGTATAAATGGTAAAAAATTCAAAAATCTGTGGAAAATTCAAAACAGTCAGTCTCCCTCCTACTGGCTCTAGCTGGGGGCAAACAATAACAATAATAATAACAGGATACCCCAGTCAGAATTAGAAAACATCAAACAACAAGTACAAAAAATACTGGAACAAAATAATGTGCAGTCAGAAGAAGAAGAAAATATAGTAATGGACTCAAACATCCCAGAGCAAACATACAAAGAACAACACACGTCAATTAAACAATCAGAGGAAAAGGAAATCTTAAGACAGCCACCAGAACAAGCACAAATAGAACTCGAAGTAACACACATGTTAGATATAGAAGAGAAATTTCAGCTGACATGTATAGAATACAAAGACACAAATACAGACATTAGACCATTCTTGCATAGACCGCCAAATAACCCACAAGTCGAAACAACAATAAAAACTATCAACACAATCATACACAACAAAATAAATGAAAACACAACTATGTAAGAGTTACAACTACTGATTTATATAGGAGCACTCACTACACTAAATATACACACTAGGCAGAGATCAGAACCAACCAACACACAGAAGAAACCCACAAAACCAGCATGGCAACACAGGCTACAGATCAGAATAGAAAAACTGAGGAAAGACATCGGACAGCTAACACAATTTATAGGAAATGAAATGTCAGAAAAAAAAATGAAAAAAGTTAGGTAAATTCTCACAACAAGAAGAGATAGAGCAATTAGATGAAAAGAAGCAGAAATTACAAGCATTGACCAAACGACTTAGAAGATACAAAAAAAGTGAAAATAGAAGGAAACAAAACCAAACATTCGACACAAACCAAAAGAAATTTTACCAGACAATAGATAACACACACATTATAATAGACAATCCACCAAACATAACAGACATGGAACACTTCTGGAGCAACATATGGTCAAACCCAGTACAACATAACAGGCATGCACGGTGGATACAAGCAGAAACAGATACGTACAAGATGATACTACAAACGCCTGAAGTGATAATTTTGCAACATGGAGTCACCCAAGCAATTAATTCTACTCACAATTGGAAAGCCCCTGGAAAAGATAAAATAGCAAATTTCTGGCTAAAGAAGTTCACCTCAACACATTCACATCTAACTAAATTATTTAACATATGAGACTTACCCAACAAAAGCGCTGGCAGGTCGATAGACACACAAATAAACACAAACATACACACAAAACTCTAGCTTACGCAACCAACGGTTGCCTCGTCAGGAAAGAGGGAAGGAGAAGGAAAGACAAAAGGATATGGGTTTTAAGGGAGAGGGTAAGGAGTCATTCCAATCCCGGGAGCGGAAAGACTTACCTTAGGGGGAAAAAAGGACAGGTATACAATCGCACACACACACATATCCATCCACACATACACAGACACAAGCAGAAAGTTATATATATTTCCCACGTGGAATGTTTCCCTCTATTATATAAATTATTTAACAGTTACATTGCAGACCCATACACATTCCCTGATACACTTACACATGGAATAACTTATCTGAAACCTAAAGATCAAGCAAACCCAGCTAAATATCGCCCCATAACATGCCTACCAACAATATACAAAATATTAACTTCAGTCATTACACAGAAATTAATGACACATACAACACAGAACAAAATTATAAATGAAGAACAAAAAGGCTGTTGCAAAGGAGCATGAGGATGTAAAGAGCAACTGATAATAGATGCAGAGGTGATATATCAAGCTAAAACTAAACAAAGGTTGCTACACTACGCATACATTGATTACCAAAATGCTTTTGGTAGTGTACCCCACTCATGGTTACTACAAATATTGGAAATATACAAAGTAGATTCTAAATTGATACAGTTCCTAAACATAGTAATGAAAAATTGGAAAACCACACTCAATATCCAAACAAATTCAAATAATATCACATCACAGCCAATACAGATTAAGTGTGGAATATACCAAGGAGACTCATTAAGTTTTATTTATTTATTTAGTCCTTCAAATCCTGTATGTATAGAATATATACAAGGATATTGGACATGGTTAGGTATTTACAAGATAAAATACAGTTTGTATTGCAATCCTAAGGACTAGACATTGAAGTAATTTAGCACAGATTCATAAATACAACAAACATTACAGGCAATATACAAATTAGAATATTAATAATGCATCTTTATTTTTGTTGTTTGCCTTTTATACATTCTGTCAGACTGTAAAAGCAATGATCAATTAAATATATCTTTACTTCAGCCTTAAAACTACAGAGTTTACCTATTGATTTAATATGTTTAGGTAGATTATTGAAAATCTTTATCCCAGTATGTAGTGTACCTTTTTGGCACAATGATGTTCTCACCCATTTCACATGAAGGTCAGATTTTTGCCTTGTGTTGTGTGCATGTATATCTTCATTTTTTAATAAGATATCTGGGTGTCTATCGATATATTGTTTGATGAAAACTGATGTTTCATAGATACAAATGCAAGGAAGAGGAAGAACTGACAGTTTTTTGAATATGGGTCTGCACGATTTCGTATTGTTTACCCCTTCAATAATTCTTAGTATTCTCTTTTGCATCCTGAAAAGTTTAATATTTGTTGTTGTATTGCCCCAGAAGATTATGCCATATTTTATTACAGAATGCACATAGGAGTAGTATACATTTAACAGGCTGGCTTTGCTGCAACAAGTTTTTAAGATCGTATCATTTAACAGGTTTTGCTTAGTTTTCTTTGCAAAGATTCAATATGTACCGCCCATTTTGTGTTGTTCTGGAGCCAGAGTCCCAGAAATTTAGTGCTGTCAGCACTTTCAAGAACTCTGTCCCTAAGTTCTATTTCTATGTTTGGGTGGAGTCTTCCTTTTACATTATAGAAATTCAGTGCTACTGTCTTTTCTTTGTTTATAATTGGCTTGTTGTAGCTGAACCACTGTTCTACACTGTTCATTGTTTGGATAGCGGAGTCTTTTAGTTTTTCTTCTGTTTTACCATTAATAAGGAAGCTTGTATCATCTGCAAATTGGAGGGTAGTTTGGCAATACTTGTTGTACATAAGATCATTGACATAGAGGAGAAACAGAATGGTTCCTAATACTGATCCTTGAGGGACACAATATTTCACATTTTCATATCCTGAATAGTAGTAGCTGATTTTGTTATGGTCAGTATATTGCACTTCAACCACCTGTTTGCGACCACATAGGTATGTCTTGAGCCAGTCATTGGATATACCTCTAATTCCTAACTGGTCAAGCTTCTGCAGTAGGGCACTATGGTCAATGACGTCAAAAGCTTTAGATAAATCAAGACATATGCCTGTCACAAACTCACCTGCATCCAGTTTAGTATAGATTTCATTAAGAAATTCAAATATTGCACTTTCAGTTGAATAGCCTTTCCTGAAGCCATGCTGTGAAGGAGAGAGAATCTTATTTTTATTTAGGAAATCAGACAATCTCTTATAAAAAAACTTTTTCTAAAATTTTAGAAAATACAGACAGTAGGGCTATTGGTCTACAATTTGAAACACATTCTGGATTTCCTTTTTTGAACAGTGGTTTCAGCTTTGCTGTTTTTAAGCATGAAGGGAAGGTTCCTGATGCCAGTGAGCTGTTGCACAAATGTGTCAAGGGTTCAGCTAAGGCAAGACAGCATTTTTTAATAATTGCATCTGGTATTCCATCAATTCCACATGAGTAGCCTGTTTTCAAGGTTTTTATAACTGATAAAATTTCTTCAGAATTTGTGGGTGAAAGGAACAAAGATGTAGACACATTTCTCACACTATTGCATGTTGGAGGTGATATTTTGTTGTGTTCTTCCAGTCCATTCACCAACTGTTCACTTACGTTTGCAAAATATTTGTTGAAGGTCCCTGCAATTTCTGTTGGGCAAGAAATCATTTGTCCTTCATAACATAAGTTCACATTTTTATATTGTTTAGTTTCTCTTGTTGTTTGATTTTTTATAACTTCCCATATAGCTTTAGATTTGTTTTTTGAGTTTTTTGAGGATCCTCTTGTAATTCTTCAGGTACAAATGAAATTCATGAGGCATGTTCTGTGTCTTTGCTGTATCGTGTAATCTTCTTTTCTCTGCACAAGATATTCTAATACCTATTGTAATCCATTTGTTCTTTTTTAGGTTAGGTTGACATTTTTGCTTTTTTAATGGAAATGCAGCTTCAAAGTATGACATGAAGATTTCCATGAATTTTTCAAACTTTTTGTTAGTATTTTCACAGGTATACACTTCATACCAAGTTTCTTCACTTAGTCTCTGTACAAAAAGGTTTATTTGTTTGTTAGTGAATTTCCTTGCTTCTTTTACAAGTTCCTCTTTCTCAGTTGTTTCACTTGGGGTGTGCAAAGCAATAAACTGTGCATAGTGATCACTTAAGCCAGTATTAAGATTTCGGGCACATAAATTGTGATTTACATTTGTGTTTATTAATATCTGATCAGTTGTTGAGCTAGTTGTTTGTGTAACTCTTGTAGGAGAGTCTATGGTGGCTTTTATGTTATATGTTTCCAGTAGGGTCATCAAGCTTTGCTGGTCTTTTGAGATTTCTTGAAAATCAATATTAAAATCTCCACATATGATCACTGTTTTGTTGAAGTTTTTTATAGTATTTAAAGCTGCTTCTAGTTGGTGACAGAAATCATTTAAGTTCCCATCAGGGCTCCTATATACACAGATGATTATTAATTTTAATGCAGAGAGTTCAACTGCGGATACTTCAAAAATTTTCTCTTCAGCTAACAGTTCAATGCATTTTATGGGGGCTGGCCAGTACTTACCTCAGCTCAGTACAGCCGATAGATACACATAAAACAGAACCGAAAATTTACATTCCTAGCTTTCGGAACAAATGTTCCTTCATCGGGGCGGAGAGAGGGGAAAGAAAGGGAAGAAGGGAAAGGAGATTCAGTTACTCACAACCCAGGCTATGAAGCAACAGGGAAAGGAAAATAGGGAGGGTAGCAAGGATGGAGGCATGGTTGTCAGAGGGAAGCCAAAGATATTCTACTGTAAGTACTGTGCCAGCTTCAAACCAAAGAGGATGCATACAGAAGTAAAGAGGTATATAGTATAAAGATAAACACAACTATGTAGGATGAAAAGATGCGTGAATGGCTAAAGAGGAAAGGGAAAGAGGAGAAGACTGAAGAGTAAATGGGAGTGAGGTTGTTTAACGTAGGTTCAGTCCAGGGGGATGGCGGGATGAAAGGATGTGTTGGAGTGCAAGTTCCCATCTCCTCAGTTCAGAGGGACTGGTGTTGGGTGGGAGAAGCCAAATGGCACATACGGTGTAGCAGGTTCCTAGGTCCCTAGAATTATGCTGGAGGGCATGCTCCGCTACTGGGTATTGGGCATCTCCTAGGCGGACAGTTCGTCTGTGTCCGTTCATGCGCTCAGCCAGTTTAGTTGTTGTCATGCCGATGTAAAAGGCTGTGCAGTGCAGGCATGTCAGTTGATAAATGACATGTGTAGTTTCACACGTGGCCCTGCCTTGAATTGTGTATGTTTTACCAGTAGCGGGGCTGGAGTAGGTGGTTGTGGGGGGATGCATGGGGCAGGTTTTGCAGCGGGGTCGGTTACAGGGGTAGGAACCGCTGGGTAGAGAAGGTAGTCTGGGAATATTGTAGGGTTTAACAAGGATGTTACGGAGGTTAGGGGGGGCGACGAAAGGCAACTCTGGGTGGTGTGGGGAAACGTGTGAAACTACACATGTCATTTATCAACTGACATGCCTGCACTGCACAGCCTTTTACATCGGCATGACAACAACTAAACTGGCTGAGCGCATGAACGGACACAGACGAACTGTCCGCCTAGGAGATGCCCATACCCAGTAGCGGAGCATGCCCTCCAGCATAATTCTAGGGACCTAGGAACCTGCTACACCGTATGTGCCATTTGGCTTCTCCCACCCAACACCAGTCCCTCTGAACTGCGGAGATGGGAACTTGCACTCCAACACATCCTTTCATCCCGCCATCCCCCTGGACTGAACCTACGTTAAACAACCTCACTCCCATTTACTCTTCAGTCTTCTCCTCTTTCCATTTCCTCTTTAGCCATTCACGCATCTTTTCATCCTACATAGTTGGTTTATTTTTATACTATATACCTCTTTACTTCTGTATGCATCCTCTTTGGTTTGAAGCTGGCACAGTACTTACAGTAGAATATCTTTGGCTTCCCTCTGACAACCATGCCTCCATCCTTGCTACCCTCCCTATTTTCCTTTCCCTGTTGCTTCATAGCCTGGGTTGTGAGTAACTGAATCTCCTTTCCCTTCTTCCCTTTCTTTCCCCTCTCTCCTCCCCGATGAAGGAACATTTGTTCCGAAAGCTAGGAATGTAAATTTTCGGTTCTGTTTTATGTGTATCTATCGGCTGTACTGAGCTGAGGTAAGTACTGGCCAGCCCCTCTATCTCTCTGTTAGTATTTGTTTCACATCTTTATATGAGATTTTCCATTAATCATTTCAATGCATTTTATGTTACAATAATCAATGCCACTTTTAACAAATATACATGACCCTCCATGACTGGATGTAATTCTAGAAAATGGTGAAGAAAGATTGAAGTCTGCAAGTTTTGTGACTGACATTGCATCTTTAGGCAGCCAGTGTTCAGTTATACACACTACAGAAACGTTTTTTAGCTCATCAGTACATAAAATTTCAACTTCACTTAATTTGTTTAGCAATGATTGGACATTTTGATGAATCAGCATGAAATTAAAGGGTTTGTTAGGCTCTGGCATATTGTTAGACTTTGGAATATTTTCTGGTTTTGTCTTGCTCTGAACCCACTATCCAACATGCTAAATAATACAAATTATGGATACAATAGTACTGGAACATACCCACACAAAATCACACATTTGCTATACATGGATGATCTAAAACTACTGGCAGCAACAAATCAACAACTCAACCAATTACTAAAGATAACAGAAGTATTCAGCAATGATATAAATATGACTTTTGGAACACACAGATGTAAGAAAAATAGCATAGTCAAGGGAAAACACACAAAACAGGAAGATTACATATTGAATAACCACAGCAACTGCATAGAAGCAATGGAAAAAACAGATGCCTACAAATATCTAGGATATAGACAAAAAATAGGAATAGATAATACAAATACACTCCTGGAAATGGAAAAAAGAACACATTGACACCGGTGTGTCAGACCCACCATACTTGCTCCGGACACTGCGAGAGGGCTGTACAAGCAATGAACACACGCACGGCACAGTGGACACACCAGGAACCGCGGTGTTGGCCGTCGAATGGCGCTAGCTGCGCAGCATTTGTGCACCGCCGCCGTCAGTGTCAGCCAGTTTGCTGTGGCATACGGAGCTCCATCGCAGTCTTTAACACTGGTAGCATGCCGCGACAGCGTGGACGTGAACCGTATGTGCAGTTGACGGACTTTGAGCGAGGGCGTATAGTGGGCATGCGGGAGGCCGGGTGGACGTACCGCCGAATTGCTCAACACGTGGGGCGTGAGGTCTCCACAGTACATCGATGTTGTCGCCAGTAGTCGTCGGAAGGTGCACGTGCCCGTCGACCTGGGACCGGACCGCAGCGACGCACGGATGCTCGCCAAGACCGTAGGATCCTACGCAGTGCCGTAGGGGACCGCACCGCCACTTCCCAGCAAATTAGGGACACTGTTGCTCCTGGGGTATCGGCGAGGACCATTCACAACCGTCTCCATGAAGCTGGACTACGGTCCCGCACACCGTTAGGCCGTCTTCCGCTCACACCCCAACATCGTGCAGCCCGCCTCCAGTGGTGTCGCGACAGGCATGAATGGAGGGACGAATGGAGACGTGTCGTCTTCAGCGATGAGAGTCGCTTCTGCCTTGGTGCCAATGATGGTCGTATGCGTGTTTGGCGCCGTGCAGGTGAGCACCACAATCAGGACTGCATACGACCGAGGCACACAGGGCCAACACCCGGCATCATGGTGTGGGGAGCGATCTCCTACACTGGCCGTACACCACTGGTGATCGTCGAGGGGACACTGAATAGTGCACGGTACATCCAAACCATCATCGAACCCATCGTTCTACCATTCCTAGACCGACAAGGGAACTTGCTGTTCCAACAGGACAATGCACGTCCGCATGTATCCCGTGCCACCCAACGTGCTCTAGAAGGTGTAAGTCAACTACCCTGGCCAGCAAGATCTCCGGATCTGTCCCCCATTGAGCATGTTTGGGACTGGATGAAGCGTCGTCTCACGCGGTCTGCACGTCCAGCACGAACGCTGGTCCAACTGAGGCGCCAGGTGGAAATGGCATGGCAAGCCGTTCCACAGGACTACATCCAGCATCTCTACGATCGTCTCCATGGGAGAATAGCAGCCTGCATTGCTGCGAAAGGTGGATATACACTGTACTAGTGCCGACATTGTGCATGCTCTGTTGCCTGTGTCTATGTGCCTGTGGTTCTGTCAGTGTGATCATGTGATGTATCTGACCCCAGGAATGTGTCAATAAAGTTTCCCCTTCCTGGGACAATGAATTCATGGTGTTCTTATTTCAATTTCCAGGAGTGTATTAAAGAAAAATATAGACAATGACTAACAAAAATACTGAAAACAGAATTGACAGCAAGAAACAAGACAAAAGCTATAAATACTTATGCTATACCAATATTGACCTACTCATTTGGAGAAGTGAAATGGAGTAACACAGACCTAGAAGCACTCAATACACTTACACGATCACAATGCCACAAATATAGAATACATCACATACATTCAGCAACAGAAAGATTCACATTAAGCAGAAAGGAAGGAGGAAGGGGATTTATCGACATAAAAAACACCACATAACAAACCTGACATCATACTCACCAATAAAAAGAAGAAATTAACACAACTAATCGAAATATCCATACCCAATACAACAAATATACAAAAGAAAACAGGAGAAAAAATTTAAAAATACATCCAACTGGCTGAGGAAGTCAAGTACATGTGGCATCAGGATAAAGTTGACATTATACCAATTATACTATCAACTACAGGAGTCATACCACACAATATCCACCAGTACATCAATGCAATACAGCTACATCCAAACTTATATATACAACTACAGAAATCCGTAATTATTGATACATGTTCAATCACCCGAAAGTTCCTAAATGCAATATAACATATACCGTACAGTTAAAAGCAAGTCACGCTTGGTCAAGGTCCGTGTCACTTTCCATTTTTGACCAGACATAACGTCTGAGAAAAGAAAGAAAGAAAGAATAATAATAATAATAATAATGTTTATTTGTCCATGTTAACTTTACAGTCTTAGACATCATCATTTTTTGTACAATTATATCATGTCATTCCAAGAATGAATATATACATCAAGTAGCACATTGTATATCATTCCATGCAATAATGTTATAAACACATTAGCACATTATATATCACTCCATACATATAATGATTATATACATCAGTTAGCCAATTATAACAATACCACCACTAATACACTGCAGTGTGTAAAAGAATAAACTAACAACGCTGCAGCTCAAAAGTCTTTTAATGAGTTTAAACATCTTTCTATTAACCAATTTTTCAAGTTGCTCTTGAAAAGATTGCCTTGTAGTTGCTTTATATTTTTTGGCAACTTATTGCAGAATTATCTCCCAGTTACATATGGACTGTGGTCTATAGGTTTCTTGTTAGTCCGTATCGTATGATAGTCACTTTTGGCTCGAGTATTGTAATTATGGATGTCACTGTTCTTTACACTATTTTCCTCATTCTCTTTTAGAAACATTATGGTCTTAAATAGATAGTGTGTAAACAGTCAATAATTTATAATTTTTGAAATAGTCCCTACAGGACTGGCATTTGCTTATATTAGCAATTATCCTAACTGCTCTCTTTTGAAGCCTGAAAATGTGATCCATGTAGACAGTGAGTCCCCCACCCCAGACCTCGATCCCATGAAACTTCCTGGCAGATTAAAACTGTGTGCCCGACCGAGACTCGAACTCGGGACCTTTGCCTTTCGCGGGCAAGCGCTCTACCAACTGAGCTACCGAAGCACGACTCACGCCCGGTACTCACAGCTTTACTTCTGCCAGTACCTCGTCTCCTACCTTCCAAACTTTACAGAAGCTCTCCTGCGAACCTTAATTAGATGTGTTATTGGTTTTATTGACTCATTTTTGCATTCTTTAAGTAGTGTGGACGATATGTCATCCCAGCCACTAGATGATTTTACTTTGAGTTTTGAGATATTCATGATCTCAAATTCTGTTACACTCCTTAGGAAAAATGAATTACTTATTTTAACTGTGTTTATTTTCAGGGCTGATTCATCTTTTTCTTCACTGCATGCCTTACTAAAATGTTTAATGAAGGCCTCACATACAGACTTTGGTTCATTCAACAGTATTCCATTTTCTTCTAATGCAATGTTGCTGCAGCCTGGGTTTTCTCTATGTTCACATTCTTTGTTTACAATATGCCAGGCTGTTTTGCTAATGTTACTAGTTTTTCTTATCTGTTCAGCATAATGAAGTCTCTTCAGGGATGGATTCCCTGTATATCTTTCTGGTGCTTTTGTATTTTGTTAAGCAGTACTGCAATTTTGTTTCTCGGAACAGCACGTAAAGGTCCTTCATATTTTCCTTTAGTTTATGTATTTATGGGGGCATTTTAAGTTTCTTTGTGGGATCTGATTTCTTTAGTTCTTTTTTTACTATTGGACATGCCTGATTAAAGCTATGGTTAAATATTTCATAGAAAAGGCCCCACTTTTCATTAATACCTTGTGATCTATATACCTTATCCCACTCTCTCTCTCAGCAAGCTCCTTCCTAAGTAAGTTATAATTAATCTTCCTTATATAAGTGTGTAGGTCACTATGCAGAACTATTTTGTGGTATGTACTAATTTCTATGGATAGAGCTGTATGGTCTGAGAGATATGTTTCAACAGCTCTTACCACTATATGTTTCCTATCTAGATTCGAAAGAACATGATCAATACAAGATTGTGAGTTAGGTGTTATTCTGGTTGGTTCATCATTTATTTTGTTATAGTTATAGCAATGCAATATATCAGAATATCTAAGATAATTTACACTACCAGTATAGTTTAAAGAGTCTCCTGTTATTATTACCTGTTTTTTGTTTGTTGATAGTTTATTCAGAAGTTCTTCTAGCTGGCAAAAGAACTCTTCTACATCACTATTTGGTGACCTATACAGGCCTACAATTATTAGGCTGTTTTTGCCTACCTTCATTTTTACAGCTGCTACTTCAAAGGCCAGCTCCATTGCAAGACTGTCAACCCAGTCAATTTTTTCACAATGTATGTAATTTCTAACAAAATGCCAACACCCCCACCCTTGTGTATCTTTCTGTAGTATGCACTCACAATTTTGTAATTGTTTAACTTAAAGCTACAAGCCTCTTCAGACTTGCATACAAGTTCATTCACAATATATACGTGTGGTTTACATTCTCCTAAAATTTCGTCAATTTGCTCTATTTTGTTAGTAATGTACTGAACATTCTGAAACATTATTTTACATTTTTCGTCTTTCTTGATGCAGTCAGTAAAGCTTTCGCCTTGGTGTATGCACGCTGAAGGCCGATTTACACTAAAAAAGGAACATCAGTTTCATTCGAAAGCAAACTATTTTTATATATGCGACTACTGAGTTCGATCTTTTCAGTGATCAATATGCTTACTTTTTCGCAAGAAAAACACTTACCCTCATAGTTCAGATGCAGTCCATGTTTAGTATGGATGCCCTTATCTAGTGTGCTTATGTCTAGAATTAAACATTTTTCGTAACTTGAACACAATAATTTAATCCTGGCATTTGTTTTTCTAATCTCTTTGTTTAGACATGAGTTGTACATTAAGTCGTGTCGGTGCGGGATGGTAGCAACAATAGTGTTATTTGATTTGTTTCGTTCAAGAAATTTTGACAAACCTCCAATACACGAATCGGCTTCATTACAAGCCACATCATTTGAACCTGCAATACAGGCAACGAAGTCATTGTCATGCTACATTTTGCCGTCTAAAGATGTGTTTATTACAATGTTATTTGTTTTCGCACCTGGCTTCACCACACTACTCACTTGGATACTTTGCAGAATCTCAGCCAGCTTTCTTCCATGACTGTCAGCAAGCAAAAGTACGTTGTACTTCGTGGCGAAATTCAGAGGGGGGTTGCCGCTACCTTCACATTGTTTATTAAGTTTGTTAACAGGCTTTTTTTCCATCTGATTGTTCCCTTTCGCTGCTTTCACGATTTTTGAAGCGTATGTCACTACTTTTAGTCGCTGGCAGTCGTTTTCCGTTGCATTCGTCTTTCGCCCACTCGTTGTTTTCTTGGTCACACACACTTTATGTAGTTCGTCATCCTTATTGTAGTCATCACTACTATTCGACAGAGCACTATACCTGTTTTTTAACTGTAATTATAATTTCATTTGCTGCGTTTGATGCCTGTCTATCGCTTCCTTTCCGCTTCTCATAACTCACCAGTTTCCCGTTTTGTGGCTTAATTGTTTTATATTTAGAATTTGGCGCAACTTCTTCAGCTCACAGTTTTCATTAGTTATATGTGAGATCTCACGTCTTAGAACATCTACAATTTTTTGTAAACTTGAAATGTGTTTGTTTAGTTTTTCAATTTCACTTTTACAGTTTTCACAGGATTCCTTTTTTACGACAGAACAGTAACTTTTATTCACTCGTTCACTATGTGCATCTTGAATCAATATCAGGGGCATAAGATTTTTGGGGCTGGAAAAATCTTAAATTTTAATCTGGCTCCAAAAGGATGAACTAAATAAGTCAGTGAAGATCTTTCATAAATAAAAAAATATCAGAATAAATTAGAACTACAAATAATCTAGTGTCTTACCAGAAATTTGGGATTGTAGAACAGGTAGCAAAGAGCTGGAGTTGGTCACCTCGAGTGCATCTTTGAAAATAGCAAAGTTTGTCAATGGCAGTGCTGCGAACTCAATTTCTATCATGCACCTACACAACACTTGGCATTTATATGCATCGGCTTGAAAGCCCCTGAAGAAACAAAAAAACTTTATAACAAAGAAATAAAGATAAATGTCAGCAAATAATACTGCTATATAGCTACCTTAAACACTTATAGTAGTACAAAAACACTTCATAAGTAAAATATGGACTGGCCCTGACATGCCATAATTTTTTCAACTCATCAATTCTGATTAAGCAGGACTTACATGTGGGAAGATGGATGGCATCCCTCCCACACCACCCCCACTCCTTTGGATCTTCCATTAATGCCATTTACATCATTAGAAGAAGCAAGGCAGTTAATGGAAGAGGCCTTACCCACACCATTTGATACAACTGAAATTCCACCCACCACTCCTTCTGAAATTAGGAAGATAATAAACTCTCTCAAGTAACTTAATTTAAGTTTTCCCTCATTTTGTTTCTTTCTCAGTGTTTAAGTTGTAATCAATAGATATTAAAAGCATACAGAAAAAAATCTAGCAAACCTTTTGTTTGGAACTGAAATAACTGAACTGCACTGCACAACCTGTTTATCCAGTTTTGACATTTTCAAACTGCTTGTATTCCAATAACTTTCTTTACAATTTAACCATTACTTTTCGCTACAGTAAATGAAAATACCAGTACTGGCTATGTATACACTTTTTTCCAACAAATAAAGCATTTACATGTAAGTCACATACTGTCCTATGACCTTCCACCTTGTACAGCAGAAGTGTCGACGATACGGCCAACAATGCAATACTCAGCTGTGCTGGTTGCTACAGGTCTCATGTCACAATTGTTGTCTAGGTACTGCCACTCCATCTCCACAGTGGTGTTGCAAACTCTCTCCTTCTGGTTGCAAGCAGCCAACAGTTGGCAGTTTTGGTGTAGAGAAACAGTGTTTGTTAATGGACTACATCTAATAGTTAAATACTTGAAATGTATTCAAAAATTGCAAATACAATTATACATCAGCTGCACCACTTACTAAAAAAACATGAAAATTTGTGCCGGACCAGGCCTTGAAACCGATTTCCCGCTTTTTGTGAGTGGTCACCTTACCCATTTCAGCTATCTGAGCCCCCTCCAGGACCGATCCAAACTTCCATGTGTTCTAGTGTCTTGTCTTGCACAGTGAGAAACAATATTTTACTCAACAGTTCGCCTGTGCTATGGCATGAAATACAAGTATTGCAGCGTCTGTATTTTACAGTGTCAGTGTAATTTGATGGAAATATTCTTTATACATGCATGCATGTCTAAAGGACATTTGCATTGAACTACAGTGGCACTCCAAAATACAGACACTGCAATACCTGTATTTCATGCCATAGCAAAGGCAAACTGATGAGCAAAATATTGTCTCCCTCTGTGCAGGGATCACATAAAGTGTGAGTAGTCTGGGATGAGACACTAGAATATATGGAAGTTTTGATTGGTCCTGGACATGTCTTGGATGGCCAAAGTGGTTAAAGCGACCATTCATAAGAAGCAGGAAATCCGGGTTCGAGACCCTGTCCAGAAAAAAAGTTTCATGTGTTTCTAGTAAATGGTACAGGTGATGTATAATCGTATTCACAATTTGTGAATACATTTCAAGTGCTTAATATGGCTGTAAACTATTGAAAGTATCTGTTCCTTCAGACATGCATGCATTTTCGGTTAATGCGGGTTCTACTAACGTTGACATTTGTGATTTAAATGTAAGTCACATTTTCTTGGGTTTGTACCTATAACAGGTAAATCTGGTTTGGGGCTTACAGAGGTAGAATTAAAACAGTTAGAGAAAATTAAAATACTTATGCGGGATATGAGGGGCAATGCTATGACAATGGTTCTAATAAGAAAGGCAAGAACACAGGAATATAAAAGCAGATTTTAGATACAAATCATAAGATGTTTTATGTTTGCTGTCACAGCCACTCCCTAAATCTAGTTATGAATGATGCGGCAAAGGCATTATAATATCCGAGTGCATTCTTTTTTTGTTATGGTGAGAAAAATTTATTATTTCTTTTTTGCATCTCTGGGACGTTGGGCAGTCTCGATTGCTCTTATATCTACCCTAATGTTGAAGCCACTGAGTACAACAAGATGGGAAAACAGGACTGATGCATTTGCCACTCTTAAGGATAACATAGGAGAGGCCTTTGATCCACCGGCTGAAAAAAGTCAAGACAAAATACAAACAGAATAGTTGCACATGAGGCTGGCAGTTCAGCAGACCTTATCCATAATTTTAGGTTCTTTTGTTCATTGGCGATACATTATTCCATATTAATTTTGTCAGCAAAAACCTACTTAGTACTGCCATAGATATATCGAAAGGTATTGACTTACCTGAAAAGACAACAGAGTTTTTCACAAACTACAAGGAAGACCTTAAATTCTAAGATTATCTACTACATGAAAAGGAACTGGCAACCCAACTCAATATAGAACACCCAACAGTAAGTGTACAGTGCAAATACAAAAGATATGGAACAAGCAACAATTCCAGTACGTGGGAGAAGAGGAGAAAATTGAAGATCCAGAAATCCAGAACAAAATAGATTTTTACTTTAAAGTACTGGGAGTTGTACCATGAGCTCTGAGTGAGAGATTTTAACAGCTTGAAAGTCACAGTGAGCTTTTTGATTTTTTTATATGAAGTTACTGAAATTAAAGACGTATCACAGGATGTTCTAAGTGTCAAATGTTCCAAGCTGTGTGGCAGTTTTAGTAAATGGCAGGTTAAGGACATCAATCTCGTCAACAGTAACAATAAATTTAAATTGGTCTCGAGGTTGGTAAAGCCTGGCAACACACCACCTGAAACTTTGAAACTCATACATGAGTATGGCTTTGCATCTGACGTAAGTGTAGCCTTACGAATTCTGCTAATGCAAGGGGTGACAGTATCAGCTGAACAAAGAAGTTTTTCAAAGCCTCAACTGATTAAAAAGTACGTAAAGTCACAAATGGGCCAGGCACAAATGTATGGTCTGGCAACAGCGTCAACTGAAGATGAGCTAGTTGAATGTGTGGATTTAAATGAGGTCATACCAGGGTTCACTGACGCAAAAAAAAGTATCAGTAATAAAAGGTGTTTAAATGTATGCTTTCATTAATTTTTGTTATTATTTATTTATGTATATAATACTTTTTCATTCATTTACTTAATAAATATTTGTTGTTCGACAGATCTACATGTGTTTTGTCTAACAACTACATAGGTTGCAAAATGTCACATGCCTTTGCAAACCCACTGTAGTAGATGCTATTTCACATACTACAGTCTGTTTACTTTGTCTTATTACCTGAAACCCACAGTTCTGCTTGGATTTTGTTGACTTAATTTGCAATGTTTCATGCCTTTTGCAGCTTCTGCTAATGTATGCAATCTACCACTGTTCAGCACTGCAGTGAACAGTTATGTATTTGTTTCTTAGTTTTTGTGGTGTGCTATGAATAAATACCACATATGAAGACAAACATCTGTGCAAATATGTGTTTTCATGAAACCTGTCTCTCCTGTGCAGCATTTAAACCAGAGTAAGCATTTGGTATGAAGCACAAAATGTGAGTGTTGGAAATACTGTGAGAACTATAGTTGCCTCTATTCTCCATTTGTTACTCTCCCTGTGGCAATCATGATGCTTCTCTCTCCACACCATGTGTCCCCCCTCTGATCAGGGAATGAGAAAAATTGGACAGATTTTAGTTATATACTCTGCAAGCTACGTAACTTAATTCTGGAGTTATAACTCAAAAAGTATTACACTGTAAACATATCATTTCTGTTTCACTGACTGGTGCCCTATCCTGGCTCTGGTCTTAATGACATATTCAAATCAAAAAAGATGAATGAGTAAGTATGTATGTGAAAAGAAGACATCATGGATTAATGACATTGTGAAAAAGTTTGAATATTTTTGAAAATGCATGGAGGGCGGGGGGAGGATTGGCGTTTGAAATTTTGAGATGGGATGGCAAAATCTCTGAACATACATCCTTCATGTTTTACCTGCACATACTTTGGTGCCAGTCTGTTTGATACCTACAATTAATCATGACTATACATTTTGCTTTGTCTAACAAGAAGAAAAAAATTTGAGCCAATTCACAAAGTAACTGCACAGAATTTTTCCTGCTGCATGGCACCTGTTGTTCCACGGAAACATGTGGCCCATGATTGTTAACGATTTCCTTACATGTATTAAAGACATGTGCAAAATTTTCTCACCTTTACTGGGTGAATGCCATATACATCATAAAAATTATGTGAATGAAAGTTTATGAAAAACATAATGAAATGAAAGTAGGTGTTTGTGTTGAGTCAACCGTTACACCTCAAAGTGTGTTCGTATGATGCTTTATAGCCAGTGCAGAATGTAAATATATCTCCTGCTCTAATGGTGTGCAGTTCAACATGCATGATATCCCCACCTGCAACGGGTTAGCTCAACCTACATATAATACATATGTGACACGTCTAGCATCGTTCTATGTTTGGTTATTAGCTAATGAGCAGTACACAGACAAACTAAGTAAATGTGAATTCTTTTATACCTGAAACGAATGTCAAATTGTGTGTTTCCATGGTGCTGGAGGCTTGAAAGGTCACCATAGTGTGAGTCTTATCCATGGTGATCCATGCTCTCTGGGTTTCCAAGTATTTCTTTGTGATTCTTGTGAAGAGTAAAGATTTTATAGATACTGCATGTCAGAACAATACATATTAATTAGAACAAGGTATGCAGCCAATATTAAACTTGCTCTAATGTTGATAGTCCTAAAGCATCAAGTGCATAATCACTGAACAGCATGTGACTATGAGGGTTATTGACAGCATTCACCTGTCTAAAATTTGTTCCTTGAAGAGATGGGAGCTCTATGCTTTCTATGCAGAAACTTTGCTAATTGTGTTAAATGCAAACCATTGATTTTGTTATGTGCTGCAATTTGGAATCCTATTTTACATAGAGTAAGAGCATTTTTGTCTAAATAAATTCAGTATCAGTGAAAGTTTGCCATTACAAAATGTTTAACTGCATTATTTTCATTTGTCATTTTGTCTATTCTAATAGTGAACTACTAAGTCCAAAAACAACTTAAAAATATATGAACTGCTCTCTGACACTGAAAAAGTTGAATTGTTAAGTTTCACCTCGTGAAAAAATGTGTGAAGTCTCTTCAATATAATGACAACTGGACTGCAAATAAAAATCTATTAACTACTAACACTGTGTCTTCAACAGCCAAACCATTAAGCTTCATTGGACATATGTAAGGTAGACTATAATTTATTATAAATGGTAAAAATATTATTTATTATAATATATGTATATACATTATATATAATATACATTATATACTTTTATACATTTTTAATACACATTTTCTCACTTTGTTAACTGTAGAAAATACAGCATAGTCTTTAAAACATTGCCACTCTTTTTTTTCTGCATCAACTCCATTCATCACTCTGCAATGTTTTCCAAAGAACTGGTTTATGCGTGCCTTAAATTCAGCTTGTATTGCATTCAAACCAATTGGAGCACTAATAGACTTAGGTATGCCATCTGCAAACTCTGCTTGTGCAGAATTTCTGTTTTTAGGAATAACACTAACAGACTTGGGTATAACACACTTACCTGCCCTTATACACTTGTCTAACTCCTGCCCACGAACTTTACTTTCCAACACATACTTTCAACATCATCAAAGAGCACTTTATCATGTGGTCACCATAGTGTGAGTCTTATCCATGGCGACCCATATTGCAGTATACAAACCGTGCAGGTTTATGTCATTTGGTTACTTCAGATATAAGGACTGTGCTAACTTTGATACATCACCCTCAAATATGAATGCATTGATGCTGCTGAGAATATCAGTGCCTTGAGAGAATAGTTGTTGTCAGTTGTCATGCAGTCCTCGACATTTATCAGCTTGCAGCACAGGTGAGCCAACTCCACATCAGTGAACTGTACTGCTGTACCTTGCCAGACTTTCTCCACCTCTACCAGAGCTTCAAAGTCTTTGTTGGGTGCTAAAGTGATATTAACAAGTTTCATTCACTGCCAGTCAGTTGATAAGTAGTTCTGAACAGCAGCAGCATTCTGAAATGACTTTGCTGCAACTCAGTGAATAGTTTACATGTTGGATACAGTGGGAACTCAAAGTCTGGAAACAATTTTGTGTCCTGCTTTGATATATCATACGCTACATCAGGCAGCTTGCTAGCAAACAGTTCTGCATGTTAATTTGATTCCCATTCCAACATGTCTGGAGCTGCAGCATGGTGTGTGTTCTGTATGCTTACTTGATTTCTGCTGTTGTTCAAATGTATATGTATCTGGTATGCTTGATCCATGTTAGTTAGCTGTTGTTCTGATGATGAAATAAACGAATACCATGAAAATACGTACACACGATGAATAATAATGTGTGTGTGTGTGTGTGTGTGTGTGTGTGTGTGTGTGTGTTAGTGGTGCTCAACAACAAGGTTATCAGCACCCATACAAAATTAGTAGAAACAAATGTGGTTAAAATGGAGAAAATGTAAGAAGAGATAAAAAAAGCAACCTCAGATAAAACTGCACTCAATCTCTCCTGATCCCACCCATGATCACCAGCACAATCACACTAGTTCACTTTAGGGTACACTTGTCTAACTCATTATTCAAGGTAATTTTTGGAAAACATATTAAAAGGCATTTCAGAAGACTATCTGTCCATACCACCAACAGTGAATCCACAGACATTCCAGTATATACTCAGAAGACCGAAGTCGCCTCCAGCTAATATGGCATGATTTGGGTACTGTCTCACTACTGAGCATAGGCTTTCTTTGAATGATTCTAAAACTCAGGTGGATGATAAAAACATCTGTTAATTACCCTAGGCCTGCTCTCTCACATGCAAATAATTTCAGAGTCAGACTCAACACTGACCTCAATAAACACAATATTTTTGTCAGCAGTGAACACTCCCCCACCTATGGTGTCTAATCTGTCTTTTCCATACATTTCCATGCCTCATTAAATATTTCGGAGCTTTCTGCTTCGGGTTTCAGCTAGCTATTAGTTCCAAGAATAATGTGAGTGTGACAAATTTCCCAGAGGGCAGTGGTCAGAAACTTTGTTATGAATATTTCAACAATTTCTTGTTAATATAATAGAGGGAAACATTCCACGTGGGAAAAATATATTTAAAAAGAAAGATGATGAGACTTACCAAACAAAAGCGCTGGCAGGTCGATAGACACACAAACAAACACAAACATACACACAAAAATCTAGCTTTCGCAACCAACGGTTGCCTCGTCAGGAAAGAGGGAAGGAGAAGGGAAGACAAAAGGATATGGGTTTTAAGGGAGAGGGTAAGGAGTCATGTCTGCTTGTGTCTGTGTATATGCGGATGGATATGTGTGTGTGTGTGCGCGAGTGTATACCTGTCCTTTTTTCCCCCTAAGGTAAGTCTTTCCGCTCCCGGGATTGGAATGACTCCTTACCCTCTCCCTTAAAACCCATATCCTTTTGTCTTCCCTTCTCCTTCCCTCTTTCCTGACGAGGCAACCGTTGGTTGCGAAAGCTAGATTTTTGTGTGTATGTTTGTGTTTGTTTGTGTGTCTATCGACCTGCCAGCGCTTTTGTTTGGTAAGTCTCATCATCTTTCTTTTTAAATATATTTCTTGTTAATATTTTGATAGTCAAACTGTCTCTACTTTGTACATGATATGATTTTGCTCTTTGCATATCAATTGGCAAGCATTCTTCAGAGGACCTCAAACTACTGCCTAGCCTAAAAAAAAAACCATGTGCACTCCACAAGTACTCTGCTATGCAAGTAGTTGCTTCCTTCATGTAGTGCACACCTGACCTATCAATGAAAGTCCCACAATTCTCCATCCCATAATGCAGGTCCAATACATGCAGCCAAGACCATAACGGAATCAACAGAGCTTTTGGTTGAGACCCTCCACTTTGCTCTAAATTAAAGGACCCCGATCAATTCTGGGAGTGCTACTGCAAATTATGAGCTCTGCTTGCATCATGTACACAATCATTTTTGCCAGCCATCCACATGAACTGAGGATGGCCTCAGAAACCAAGTGACAGGCAACACAGTTGCCGACGTGAGCCACAACTTGCAGACGACTGCACCCTGCTCACTCAATAGCCAACTGAAGGACCCCAATCAACTCTGGGTACAATGCTGCAAATTGTCAGCTCTGCTTGCACCCCTTGAGCAAGGTCTTCACTGTTTCTGCCAGTCACCTGTGGGAACCGAGGATAACCTCAGAGCCCGAGTGACAGGTGTCAATGGTGCCACCATGAGCAACAACTTGCAGACTGCTGCACCCTGCACCCTGGATAGTGACAGGCTAGGTCCTCCATACTCTGATGAGGCCTCCGGCAGACACACTAGATGCACATTGGATTTATTTTCCAGCCCTGGATACTATTACCCTAAAGGGCTCTATAAGATGCCTGACATTGGCACTCCCAATAACTAATAAAACTCTTTCCCCCGCATGCCTGCTTGGCTATTGCTAAAGGAGAGACCACCTGTCCATTCAAGGAGTGAATGGGCAAGGACAGATGGCCAATCTCCACATTGACTTTCTGCCGCAAGCAACACAAACCACGTAACAACCCACCACTCATTCTGCAGCAAGTGCAAATTCCTCATGTTAGGTATAGTGGAAGGTGCCTTGACAGCAGAGCCCATGAGAAAAACAAGTGACACCTGACGTGTCCCATGCAGTGCACCAGGTACTCCATTGCTACTGCTCCCTGAGACAGCAGACAGCTGACTGCGGCAATAAGCATCTTCAACTATTCGCAAACTGCAGCCAGCTCCCCTTACGTCTACATGCAGCATGCACACATCCATCCATCCTACCACTACCTTAAGAATTAAGCTATGGAATCAAACAGAAAAAGCTAAATATGTAGCTTTCTAATCTCCTGGTCCTTCAGCAATGGAAGCTGGCTGCTGAATGAGTCAATGGTCACTAGCCAGCCAAAACATACAAACAAAGGACTACTGCACTACAGACTGTGTGAATGTACATGACCATCACAAAAATCTAATACTACCCTTCTCAAATACAAGTATATGCAATGAATTTAAGAATTAAACTATGCAAGCACACAAAAATACACAAAGAATTTATGAATTAAGCTATAAACGCAAACAGAAAAGCTAAATATGTGACTTTCTAGTCTCCTGGTGCTTTACCAATGAAGGCTGATGACTGACTGAGCTGTAATCAGTGGTTACCAGCCATCCAAAACATACAAACAAATGATTATTGTGCTACAGACTGTGCCAATGTACATGTTACAATTGTTAAAATGCAATATTAAAACTCTCAAATACGAGGGTTGAATGAAAAGTAATGGCTCCACCTTCATTAATTGGGTTTGGAAAGGAATATTTTAATAAATCAAATGCAGAAATAATCCTTAGAATGTAATCTTTAATTGCCAATATTCACTTTTCCACATAATCACCAGCCAACTGGATACATTTCTGCCAATGATGAAAAAGTTTTCTGAAGCTGTCACGGAAGAAGTTAACACACTGTTTCCGCAACCACATCCTCACAGTTCTCTCTGCGTCTTCATCAGAAGCATAATGATGACATGCAGATCGTCTTTCATTATCTGGAACAGATGGAAGTCAGACGGTGCTAACTCTGGACTGTATGGTGGATGCCATTCAGTCTCTGAAGTTCTGCTGAAGTGGCACGTGAAGTGTGTGGTTTGGCATTGTGCAATAATGTGACCCACATGTTCTTGTGAACTGCCAATTGTGCTTGCAGTTTCTCTCTGAATGATGTGACAATCATCCTGAATCAATCTGTCAACATTTTTCTTGTGAAACTCGGTGGATGCTGTCACAGGATGTCCAACTCTTTGTTTGTCACGCAGGTCAGATGTTCCCGCCTCAACATCTTTAAACTTACTCACCCAATGACGCACAGTACTCACATCAACACAATCACCATAAACTGCTTTCATTCTCTGATGAATCTCCTTTGGTGTGACACCTTCTGCTGTCAAGAATTCAATGACTACACATTGCTTAAATCGCATTGACCAAGCGTCTGCGCAGGGTTTCATACATTACACTGTAACAACACAACAGTTCAATGCTAAGGCTTCCCACCAACTGGAGCTGTAGAGATGAGGCTACGGAACAAGCCAGTACCTGCCCCATACCAATGCTACCAACTGTGAAGAGCTACAAAGGTGGAGGCATTACTTTTCAGTGAACCCTCATACTAAAATATGGAATGAACTTATGAATTAAACTATTAGAACACACAAAAACATAATTTCAAAGGTGGTTTCATGAATACATGCAAATTAAATTTTTTCCATATTGTACTACAAATACCATTCATTTTTTGTTTTCATTTCTAACAGAAAATTGTCAAAATGAATATCTGTGCAATGGCAGATTTGTCAGCTGTCTTTTTGTTAAAATAATTAAAGAGCAAATAAGCATTTAAAACTGGGATTGCACAGAGTGGGGAGAGGAGGGGGGGCGGATTTGAGGCAGATGCACTGTGTAAAAAGAAAAGTTCCCAGATCTTCCTTACCCACAAAATAGCAAGTGAAGCTTCTCAGTATGATGAACAGCGACCCCTGTGATCCCATATCTATTGTATTCAATTAATTCATGATGAGGGCACAAATCAGGTACTTAAAAGTAATATTTGTAATTCAGAAAAAGTGAATGAAGTGTATAGCAAATGTGCCATGCAGACAGTCCTGTAGACAAGCTTTCATACAAGATAATATTTTAACTGTACGCACTGTGTGTGTGTACAAATTTCATTTAAGGAATTAAAATAATGCTTAAGAGAGTATCCCACATATAAGCACACACAGGGCGGGGAAAATAAAAATGGCTCTGAATATATTTATAAGACTTACATAGAACAGACACTAGTTAATATACAGGAGAACTACCCATCACAGAAAATGTTGGGAACAGTGCTTCCAATGCACTACTCAGTTAATGTCACATACCTGTGCATATGCATCTCCCACATACTTTGTCCTGAGTACTTCACTGTGTCATTACTTTTGAATGAGTCAGATGAGCAGATGTGTTTAGTGACCAGTGGAATGCAGCACAAAAATAACAACTCATGATAAAAAACATGTTCTTTGTCAAGTGTAATGCTAATGTGTGGGAAACTGTTTGTAAAAGAGTTTAAGATTTGAACTGTTTTGACAAAACCTCAAGCAAAATCTGCATTGCAAAACTTATTGGCAAAATGGCATGGGACAGGGTCTGTAGTGAATGTGAACTGTAACTATCCAAAAAGAGTCTGAATTCCAGAAAATATTGCTTGAATGAAGAAAAGACTTGAACAAAGTCTGACGAAATCTTAACACCGTTTATCTGTGCAGGTGTGAATTACGAAACCATTGAGCAAAACACTATTAAAAATTATCTGCTTCTGTATCCTCACAAATTTAATGCCACGCACGAGTTACTGTATCCAGTTGAACTTTCAAATGTTGAGTTCTTCTGGTGACTTCTGAGTGATGTAGAATAAGAACTTACGAATTCTCAGTTTTTCATTTCTTTAGATGTGACGTTTTTCAGCCTGTCAGGGTATGTAAACCTGCTGAACATGCACTGTTATGCATTAGAAAATATTCATCTTAGTGTAAATATTTTCCAGGACAGGTCTATATGGAACACCTTGCGTAATGATTGCGTATGTAAAATGTAAAGTTTCAGATGTTACATTGCAATGCAATAATACATATAGTTATATAACATTTTATGTGGCTGTACAGTGTGATCCTATGTCATTATTGTAAATTTATATTTGTTGTAACTAAGCCCTGATACAATGTCAAAAGATAAAGTACACAGGCAAAGAGTGAGTGGATGAATAAATAAATAAATGAATCTATATAAAAATAGCCTCTTTCAAAACAATAAATTAGGCTGCAGACTAACATACTATACATAAACTCAGGCCAAGAAGTATTAAAACTTTAGATACATAAAATTACTGGCAATAAATGTTCCAAGGGGAATTTCAGAACCAAATATTAAAAAACATTCTCAAACAGGGAAATGAGACAAAACATTATGACCATCTGCTTAATAGTGTCTTAGTTTCTCTTTGGAATGCAATACAGCAGTAGTTCTAAAAATGGAAAATGCAGGATGGAATAAAAGGATAGGTTGCTACTCACCATATAACAGATGTTGAGTCGCAGAGAGGCACAACAATAAGATTCAACATGTAAGCTTTCTGCCAGAAGGCCTTCTTCTGAAATAGACAACATAAAAACACACATTCATGCAAAAAAAGCTCTCTCTCTCTCTCACACACACACACACACACACACACACACACACACACAACCACTGTCTCTGGCTGCTGAGGCCAGACTGCAAGCAACTGCGCATGATGGTAGAAGCAGTCTGGGCGGAGGGGTAAGGAGAGGCTGGGGCAGGAAGGGGGAGGAAGAGGAAGGTAAAGTGCTTTTTATTGGAGCATACAAGGATGAGATGAAGAGAGGGTAGGACAGATAGGTACAGTCAGGAGGTTAGATGGAGGGCAGGATGAGAGTGGGAAAGGAGAGAAGTGGGTGCACTTGTCGAATAGAAGGCTGTGGAATGGAGACAGAAGGGATGGGTGAGTGAAGGACAATGACTAATGTAGGTTGAGACCTCGAGGGTAACAGCAACATAGGATAAACATCAGTGAGAGACCCCACCTGTGCAATTCAGAAAATCTGGTGTTGGTGGCAAGGATCAGACAGCACAGGCTGTGCAGCAATCATTAAAATAAAACCTACCTTCTGGCCAAAACTTGTGTGTTTAGTAGTATTTTAGTTGTGCCTGTCTGTGATTCAAAATCTCCACTACTTTCTGAATTGTGCAGTTGGGAACTCTACCTGTAATTCATCCTGTGTTGACAGTAATTCTGTATGATATGGCTTCCACGAGTCCTTATTAGGTTTCTAGAGGAACATGGCACCAAAAATCTACGTACAGGTCGCAAAATTCCCATAAATTACTGGCTGATAGTTTGTGCTGTGAAGCTAGTACTTGATACTGCCACAGATGTGTTCAATTGGGTTCAGATCAGGTGAATTCGGTGACCAAGACATCAGGGGAATTTCACCATCGTGCTCATGGCCTTGTGAAATGGACAGTTACCCTGCTGAGACTTGTGGCTGCCCTTGGGGAATACAGCAAGTATAAAGGGCTCCAGGTGGTCTGCAGTACTGCTCACACTCCGCAACTTTCATAGTGCCTTTCATTACTACCCTGTATTCTGCAGAAGCCCGTGTGAATATTCTCTATAGCATAATATTCCCTCTCACTGCCCCACTCCCAGCAGCCTGTGTCCACGGTATGACGCATGTTTTGAGTATCTGTTTGCCTGGATCACAGTGTACAGGAACATGATCATGACGTAAAAGGAAATGTGACTAATCCTATCAGATGATACGAATTCACAATCCAATTCTGATAGTCCCATGCCTACTGCACATTGTCACTGGGTTAACACTGGAAGACCCTGGAGTCATGTGTTGCAGAGATGATACGAATTCACAATCCAATTCTGATAGTCCCATGCCTACTGCACATTGTCACTGGGTTAACACTGGAAGACCCTGGAGTCATGTGTTGCAGAGCCTCGTGTTCTACAAAGGGTTGTGAATGGAGCTAGAAACTACTTGTGCCTGCACCAGTATTGTACTTTGTCAGATCTGCCTATGATCACTGCCTCCACATTACAGGACGAGACATGGGTATCCTTCAGCAACTTTCCATAGCTGCTCAAAGCAGTAGCATAGGAGCAGCCAACCAACTCTATAGTTTCTGAGATGCTCATTCCTAAATGCTGAGCCACAACAATCTGCTCTTTGTCAGTCTCTTATGTCAGTGGATTTCCACATTTGGAGCCCATGTCATCAATAGAATGATTCCCCATTTCTCTCTGCTCAGCTTGTATACTCTCTTTTCCACATTATGTGACTGCAAAGCCACCCATCACCACGAGATGGCATTCAGTCTGGCAGTGGGCAGTGGTCATAATGTTTTGGCGCATCAATGTAAGTTACATATCCAATAACAATGTTGATCAGAATCTACTCCAATCAAAAAACAAACTTTTTCGTCTGGGCATCCCAAAAGACTTGGGTATACGATGCTCAGTTTACAGTAAACCATTATTATTCATTATTTATCCCACCTTTCCTTTGTATTTTCTAAAATTCTATTTGGTGTTGAACATCTATACATTAGTCAGAAACTAGTAGATATTTATGTTGGAGGGTGTAACTCCTCATTTTGCAATGACATAGTAGTGTGATGTGGACCACATAAAATACCATAAATGCCAGGAAACCTTCATAAATCAATGACATCTCAGCAGTTCTCTGAGACTGAAGACCCAAACTGCACATATTCCTCAAAATTGCATCTGTATGTGTTTAATGCCACTGTAAAATAATTCAGAAGTGATGATGTGATGCACTGTCTCACAAAATATACAAATCTCTTACAGGGTACTAATTGAGATCAAACTGGTGCCCTCCATTCTCCTGTAAATTCCTGTGTCTTTCATCTGTGAAGAGTAACAGCAGGTATATGTAAGGGTGTAATTTGTTTAATAATACCACAAAAAAGGGCATAAATTTACCAAGATGTCAAGAGAAATTCAACAACTTGTGTACATTTTCAACAAACTGATACATTATATTGGTGTATATGAACACAGGTCATTGGTCCAGGGGCCCTTCTTACTTGCTTTGGGCACCCATTGGCAGGATTCTTGCACTAATATCAGTGCCCTCACACATGCAACCAACTAAGGTGTTTGTGTAGTATGGTGTTCTCCATATCCATAACAGAGAAAATTTTCTTTATGGTGTAGCTGCTAATGTTTCACAGAGCTAAAGAGCACCATGCATTTGGCCTCAAGAATTTGGCCACAGCTACTATACACCTTTTGGTTGTCTGGCCAGTTGGAAGGTCAGAACTAAGTCTGACAGTTGCACATTGTACCAAAGCACTCAATTTAGGACAAAAGAAATGCATTTTGACATGACAACTACTGGAAATTCCATCACTCACCAGCATATATTGTTACTAATAAATATGTAAAAAAAATGTTGAAGATAAACTTATACAAACACTTCACTATACAAATGCTTCAGCAGAAGTCATGTGGCTGACACCAAATATTAAATGTGTAGCAAGCACCTTGGCAGCATAGATTCTCTCCCTGCCTGCCTTTTTGTGGCTCACACACTACTTATGGACAACAAGCAAGTGATTCTGGATGCCACTGCTGAGTGATATGTAGTGTTTAATCACACAACAGAAAACTTAACAACTTGCCATACAGTACTACTAGGCGTACGAGCAGCCAGAAGACTACATACCAGCAAGTCAGCCTCGTGTGACTACGCAGCATGAGCATTACAAGCTATTCGAGTTAACAGTGAGCTCACCCTCTGTAACTATGTGTTTGTTTTGGCTCATTAATGGTGTTTTTTTTTTTTTTTCAGGCTGAGACATGGTAGCTTGGCCATAGTACATGTGTATTCTCCTAAATTTTGTATAACTCTCACCAACACCGTGGATTGCATGCCCACATGTTAATTCATTAAATATCCCCTGTGGTAGATATACCTCATTCAGTAAATACATCATGCCCGTCATTGCATTTAGTTTCATTTTCCTCCTTTCCTAGGATATGCTCATCCTTCAGCAATCTGCTTATAGGATATTTCTAGCTCTGCTAGCGAGTAGAAAACCATTTCTTACACTGATTACCCCAGTGAATGGCCTACATTCAGTGAAAGCACCCCCTCCCCCCTGCTGCATGCTCCGCACATGTCATGTCTTGCGTCTTGCTTGTTGACGTACATGGGGTGTTGTTAGTCAGAAAGTTTCACTTCCATTCACTACCCAAGCCAAGGCTAAGCACCATGGCCAACCACCATCCATCCTTCTCACCCCATGTCTGTACCCATCTATGTCACGCTTCTGCTGATGTCATGTGCGCAGTACACCACCAAGCCACTGACCTGCTCCACTGACTCGACTGCATAGTACGGCCCGCAATTCAATGCTTCTATACCTGAAGCACTAATTATGGATGTGATGGCAACACCAATGTACCATGCCCTTTCAGTAAGGTTCCAGCTGATCGCCAACAACCTCTCGCTCCTCCACAACTCCTGACCTGCAAACACAAATGGCTGAGTTTCAGGTGTTATAAACACCTGTACACCTGTACAGAACTCACAGGGGGCACCACTGCTCAGATGCAGGCCACCCCTTCAAAACTCCATACAGGCCGAGCCTCCACCCATCTGCTGCTGTTCAACGCTCATGACCTCGTGCTACAGTTTTCATCCACTGAAGGAATATTTGCAGGTTTCCACATTACCAGTGACTCTGTAAAGTTTACATTGGTGGTCTTGCAACTAGAGCCCACAGATGCCATGGAGGCTTGTGACATCACATCAAACCAACCACAGCCCAACCATTTTGGCACAGTGGAAGACCATTTGATACCACAACTAGGATCATCCAGTTGCAACACACATGCACTGTTTTCATCTGAAGAATGTACTGACATGTACTGAGTACATCATAATGCCCGAACAGCTAATATCCCTGAAATGGCTGAAACATCTGCTGCCACTATCTGGCCACGCACGATGATGCGAACACTGGCGCGGTGGTCATTTTAGAGGACAGAGACTTCAACATGCTTGACCCCTCAGTAACCACTTCCACCACCACCCAGAGCCTTCACGCATGCCCATATTCACTGACCATGGCCCAGGACCGCAGCAGTCATTTGCAGGGCTGTCCAAACATGCAGCAAACTCAGGCACTTCTCCCTTCCCCGCAGGCATGGCTCCATTAGTGACTCACATGAATGGCAAACTCGTACACCCATCCACCCATGCATCAGTCCTGATTCAGTCGTGCAACACCCAAGAGCACTGTGGGTATGACATGTGACTTTTGTGCCACATGTACACCTGATGGATGCCAGTCTGATAGCCGCTAGTGCAAATATCCATGCATGCACACCCATCTCCTCCCAGCCACCTGGTGACTACCACAGCTTTCAGGACCACGGTGGTCTCTGCTGGCACCATGAATGTTTTGGCAGCAATCCTGCAAATTGCCATGCAGCATGCCCATGGGACCCAAACATCAGTGCCGACCAGCAGTAAGTAACCATGGCTGCTACATCATCTTGCAGGACTGGTTTGTACATGACAACAGCAACATTTCCTTCCCTGTGGTGTATGTAGTCAATGCCAGATCTGACATATCCTGTTTTACTCATAAGCTGTTACCAATTTCCAGCTGCCATCCACATTCCCCCTTACCCCTCACTGCAACTAATGCCTCAGTCATTGTCACCTGCTGCTCCCACAACCAATCTGTTGACCTAGGCCACAATCAAGATTTCCCATGGACTTTCTCCACTGTCAACATCACAGATCCAATCCTTGGTGCCAGTTTAATTTGCCACTACGGCCTGCTCCTTGACCTGGTGAATTGCTGTATTTTTTGTGCCACATCCCACAATCACATCCCCTGCAAATCCCACATAGCCCTCACTTTGCTGTCAAGCAGCTATCCTATTCTGCCTCTTTTGCTGATCTCCTCATGGAATTCCCTCTCCTCATCTGTCCTTCCAGCACCCTCCAGGCGGAGCACCATGACACTAGGAGGTGCACTACATAGTGATGAAGCTGGTCCCTGAGGTTTTCTGCCACCTGCCATTGGGGATGGTGGTTATCACTGAAACAACGGGTTTTCGGTTATATCGGTATTTTCCAATGGCAGATGAACCTGACAGTTAAAACTCCTCAAAATAACCAATTTATAAGATAACTGATTTTCAGTTTTTTATTCAAATTATTTCCCGTTATACATGTATAAATCAAACAAAGTTTGAAAAATTTTGACTCCCTCACTTTCAAGATCCATGAAATCAAAATATTAAATTAAAAAAGCAAATGAAAGAAAACTCAGGCCATACACTGTTTGCTGCTTTTTTCAAAAATGGTTAGTGCTCAGATACTACAACAAATCACCAGTATTCTACTGCTGATTCCAATTCTTTGAAACTGTGCTCAAAAATCAAGTTGTAATCATGGATCATACCACTATTTGGGCAATACGAATAGTCAGTGCTAAAGATGAAAACTGAGTTTGAAGAACTCTATTTTGTCACGCTAATTTGTCTGTTTTAAATGGCTACAAGAAGATAAAGACATACTATGTAAGCACAGGCAGCAGATCAGCTACTTTCTACTTTTATTTTAAACTATTAATGCATTATGTGAGTCTGCAGGATTTTGTGGCCACTGTCACTGAAGTTAAAATCTTCTGGGTTGTTGGGTCACATTATACATTTTATAAACAATCAACACTTTGATCCCTCTGCTTGAATCTTCTTCAGGATGTTTTCAATTATCTCGTCACTGATGACAGCAATATTATAGGCACTGAGAAAACAGGAGAACTCCTTGCAGAGAAAGCAAATGAAACACTCAAGGAAGCTTACGATTGGTCAATAAGCAATAAAGTTACATTGAACATGAAGAAAATTAATGCTGTGAATTTCAGTTTGAAGAGGGAAAATTACAATGTTAAATTAGCCCTTTAATTGGTCTGGATGTGTTAACACGCATGCCTTTGAACCTTGTGCGTAGACACAGTCAGAGTACTAGGTAGAAGACTGGTGGCGCACATAAACATGTTCAAAGCACACAGGGATAGGTACAAAGGCGCGCGTCCAGAGCAGTTAAAGGGTTAAATGTAGTTGGCACCTCTCCAGACTGTGTAACAAATGCAAAATTTCTAGGAATGAATATTGATTCTGATTTGAAGTGGTGTGAACACACAAAGGTACTTGCAAACAGAATGTCATCAGTCTGTTATGCCCTTAGAATCCTATCATCAGTGTGTAACATGCAGTGTCTTTTAGTTACATACTATTCATACATACACTCAGTTCTTAGCTATGGCATTATTTTTTAAGGAACAAATGTACAAAATATGAACACAATTTTCAAACTCCAGAAAAGAGCCATAAGAATTGCAACCAAAAATAGTAGTCAAATTCATTGTAAAGATCTGTTTGAAACACTGGGGATTTTACTGCTCCATGTGAATACATTTACCATGTACCATTTGTACATATCAAAAATGACATTGGTAATTACTGCACAAACAGTTCTGTCCATGACCATGGAACAAGAGCTGGACTGAACTAACATTTACCAAGAAAAAGACACATGATGTCATCACCATTCCCACGAGCATAGAGCACATGGAAGTGCCAACATAAATACCTTGTCCTTCTTAACAAATAACCAATTGCTGAATGCTGACTGCCAACTGCACAGCAGTCTCAGCCCTTGTCAGCTGCAGCTGTACACTGACAGTGAAGTCTATGGAGGTTGATCGTCAGTATGCCTAGCTACCAATCATCTATGGAATCACATGTACGGCTTTAAGGATGCAGCTGCTGCCAGCTGCACTGCCAGCTTCCAACACAAGGCTGATGGGGCTCAGAGGCCACCATCACCCTGGAGATCTGCTGGGGGCTTGATCTGTCCATCATCTGCCTTCAAGTGTGTGTGCATCACTACTGCTCATCCTGTTGCTGTGGTAGACACATGCTGTTGGCTTCTGTTCCCCAAAGGGGGGCCGAGAGCTGACCCCTGCGAGCCGGTGAATAATTCAGGTGGACCTGGAGCGAGACTCCTGAGTGCAAATCTTCCATGTCCACAAGAAAACTTTGGAGACATATGCAGAACTGAAGGCTGTTGGATTCCACAGTCGATAGCTGTCCATGACACAGGAGCTGCCACCCAATGCTTCGCTGTGCTGGGGACACTGCACGACGAGCGCAAGCCGGCCTTCCAACATTGAAGAGGCATTACTCCACTGGCCCAGCTTCGGTGCAGTGCTTTGGAAGACAATCCTGTATTACTACCTAAAAAATGTGTTATTGTCAATTATGTTTGTTTGGTGCTCTGCAGCATAACTAGTATCTCATCACTGCATCTTGCCCCGCTCTCACCCGATGACTGTATGAGTCTGGGACCAGATCCCAACAGTACTATTTTGTTTCCAATAATATCAGAAGGCCTTTGGAATCTTATGGCTGTGGACCTTTTTAGTCCACTGCCTTGTGACTACAGAGGAACGGCATGCATTTTTGTGATAGTTGAATGTTGGTGTATATTGGTGAAACTATATCCTTTAAAAAGGACTACTCCAAATATTGTAATACATAAATTGAGGGTCATTATTTTAAGAATACAGGTAAACCAACATTTTATTGCTGTAGAATGAGATGACAAAAGTCAGCAGATAACACATAAACTGATGGTGGTAGTATAGTGTATAGAAGGCAATTCACTATAATTATAGTCACACAATGGGAATTAACATACTCTGAATGCAGAATGGTAGTTGGAGCTAGACACGTGATGTTCCCTTTTGGAGATCATTAGGGAATTCAATATTCCACAATCCACAGTGTCAACAGCATGCCGAAAATACCAAATTTCTGGTATTACCTCTCACCATGTACAGCACAGTGCCCCATGGCCTTCACTTAACAGCTGAGGCCAGCAATGTTGGCATGGAGTTGTCAGTGCTAACAGACAAGCAACAAGGAGTTTTTTTTTTAATTAAAATAAAAATAAAAATAAGAAAAAAACCGAACACAGAAATCAATGTAGGACTTATGACGAGTGTATTCATTAGGGTGGTGCAGTGAAACCTGGTATTAATGGGCTATGGCAGCAGATGACCGACACCAGTGTCTTTGCTAACAACATGACATTGCCTGCAGTGCATCTCCTGGACTCATGACCATTATAAGTTGGACCCTACATGACTGGAAAACCACTACCTCGTCAGATGTTCCGATTTCAATTGGTAAGAGATGATGACAGGGTTCAAGCACAGGCCACACAAAGCCATAGACCCCAGTTATCAACAAGGCACTATGCAAGTTGGTGGTGGCTCTATAATGGTGTGGAATGTGTTTAGAAGGAATGGAGTGGGTCCTCTGGTCCAGCCGAACCAAACACTGACTGTACATGGTTATGTTCAGCTACTTGGAGACCACTTGCAGTTCTTGTATTAAAAACCACAGGCACAGTACAGGCAGTGATAAAGTAATTGAAACATTCTATAAGTTATATGATGGAGCCTTTGAAGTTATCAGTATACGAAAATCCAAGGTTACAGTGCTAGCCAATCTCACTACTGGAAAGGTCAAGGGAATGTTTAGCACACAAGATATATGATAGAAACAGTCTCGAAATTTTGGTCACTGAAGTAACGTTATGATCTCTGGAATGTGGTTGGGTACTAGGATGCAATAAATGTTTGACAAGTAATGATTTGGGAGGGCATTTTTTGGGAAAGTCTCACAAGTAATGATAATATGATTGAATTTGTACAATTTTTTAATAGTTTAATAGTGGCTAGTTTCACTTAGCATGAACAGTCAACTTATTCTCATTTTTGCCATGCCCAGAGAATTTCTTATTCTCGTTTTTGCTACAACTAACAAATTTAAGAATGGACTAAATGTACGGTTAAACAGTCAGTCTACCTTTGTAGTCTGGTTCAGATAATGGATCGGAGTTACCATGCACCTTGCATCACTCTCCATAGGCTTTCCATAAAAGGGTAGTCAAGCAGTAGTAGTTGACTGCGACAGACGCAACAACAGATAAGTAAACCACTTTTGTGACATTTACGAGTTCCTAACCAGGAGTGAATATTATTATATCAATGGTGTGCTTTACTAGTTTAGTTTCTTGAGTTTCTGCATGTAAATTTAAAATCTAATAGCCAAAGTTCTCACGTTTTCATTAGCGTCAGAAAGTAAACCGATTTTGTGATATATTACAAGTTCCTTATCAAGGGCAAATTATTTAGTTTCACCTGAGTGCTTCAGTAGTTAGGTTCTTGAATATCTGTGATTACTACACACAGTTCATGAGTTTTCGTCAGGGTCTACATTAGAGTTGCGCAGCACGTGCCAATAGTCTGTTTATCTGCATTGTTTAGTTTTCCATGGTCTTTGGTATGGACAAGGACTGTGATTGTTGTGTATGGATGTGAGCCGGGTTGGTGACACTCCTCTCTCAGCTTCAGGCTGTGATGGCTTCAGTTACACAGCCTGAGGCTGCAGTGGATGGGCACCACTGTTGTGGGCTGGCCGTACGGATCCAACGGACGTCCAGCACGTCAGAGTCCTCCGATCGGTCCTCACCAGCGGCCAACCCAGTTACTGCTCACACTGAGGCTGACCTCTCACCTGTGGTCAAGTGGAAGGTCGCCCCAGGGCGAAGCAGGCGGCTAAAGACTTCCCAGGCGGCCACACGTAAGGCCTCCCCGGTTTGTCTGACAAACAGGTTCCAGGTGCTGTCTGTGGCTGACACTGTCACTGAGCAGGATGCTGTCACCTGTCCTGTTTCAGAGGAAACCACTCAGCCTGCAAGATCCGGGCAATCACAGAGGGTGGGACTATTGGTAGTTGGGAGCACCAAAGTTAGGCGCATTATGGGGCCCCTTAGGGACTTGGCTGACAAGGGGTGGAGTCATTCCAGATGAGGAAAGGGTCCTCCTGGATGCCATAAAGAGCACAGGGAGCAGCCAACTGCAGGTGGTTGCTCACATCGGTATCAATGATATGTGTCACTTTGGATCAGAAGAGATTCTCTCTGGTTTCGAGCGGCTAACAGAAGTTGTAAAGGCTGCCAGTCTTGCTTGCAAGATGACAGCAGAGCTGACCATTTGCAGCATAGTCGACAGGACCGATTGCGGACCTCTGGTACAGAGCCGAGTGGAGGGTCTGAATCAGAGGCTCAGACGGTTCTGCAACTGTGTAAGCTGCAGATTCGTCGCCTTGTGCCAAAAGGTGGTTCGGTTTCGGGTTCCGCTGAATAGGTCAGGTGTCCACTAGGCACAGGAGGTGGCTACACGGGTAGCAGGGGCTGTGTGGTGTGGACTGGGCGGTTTTATAGGTTAGAGGGTTTCGGGAAAACATAAGATGGGCTTCAGTCACAAACGGTGCAGGCTGAACACAGGAAGAACATAGGTACAGTAACCACTTGTATAACAGCTGTAAATTGTCATAGCTGTGTTGGGAAAGTACCAGAGCTCCAAGTGGTAACAGAAAGCACTGATGCTCAAATCATTATAAGCACTGAAAGCTGGCTAAAGCCGGATATAAGCTCAGCTGAAATTTTTGCAAAGAACTTAATGGTGTTCCGAAAAGATAGGATAAACATGGTTGGCGGTGGTGTGTTTGTTGCTGTTAGAAGTAGTTAAACTTGTCGTGAAATTGAAGTAGATACTTCCTGTGAGTTAGTATGGGCAGAGGTCATCGTTGGTAACTGGAATAAAATAATAATTGGATCCTTTTACTGGCCTCCCAGTTCAGATGATACAGTTGCTGAGAGGTTCAAAGAAAACTTGAGTTTGATTTCAAACATGTAACTGATTCATACGATAATAGTTGGTGGTGACTTTAATTTACCCTCAATATGTTGGCGAAAATACATGTTTAATTCTGGAGGTGCGCATAAAATATCATCCGAAATTGTGCTAAACGCATTCTCTGAAAATTATTTCGAGCAGTTAGTTCATGTGCCCACGTGAAACGGTTGTGAAAACACACTTGACCTGTTAGCAACAAATAATCCTGAGTTAATAACCAGCATCAAAACCGAAATAGGAATAGCGAGATTGAATATTGTAATCCCCAAATCCTCAAAAAATAAGCGAAAAATATACCTATTCAAAGAAGCAGATAAAAATTCACTTGATGCCTTCCTGAGAGACAATCTCCACTCATTTCAAATTAATAATATGAGTGTAGACCAGATGTGGCTTAAATTCAAAGACTTAGTATCAGCAGCAACTGAGAGGTTTATACCAAATAACTAACCAATGATGGAGCTGATCCGCCTTGGTACAAAAAACGGGTTAGAACACTGTTGCAGAAACAATGAAACAAACATGCTAAATTTAAAGATACGCAAAATCCCCAAGATTTGTGATCCTTTACAGAAGCTCGAAACTTAGTGCGGAGTTCAGTGCGAGACGCCTATAACAGTTTCCAAAATGAAACTTTGTCTCGAAACCTGGCAGAAAATTCAAAGAGATTCTGGTCGTATGTGGAGTATGTTAACGGCAAGAAACAATCAATGCCATCTCTGCGCGATAACAATAGAGATACTATCGAAGACAGTGCTGCCAAAGCAGATTTACTAAACACAGCCTTCCAAAATGCCTTCACAAAAGAAGATGTAGAAAATATTCCAGAATTCGAATCGAGAACAGCTATCAACATGTGTAATGTAGAAGTAAATATCCTCGGAGTAGTGCAGCAACTCAAATCACTTAATAAAAGCAAGTCTTCTGGTCCAGACTGTCCACCAATTAGGTTCCTTTCCGAGTATGCTGATGCATTAGCTTCATACTTAACAATCATATACAACTGTTCGCTTGACGAAAGATCCGTACCCAAAGACTGGAAAGTTGCAGGTCACACCAATATTCAAGAATGGTGGTAGGAGTAATTCACTAAATTACAGGCCCATATCATTAACGTCGATATGCAGCAGGATTTTAAAATATACAGGGTGTCTCAGCTATCTTGTCCACCCAAAATATCTTTGGAACAGTAACAGCTATTGGAAAACGACTTTCACCGGTATCAATGTAGGGCTGGGACCCATGAATGTACATATTTGGAAACATTCTAAAACGAAAGCATGTGTTTTTTAACACAAACTTATGTTTTTTTTTTTTTTTTAATGGACCTCCTATATTTTTTCTTCAGCAATCCACAGCATGACAAAGCGCATACACAATGGCGTTGATTGCATCGCAATATTCCCATTACATCCCGAGATATTAAGACGCGAAGTTGACGCTTGAAACACCCGAATGCGCTGCTGGCGCAGGTCCTGAGGCTCAGGCGTGAACCCCATGCTGCCCGTATTCGCGATGTGATTGACATGCATAATCACACTTCCATACTTATCAAGAGGTCCGAAACGAATAATACGGTCTGCTGCCATCCTGCATTAACGTCGTACATTCCAGCAGGTATTTATCCCATAGGCTAGGGCTGATGCGGTTCTGTAACATATCTGTGTACCGCAACGTTAGTCACAAAGTTGACTTCGCTTATCGTTAATCTGTTACTAAAAAGGTAATGCCGTTCACCATTAAAACTTTACTTTACTGTAGATCTAGCGCAAGTGACAGTTAATCATTCACTCGTAATAGTAAAATTCATGTTGATGGTTTTAGTGAAACGAGCAAGTGGACTAAATGTTTTACCGTTGTTTAGGTAAAAATGTTTTGATTTGGGAAGTTTAGGTAGGACATAGAAGATGAATGTAAACATGTTTAACCAATTACTTTTATTATCACATCATTATCAATGTTATGTTTATCTAATGCGTTAAATGACAAATTGTTGCAAACAAATGTTTCTTAACATCACTGGGTAAAATGGCCCTTTGTAGAAACTTCCACTGTGATACCAGCACTACATACTAAACATAATGTTCACATCTCATGCTCAAAGTGATGCCCATTGGCCTGCATACATAGGGTCACTCTGCAGATGAAGGATGCCCTACTTCGTGCTACTGTTTCCTCTTTGATGGCTGTACAAGCATCAATAATGCGTTGCTTCATGTCCTCTGGTCTTGTTGGTTCATGTTGGTAAACAGCATCCTTCACTGCTCCCCAAAGAAAATAATCCAGCGGTGTAAGGTCCGGAGATCGGGCAGGCCACCTAACTGGGCCACCTCATCCAATCCACCTACCAGGGAACTTACGGTTCAGAAGTCGTCGTGCTCGTAAGGCGTTATGTGCAGGGCATCCGTCATGCTGATACCACATGACCATTCTCCGGTTCAGAGGTACGGTGTCCAAGAGAACAGGAAGATTGTGTCATATAAATCTGGAGTATCGTCTGCCATTTTGGATGCCATTTATAAAGAAAGGTCCGATAATGGTATCTCCAATAATCCCACACCAAACATTAACTTTCCATGGACGTTGATGCTCTACCTGACGGAGCCATTTTGGATTGTCTGCGGACCAATAATGCATATTCCTCATATTGACAATTCCTTTGATGGAGAATGATGCCTCGTCGGTAAAGAGAAAATTTGGATTAGTCAGAAGTTTTTGCTGAGCCCACCGACAAAATGTTATCCTATTGTGGAAGTCATTTCCATGAAGATCCTGGTGTAAATGAAGATGGTAAGGATGAAATTTAAGACGTTTAAGAATACGCTGTGCACTTGATTTCAACACACCAACTTTACGTTCAATTTGACGTGTGCTGATCTGAGGATTCACAGCTATGGTAGCGAGCACAGCAACTTCAGCAAGTTCATCTGTGCGTGTTCTAGGACGATGTCGAAGTCTTGGATTTAAGCTTCCCATTTCACGTAGATGAGATGAGAGACAACCAAACATCCGGTGCGAAGGCGATGGCTTGTCAGGGAATCGTCTTCTGTACAGTCATTCTGCCTGAACAGCATTTTGTCCACCTACAACAGGGTACAGTACAGGTATGTAGAGTAGGGTAGAAAACAGACATATTAACTTAATAATCATAATGTTTGCTAACAGTACTATCAACAAACAAGCAATCTCATAACGTATTTCCTGTCAATGTACATTCTCCATAGATCAGCAGCATTTCTACCATATCTTCATGTGTGTACATTATACTGTACTGTATAAGATCCACTCGGAGGGTGGAGTACAGGAGTTTGCATGGGTCGCAAATCATAAACAAGGCGAAGTGGTAACTGTGGCAGTAGTGGGAACTACGTTGGACACTTGGCTAGGTAGAGCCAGGCCCTGCGTGACAGGCACAATGGGTCATATAACACATTAGATAAACTTTATTTTGGGTGTGCAGGATAAATAAGATAACCTGACGGGTGTACACCGATCGGTACTGGTTTATATTGTGTAAAAATGTGCAAGAAGGAAACCATTATGTGCTTATGAGAGTTGATGGCAGCAGACCGTATTATTCATTTCGGACCTCTTGATAAGTATGGAGGTGTGATTACACATGTCAATCACATCGCGATTACGGGCAGCATGGGGTTCACGCCTGAGCCTCAGGACGTGCGCAAGCAGCGCATGTTGGGTGTTTCAAGCGTCAACTTTGCGTCTCAATATCTCGGGATGTAATGGGAATATTGCGATGCAATCAACGCCACTGTGTATGTGCTTTGTCATGCTATGGATTGCTGAAGAAAAAATATAGGAGGTACATTTAAAAAAACATAAGTTTGTGTTAAAAAACACATATGCTTTTGTTTTAGAATGTTTCCAAATATGTACATTCATGGGCCCCAGCCCTACATTGATACCGGTGAAAGTAGTTTTCCAATAGCTGTTATTGTTCCAGAGATATTTTGGGTGGACAAGATAGCTGGGACACCCTGTACATTGTGTTCAAACATTATGAATTACCTCGAACGAAATTGCCTATTGACACACAGTCAACATGGGTTTAGAAAACATCGTTCCTGTGAAACAAAACTAGCTCTTTATTCACATGAAGTGCTGAGTGCTATTGACAAGGGATTTCAGGTCTATTCTGTATTCCTGGATTTCCAGAAGGCTTTTGACACTGTACCACACAAGCGGCTCGTAGTAAAATTGCATGCTTATGGAATATCGTCTCAGTTGTTGTTGTTGTTGTTGTTGTTGTTGTTGTTGTGGTCTTCAGTCATGAGTCTGGTTTGGTGCAGCTCTCCATGCTACTCTATCCTGTGCAAGCTTCAGGTTGCAGTACGTACTGGGAGATTGTCTCAGTTATGTGACTGGATTTGCTATTTCCTGTCAGAGAGGTCACAGTTCATAGTAACTGACCGAAAGTCATCGAGTAAAACAGAAGTGATTTCAGGCGTTCCCCAAGGTAGTGTTATAGGCCCTTTGCTGTTCCTTATCTATATAAACGATTTGGGAGACAATCTGAGCAGCCGTCTTTGGTTGTTTGCAGATGATGCTGTCGTTTATCGACTAATAAAGTCATCAGAAGATCAAAACAAACTGCAAAACAATTTAGAAAAAATATCTGAATGGTGCGAAAAGTGGCAGTTGACCCTAAACAACGAAAAGTGTGAGGTTATCCACAAGTGCTAAAAGGAACTCATTAAACTTCGGTAACACGATAAATCAGTCTAATCTGTTGTTGTTGTTGTTGTTGTTGTTGTGGTCTTCAGTCCTGAGACTGGTTTGATGCAGCTCTCCATGCTACTCTATCCTGTGCTAGCTTCTTCATCTCCCAGTATCTACTGCAACCTACATCCTTCTGAATCTGCTTAGTGTATTCATCTCTTGGTCTCCCTCTATGATTTTTACCCTCCACACTGCCCTCCAATGCTAAATTTGTGATCCCTTGATGCCTCAAAACATGTCCTACCAACCGATCCCTTCTTCTAGTCAAGTTGTGCCACCAACTTCTCTTCTCCCCAATCCTATTCAATACCTCCTCATTAGTTACGTGATCTACCCACCTTATTTTCAGCATTCTTCTGTAGCACCACATTTCGAAAGCTTCTATTCTCTTCTCGTCCAAACTAGTTATCGTCCATGTTTCACTTCCATGCATGGCTACACTCCATACAAATACTTTCAGAAACGACTTCCTGACACTTAAATCTATACTCGATGTTAACAAATTCCTCTTCTTGAGAAACGCTTTCCTTGCCATTGCCAGTCTACATTTTATATCCTCTCTACTTCGACCATCATCGGTTATTTTACTCCCTAAATAGCAAAACTCCTTTACTACTTTAAGTGTCTCATTTCCTAATCTAATTCCCTCAGCATCACCCGACTTAATTTGACTACATTCCATTATCCTCGTTTTGCTTTTGTTGATGTTCATCTTATATCCTCCTTTCAAGACACTGTCCATTCCGTTCAACTGTTCTTCCAAGTCCTTTGCTGTCTCTGACAGAATTACAATGTCATCGGCGAACCTCAAAGTTTTTACTTCTTCTCCATGAATTTTAATACCTACTCCGAATTTTTCTTTTGTTTCCTTTACTGCTTGCTCAATATACAGATTGAATAACATCGGGGAGAGGCTACAACCCTGTCTTACTCCTTTCCCAACCACTGCTTCCCTTTCATGCCCCTCGACTCTTATAACTGCCATCTGGTTTCTGTACAAACTGTAAATAGCCTTTCGCTCCCTGTATTTTACCCCTGCCACCTTCAGAATTTGAAAGAGAGTATTCCAGTTAACATTGTCAAAAGCTTTCTCTAAGTCTACAAATGCTAGAAACGTAGGTTTGCCTTTTCTTAATCTTTCTTCTAAGATAAGTCGTAAGGTCAGTATTGCCTCACGTGTTCCAACATTTCTACGGAATCCAAACTGATCTTCCCCGAGGTCGGCTTCTACCAGTTTTTCCATTCGTCTGTAAAGAATTCGCGTTAGTATTTTGCAGCTGTGACTTATTAAACTGATAGTTCGGTAATTTTCACATCTGTCAACACCTGCTTTCTTTGGGATTGGAATTATTATATTCTTCTTGAAGTCCGAGGGTATTTCGCCTGTCTCATACATCGTGCTCACCAGATGGTAGAGTTTTGTCATGACTGGCTCTCCCGAGGCCATCAGTAGTTCAAATGGAATGTTGTCTACTCCCGGGGCCTTGTTTCGACTCAGGTCTTAATCTAAAAGCCATAAATTGAACTAAATACCTAGGTATTACAATTATGAACAACTTAAATTGGAAATACATAGAAAACGTTGTGGAGAAGGCTGACCAAAGACTGTGTTTTATTGACAGGACACTTAGAAAATGTAACAGACCTACTAAGGAGACTGCCTACACTACGCTTGTCCGTCCTATTTTAGAATACTGTTGTGCGGTGTGGGATCCTTATCACATAGGACTGACGGAGTACATCGAAAAAGTTAAAAGAAAGGCAACACGTTTTGTACTATCGCGAATGTCCAGGAATGTTTCTTCTGGCCCTACGTCCAACAGGAATGTTGCACTTGGGCCCACGCATGCAACCTGTGTCAGCGCATTAAAGTGCGGACATCATGTCCACATGTCCTGTGTTCCATTTCTCGCTGTCAAGTACTGGTTCTCCCATGCTCACATCAACATCATCAGCTCCCTTCCATCTTCAGACAGCTGCTGCTATCTTCTCACAGTGGTAGACTGGTTTACAATCTCTCCAGAAGACGTCCCCATCCCAAACATTTTGGCCGAAATGGTTGCTGTGGTGTTCATCAATGCCTGGGTTTCGCATTTCAGCTGCCCCTGCCACAAACATCAAACCACAGACACCAATTCACTTCCTGTTTATTCAAAACCCTGCTCAAGACTTGCAGGACCCTCAGTCATTTTACCTTCAGCTACTATACTGCAGCCAACAGCACGGTGAAACATTTCTATTGCACTTTAAAATCCCTTACCTACTACGACACAAAATGGTCTGCCACCCTGCCACTGATTGTTAGCTTTGTGGGTGGCCTGCAAGGCTAACTTGGAAGTGTTTGCCGCCAACCTGATATATGGGCAGCCTCTAGCACTACCAGCCCCAAACCACTACTACCTGTGTCCCAGCTTATGTCCAGCAGCTTCAAAACTGTATGGACCGACTCCAATCGACACATCCATGGCACCATGCTGAGTACTCGACTTCCGTGCACCATGACCTCACTTTGTGCACTCATGTAATGCTCCATGTTGACATCTGCCAATCTCCACTCTGCCCACAATACCTGGGTTGTCACCTCATTTTACAATGAATAAAAAGAAACATTTACCATGCATCTTCAGGGCGGCCTTTCAGATGTGTCCACTGACGGGTTGAAAGTAGCTTATGTGCTCACCCTCAACAATGCCCATACACTGCTGATGGTCAAGGTCTTCTTGACCAGTGCTGACACCACTGATGCTACGGCCACTGCCGCCAGCAGTGCTGCTGCCCCCACCACCATACCCATCAGGGTTGCTGTATCACCAGCTGGCACATGGAAACCAGATGCAGCCACCTCACTCCTCTTCATTTTCCCTCCCATTTCCACTTCTCAGCACATGGAGCCTGACACTGAGCACATGGCATCCGATGTTGGATCTAACACCTCACCACTACTACTACTACCACCACCACCACCACCACCACCACCACCACCACCACCACCACCAGATAGAGTCGCAGGTGACACTTCTCCAGCGCCCCGAGTTACCAATGTACCCTGCTGACATGCCAGCATCTCATTAGTGTATCTGGCACACAGCAGCAGCAGCATTCACCAATGCACATGGACTCCAGCGCACACTACCTCACTGTGCCATGTCGTATGTGCCCTGCCTGCCCAAGTGCCTCCTCCTCACCCCACACTCATTGAGACTCACCGCTTTACAGCCCCTCGTCCTGCCTGATGCCTCCTCAGCATCTGTTGCTGTACTGCACAGCGCCTTGTTTCCTGGGTTGCAGTCCCAACTACATCGCATCTCACCAGCCACGCCTTCAGCCATGTGGTCCAGCACACTGTTCTGCTGGTCATCTGACAAGTGTTCTAGACTGCCCCACCCACCACCATGCTCAGCATGTTGTCATCACCAACATATCACTCCGACTGCCTGCAGCAGCCACCTGCTTCCCCCCTTCACATGCTGCACGACCACGCCCCTCTGTCAACACAGTGCCTGGCAGGCACCATGGACCCCGCCTGTCACCCGCACGTGCTACTGCAACCGATGCATATCACTCGACACACACTAGTGTTTGACACCCCAGAGCTACATTCAGTGTTGTTACCCCTGATGTCCACCTTTCACAGGAGAGGCCAAGGGGGTAGGGGGAGTTGGTGACATAGCAGACCACTCTCCCCTCACAGTTGCACCTAGACACTGTCCAAAGCACCAGCACCTTAGTGGACAGTTACTGTCTGGAATGTCTTTCCCCCACTACTGCAACCTCCCTACTGGTGCTTCCATGCAGAATTCCTATCCATATGTTAGTCAAGCATTCATGAGTGATGAACTGCCAATTCACCATATGTATGAATGCTCCTCCTTTTGCTGTGAATCGTGCTACTGTTTGGGACCAGTGCTTTCAATGAGGACCTGAAGACTGCCACATGATGACTATTCAAGGACAGATAGCTTGCAACTGCCACAGCTTCCCAAGCAGGACAAAATCCAGAAGTTCATGACTCGCACACCATTTTCCCTTTAGTTTTCTTGAGACACTCTGGGGAGCCGCCTTCCACTTTTCTGAGCTGAAAATTCCACTTGCAGAAACACACATAAACAGCACTGATAAACTGAGAACCTGCACTGCCAAATTATACCTAAACTGTGTACAGATCGCATATTCCCTTTTTGTTTATGTTAAATGAAATGTAGTAGTGTCTACCTCAATAAATTGTTTGTACTGCTGAAAATTTGCCCCCCTTGGTTTTTCATTGCTTCACCGGAACATGTGTTCCATGGTGTTCCCCACCTCCTCCTTCTTTTCCCCATAATTTCCCTTGTCCAATAACTGTGATGTATGTTGTGCAGTGAAATATTTTCGGCACTGTCAGCATTATGACAGTACTGAACCTGAAAGAACTTAACATTTTTGTTGACAGAAAATGTCATTAATCCTTAAATTAGAAAATACTGTGTGTGTCAAATATGTAATAGTGCGAAACAATTGGAAGATTGTGGTAAGACCATAGGACAGTCAAGAAGACTTCTTTTTAAAGCAGAACCTAGTTGCATGTGATACGCATCAAGTTTCAGTTGTAAAGAAAAGATAATAATAAATGATTAAATAGTGATATTAAGACATTAGCACAGCTGATGCCTTTAAAGTATTTTTTTTTTTTTTTATTTCAAGGGAAAAATGCGGATTATACTATAAAGTATCAATTAGAAGCTTTCAAAAGCAAACCAGGAATAATATAGATGTTTTGAGGGGATTAAAAATTAATTAGTGAGAAGGAAAACATGAGTAATAATCAGTTATTTGTTGTATAATTCAAAGAATGGCTTTGTCTTATGGTATTTCATATTTGAATTAGATGGCTCAGAAAACAGAAAAAAGCATACGTTTTTAGTTGGGGCGGCATGTGTGAAGGTACAGAATTTGGATGAATATCAGATGATTTTCTATTTCAGGATCTTACATCTATTACAGCATTCATGCAAAGATTTTCTAGTGTGAAACATTTAGGAAGGCGGAATGCAGTATTTCAGCATTCTCTCAGTCACCTTCTGTTTTGGTGTGAGTAAAGTCACTTATGACTGAACAGTTGATTTTGATCTGCATACTAACTTACAAAAGACCATAACTTTTAGAATATTTACTCGTGTATCGGCAAAATTTTGCTTTTGAATTCACTGAGGGCTTCTTGCACTGCTCTCCTCACACTCATATTGGTTTCATTTAGCTATTGTTTGTAAACTATGCTTTAACTTTTATTAATTCAGAGATACAGCATTCTCTGCTTTCATTGCAGTTTTCTAACACAGCTACTGAACCACAGGGGTCATTTCCTGCTTTGCAGATAGTTGTCTAAGGCTTACTGTACAATGCTTTTGAGTTTTATCCACTTACCCTCCACACATTCATTGCCAGAACTGAATCTTTGATGATGACTACTCAAATACTCTGTGATCTGTATTCTGTCCCTTTCTTAACATATCTTTAACACCTGTAGTCACACTGATACTGCCACAGCTTTATGATTACCAGTTTGGTTCTGTTAATTACTGGGAGGTTTAGTTACTACATGGTTTAGTTACTGGGAGTCTAAGACATTACCTTTACATGTTGTTTCTTCAAATATTTGGTAAGAGCAATCTTAAGAGAGTCAGAACAATCTCACACGAATTCTTGTCTTTGGAATCAGTTTTAATCACATAACTCTCCCATTCTATAGTATTATGACCAGGAAACACAATATTCTCCAAAATATATTGTCTATAAAAGAGTCTTGTCATAACAGTTGACCCATTTTTGGCGTAACTTCAACCTTATTATTTTACTATTTGTAATAACATCATTCCTTATATTGGTTAACAGACACTACAGCTATTTACAGCTATAAACGTGCTGCCACCACTAGTATCCCATTGGGATATGAACACTGAGGTGACAAAAGTCAGGGAATACCTCCTAATATTGTGTCAGACTGACTTTTGCCCAGTGTAGAACAGCAACTCAATGTGGGATGGAATCAACAAGTCTTTGGAAGAAATATTGAACCACACTGCCTCTACAGATGTCCACAACTGCAAAAGTGTTGCCGGTGCAGAACTTTATGTACAAACCGACCTCCTGATTACGTCTCATAAATGTTTGATGGGACTCGTGTCTGGCGATCAAATCATCTGCAAACCAATAGTGAACAATTGTGGCCCAGTGACATGGTGCATTGTCATCCATAAAAATTCCATCATTGCTTGGGAACATAAAGTCCATGAATGGCTGCAAAAGGTCTCCAAGCCACTGGACATAACCGTTTCCAGTCAATGATCCATGTAAAGACAATCCACACCATTATGCAGTCTCCACCAGCTTGCACAGTGCCTTGGAACCACGGCTTCATGGTGTCTGTACCACACTTGAACCTCACCAACAGCTCTTATCAACTGAAATCAGGAATCATCTTACCAGACCATGGTTTTCCAGTCATCTAGGGTCCAACAGATATGGTCACAAGCCTAGGAGAAGTGCTGCAGGTGATGTACTGTTAGCAAGGGAACTTGCATCTGCTGCCATGCACATTGTAGCCAAATTTTGCTGCACTGTCCTAATGGATATGTTTGTCATCCATCCCACACTGATTTCTGCGGTTATTTCATGCAGTGTTACTTGTCTGTTCCCACTGATAAATCTACGCAAACACCGTTGCTCTCAGTTGTTAAGTGAAGGCCATCAACCACTGTGTTGTCCATGGTGAGAGGTAATGCCAGAAATTTGGTATCCTCGGCACACTCTTGACACTGTGGATCTCAGAATATTGAACTCCCCAACGATTCCAAAAATGGAGAGTCCCATGTGTCTAGCTGCAACTACCATTCCAGGTACAAAGTCTGTTAATTCTGGTCAGGGAGCCATAATTACATTGGATGAATTTTCACATGAATCGCGTAAGTGCAAATGACAGCTCTGCCAATGAATTCCCCCATTATATCTTGTGTACACAATACTAACACCATCGGTATATGTGCATATTGTTATCCCATTACTTTTGTCACCTCATTGTGTTTCAGCCTCAATTTAGAATTTTGCTGCTATTCACTTTCACTTTCAGCCAACTTTCTGCATTTAATGCATTCTGAGAAGGAAAAAAATGGGGACAGAAATAGTAAAGGTCATGTACATGTACATACAAATAACTGATTACAGTTTCAGAAAAATTGGATTAACTATTCAAGAGAAAGAGTTTCACAAATTGAGCAAGTAAGTAACGCATTAGTCCACATCTGGCACTTATGCAAGCAGTTATTTGGCTTGGCACTGATTGATAAGAATTGTTGGATGTCCTCCAGATGGATATCATGTCCAATTCTGTTCAATTGGCAGATTAGGTAGTCAAAATCCTGAGCCAGTTGGGTGCCCCGTCCATGACGCTCCAAATGTTCTCAATTGGGGAGAGATCTAGAGATCTTGCTGGCAAAGGTATTGTTGACAAGCATGAAGACAGGCAGTAGAAACTCTTGACGTTTGTTGGCAGGTATTATCTTTCTGAAATGTAAGCCCAAGATAGCATGCCATGAAGGGCAACAAAATGGATTGTAGAATATTGTCGACATACCGGTGTTTTGTAAAGGGGTCCTGTTACGAAAAGAAATGTCACCCCAGACCATCACTCCTGATTGTTGAGCTGTATGGTGGGCAACAGTCAGGCTGGTATCATACCACTGTCAGGGGTGTCTCCAGACTTGTTTGCTGGTCATCAGTGCTCAATTTGAAGCAGAACTCATCACTGACGACAACTCTACTCCAATCAAAGAGATTCTGGGCCAACGACATGCCCGGAGGTGCCCTGGACACAGGTGGGATATCAACCTGACTTTGACCACCATATGGCCCAACAACTGGGAGTGATGGTCTAAGGTGCCTTTTCTCTTCGTAGAAGGACCACTTTGGTTGCCACCACGGCACTCTTACAGCCAAAGTTACATTGACGATATTCTACGCCCTGTTTTGTTGTCATTCATGACAATCCAGCCTGGGCTTACACTTCAGCAAGATAATGTCAACCCTCACAATGAGTTTCTGTTGCTTGTGTTCGTGCTTGCCAAACCCTACCTTTGCCAGCAAGGTCACTAGATCTCTACCCAACTGAGAATCTTGGGATCATTATAGGTAGGGCCTCCAACCAGCTACGTATTTTGACAATCTAACATGCCAGTTGAACAGAATTTTGCACGTATCCCTCAGGAGAACATTCAACAACTCAATCAATCAATGCCAAACTGAATAACTGCTCATAAAATAGTCAGAGGTGAACCAATACATTATTCATTTGTTCAATTTTTATCACTTTTTTTTATCAACGTATATTGTATGGGAATTATCATCATTAATAAGAGATAGTAACAGTAGGAAATCAATGGAAATGAGTTTACATAAACTGTAACCAAGAAAGTCTAAAAACAGACTGTGGCAAAATGTGGCACCTCTTGTTGCTTCTGAGGAAAAGAATCTTCCATTAGCGGAAAGATGAAGGATGTTCCATTTGCATACAGTTCATTCTGGGCTGTGACAGCAGAAACTCGTCAGCGTAAGATCATTTATGTTGTGTGATATTCACAGTTCTTTCTGAAAATGCTTTTCCATTATTCATCAATTGTGAGCACTAATCATGAGTTTCTGTTTGAAACTATGAACATCAACAAAAGCAAAACGAGGATAATGGAATGTAGTCGAATTAAGTCGGGTGATGTTGAGGGTATTAGATTAGGAAATGAGACACTTAAAGTAGTAAAGGAGTTTTGCTATTTGGGGAGCAAAATAACTGATGATGGTCGAAGTAGAGAGGATATAAAATGTAGACTGGCAATGGCAAGGAAAGCGTTTCTCAAGAAGAGAAATTTGTTAACATCGAGTATAGATTTAAGTGTCAGGAAGTCATTTCTGAAAGTATTTGTATGGAGTGTAGCCATGTATGGAAGTGAAACATGGACGGTAAATAGTTTGGACAAGAAGAGAATAGAAGCTTTTGAAATGTGGTGCTACAGAAGAATGCTGAAGATTAGATGGGTAGATCACATAACTAATGAGGAAGTATTGAATAGGATTGGGGAGAAGAGAAGTTTGTGGCACAACTTGACCAGAAGAAGGGATCGGTTGGTAGGACATGTTCTGAGGCATCAAGGGATCACCAATTTAGTATTGGAAGGCAGTGTGGAGGGTAAAAATTGCAGGGGGAGACCAAGAGATGAATACACTAAGCAGATTCAGAAGGATGTAGGTTGCAGTAGGTACTGGGAGATGAAGAAGCTTGCACAGGATAGAGTAGCATGGAGAGCTGCATCAAACCAGTCTCAGGACTGAAGACAACAACAACAACAACATATATCTAACATACTACCAGTCTCTATTACACTAACTTCAATTGTCCAGTTTTGAGGTGCATCCATAAACTAAGTTTTCCACTCATCTCACAACTAGCTAACCATATATAGCATTGAGCAAGTTCATGCATGTGACAGAGTAATAAAATTGGAGGGCACATGTGCTAACAGAACTTTCCAAGGTCTCACAGTAGCTTCATGGCAGCAGTTGAAAACGGAGTCTTGTATTGGCAGGTCGCCAAAATCTTCATGAGGAGGAGTGCAGCATGACGCCATCCATCATTACAGGCCAGCTTGTGGAGCTTGTGCAGGAAAGCATTATGGAGAATTGTTGAAACTTTCCTGCTGCATTACCATGACAACAGTGACAAGTTTCTGGACCAGATCATCATAGAACCAAAGCAGCAGTCAGTGTATTGGCATCACAATGGCTCTCCCTGCAATATGAAATTCAAACCAACTGTGTTGGCACAGAAACTGTTGTGTTCGGTACTCCAGCTCAGAAGGGGACTTCCCCTAGTCGAATCTCTATCAAGCGATGGTGGAGGCTGAGCACTACTGCAAAACAACAAATAAATTGCACCAGGCCATTCAGAACAAGCAGTGCGGAAGGTTTAGTACCGATGTTGCCTTGCTCACAACAATGCTTGGCCACACATCATGGCTCTATGGACCAGATACATTCTACAAGCAGCAGCACTAATGTGCTTAATTCATTAGACAAAAAATTGCAGGCAACTGGTATATTTTGTGATCTGTCAAAGGCATTTGACTGTGTAAATCACAATATCCTTTTAAGTAAACTAGAATATTATAGCGTAACAGGAAATGCTGCAAAATGGTTCAAATCTTATACCTCTGGCAGGAAACAAAGGGTGTTATTAGGAAAGAGACATGTATCAAGCTATCAGGCATCATCCAACTGGGAACTAATTACATGTGGGGTCCCACAAGGTTCCATTTTGGGGCCCTTACTTTTTCTTGTGTATATCAATGACCTTTCATCAGTAACATTACCAGATGCCAAGTTTGTTTTGTTTGCCAATGATACAAACATTGCAATAAATAGCAAATCAAGTGTAGTCTTAGAAAGATCAGCCAATAAAATATTTGTGGACATTAATCACTGGTTCCTAGCCAATTCTTTGTCACTAAACTTTGAAAAAACACACTACATGCAGTTCAGAACTTGTAAGGGGTGTCCCAAGAGTATATGTCTAACATACGATGACAAGAAGATAGAAGAAGTGGACAGTGTTAAATTCTTGGGATTACAGCTTGATAATAAATTCAACTGGGAGGAGCACACCACAGAACTGCTGAAGGGTCTTAACAAATCTCTGTTTGCAAAGCGAATTTTGTCAGACATAGGGGATATAAAAATGAAAAAGCTGGCATACTATGCTTACTTTCAATCCATAATGTCATATGGGATTATTTTTTGGGGTAATTCATCAAGCCAAGCTAAAGTTTTCCGGGCACAAAAACGTGCAGTAAGAATTATATGTGGTGTGAACTCAAGAACATCCTGCAGAAGCCTGTTTAGGGAACTAGGGATACTAACTACAGCTTCCCAATATATTTATTCCTTAATGAAATTTGTCATTAAAAATATATCACTTTTTCAAACCAACAGCTCAATTCATGGAATCAATACTAGAAATAAGAATAATCTTCACAAGGATTTAAAGTCGCTTAGTCTTGTACAAAAAGGTGTGCATTATTCAGGAACACACATTTTCAATAACTTGCCAGCAGCCATAAAAAGCTTAACAACCAATGAAATTCAGTTTAAGAGAAGCCTAAAGGATTTATTGGTGGCCAACTCCTTCTACTCCATTGATGAATTTCTTAGTAAAACCAACTGATTTGTATATAAGTACAACATAACTTCTGCACAATTTCAGCGCAGTAATGTGTTCACTGAAAATGTGTGTGTGTGTGTGTGTGTGTGTGTGTGTGTGTGTGTAAGTATAATCTAACTTCTGCACCATTTCAGTGCAGTAATGTGTTTATTGTAAATAAGTATTACAGTAGTTGTATTACATGTTTATTACCTTATAAATAAATAAAAAACTTTTTTTTATTTTAAATTCAGTGCATTAGTAGTTGTAAAATGTCTCTTTGTGTTCATTAAAAAATGACGATCATTCCACTTGGGACCTGTGGAATGGTACATTAGCTTATTTGTTTTAATTGTAAATATTTGTCATGTATTGTTGTTTTTCTGACATGTTCCACATCCTGGAGGACCTCCTCACTACGGATCAATTGGAATGAAAGTAAATCTAATCTAATCTAACAGGGATACAAAAGTTCGTCCCTGTGGTATGACAAATGTCTGAATTCCAGTGGTGAATATGTTGAAAAATAGCTCAACACTTCATGTATCTGTTTCAACAAATCTTTCAATTAAATTGTTTTGTTTCTGTTCACAACCCCATGGAAACTTACTTTATGGATGTGTCTTATACTTTATTCCCTCAGAAAAGTAGTTTCCAACTCTACACAATTTTCATTTAAAGCACATATAACCCATTTGTCTTCAGTTCATAATACAAATAGTTGGATCAAATTTTTTATGAACAGTTAGCTACAATTATATCATTTTCCAAATTATGATTATATTGTGCCTCATGTGAAAAATGCCAGTTATATCTTCTCCCAAAGTTCTGAGTTCTTTCTGTGTCCTTAACTTTTTGCTAGCTTACTTTTTTCATTATCTACTTGTGTCTGGTATGTTATGATGGACCCACAGTGTGTACACTATCATTTATTAATGCCAAAACTCATTTGGATTAAGTTTTAATTTTTCCAAATACTGTTTCAAAATTTTCTTCACACCCAGTTATTGTATGGAGTCAATGAACATGATAACCTTTGTATGCTCAGTTTCTTCTTATGTAGATCTTCAGTCACGATATCCATTAAGGAGGGAAACCACATTAGGAGGTTCAAAACATCCGATTTTTTTTTTTATTGCATAGATCATTAGCTTAACCATTCAGGAATACGCTGTCAAAATTTCAAAGTGAAATTCGCATTCGTTTCGATGTTATGATCATCAAGTTTTAAAAAGCAAATGTATAGGTCACGTCCAGAAGAGAATCTGGACTCAACTCTGAAACATTCGAAAAACTAAAAACCTTGGTGGAAAAGGCAAACTCACAGAGTCATTAGTGAAAAAGCTCAGCACTTATTATGGACTAGAGATTCGAAGACATACAGATAGTGTGCAAGACATGAAAAAAGTAATTATGGCGACATACTATCATATGATTTCCATGGATGAAAATCCTCGACACGAGTATTGCCCAGAGGGAGAAGACAGCTGGTGTGAGTTGCAGAACAAACAGCCCATGGAACGCAACATGAACCGCACCCTACTCCATTGCACCCCGACATACAGAAGGAAATTCTTCCAATATATGAAGATTTATCAAGGGATAAATTACTGGAGAGATGTTTAGGTGGCCACACACAAAATATGAATGAAAGTTTTAATTGCACTATTTGGCGATTAGCTCATAAACACTTGCACTCTGGACTAAAAGCCGTTGAGTTGGAATCGTATTTAGCAGCAGGCTTATTCAGTAAAAGAAATTCATTCCTTCTGATGGTCATGAACAAGGCAGGAATTGTAGTAGGCACGCAAAGCTTCAATTACAGTGAACAAATGGATAACCAGGGCGTGCACCGGCAAAACTGACGTAGTTAACTGGAAAGCGCAAAACGAAGCCTATGAGGAAGGAGAAGGTTTACAATATGGTGCTGGAATCACAGATTAATTGTTAAGTATTTTACATCATTGTTAACTTCCTTGAATTTCTAGTTTCCAAGAATTTATTTTTCAAATGCGTTTATCTCGAAATGACTTTTTTCACATTTCCGTGCAGTCTAACTCAAAAAGTATACAACCGATCATTATGAAAATTGATAGTATGATTCTTTATAAAATTACAAATTATATGAACCAACTCGTGAGATGATGATATGATTTTAAGGGTATTTTTCTTTGCATGATTAGAGAAAAAAATTGTGAAAATCCAAGTATATTGTTCCAAATGCCTGCAAAATTTTGGATTTTCATTGTTTATATCTGCATTGAGGTTCATATTCTTAGAAAATAAGTTATTAATAGAAAATCAAAAACTGTTTGATTGCAGATGAAAATCGGAATGGCTACGAATGGCTACACTTCAGCAACTGGACGACTATAATCACAACCTTCAGCGGACATCACAGCATAACTTTGTTATTTTTGGCTGAAATTATTCAAAAAAAATTCACAAAAACTGTTCCAAATATGAAAGAAATGTCAAAATTTGATTAAATTCTAATTAATTCTTCCCACAAAAAAAAAAAAAATCCAAAAAAATCAGTGTCAAACAGCCTCCTTTTGTGGTTTGCCCCCCTTAATATGACATGGCATTTTTATCTCCATCACAGTACCCATTTTTAAAATAAAAAGAACTTATACCTGCTCAACAGTTGTTCTTATTCATTCCTATGAAAAACGACACAGGTAATCAAAATAAACTGTCAGCTAACAACTGTATGTGGCACCTGTTTGAAGTGTGAGCATAATGATTCCAAGAGCCATACTCGTAGATATGCATTCCCATCTTCCTTCTATAAATTTATCAGATTTGTCAATCCAAACCATAATTACTTTTTTGATGAATTCATTTGTGATGAAATTAAAATCATGTTGTCTGTGTTACGTACTAAAAGAGAAAAAAAAAATGAGCATACAAGAAGAACTGCCTTCTTTTGAGCTTTCTGGTAGAGATGCTTCAACAACAACATCTGCTGCTTAACCTGACTTAATAAAGGAAAAGATGTTGAGACTAATACTTCATTTAAAGTTGGAAGAAGTTACTTTCTCAGATGGGAGCTGTTCAGGATGTTAAGAGAGCAGTAAAATGTCATGTCCATTTATTATTCTGCTTATTTTATTTCATTTTATACAATTAAAATTTACTTCAGTACCATGAAATATTTAAACATATCTTCAAATGTATGTAATTTTATTCATCATAAAGCACACAAATCTACTCAGAGCATTAATGTAAAAATATTTTAGGTGTAGCTTTTATGAATTCATTCAATTAGAACATGTCATTAGCACACATTTGTTGGTGGTATATTATAAATAAAGTGGTGATTATTTTTGTTCATGTGAAACACAAGCAAATGTGTTAACACTATGAGTTTCAGAATATATGGAAATGATTGATTGCTACTCACCATATGAAGGAGGCATTAAGTGCCAGACAGGCACAATGAAAAAGAACACTAGGAAGCCTGCAATTCAATCTCTCCTCTATGTGGTGAGTAGCAGTTCACCCCTTCCATACTGTTGTTATTTCATCCCAGACTTTTCACTGTATCAGTTTCAGACAACTTATTTTAATTCTATAAGATTATTATCTAATTATGATATGGGGTAATAACAGTTTTTAATTTTCTGTAGCTTTCATGAACATTTGAAACAGCATCCATCAATTTATTTTACCTCTGTGAGTGCTTCATTTACAACACTTTGTATTATTCCATGTTATATTTTTAAGTCTGTGAAATGCAGTGTCTTTTTTCTTTCTTTTTGAGGATCACAGGTGCACCAGTAAGTTATAATGACTGATAGCGGTCTTTTTCTACATCCAAAATACATCCCACATCAGAATCGTCTGTCACAGTTGAGAAATCATCTAATCTGCAAATTTCAGCAAGGGCATTTTTAGTATATACCATTAGGAATTTGTTGTCAAGTATCATTGTCCAACAAAATATGCCTCAATTGTAGCACTTAAGATTAATAACAATATGCAACACTTTTATCAAGAATATGTTTCTTGCCTATTTTACCTTGACTTTCTACATTTGGCCAGTGTCATCATCACTGCATATCTACTACAAGTAGCCTATGTAATGCTAATACACAATGCTTCAATACATAATTCCCTGCTTCAATACAAAATCCACAATCACAATAGACATCTGTTTTTGTGTCACAAAGAATGCCACATATATCTGGTAATAAATATCAAGTAAAACCTTTTCAATGGTGTATATTTACTTACTGGCAGAGATACTGTTGGATTTGGAATCAAATTAAAGACTTCTCAGGAGCCACATCACATCTGCACTGACATAATCATGGATACTAAACTTTCTTAAGCTGCTGTTCATTCTTGCGCCTACCTGAAAAAAAGAGAAAATTCTGACGTTAAATGAATTATATTTTCAGTTGCAAAGGATTTATATTTTAATCTCATTTGTTTTGAACATGAATCCAATGTCAACATTTAGAACAACATTCCACAACTGTTTTTTATATAGAGCTGACACAGACTACTGGTAAGAGGTATTCTTTCACAAGTGGCTATTTCTCCAACAGCAAGAACCAAGAGTTAGCAACAGTGAAGTAATAAGATCCCTGTCATCTTACTGACAAGGGAAACTCCCCCATCGCAGCCCCCACTCAGATTTAGAGGTAAGATTGTCCAGCGGATAGCTCCTCAAAAACAGAACACAGATCAAGCACTAAAACAAGATGAAGGTGCACTGGGGGGGGGGGGGGGGGGGGGGGGGGGGGGAATGAACTTTCCAAACTCAAGATGTGTAACATCAAGAGTATTTGAATAGCCGTGGCGCTGTGGTTGTGTGGTGTGTGTGGTCACAGTATGGGACTAGTGCCACATTTTTATTACCCCCGCCCCACACAGTCACTGACGTGTCTATTTGCTGTATTCAAATTGGAGTCTGTGTCATGGAGTAACATTCATTTGCAACAGTGAGGTGTACAGAAGGGACCTTCAGATGTACATATTTCCTATTTGTTCTACACAAATACCACATGTTATGATTCTTGCGTTCCATTCTGAATATTTTGACTCTTGAATTTATTTGTTGTAACACAGTGCACACCTGTTTATTTGTTGTTTTCATTTCTGTGAGATTTCTATGCACTATCTCTCCTGCTATCACTATCCATCATGTTTAGTTGCGATGGCTATATATTTTTACACACAACTCATACTCTACAACCAGTGTATAGTATGACAATTGCAAAGACTACAGAAGGCAAACATTTATGGCAATGACCAGATGGAAAGTTCATAATCTTGTGAAAAGAAAGGGCTACATGGGGGATTTGAATATGCATCTCCCACTTTGCAGTGCAACACAATAACCACACAACCATGACACAGTGGTTCTTGCAATTTGCACAATGTAGCGTACCTTGAGCTTCTTAGAATTTGCTCGATGTTGCATATCTTGAGCTTGGGGCATTCACTGTTTCTATTTTGTTTCTTTTTTCACATTTCAGTACACCTTCCCATTTTCTACGGGCTATCCATTGGGCCATTTTACCACTAAATCTGAAGGAGGGATTGTGAGCGGGGGTGGGGGGGTGGGGGGGGGGGTGATGGGAAGTTTCCTTTTGAGAGGTGTTCTGCCAGTGGTCCAGTCTCAGGAACACCCGATGAAGATGTTGAGCTACAGCATCAAAATATAATGTTGGGAAGACACGGACCACCGGCAGAACACCCAAACTCAACAAGCTGACAATAAACTGCCAGTATTGTCTAACAGATTAGAATAAGTGTTCTGTTTAATATTGATTATTCGAAAGTTCTGTGCTAATACCTACAGGATAACAGTTATTATATTTGCTGGGTAAAGGCAGATTTACGAAAATTAAATGAAAGCAAAACCAAATACAGCGCATGGACTTTTATAATATGGGCCAAAAACTTATGGTCCAAGAACTCCCTTAAATGAGGTCAACTCTGGCACTCTTTTTACCTTGCTTTAATGAATGTTACTTCGATCAAAGAAAGGATAAGTTTTGCCCCCTCTTAATTTATTTAATGTCATATTTAAATTAACACAAGGTAAATTTCTTAATTAGAGTACTTTTAATGAGCTTGACTTGATTATTAAGAATATCACAGGACATTAAACCAGAAACTGCAGAACATTGTGAGATCCAAAGCTGATAATGTCTGTCTTTTTTCTTCCCTCTCCCCTCTCCCAATCAGTCATAAATAATGTTCAAATTACTCAGCAAAACAAATTTTTTTCCACACTTTTAGGGATAAGAAGAAAGGTTATGCTTTGTAAGACACACCTAGATAAGCAATTTTAATTATGTCTATTTGTGCTTATTTATGCTTATTTTACAAGAAAATATTTTTGCTTGCTTATTTTATCATTTCTAAATAAAACAGTACATTATACCAAAAACTGTGATTTTAAAAGTGCTTATATTATTTCAGTCCAACTTGTTATTTCTCAAGCAGTGATTCTATTTCTATCAGCTTATAAAAATTAACTTCTGTCAAATGCATAAGAAAGCAAAGCTACAGTATAGCCAGGATGTTATGAAACACTGCTAAAAGGGGAAAAACTTGCTATGATTGGGCAGATGGGTGGGTCATCATTTGGTTATCGCATTGGAACAATGTCACTGGAACTGTAAGTGAATCCCCTAGTTCCTAGCTGCAGCATGTTGTGCAATGCTTGTTAGTTTAAGTGTGCATGATTCTTTGCTGTCATAATAGGGAATGCCGCCTACAAAAACCTCTCAATCAGCATTCTTACCCAAATACGTAAGTTTGGTAGAAATGTATTCGGGTGAAGATAAAGGTGTTTTATTGTATTTGGTGCGTGAAAAACGTGTTTCTGTGAAGGAAAAAATACGTCCTTGTGCACCACATTAATACCACACACCATTGGAAGAGGTTTAAGAATAAATCTAAATTAAACTAGCAGCTGATTAGAAGCAATGTTGGTGAACAATTGAGTTGTAGTGATACATTTTTTCAAAGACTTGTGCTAGGCATTAGTGGGTTCCTACATTTTGTAGTAGAAACTGAATAATGTGGAGCTTCATGTATTTTTAGAATATTTTGTAGTAGGAACTGAATAATGTGCAGCTTCATGTATTTTTAGAAAAATACACACAAATGGTACCTGACAAATCTACACTGCACAAAACCTGCACTGAAGAGCCAAAGAAACTAGTACACCTGCCTAATATCATGTAGCGCCCCCGGGAGCATGTAGATGTGCCGCAACACGACATGGTGCGGACTCAGCTAATGTCTGAAGTAGTGCTGGAGGGAACTGACACCATGAATCCTGCTGGGCTGTCCATGAATCCGTAAGAGTAGAGGGGGTGGAGATTTCTCCTGAATGGCACGTTGCAAGGCATCCCACGTATGCTCAATAATGTTGATGTCTGGGGAGTTTGGTGATCAGCAGAAGTGTTTCAACTCAGGAGAGTGTCCCTAGAGCCACTCTGTAGCAATTCTGGGTATGTGGGGTGTCACACTGTCCTGCTGGCATTTCCCAATTCCATCGGAATGCACAATAGATGTGAATGGATGCAGGTGATCAGACAGGATGCTTACGTACATGTCGACTGTCAAGAGACATATTTAGAGGTATCAGGGATCCCATATCATGCCAATTGCAGGTGCCCCACACTATTACAGAGCCTCTACCAGCTTGAACAGCCCCCTGCTGACATGCGGGGAACTTGGATTCATAGGGGTTTCTCCATACCTGTACACATCCATCCACTAGATACAATTTAAAATGAGACTCATCCAACCAGGTAACTTGTTTCCTGTCGTCAACAGTCCAATGTTGGTGTTGGCGGGTCCAAGTGAGGCATAAAGCTTTGTGTTGCACAGTCATCAAGGGCATATGAGTGGTCCTTCAACTCTGAAAGCCCATATCAATGATGTTTCGTTGAATGGTCCACACGCTGACACTTGCTGATGGCCCAGCATTGAAATCTGCAGCAATTTGTGAAAGTGTTGGACTTCTGTCATGCTGAATGTTTCTCTTCAGTCATCATTGGTCCCATTCTTGCAGGATTTTTTTCTGGCCACAGCTATGTCAGAAATTTGATGTTTGACTGAATTCCTGATATTCACAGTACACGCACCTCAAAGATGCAGCATCCCATCGCTTGTGCACCGACTACGCAGCGGTAGCCAATCTAACAACTGCATCAGACACTTGTTGTCTTATATAGCTGTTACTGACCGCAGCACCATATTCTGTCTGTTTACATCTCTCTGTATTTGAATATACATGACTATACCAGTTTTTTTGGCACTTTGGTATATATGCCATAGTGTTTTCAAGATGTAATTTGTGATATTTGAAATATACTGAAGCACAAAAACACATAGATTTCTATTGATGAAATTACAGATGCATCGAGATGGTGTGTAATAGTGAAGTAGTTGCTGCTATGAAAGCAGGGAGCAGATCATTTCTTCTTAATACAAAAATACTCAACCAAGTAAATCATCCCACTGTTGCTAAATTTGTCAATAACTCGTAAGCTTTCTTGTAGCTAGAAAGGATATGGTACGACAGTGTACTGTTATTTCTCAGTGCTGTTCCATATATTGTTAAAGCAAGAACTGGATTAAAGGTTCTTCACTCTAAATTAGTTAATCTGGCATGCCTTGCTCACAGTTTATATTGTGTTGCTCAAACTGACAGAAGTCAGTATAACGACACGGATCGTCTCTTTCTAGTGTGAAGAAAGTGTTTATCAATCCATCAATTAGAATTCAAAACTTCCATGAACTACTTCCAAATTTGGCTTTACCTCCTCAGCCAACTTTAACTCGGTGGGGAAGTGGTTACAGGCTGTCGTACGGAACATTTCACTGAAGTGAAAAATGTTATCAATTCCGTAAACGTAAAAGGTGCAGTCAATATTGCTACAGCCGAAGAATGTTTTTCTAAATGTGACATCCAAGAAAAGATACAGGATATACATAATCATTTCTCCACAACACCTGACATTTTAAAGCAGCTGGAAGCTCGAAATAATTCCTTGAAACGTTCACTTTCTCTGATAGATTAGATTTTAGTAACACTGTTGTCAGAAACAAAAGAGGATACAAGACTTCCATTTGAGACATTGAATCAGTTGCTAGACAAAATTCCAGTTACAAAACACAGCGACAAATTTTTAAAAAGCTTTCTGGTGAAAAGGAATTCACTGAGGAAGAACTGTGTCTTTCACGTGCACTGTGACATCATACAATGTTGAAAGAACATTTTCACTGCACAGTCATTCTTCACAGGTAGAAGCAGAAGTTTTACATAAGAAAATCTCAGGATGATCTCCCTTGTGTACTGTAACACCCTTCAATAATGGAAGAGCTCTGTGAAGCTATCATATTTGCATGTATTCATTTTTGCTCATTTTGGTGTTTACTTTCACCTTTCTTCTGCCTATTTTACTATTTTATTGCACTTAGAAATCCAGACTTTAGTCATACTAATGATCCACCCAGTGAAAACGATTTAAAATTGTCAGTTACAACATGGCCAGCCCCTTTACCAATTTATCATTTGCAAAACTGCTGTGTTAAAAATTTTCAAAATGTTCCAAAAATCTTGTTTGCATCTTTCAAAACCTTAAGGTTTCTTCAACATTTCATCAAGATTTACAGATCCCATCCCTTTTTTCCAGAAGACCTGCAAGACCTACTGCCTCCAGGTGCGAAGATGTAACTGTGACTTTTATGGAAGGATTTTGTCTGAAAACTTAAGTATTTACAGTTTTTGTCATTCCTGTCAGTAAACGAACGCCTCTCTGTGTGGCAATCTATGCTTGTCTGTCATTTCAGATGAGATGGTGTCGTGGACCAATGAACAATGCACTGTTGTTGTGAAGGTGTTTTACAGAAAGAATGACAGCTATGTGGCTGCACAGCATACATTTTTTGCTCATTACAATCTTGCACGTCATTCTCCTGTGCAGTTGGCACGTGTTATCAAAATGTGAATATGGAACTTTGAGGGAAGGGGTGGTACAGTGCGAAAGAGAGGTGGAAGGGCAAAACTTGAGTAGACATCTGAAATGTTGCAAGAGTGGAATAAGCCTTCAGCTGAAGTCCCTGGCATTCTGCACACAAGCATGTGCTGCAACCTGATATATTGTATCATAGTGTACAGCAAATATTGCACAAAGGGCTGCAACACTATCCATACAAAATTCAGATAATGCAAAAACTGAATGCAGATGGCCTCCCAAAGAGACTATGCTTTTGCCCAGGCCTGAGCAGCAATCTGATCATGAACTATAAGGCCAATTTGTGTGTGTCAGGCATTGTTAATAAGCTAAACTTTATAGAACTTCGGACAGAATGCCTAACACGACACAGCACCGTAACAGAACGTCCTAATTCACAGAAGGACTCAAATAACAACAATCAGAAGATAAAACGTCTAGCACAGCTTGGACACCATTAAGAACTTAACTCAGCTATACTGACAAAAGATAATAACCACAAAGTGTACGCACAGCGTTCGGAACAGCTGCAGCTAGAAGAAAATTCTACAGCCATTGCTATTGGTTGGAGCACACCACGGACAGAGCGTCAGACACGGCGCGGATGGCAGAGGGAATGCCTAGCACAATGTAGGCATAAATACCGGACTCGTTCCACACTGGAATCAGTATCAGACAGCACCTGAAGAAGACTGCGAGTCACGCAGTTGAAATACCCTGCAGGAAAGACACGAACAGCTGGCAGAAACCAGATTAATCAACATGACAACCCCTCGCCGGGAAAGCTTGAACACTTACAAAAGACAAATTGCTGCTTACCATAAAGAAAACATGTCAAGTTGCAGACAGGCACACTTAAATGACACTTACAGAAAGTTTTTGGGGTCGTAGCATAATAAAATTTGCTGCCTGTTCACTTCTAACCTGCCCACATTCAGCCAGGCTGGAGCCACTGCAACTCATCCCTCCTTTCTGAAACCTTTAAATGATACCTGCTCGTGACCTCAATTATCAAATTTTCATCTGCAACTGAATGGCAACCACTCCTTGACCTCAGTAACCAAGGCTTTGTCTGCAAATGTAAGACGATTCTACATTTTTCAAATGATGAATTTTTGGAGTGATCATCGTCTTATACACTAAGGTGATAAAAGTCATGGGATAGCAATATACACACATACAGATGGCATTGGTATTGTATGCACAAGGTGTAATAGAGCAGTGCACTGGCCATGTTGTCATTTGTACACAAGTGATTCATGGAATTAACAGACTTTGGATGCTGAATTATAGTTGGAGCTACATGCAGGGGACATTCCATTTCAGATATTGTAAGGGAATTCAGTATTCGAAGATCTACAGTGTGAAGAGTGTGCCAAGAATACCAAATTTCTGGCATTACATCTCACCAAGGATAATGCAGTGGCCGACAGCCTCCGCTTAGCGATCAAGAGGAGCAGTATTTCCATAGAGTTGTCAGCGCTAACAGACAAGCAATACTCTGTGACATAACTGCAGAAATCAATGTAGGATGTACAACGAATATATCTGTTAGGGCAGAGTGGCAAAATGTGGCATTAATGGGCTATGACAACAGACGACCAATGTGGGTGCCAATGCTAACAGCACAACACTGCCTGCAGCAACTGTCCTGGGCTTGTGACCACATCAATTGGACCCTACATGACTGGAAAACCATGGCCTGGACAGACGAGCACTGATTTCAGTTGCTAAGAGCTGACGGTAGGATTCGAGTGCACGCAGACCCCACAAAGTCATGGAACCAAGCTGTCAACAAGGCACTGTGCAAGTTGGTGATGGCTCAATAATGATGTGGACTGCATTTACATGTAATGAAGTGGGTCCTCTAGTCCAACCGAACCAATCATTGACTGCAAATGGTTCTGTTTAGCTACTTGAAGATCATTTGCAACCATTCATGGATGTCATGTTACTAAACGAGGAAATTTTTACAGATCATAACGCACCATGTCACTGGGTCACAATTGTTCGCTACTGGTTTGAAAAACATTCTGGACAATTTGAGTGGATGGTATGGCCACTCACATCACCCAACAGGAGTGCCATAGAACATTCATGGGACATAATCGAGAGCTCAGTTTGTGCACAAAATCCTGCACAGGCAACACATTCACAGTTATGGATGGCACGGCTCAATATTTCTGCAGGGTACTTCCAACAGCTTATTGAGTCCATGCCACATCAAGTTGCTGCACTATACAGGGCAAAAGGAGGTCTGACAACATTAGGAAGTATTCCATAACTTCTGTCACTTCACTGTAGTCAGGTAAATATGGAATTTGGTTAAAACAGGGCTCAATTATTGTTTATGGACACACAACAACTTGACACTTAGAATTGTAACAAAAACAAGTGAGGTCATTATATTCTAAAAGATATTAAAGATTTTGTCACATACACACACAATCTCACACACAAAATCAATCTCTCTCTCTCTCTCTCTCTCTCTCTCTCTCTCTCTCTCTATCTATCTCTCTCTCTCTCTCACACACACACACACACACACACACACACACACACACACACACAACAATTCTCTATCTGTTCCCTTCTCCCTTAATTCCAAATTTCCTCATGGTGATTTTTATTTACCAAATTTACTCATTCCAGGATGCTGAGCTACTGATGGTTTAATAAATTCTGATCTTGAAAATCCAAACCCATGAACACTGAGAGTTTTATTTGGCCCATGGGATGCCGACATCTGAAAACAGAAATTACAAAGTATATGTGACACAACAATTGAGCAACACAAATATTTTGTTACCTACATCTGCACAACTACTCTGCAACTCACACTAAAATGCATAGCAGAGGTTCATCGAACCACCTTCAAGCTAGTTTTCTACCCAGCCATTCTCCAACAGCATGCATGAAAAATGAACACTTAGAGCTTTCCGTGCAAGCTTAGATTTCTTTTATTTTACTACAGTGACCATTTCTTCCTATGTTGGTGGGCACGAATAAAAATCAGAGTATCCGAATGGGAAAGTTGATGACTGAAAATTTGGGACAAGATCCTGCCACAAAGAAAAACAGCTTTCTTTTAATGATTGCCATCTTAACTCTTGTATCATATCTGCGACATTCTCTCCCCATTTTGCATCAGTGCAAAATCAGCTGCGCTCCTTTGAACTTTTTCAGTGTCCTCTATCAATCCTATCTGATGCAGATTCCACATCACGCAGCAACACTCCAAAACAGGACGGACAAGTGTAGTGTACGTAGTCTCTTTAGAAGACCTGTTGCATCTTCTCAGCGTTCTACCAATAAATCACTGTCTTTGCTTAGCTTTCCCCTCAACATTATCTATGTGAGCATCCCAACTCAAGTTATCTCTAACTGTAATCCCTAATATAATAACAGAATGGTCAGGGAAGAAGGCCAGTATTCACTCTGTCTGCTTGCCGAGTGCAATAGAGAGCACTGGGTGCACTCAGCTGCAAATTGTTGCTCATGTCGGCAACAATGACTCCTGCTGTCTGGGTTCAAAGGTCAACAGTTCATACAGGCGGTTGGTGAAGGCAGAAAGCCTCGCTCATGGGGTGGAATCTGAGCTAACTATTTGTAACGTCATTTCCAGAACCGATCGCGGTCCCTGTTTGCCACCGAGTGGAAGGCTTAAACCAGAGGCTCAGACGATTCTGCGGAGATCTGGGGTGCAAATTTCTCGACCTCCGCTATCAGGTGGAGAATTGTAGGGTCCCCCTGAATAGATAAGGTGTGCACTAAACGCAGGACGCGGCTACAAGGGTAGCGGAGTACGTGTGGAGTGCACATGTGGGTTTTTTAGGTTAGAGAATTCCCTCCCTAGGCCCAACAAGATGCCTCCTGAGACACGACAAGGTAGCAGTAGGCAATACACAACAGGGAATGACAATACTAATGTGGTAATAGTAAACTACAGGAGCGTCCACAGAAAGGTCCCACAAATGCTGTCATTAATGAGCAGTCACAATGCCCACATAGTACTAGGGACGGAAAGTTGGCTGAAACCAAATGTCAACAGTAATGGAATTCTAAATTCAGATTGGAATGTATACTGCAGAGACGGGCTGGACAGTGAAGGGGGAGGCATGTTTATAGCAATAAAAAGTGCAATAGTATCGAAGGAAATTGACAGAGATCCGAAATGTGAAATAATTTGGGTGAAGGTCATGGTTAAAGCAGGCTCAAACATGGTAATTAGATGTCTCTATAGGCCTCCTGGCTCAGTGGCTGTTGTGGCAGAACACCTGAACGAAAATTTGGAAAATGTTTTGAGTAGATTTCCTGAACTTGTTATAGTTTTGGGTGGAGATTTTAATTTACCAGATATAGACTGGGAGACTCAAACATTTATAATGGGTGGCAGGGACAAAGAATCCAGTGAAATTTTTTTTAAGTGCGTTATCTGAAAACTTCCTTGAGCAGTTAAACAGTGAACCAAATTGTGGCGATAACATATTAGACCTTCTGGTGACAAACAGACCCGAACTATTTGAAACAGTTAATGTAGAACAGGGAATCAGTGATCATAAAGCGGTTACTGCATTGATGATTTCAGCCGTAAATAGAAATATTAAAAAAGGTTGGAAGATTTTTCTGTTTAGCAAAAGTGCCAAAAAGCAGATTTCAGAGTACTTGACGGCTCAACACAAAAGTTTTGTCTCAAGTACAAATAGCAATGAGGATCAGTGGACAAAGTTCAAAACCATCGTACAATATGCATTAGATGAGTATGTGCCAAGCAAGACCATAAGGGATGGAAAAGAGCCACTGTGGTACAACAACCAAGTTAGAAAACTGCTACGGAAGCAACAGGAACTTCAGAGCAAACATAAACATAGCTAAAGCCTTGCAGACAAACAAAAATTACACGAAGCGAAATGTAGTGTGAGGAGGGCCATGCGAGAGGCGTTCAATGAATTCGAAAGTAAAGTTCTATGTACTGACTTGGCGGAAAATCCTAGTAAATTTTGGTCTTATGTCAAGGCGGTAGGTAGATCAAAACAAAATGTCCAGACACACTGTGACCAAAATGGTACTGAAACAGAGGATGGCAGGCTAAAGGCTAAAATACTAAATGTCTTTTTCCAATGCTATTTCACAGAGGAAGACTGCACTGTACTTCCTTCTCTATATTGTCGCACAGATGACAAAATGGTAGATATCAAAATAGATGACAGAGGGATAGAAAAACAATTAAAATCGCTCAATACAGGAAAGGCCGCTGGACCTGATGGGATACCAGTTCGATTTTACACAGAGTACACAAAGAAACTTTCGCCCCTTCTTGCAGCAGTGTACTGTAGGTCTCTAGAAGAGCGCAGCATTCCAAAAGATTGGAAAAGGGCAAAGGTCATCCCCGTTTTCAAGAAGGGACGTCGAACAGATGTGCAGAACTATAGACTTATATCTCTAACGTCAATCAGTTGTAGAATTTTGGAACATGTATCGTGTTAGAGTATAATGACCTTTCTGGAGACTAGAAATCTACTCTGTAGGAATCAGCATGGATTTCAAAAGACGATCGTGTGAAACCCAGCTCGCGGTATTCGTCTACGAGACTCTGAGGACCATAGACACGGGTTCCCAGGTAGATGCCATGTTTCTTGACTACCGCAAGGCGTTTGATACAGTTCCCCACAGTCATTTAATGGACAAAGTAAGAGCATATGGACTATCAGACCAATTGTGTGATTGGATTGAAGAGTTCCTAGATAACAGAACGCAGCATGTCATTCTCAATGGAAAGAAGTCTTCCGAAGTAAGAGTGATTTCATGTGTGCCGCAGGGGAGTGTTGTAGGACCGTTGCTATTCACAATATATATAAATGACCTTGTGGATAACACTGGAAGTTTACTGAAACTTTTTGCGGATGATGCTGTAGTATATCGAGAGTTTGTAACAATGGAAAATTGTACTGAAATGCAGGATGATCTGCAACAAATTGATGCATGGTGCTGGGAATGGCAATTGAATCTCAATGTAGACAAGTGTAAGGTGCTGTGAATACATAGAAAGAAAGATCCTTTATCATTTAGCTACAATATAGCAGGTCAGCAACTGGAAGCAGTTAATTCCATAAATTATCTGGGAGTAGGCATTAGGAGTGATTTAAAATGGAATGACCATATAAAATTAATCGTCGGTAAAGCAGATGCCAGACTGAGATTCATTGGAAGAATCCTAAGGAAATGCAATCGGAAAACAAAGGAAGTAGGTTACAGTACACTTGTTCGCCCACTGCTTGAATACTGCTCACTGGTGTGGGATCTGTACCAGATAGGGTTGATAGAAGAGATAGAGAAGATCCAACGGAGAGCAGTGCGATTCATTGCAGGATCATTTAGGAATCACAAAAGCATTACAGAGATGATAGATAAACTCCAGTGGAAGACTCTGCAAGAGAGATGCTCAGTAGCCCAGTACGGGCTTTTGTTCAAGTTTCGAGAACATACCTTCACTGAGGAGTCAAACCGTATATTGCTCCCTCCTACGTATATCTCGCGAAGAGACCATGAGGATAAAATCAGAGAGATTAGAGCCCACACAGAGGCATACCAACAATCTTTCTTTCCATGAACAATACGAGACTGGAATAGAGGGGAGAAGTGATAGAGGTACTCAAGGTACCCTCCGTCACACACTGTCAGGTGGCTTGCGGAGTATGGATGTAGATGTGGATGTAGATGTAGTTGACAGATTTAGACAGATAAGCTTGTCTAAATCATTTTGTAGTTGGTTTTTATCACCTGGTGACTTTGCAAGATGGTAAAAGACAGCATCATCTGCAAACAATCTAAAGAGCTGCTCAGATTTTCTCTTAAATTTTCACGTAGATTAGGAAAAGCATTCCGTGGGAACGCCAGGTATTAATTTTGTTTTACTCAATGACTTTCCGTCAATTGCTATGAACTGTGACCTTTGAAATCACGAACCCATTTGCACAAATGAGACAATACTGTGTAGGCATTCAATTTGATTAGTAGTAGCTGGTGAGGAACATTGTCAAAAGCCTTCTGCAAATCTAGACACAGGGAATGAATTTGAGAACCCCTGTCAAAAGCACTCATTATTTTGTGTGAATAAAGAGCTAGTTGTGTTTCACAACAATGATATTTTCCGAATTTATGCTGACTGTTTGTCAATAAATTGTTTCCTCTGAGATAATTCATAATGTTCAAACACAGTATATGTTCCAAAATTCTTCTGTAAATTGTCTTTAGTGATATGTGCACTGGATCGGAAGCTGTGGCTGCAGGGGACTACTGAGTAGTATTCAATGAACTGTGGATGAAGCCCGACCAACAGGCATTAGATGCATTGATCAAAAATGATAGTGCATCAAGAATGGCTAGTTTCTAGCTGAAATCTAGATCTGCCAATAAAATTTAAAAAGGACACTTTGCACATCAGCATAGCTTCACTATACACAAAAGAGTGATTCTTGTTCAAAATGACAGTTGACAGTCAAGTGTGTTGATCCATAAAGCTTTGCATAAAGAAGTGTTGCAGTTACTTCACCAAGGACACTGGCGGATTGTTCGTACAAAACAGTTAGTGTGTCGACACTTATCTTGGCTCGGTATGTACACCCAAATAGAACGGATGACATCACAGTGTCACGCATGTGCGGAAAACCAGTCCGCTTCATCACAAAAATTCTCTGCTTGGCCTAAGTTGCAGCCACCATGACAATGTGTGCACATAGACTTTGTGAGAAGACCTTTTTGGAACACTCTTCGGTTGATTGTGGTTGACTCATATAGCAAGTTCCCTTTTGCTGCGCCAATGAACTCGACAATGCCACATAGCACAATTGAGGTGTTGTCTTCTACTTTTTGCATTCTGTGAACGTGATGGCATACAGAATCTAACAAGTGCACCGCTTCATCCACAGTCAAACGGAACATTTTGTCAGAAACTTCAGGCAACAGATGGCCAAACTTCGCTCCACAGACACGAGATGGACCATCAACAGTGGAATTGCTTCACGGCCACCACCATCGGACACTGCTCCACATGCTCCACCTTCCTCAGCAGCCAGAGCCACAGGAGAGCTGCAAGTATCACTTCGCGTTACATGATATTGTCTTTTACAGGGTTTTGAGCGGCAGTAAATGGTGGGCATGAGGTGAGATCCTCCGTCAACTTGGCGCTTGCATGTATCTTATTTCAGCCCAGAAGACTTGCAGTGCCAACATCACAATCAACTTCGTCACTTCCATGTGCCAAGTGATCCCTCTGCGTCTCTTTCCCCAGATTCATGGATCCAGAGGACAGCGCCACCACAGCAGCTGCCAGAAGGTGTCATGACACCACAGGATGACTCCATTCAGATGGAGCCTTCACCTCCTCTCGTCCTACCAATGCAGCTGGACCCACCCACACCACAGCAGCCGGTGTCTTACACATCTTGTTATTGGCCTCCAGGGGTGGGCGTGTACCCTACTGGTCGTTTGGCAGGGGACATTTCCACCAGAGCGTAGGCTGGATGGTGGGGTACATCCGGAAGCTTCACGTCCCCTGTAGCCACAGCTTCCGACCCAGTGCAGCATCCACCCTCTGGCCTCACCTTGTAACGCCGGAAATGCATATCCTCGTATTTCCATCTATTGTACTATAATTTCTTTTTCCTTATTTTGTTACCTGAATATATGACGTTTCTGTGTCTTTGTATATTGTAATTGTTTTACTATTTGTATATATATGCATTTATGTCGATGTATAATTGGTTTGTTGTGTAAAGATTATTTGTATTTTTACGCTGGGTCTGGCCTAGGGAAAACTATGCTATCGAACCATTACATCGATAGGTCGTGTGGAGAACCAAAGTGTTTATGATCTTTGAGAGTGTTAACTCTGCCGCGCGGAGAGCAAGCAGAGGAGAGTCTGCGTGGAGTAGCGAGTTGAGCAGGTGTGTGGTGTGACGCTCCCGCGAGTTGCTGCGCTTTCAGGGTTTGGCAGCATGTAATTGCGCTTGACTTGCTATGATAGTTTCTGACACGGTGTCGCGGACGGGAAGCATCAGCTGGCGCACATCAAGGGCCTGTTTCGCCTGGTGACCGTGTCGAGAAGGAGGTGCGCCAACATCCAGCTTCTGCAACAGCGACGGCCGACAATGAGTGACTGTCGCCACCTCCTCAATCGACGGCTTCAAACCTTCAATCAACCCACAAGGAAGACTGGAAGCACATATGTAAAGTTTTAGAACTGTATGGCAGACCTCAGCTTTTAAAACTGTTCAAATCACAAAATTACAGCAACGTAGCATGAGCCTTTGTTGCTCATTGTCCCAATTGCATTACAAAGCAGGGTCCCTTCCTTTTCCGGAATGAACCCGAGTGTCGTTGAAATTCAAACGCCAGCATCATTCTATTTCACTGCTTTAATTTTAAATTTCAGTTAAGGTATTCATAGCTGGCTACAATATTTGGATTACACAAGCACAAATTAAGAATGCGAGTTTTGTTACCGTATTTTAGCGTACCTGTGACTGCAGCTCAGCTTGGTATGTACTAAATTTTACTATTGTTAATTGCTCAGAATCATTTAGTTCAAGTTCAAAGTTAAATCTCTTATTCCTAAATTGCATAGATTCAAGTAGCTTTTGAAATGATTGTTGAGGTAGTCCAAGACTGACCGTATTTTACTGAATTTCGATGTGCTTCAGAAAGAAAGCTCACTATTAACTTCAGTCACTAAATTAACTTTCGATTTTCCAGTTTTATTAATTCTTTTGCTAAATTAAGTCAGAGTGTAGCGAAATTTATTACTTCTGACAAACTTTCAGTTTTCACACTACACGTGTCAACCTTCAGTTGCCACACTTCTAGTGCTAATTATATGTGTAATAACCTTTTTTTTCAGTTACTATAGTAATTGTCCTTAGGACCTGCTACTGTAATTTCCCCCAAATCTCAAATATCTAATTACCGCTAGTTAATTGTTAACGTAACGGCCGCACATTTACTTTCTTTATTAACTTTACCCCATTTCAAAATTAATTTCCACCAGTTTCATTTGCATTTTTCCTTTCATTTAGACGTAACCCTTTCCTCGCTCTTTACCGACAAATTAACTTCGGTGACGATTGCTTTTCTCAAATTTCCATTAGGTACTCGCGGTTTAATTTTTCACTGTCATTAAGGTCGATAAGTGAGGGGGAGGTTACAACCTGCCATTGTTGCACTCCCTACATGATGACTGTCCATCACTTTGGGGGGGAGGAATGTCGGCCTGAAATGTAACAGCTGATAAGGCTTTGAGACGATGTCATCCAATAATATGCTGACTAGGACCACACCACGACAGGAGCGGCCCCTATGCAGAGAGAATATAAGCGGCACTTCATTTAGCCTCGGCCACACTACAAGAGGCACACTAGAAGACGAGGTGTGATATAAACTTGATAGCAGTGACTTATGAACTTAAGTGATTTGCTTGCATGGAAACATCGAAGGACATTGATTATTTGCATGTTGCCAATTGCTTGCAACACCTTTTAGTAAAAAGGCTAAATTAAGTATTGTCAATTTACTTTACTGTAATAATCTCTATTAATACGATCTGCTTGAATGTTGTCTGGCTATCTGAGAAAACAGCTTCCTAGGCACCCTATGTTATATGAGTGGGCAGGATCCCACACTTTTGTTTATACATAACATAAACTTTCAAGATTTTCAAGTCACACACACTGGTATAATCATCTATAACAAAACTGAAATTGAATATTAAAGTGATACACATATACACATGAAGATACAACCATTCGAGACAAAATGTGGCCATATGTATGTGTGCTACCTTTTGAACAAAAGCAAAATGATATTGTTTTCACTCAGACATATGACTAAAGTGCTGTCAGTGAGAGAAGCAGGAAACAGAGGTGAGCATGAGAGGGAAGCATTTACAGACAAGAATGGAGATAGATATTGCTCTGCAACACAAAGTATTCTCCCCCATTGGTGGACAACACCGGCAACTCGTCAGCAATACGTCACCAACTACCTGCAACATGAACAATATTGCTCAGCCATACTGTAACATTGCCATCCATTTCAGTCACATTGCAGCAATGGTGATGGCAACGCTAAAGCGGCCCAATATTGCCATAAAATATGGTCCATCTAAACGCATCTTAACCGTCTTTATAGCTGCCAAAGAAAACTTGGACTGTGTAAAAATGGTTGATAAACGATACCCCCTTCAGGAACCTTTTATCACCGAGAGAATTTGATAATTTCTTTATTTTGTTTGTCTCAGTTGCCTGAATGCAAAGGCTTGCAGCAATGGTTATTATTAACCATAACTAGTCTACAATATGGTCACAAAAGGCACAAATAACTTCTATACAAAAGTCAAACTCTGGGTAATAACTATTCTCAACAATATTAATTTATATGTCTACTGTTGCACCTGACTGACACAATCAAACCAGGTGCTGTGGCTTGAGAATAGGCATGTAAACCCGAAACCAGTAACAACTGCAGCAAAAATTATATACCGAGGTGACAAAAGTCATGGGATACATCCTAAAATTGTGTCACCAGCTTTTGCACAGCGTAGTACAGTAACTCGAAGTGGCATGGACTCAACAAATTCTTAGAAGTCCCAGCAGAAATAATGAGTAATGCTGCCTCTATAGCCATCCACAATTGCGAAAGTGTTGCCAGTGCAGGATTTTGTGCACAAACACACTTCTTAATTATGTTCCATAAATGTTCAATGGGATTCAGTGTTGGGTGATCTGGGTGGCCAAATCATTTGCTTGACTTCTCCATTATGTTCTTCAAACCAATCATGAACAATTGTTACCTGATGACACGAAGCGTTATCATCCACAAATATTCCATCATTGTTTGGGAACATAATGTACATGAATCACTGCAAATGATCTCCAAGTAGCCAAACGTCAAGAGGACCCAATCCATTCCATGTAAACATGGCCCACACCATTAAGGAGCCACCACCAGCTTGCATAGTGCCTTGTTTACAGGCTAGGTCCATGGCTTCACGGGGTCTGTGACACATTCGAATCCTACCATCAGCTTTTGTCAAATGAAATCAGGACTCATCTGACCATGCAAAGGTTTTCCAGTCATCTAGGGTACAACTGCTACCATCATGAACCCAGGAGAGGTGCTGTAGGCAATGTCGTGCTGGTAGCAAAGGCACTCAGGCCAGTTGTCTGCTGCCATAGCCCATTAACGCCAAATTTTGCCATACTGTCCTAACAAATACATTTGTCACACATCTCTCATTGATTTCTGTGGTCATTTCAAACAGTGTTGCTTGTGCATTAACACTGACAACCCCACAGAAACACTGCTGCTCTTGGTCATTAATTGAAAGCCATCACAGCCAATGTGTTGTCCACAGGGAGAAGAAATGCCTTAAATGTGTTACTCTTGGCACACTTTTGACATTGTGGATCTCTGAATACAGAATTCCTTAATGATTCCCAAAATGGAATGTCCCATGCATCTAGCTCCAACTACAATTCTGTTTTCAAAGTGAGTGCAGCCTTCATCATGTTGGAAACCTTCTCATCTACATCTACATCTACACCTATATCTACATCTACATGATTACTCAGCAACTCACAATTCAGCACCTGGCAGAAGGTTCATAAAACCACCTTCAAGCTATTTCTCGAACATTCCATTCTTGAACAGTGCACAGCAAAAACAAACACTTAGGTTTTCTGTGCAGTTCTGATTTCTCTTATTTTATTATGACGAACATTCATACCTATGTAAGTGGGCGCCATCAAAATATTTTCACATTCTGAGGAGAAAGATGGTGATTGAAATTTCATGACAAGATGCCACTATAATGAAGAATGCCTTTGTTTTAATGATTGCCACCCCAATCCATGTACCCTATCTTTGGCCCTCTCTCTTTTACATGAATCACTTTAATACAAATGACAGTTTTGCCAATGCACTGCCCCTTTATACATTGTGTTAGTGATCTACCACCACTTGTATATGTGCTATTGCTGTCCCATGACTTCTGTCACCTCAATGTATACTTACACAATTGAGATGGACAAAATAAAGAAATTATCAAATTCCCTCAGTACTGAATAGTTGCGGATCTACCATCCTGTGGCAGCATGCCTGGAATCAGCAACATTTTACGAGTCACTTGAGGAGGCTGAACCCTTTCATGATTCATCTAATGACCTGCCTTTTAGAGATGGATGTGGGAAACAATGTCCTATGCCAACATTGGAGCAAAAAGATGGCTGCAGTTCTTTAGAGGCCTGGACAGACCTGATATATTTCTGAAAAGAAAGCTCTCCAGTGGTTTGTTTACTATATATTTGGCAAAACTGCAATTTTGTTACAGTATAAAGCAATCGATCCTGTATAATACAATGATGTACAATTGCGAGAACACTTGAGCAAATGACCCATAATCAAAGGAGATATCTTCTTATCTATTCTCATTATCTCATACCACTCACCAAGTTGCAAGCTGATGTACAGCGTAATCTCACAAGCTATTGAGAAGAAGGGTAGCTGGAGATGATGGACAACACACTGTGACTAGAGAAACAAATTGATTGGCAGTGATGTTCCTGCTACAGTTTGAAAACTGCCTCTTAAGCATGTGGTACACTTTTTATAATATTGCACATATTAATGAAATGTTTTCTGTATTATTATCAGACAGTAAAAATTAACTTCTTTTTATTCAGACAATGATAACTCTACATTGAAATATCAACTACGTAAGGATAGATAGCTGCTACCATAAAGATGCCACATTAAGTTGCAGACAGCAACAGCTGAAAGACACTTACACAATAGCTTCGAGCCACAGCCTTCATCAGAAGAGGAAACACATGCACATTCATTCACACAATCAAGCACACCTCAGACACACATGACCACCATCTCTAGCAACTCAGACCGGCATTTCAAGGCCTGCATGTACAGAGAGTTCTATGGTAAGTAGTAATCTATCTTTTCCTTACAGCGATGGTTTTTGTATTCACTATTTTTTTGTTAGTGACGTGAATGGTGAAGATAGTACTGATGGTTTAATGCCTGAAAGATTTTTCTAGCTTCTATATAAGAAGTGCAATTTATGATCTACACATCCTCAATTTTTTCTCTTCTATGAAAGCTGCACTTCAAGAAGTCCACACAGCACGAATTCCAGAGCAATTAACACAGACTATGGGTCATTAATGTGGAGTCATCAATGTGGAGTTCCCCACTCCATATTTACCACAGACTGCTTTGCTACTATGTAGCTCTTTTCTCTAGTTCACCAGAGTAAAATCTTCATGATAGTTTCAGTGTCTGGTAAAACTACTTACTGTCATTCCTCCATCAGTTCTTCTGTCTACTCCCACAAGAATTCTATAGAAACCAATACTCTTCCTAAAATTCAGGTTGTCGTGGAACAATTTTACAGTGGTACTCATGAAACATGCTTGTGTTTTGATCTCTGCTGAGATCACAGTGAATAAATGTTTCTTGAAGTAATTTACAGTTTACAAGCTTTTTAATATATAGCAGAATGTCAGTGACATATTGTAAAGCTTTGTATGTGTAAAAACCTTTTTAAGAGTTATTATTTTAACTAAAATAAAAATATTCTGTTATTGCTCCATTCTAATTCATCACTTACTGGAAACTTTAGTTCTTTGAGGGCTATTCTCTGAAGGTCATTAGGTTGGTTAGGTCTGAGTATTGCTCAAACACCTAAGCCACTGGGATTGGTTGCGGCTGAAACAATAAACTTCCCACAAGTAGATGGGGATATATAGGTTGATCAAGGCATAGCCCTACATACCTGAGTAAAACAGTGAAACTGATGCATGGCAGATGTCTCCAATGTTACCTTCTAACAACTGTTTTGCCTCTACATCCATCCACTCTTAACAACACAAAGCCTACATTGAGGTTGAGTGTTGCTCTCATGTGAAGCTACCACCATCATCATAGAGTATTTAGGCCAAGATACGCACACTCTACAGCAGTTGTCATAATACTGTGGCTGAATCATGTACTCAGTGTGACCTGTGATTCTCAGCCTTATTCATGCAGGACTTTGCCGGAAATAAATGTGACAGAAATTTAAAGAAATTAACATTTTTGACACGTGTCATCTGACACATGAGCCATTTGTGTTAGCATAGTTCCAGGCAGCACTTGGCACAATGGAAATAATACTGGTAGAGAACAATAATCCAAGGTTCGTGAGATCAAATCCCTAGGCGGACACTTTTTATTTTTATGTTACTTAAAAATGAATAATCTAAAACAATATTCAATATAATGTGTTCATGAATGTTTCAGGAATGGAAAAGGAAAATTTTGGACTGAGGATTCAAAAATAGTCCATAGTATGTGGCAAAATATAGGAATGTCACCATTACTTCATCAAAATTTGGGGAAACTCACAACAGTCTTATACAATCAATTCTGATTGATTTAATAAAGCTCTCACACAGGAGAACAAATCTTTTCTGTTAACTGCCTTGTGGGGAGGACAAACAAATCCACAATTATACAACAAGATTTGTCAAGATGAAGAAATGCAGTATTAAAGTGTTTTTCCCCATATGCACTCTGCTAGTGCAGCTCTGTGATATCTATTTTTATCATCAAACGAAAATTTGATCAGAAATCTTCAAAACTGCTCTTATCACACACACACACACACACACACACACACACACACACACACACACACACACACACACACACACACAGAGAGAGAGAGAGAGAGAGAGAGAAATCACATCCCAAGAAGAATGCATCAAAATACGTTCTGTTGTACATTACCAGTTATCCTCATCAGTATTTTGTGAAATGATGCATTATGCTTGGTCTGCTGCCAAACTGACTGATGAGAGAACACCTTTTATGAATATAAACCACATTTGTTTTTCTACAGAAACTTTAAAACAACCATGTAGTTGTAAAATGCAACATTTCTAGCATGCACAAGATGCCGAGAAAATTATTGCTCCCCTGTTTTTACAATGAATATCATCTCAGCACATGTATATCATCAACTGTAAAATAATAAAAATGGCTAATTTTATACATGAAGTTCTCATGTATGCCTTACAGTTTCTTCCTGGAAATTTATTTATGATCCCAAATTTTCCCTTACCTTTCCTTTTCATGCCTTCTTGAGAATATTAATACATACAATACACCGACTATTAGTTTGGTTTATCTGCAGTCTAACATAAAAATAAAAGAAGTTTCCACATAGGGACCGACACCACGACCCTCACACTGCCATCCTGCACTGTTTCAGCTGCGCCAACTGCTGCCTGGAAACTACATGAATGCTTCCACACCAAAAATGATACTTTTTTTCTAGATGCTTTGCCATTCACAGGTCTCACTGCCATCACTTTCATTTCTGGGCACTCCCTGAGTATACCATAAATTTGGGCAAAATCAGTGATGACAAATAAGCATGGTCCCTCTTGTAAAAAAAGTTGGCCACTTACCTCAGCATGGCCACTGCAGGGATAGAGGATCAGAGAAGGTAAATGTTCCATTGTTTGTCTTCCAGTACTGTCAAGTCATAGGGCATGAGTGACTCGTGCCAATCAACTGCTGTGATATAAATTTTGAAATGGAAGTAACACAGACTCTTGAATGCGTGTTACAGAGATGGTCATCTTCAAATGTGGTATTTATTTGTAGCAAGCAATATGAAATTAAATTATAACTACTGTAATATTGTGAAAATACATTTGTGGCTTTGTCTTTTATTGCATAAAGCATTTAAAAAGAAGTGCTTTTACTGTTCATCAATTAATGATCTGCTGTCACACACAGCATAACAGCACTTGGTCTGGTTTGTCACACCTTTGAGGTTGCTGAGGGTAGCAGCACTCTCAAACAAAGAACAGTCTACACAAAGTGTTTTGAAAGGTACCAACTTTCTAACAATCAGTGCTTGGGGACTGGCAGCTAACTTATGGTGCTCTTACTATAGCTAGTCTACTGGGGACTCATAACAAACTAAATTATGTAGGTTATCAATTAATAATACGATGGGTACATACGTGGCCTGAGATGACAGCCCACAATGTCTGTATTGACTCTTCTGCATAAAAGTTTGACAACCACTGCCCTACAGCACACAATGTCATGTCTGATGAAATATTCCAAAAGCTTGTCGTTACAAAGGACTGATGGCATTGACTTGCTTCCAACATAAGAAAACCACGTTTGCCAAATTGGTACTCTGCCAAGATTTCCATAGCTTTCTGAGGTATTTGCCATCTAACATCATTTTTTCAGCTCAACACAGGCGCATGTGTAGCTAACTAAATGTGATGGGTACTCACAGCAGGCACCACCACGATATGAGCTAACAGTTCTATGAATATTGTTACATATATTATGATGATGAAAGCACAGAATGCCATTGTTTTAATATCAAGGTTTCTTCAGACCCATTTTAGCATCTAAGTATTTGTTATTAGATAAGGTTTTTTAAGAAAAACCCCTAAGAACTTTTGTCTGGACTTAAATATGTGTTGCCCTGGGCAGTAAACACTGACAAGGGAACTTCCCCATCACACCCCCTTCAGATTTAGTTATAAGTAGGCACAGTGGATAGTCCTTGAAAAACTGAACACAGATCAATTGAGAAAACAGGAAGAAGTTGTGTGGAACTATGAAAAAAATAAGCAAAACATACAAACTGAGTAGTCCGTGCACAAGATAGGCAACATCAAGGATAAAGTGAGCTCAGGAGCGCCTTGGTCCTATAGTTAGCGTGAGCAGCTGCGGAATGAGGCCCTTGGTTCAAGTCTTCCCTTGAGTGAAAAGTTTATTTTCTTTATTTTCGCAAAGTTATGATCTGTACGTTCATTCATTGACGTCTCTGTTCACGGTAATAAGTTTAGTGTATGTGGTTTGTGACCGCACCGCAAAACCGTGCGATTAGTAGACGAAAGGACGTGCCTCTCCAATGGGAACCGAAAACATTTGATCGCAAGGTCATAGGTCAACCGATTCCTCCACAGGAAAATGCGTCTGATATATTCTATACGACACTGGTGACGGCATGTGCATCACATGACAGGAATATGTTGTCAACCCACCTAACTTGTACACTTGGCGAATGGGTAAAAAGATTCTACCACCTTGCCCCATTTAGGTTTTCTTGTAGATGTGATAATCACTCCCAAAAAAGTGATGAAAACATAAGATTTTGTCACATAAACTGCAACAAATGAATGCAAGTTTCACAGTCGCACAGTTTTCCCTGTGCTCTGTCAAAACGTGTGTTTTTAACGTTTTCAAATTTTCCGTGTGTAGACCGTCAAATCCTGCATATGTCCAAGCAAATCTGAACATGTCCTGGAATTTTGGAGAGCGAAGTTGATTATATAAAAAATTAAACTTTTCACTAGAGAGAAGACTTGAACCAAGGACCTCTCGTTCCGCAGCTGCTCACGCTAACAGGACCACGGCGCTCCTGAGCTCACTTTATCCTTGATGTTGCCTATCTTGCGCATGGACTACTCAGTTTGTATATTTTGCTTATTTTTTTCATAGTTCCACACAACTTCTTCCTGTTTTCTCGATTGATCTGTGTTCAGTTTTTCAAGGCCTATCCACTGTGCCAACTTATAACTAAATCTGAGGGGGGTGCGATGGGGAGGTTCCCTTGTGAGTATTAATATATTGGTTACAAATGTCTATACATAAATACATCACAACTGACTCAATGTAAGAGGCATTGAAAAGTACGTAGTTACATACAAGATGACTATCACTACGTGATGCAGATGCTTGTGTGTGGTTGAATGGATAGTGAGGATATGAAAGAAGTGCAGATGGAATGTATGGTTGGGACACGCTACAGAAATGGTGTAAGAACCAGAAACAAGCAAGGAGAGAAAAATTTGTTTCGAATTCGAGTTTATGAACACAAAAATTGTGGTCAAAAAATTTCAGTCTGCAGAGACCATATTCAGTTATGCAGAAAATCAATAGCTTTCACAATTTTTATGACGGTAAACTGCATTTAATGAAATAAATTTTATGCACCACAGATCACTAAATGTCACAGCTTCTAAGGGGGCAGAGGTTTTTGGGCCAGGCTTAGGGATTTCAAAATTATTGTTGTGCAAACTTGAGGTCTCCATGTACAAGAGTGCAAAAAACACAGCTGTCACAGATGTTTCAGTATACTGTTCTGATACCAGTATTGCACTTCACAAACAGTAACTGACACTGCAGTGGAAGAGTCTGACAAGGAAGAAGCTGTAATAGTGAATGGCTGCTTGCTATCAATAGTATTTTGGAAGGCAAGCAGCAGACTGATGTTAGGAACGAAAGCCTAAAAATGTTTACATAATATCATTTATAAAAAAGCTGCTAACTCTTCAAGGAATATTACTGAATAATCTACAATTAAATTAACAAAGAACAGTACAATAATTTCATTTCAGATTTGGTTGCAGCCATGATTTACATAAAACAGACATAAAACAGACATAAAATAAATGGGGTAATTGAGGTTTACCTTCTGAGTTTCCACTTTGTCAATTGGAGGTAATACTAAACGTTTATTTAATTTATCCTGTGGATTTGGTGGTAAGAATTGCTTTCGATTATTGCTGTTGTAAAGCAATGCCTTATATTTTTGATTCTTTTCATCTGCTTCTTGGACTTGGTGTGAAGATCTCTCTCGAGCCGTAAATCCACAACTGAATCGTCTGTCAGCATACTGTCTTTTGTTTCTTTCTGCTGCACTATGAAATGATCGTGCCTCATGTACTGATGAACTAGCAGTCCTAGGTGGTGGCAAGCTCACTGGTGCTGAACCAATAACAGAGAATGATGGATATTCTACAGTGTAATTCCCAACGTCAAACAAACGTGGTGTGGAAAATGCATTATTATTCTGCAAACGAAGTTCTGATCTTGATGAACTGCTAATTAGCACCTCCCTAGTACGTGATGATTTAGACAAAACTGTCCGAGCTGAATTTGTGTCATCAGATTCTGAATCACTTAGCACAGATACCACAGTTTGTGGAGAAGCGGAATTTTGGAAACATACATCTGGTAATTTGTCACACTTTTTACCTGAACTACATTCACTACTCTGTACATCACACGTAAGTTTTTTAATAACTTCTGACTGTATATATGAAGCAAGTTGTTGTAACACATAGTTTTCCACCATATTCTCAAGCTGGCAAGATTTAGATTCTTCTGTTATAGGAACTTCCTTACAATGGGCAGCAGAGTTATCAGCCGATGACTCCCTTCTTTTTAAAGAACTGCTCTCTTTGGCATCATTTACAACTCCATCAACAGCAAAAACCTCTTCTTGAATAATGCTTTCATGAGATTCCCCTTCTTGAGGCACTGCAATCATCTTGATTCCATGTCCCCTAACTCTGCAAGAGAAAAGATGATTAAATTACCATATCTCATATTATTAGTGCTTTTGATGTATGATGTCCTCCCAGGAATGCCACCAGTTTCTTCAGTTTTCTTAGCACAATATCTCGACAATGCAGGAACTCATTATCACAATCAGGTGCTATATGATGTAATTAATTGCCCAGGCAACTCATCTCACAAACATGCTAAAGTAACACATTATAAATTAGTTAAAATGCCACATATCAAGTAGTTCATGATGAATCAGCAAGCTCCAGACTGTTTTCTTCTTTTTCCCCTCTATTTTTATGATATACATAGGAAAATTGATACACCCTTATTGCTACACATTTCATTCACTTTTATGTGTCGTGTTAGAGTATGTAACACTGAAGTACAGTGGTCCATTGACATTGATGCAGATGGGTTAATGAAAAATCTGATTGTAATTATTTATGCTCACTTAGCTAAGTATTCTTACAACTTGTATGGCTAATATCTTTCACAGTGACAGTGATTGAAGCAGGGAGGGAAGGTATGGAAAAGGCAGGACTATTAATTAACAATCCATTACAGGCAAAAGAAGCCTATACTGATCAAGGAAGGCACATAAAATCAGTTGCATCCAAATATTCACTTCAAGCGATTTAGAGAACATCTACATCTCCACCTTTACATTGCAAGCCACTTTCAGCTGTTCAACAAAGGCTACTTTTGTGAGCTACTTGAGATATAATTTAAGTAATCAATTATCACTTATTGAAGAAAAGTTGATTGTGACACCTCTCAACAGACTCTGTGATCCTTACCTAAACTGATATCACATAACTTCTATTTTTTTTAATCATACGGCATGTTTTTAACAACAGCACAACACTGCTGACTGCTTGCTGATTCCTAAGTACCGTACAATCCTTCTGGAATTGTATTTTAGGATACCTGTATGAAATCCATCTTAAGATGTTGAAACAAGTTAAATTCATTACCTCATATTTTGCTACCACACATGGGGCATCTATAACAACTGAAGATCGTAACAGGTTTCATGGGGATCTACTCCTTTGGCTAATTCCAAAACTGTGTCATGTTGACAATGAAATATGCTCTGAAATACTGAAATTCAATGTAATTATGCTTTCAAGATTTCTTCCAACTAATGTTAGAGACCAAAAGATCATATTTTACACATACAACTGGAACCGAAATGCACTGGATGAATTAACATTAATAAAATATTAATCACAATATTAAATATGCCTTGTTTTTGGAAATATTACAGACTCAATAAATCTAAGTCCAGCACAATTCCTTTAAAACGAAACACTTTACACATCTCTGGATGCCAAGATGGCCGCTGAGTGAGATCACAGGTATTTTCTTCGTCCGCTAATAGAACTTATTTAAGAGGGAATAGAGTCAAATTTAAATTTTCTTTGTTTTTTATACTTGCTGTAGTGTCCGTTCTTGTCACACAACTGAATATTAGCATCCCAACAGCACTTGTTCATGAAAAAACTTGTTCTTTAGCTGAAGCCCCAATAATCGCAACATAACCGAAATTTTGCGTGACATAAACACGAAAAATTCTATTCAAGTTTTCTTGATAGTGCAAAATTCGTTTAAAAAAGACTACAGCTAGTTTCATCAGTGTCTATTACTGCAATAAAATGTAATTAAACATTTCTAAATTGTATTTAACTAACACATTTCATACTGTTTACTAGTTAGATAGATGCAATCTAGGCCTAAATTTTCTGAGTTATAAACGTTTAAAAACCTGACTAAACATGCCTGACAACATAAATTCTCTAAAAGCAAATTAATTACAAATTCATTCTTCTGTCATTGTATCTCTAAATCAGTACAAAAAAAAAACAATCACCGCACATAAGACCTTTGTGTCATTTTTTGTTTACATTCAGCCAATCTCGCGTCCTTGGCAAATTTAAATCATTCTTTAAACTTAATTATTCTTTCGAAACTGACACCATGAGTGAGAAATGTGGGAGCTGTTATAGGGCAGTGAGTAGAGGGATTTGTTGCCAGTCTTGTAGGAAATATTTTCAATGGTGGGGTGCAGTGGGGAGAATGTTGGGAGAACAGAAGAGGCTCTCTCCCAGAACTGCAGAGTATGCAGTAGGAACATTTTCATTGGGGAACAGGAATGGAAAATCTGTGTCCTTCAGGCACAGTTGGAGGAAGCAAGGAAGGAACTCATAAGGATCAAGGGAGATAAGGGGGAGGAGGGTGGTTGGGAACTGGCAGCTGGTAGGAGGATAGGAAGAAAGAGAACGCGATCTGACAGTTTTATCAACACCAAAAACAGGTATCAACACTAAAAACAGGTATCTACCACTGAGAGAGTTAAGTGTAGAAAAGCCTCAGGTAGAATGAGGAGCAGGAAATGTGCAGCACACTTCAACTGAGGCCAAGAAGCCTAGGAATGTACAGAGTGTTTGGAAGAAGAAAGTGCTGCTGCTAGGTAGTAGCTATGCGAGGTGTAGGCCCTCAGTTACAGGAAAGTTTAGGAGCAGTATACCAGGCCACCAGTATCTTCAAGCCAAATGCAGGGCTAAGTCATGTAATAGAGGACCTAGGGTCTTTATGTAAGGACTTTACAAAAGAGGACCACGTAGTGATAGTGGGTGGGGTGGGAAACAGTTGGGACAGGGATGGGGCATATGACATATGTGGCAACCTGTACAAGATAGCTTCCCTGACTCATGGCACCAGCGTACACTTTGTTCAGCTGTTCTGGCGTCATGATCAACCACACCTTGATGGAGTTGTGAGGCGAATCAATGTGGGGTTAGGGATGGCTCTGAGGACAGCCAACTTTGCTCATGTTTATCTGGTGCCCGGCGGGACTATCAACAGATGAGGTTTCACTAGGCATGGACTACATCTAAACAGGACTGGGAAGTGAAGACTGGTATAGCTGATTCATGAAAGTACAGGGGATGGATCTCGGGCCACACATGGTCAAATACCTGTTGTCATAGGTAGGAAAAGTAGGTCTTTTTTAGGATAAATCCAGACAACAGGTTCCCCTGCCTAAAGAGTATCTCCATCACTTTACAAAATACTGAAACAATCACTCACAAGACAGATTTTAACACCTCAAATATCACATATACCAGATGCCACAAAGAAAAACAAACCATTGGAAAAAGTAACATGGGGCATTTCACAGACTTAATAATCCTCCATCAAAACATGCAATCAATAAAAAATAAAATACAACTATTAGAATTTGAGCTCCAATCTTTGAACTGCACAGTAGTTTGTATTACTGAGCACTGGTGTAGAGACACAGAAATCCAACATGTAGTATTATCATTGTATGAAAAGGCAAACTCTTACTGCAGAACTACTTCAAGGGGAGGAGGATCATGCATTTATATCAAAAAAGGAACACAGATCAAATCGAGACATGACCTCAGTACCGTAAGTGAAGAAAAACACTTTGAAATATCAACTATTGAATTAACAGGGCTTGATATCACCAAGAAATTAATCATTTTATGTGTGTATAGACCTCCCAGTGGTGGTGTGGACACTTTTTTCAATAAGTTAAAAGAAGTTCTAGATAAAGTCTCAAGCACAAAGGTCAATATAATTCTGCGTGGAGACATTAACATCAACACTAACATCATAAATGAGTCCAGCAGCACCTTCATGAACATCCTTCAAAGTTTTGGCATGTCCCTATTGGTCAATAGTGCAACAATGGTAACCACAATGACTTCATCAGTAATTGACCATGTGGCCACAAATATGGACAGGGAAAAATGTGATGTAGCTGTAAGAGATATCGGACTATCAGACCTTCTATGTCAAATAACAACAGTAAAGTCAGGCATCGAATCATTCCTTAAACTACAATCCTACAAACGACATCTATCAGAAATCAAAATAAAAGATTTTTCAAAAGAACTAGAAAAACAAAGCAGGGATGAAGTGTATAAGGAAACCAATGTGAATATGAAATTCTCTAAATTCTCCACATTGTTTAAATTGAACTTTGAAAAGGCATTTCCAAAAGTATGCATGTCTGTATCAACATCTCACAAAAACAGACAGTTAACAGCAGGTATTAATAAGTCCTCCCAAACACTTACACACCTGAGTTCAATGAAAAAGATTTGCAGTGATCCAGAATTCTTAAATTTCTATCATAGATACAAAAAGACCTATATGAAGATGCTGATTGCTGCAAAAAAGTCATTTAATGTCAAAATAATATAATATAATGTAGAGAATAAAAGCAAAACAGTCTGGGATGTTATAAAAAAGAAAACGGGAAGAGGCAAACAAATGCAGAATAACATACTGCTAAGGGAGGGGGATAAGTTAATAAATGATCCACAGCACTTAGCAAACTATGTAGATGAGCATTTTTCAATTATTGCAGAGAAGTTACAGCAAAAATTCCCCCAAACAAATATAACACCTTAAATAATGTTGCACTAAATACAATGATGTTACTTCCAACCACAGAGAATGAAGTCAGTAAAACAATTCAACAACTAAAAAATAAAAAGTCAGTAGGCTTAGATGAAGTACCAATGTGTGTACTGAAACAATGTATAGGGATTATACAAGGTACCTTAACAAATATAGTAAATGAATCCTTCACATCAGGGACATTTCCAGAGCAGTTAAAACAGGCAAGAGTTGTACCTTTGCTTAAGAAAGGTAATGAGAAGATATAGAAAAATTACTGACCTATTTCCCTGCTGTCAGTATTCTCAAAAATAATAGAAGCAATTGCAAAAGACAGATTAATGAATTACCTGAATAAATACAATATTTTAAGCGAATCGCAGTTTGGTTTCCAAAGTGGCAAAAATACCGGGTCAGCCATAGTAGAATTCACAAAAGCTGTACTTGATGCTCTTGATAAAGATGAGTGTGTCACAGGCATATTTTTTGATCTTTCTAAAGTGTTTGATACAGTCGACCACAAGATTCTATTAAATAAATTAGAAGCATCAGGTAGAAGAGGGGTAGCTAATGATTGGTTTCGATCATACCTAACAGATAGGGTACAAAGAGTAGAGATAACACATACTTCAAATAGATGTAAACATTTAGTAAAACACTAATTAGAACCAAAATACAATAATATAGGGGTTCCACAAGGTAGCATATTAGGAACAATACTGCTCCTGATATACATCAGTGACTTTTCCAGTACTGTTACTCATGGTGAAAAACCCTTTTCGCTGATGACAGCAATATTATAGTCACTGAGAAAACATGAGAACTCATTGCTGAGAAAGCAAATCAAACTCTCAAGGAAGTTTATGATTGGTCAATAAGCAATAAAGTGACATTGAACATAAAGAAAACTAATGCCATGAATTTCAGTTTGAAGAGAAAAATGACAACATTGAATTAAATGTAGATGGCACCTTTATAGAATGTGTAACAAATGCAAAATTTCTAGGAATAAATATTGATTTTCAGTTGAAGTGGTGTGAATGCACAAAAGTACTTGCAAACAGAATGTCATCAGCATGTTACGCCCTTAGAATCCTATCATCAGTGTGTAACATGCAGTGTCTTTTAGTTACATATGAATAATATGTCCACTCAATTCTTAGCTATGCCATTCTTTTTTGAGAATCAAATACACAAAATATGAACACAATTTTCAAACTCCAGAAAAGAGTCATAAGAATAATAACCAAAAACACTAGTCAAGCTCATTGTAAAGATCTGTTCAGAACACTGGGGATTTTAACTGCTCCATGTGAATACATTTACCAGTCATTTGTACACATCAAAAATAACATTGGTGATTACTGCACAAACAGCTCTGTCCATGGCCATGCAACAAGAGACAGACTCAACTTACATTCACCAAGAGAAAATAAACATAAAACTCAAAGCAGCATTTTCTACAGAGGAATAAAACTGTACAATAAATTACCAAAAGAGATTAAAGAAATTGCAAAAATACACTTATTTAAAAAGGCAGCTAAAAAGTACCTGTAGTGCAATACATTTTATACATTGAAGGATTACTTAGATAAAACAGTGTAGGGGTTTGATAAAAAATGTTATACAAAACAACAACAACAACAACAACAACAACAACAATAATTATTATAAAATATCCAACATTCCACGTAACACCTTCACTTTATGTTTTTTTTCCCTTCTTTTATCCTTTCTAGAAATACTTACCCCCAAGCTATGCAAAGCACAATACTAACACCTCGTTCTCTCACTTATTATGGAGGGATGCTGACTCAGTTTTTCAGGATGGAAAATGGGAAGTTGTGGTACAGAAAATGGCCCACTACAGAAAATGGTAGTGAGTGAAGTGTTATGTAACAATATGTGTACAGTGAGTGCAGTGACCGATAGTGAGATAAGAGTGAACAATGTGGCATTGACATTATTTAATAAGTTATTTGTAAAAAAAAGTATTGTTTACCAGGAGAAAATCTGGTGTTGGTGGGAAGGATACATATGGCACAGGCTGTAAAGCAGTCACTGAAGTGAAGGATGTCATGTTTGCCAGCGTGTTCATCAATAGAGTGGTCCACTTGTTTCTTGGCCACAGTTTGCCAGTGGCCATTCATGCAGACAGACAGCTTGTTGGTTGTCATGCCCACATAGAATGCAGCACAGTGGTTGCAGCTTAGCTTGTAGATCACATGACGGGTTTCACACATAGCCATGCCTTTGATGGGATAGGTGATGTTTGTGACTGGACTGGAGTAAGTGGTGGTGGGAGGATGTATGGGACAGGTCTTGCATTTAGGTATATTACAGGGGTATGAGCCATGAGGTAAGGGATTGGGAGCAGAGGTTGTGTAAGGATGGACGAGTATATTGTGTAGGTTCGGTGGGCGGTGAAATACCACTGTGGGAGGAGTGGGAAGGATAGTGGGCAGGACATTTCTCATTTCAGGGCATGACGAAAAGTAGTCAAAACCTAGCAGAGAATGTAAGTCAGTTGCTCCAGTCCTGGGTGGTACTGAGTAACAAGGGAAATGTTCCTCTGTGGCCAGACGGTGGGACTTATGGAGGTGGTGGAAGACTGGAAATATAAGACATGGGAGATTTGTTTTTGTACACAAGACCTATCACATACATCCTCCCACCACCACCTACTGCAGTCCAGTCACAAACATAACCTATCCCATCAAAGGCAGGGCTACCTGTGAAACCTGTCATGTGATCTACAAGCTAAGCTGCAACCACTGTGCTCCATTCTATGTGGGCATGACAGCCAACAAGCTGTCTGTCTGCATGAATGACCACTGGCAAACTGTGGCCAAGAAACAAGTGGACCACTCTATTGATGAACACGCTGGCAAACATGACATCCTTCACTTCAGTGACTGCTTTACAGCCTGTGCCATATGTATCCTTCCCACCAACACCAGCTTTTCTGAATTGCAGAGATGGGAACTCTCCCTCCAATACATCCTACATTCCCATAACCCTCCTGGCCTCAACCTTCGTTAGTCACTCTCCTCACCCATCCAGCCCCTTCCCTGTTCCCATTCTAGCACTATACAGCCTTCATTCCACTATCACATTCCATCCTTTTGCTTCTTTTCCTTTTCCGGTACCCCCCACCCCCTCCTTTCCCTGCCCTCCGAGTAACCTGCAGCAGTTCATTGTCCGCCACTCCCACAATACTATTCCTCCCCCTTCCTGCCCCAGCCTAATCCTTATGCCCACCCAGTCACCACTCCCATAATGCACTAGTGCTGCTGCTCGCTGTGTGGTTTCAGTTGCCTGAGAGTGCAAGTGTGTGTGTGTGTGTGTGTGTGTGTGTGTGTGTGTGTGTGTGTGTGTGTGTGTCTATTGTTGGCGAAGGCATTAATGGCCGAAAGCTATATTTGTCATAGTCTTTTTGTCGTGCCTATCTGTGACTCAGTATCTCCACTATATGGTGAGTAGAAACTTTTCCTTTCATAACATTGTTACATTCCATCCTGGATTTTCCATTGTTTGATTTAAAGTATAAAGTTCAGTTTTCTTGTATCCATTATTGGCAGTTACTGAAACAGAGCTTGGAAACTTACAGCTGTATTTACAAACACTGTGTATTAAATTAAACTGGGCAGCCAGGCCACATGGGATTCTACTGTCAGAGAAATCTTTCCATGACAACATGACAAGCAGTTTTCAAGAGCTTTGCTCAGTAGACTCGTATGAATATTTCAAAGAATTACTTCCCTTTATCAAATAAATTATATTTCTCTTCCAAATCTCTGAGTTTTTTATGAGAAGAACTGTTTTCATTTGGAAGAATTCGTTCTGCAAATTAAAAGTAAGTGGACTCACATTTCCCACCAACAATGAAGAAGAAATCACTGTTACTAGTGAATCATCGTTTCTTTCCTTTTGCCAGTTCACACGCTTTTTAAACACTTTTGCCCTAGCTCTAGGCATTTCCACTGCGGAAAACGAAGCACAAAATGTGAAAAAACTCAACAACAACAACAACAAACAATCCAAAGTCAAAAACTGAAAGAGTAACTTCATGAAAGAAGAGACAAACAATTTCACACAAGTGGTGTATAAAGAGCCACTGGAAAGTGGGATATTTGAATTCAAGTCACATGGATATACCGCCAAAAAGTTTATGGTCAGCCATGACAGAGGCGTATCAAAAAAGCACAAAACCCAATCTCACAAATCTATAAAAATAAAATATTTATAATTCTGGAAGAGCCATGTACAATGTGTCATTTGAAAGAGGAAACTTGGAGGAATCTAATAAACCAATAAAACGAAAATCAATTTTTTCACCCAAAATCCTATTCCGTGTCCTCTTAATCCCATTATGAAGTACATATTTGTACTTTGTTCTTGTGACCTGACAGTCATTGAAACTGGTGAGAACAGGCAAACCAGAGGCAGTTCTGATTGAGTCAATTTTGAGATAAGCTGTTAAGACTTCCAGTACTTTATTTGTGTGGAGGCCTGTAAAAATTAAATGGGCAGCCATGAAAAACATGACCAATGGTCATTGTTATTGTGAAATTTGATGATTGTGAACTATGTTTACACACAATGAAGGCTTTCACGACCAGATGTTTCAGCTGCCGAGAATTCTTCCGGGTTGGATGGCCATGGTCCATAGAACTCTTCTATCCCTGACGTTTCGTCCAAGTTCGCAGACTCAGCACAACCAGGAGCACCTCTGAAGATGTCCAACATAGCTTTGGACAAAATGTCAGGGATAGAAGAGTTCCATGGACCACGGCCATAGAACCCGGAAGAATTCTCAGCAGCTGTGTTTATATAATAAATGTGAGCAAATGGAAACAAGTTTTGTCTTATTACTTCATCACTATCATAAGTGTGTACATTTGAGTCTCTGTGGGGTTACATGTGTGAATGTGTATACTCTTACTAGAAGAGGAACAAGAGCTTGAAAGCTAGTATTAACTGTTATCTGTTACATGTTTGCGTGTGCCATACATCAGTCCTCTATATGTAAGTGGTTGCCTTTCGCTTACTTAACATTCTTTTTCATCCAGGAGTTTCCATTATTGTTATACTTTGACTTATTGCTTGGTATATGAAACACACTGTCTTTGGCACTAGGAAGCCTGGGACCAATATCATGGAATGGACTACAAGAAGTGTAATTCATCATTGTTACTGATGAAATCCATAAGATGGATTTGTCGTGTAATGTGTGTGTGTGTGGGGGGGGGGGGTTACAATTTAATTGTTTTTAGACCTTAAGTGATAGGTGAAGCCACACATTATCATTTCTTCCTCTCCTCATCCAGGAAGAATGACTCTAGAAATAGTCAAAAGAAGGTTTTGTTAACTACCTCTTTCATGAAATAAATTTCCTTATGATTTTCCTACGCAATTTCAGCCTGGCATCTCTTGTTAGTGACATGGACTAATTTTATGTCTCACTGCAGTTTACATTGTTCTGAATGCATAATATTACATACTTTATAGTTCTCACTGTTTCCACTGATCATCAACTGAGTAATCTAACAATAAAGGGACTTCCAACAAACTTAAGCACAACCTCTAGAAAACTCGGCAGGATGGCTGCATTTGAAACCTGTTCTTCTCAAGTAAATGGCTAATGTTTTACCTCTGTGCCACCTCATACAATGAAAGTAGGATGTGACACACTAACAGCTTTAAGATCTGTCAACTGAGATCAGTTTGTGTCAGGCTGCAGTAAGGCTACTGTGCCTTTTAAAAAATCATCACATCATTTAGGGTACAGAAAGTGGCTTACAGTAGATGGTAAAACTCTAGTACTGAAGCATCATACTGTTGAAATAGCCCAACACGAAGAGGAAGTCTCACAAATCAGAGGGTGAATGTAAGAAAGACCACATTACCAGCCTCTAGACCTTCAAATGGATACAACGAAATTTTGGCAGCGGAGAGACCCATTGAGTTGACATGTACTTACCTCTTCTACTTCAGATATAGTTGCTCTGTCAATGCTTGATAAGTAACATCCTGGAAGAGGGATAAAAGCAATACATACTCAAATTCATTAAATGAAGAGGGAATATGGTGACAAATCTACCCCAATGTGTGAAGCAAACTTTGCTGAAAGGCTTGGCACTTACTGTGATTATAAACTGCAGTCAGCTGCAACAGCAGCACCCATGAAATCTCTAGACAGACATCTGAGGGGTCTTTAAAGCACACAATAGGTGACTGATGTTATGGCCTGATCTATATGAAACACCCTGCAAAAATTTAACTTCCATACTGTCACTTATTATTCCTTTCACCTCTAACAATGTTTGTTAATACGGAAAATTTCAAACTGCATCACGGTTAAGAGAACATGAAAAATTGAAAGGTTCCCCTATTACTCACTGGGTAAGTTAGTTCAAAGGTTGGAGGACGGCAAGGCCATACCACGCCCAATAGAAGCATGCCCAGCAAAACACAGTGGCATTCAGACTTGCTTTACATTCTTTTCAATCAAGTTCCACACACTCCTTCCCAGACCCCTCAACAAGGTCTGACACAAGGGACTGTACTGCCTTTAATACACACATATCAACAAAAGTTTCGCATCACCCCTTTAATTTGAAATCCATGGCACAGAAAACAAAAACTGGCTCTTGAAGTGTGTGTTTATATTCATCTGCAAAAAAGTGTAATGACAAAATTATGTGTTTCCCATTCAGGCAGGGGGTTGGGGCGGAGGTTCACAGCGCTTCTGGACAATGTCAATAGGTCGTGAAACTTCCCCTTGTTCAGATGCAAGCTTGAATTTGTCATGGCATACCATCAATGAAATCATAAAGCCAGCTTTGTACCAAATTGTCCCACCCTTCAATGGCAATTGTTCATAAATCATGCACAGTATGTGGTCCTTTCCTCACGTGTCCATTCTTGGATGACTTCTTGCCCAGTGTACAAATGCAGCTCATTTCAATCAATCCCCTATATGTTTGATTGGGTTCACATCTAGGGAATAGGCAGGGCACCCCATTCTGGTGATCCTAGCATGCTGAAGAAAAGTATTCATGAGAACACCATGATGAGCATTTGACTTATCATCCATCAAGATAAAATTGTCACCAAAATGTCGGTGATACAGTTCCACTATTGGCTGTAAAATCTCATCCGCCCGCTACAGAGCAGCAAGACTGCCCTCAGAAACTGCAAGAGGTGTACAGCGGCTCCATGTAATGCCACCACAAAACATTACACCACCACCACCACCACCACCACCACCACCTCCATGTTGCACATGTGGGGCACAGTCTTGGAGGCTGTCTCCAAACACACTTTCTGTGATTATCAGGGTACAAACAGACCAAGATTTTTCTATAAACAACACCTGACACCTTTCCTCAGGTGTCCATTCGGATGACTTCTTGCCCATTTGTAATGGAATCCACAGTGCTGTGGTATTCATCCTGATCAGTGGGAATGGAGATTCACGTCATGTGATCATCTCCTAGCAGTTTGATGTGATAAATAACATCCTGTAGCCATTTCGAATGCCAAATTCAGTTCTGGAGTACTCAGCCCAAAGCTCTTTCAACTCAAAAGTAGTAGATATTAATCATCCCATGCTCCTGACAAAAAGGATGGCCTGCATAGTGTCAGTTCTCAACACTACCTGTCAACTGGAACTGATACCATATCTGCAACACATCACTTCCATTCCAGTCCACACACTGAGCAGCTTCCCTGACCAACAAGCCTTACACAATGTGTTGATGTCGACCTGAACATTGGTCACAACTGTCCTTCATTGCATGGTGGATGTTCACTCTACTGTACAGCAGACTTCTATAATGGCTCCCTACTGATGCTTTACTTTCAACTGAAACTCTGCAGCCCATTTGAGTGGATTGTTCAACCCATAGGTAACGCTCATGATAACTGTGTATATGTTTATAAACAACATCAGGGGTGACTTTCCAACTGGTACATGAACAGTCGCAATAACAAAAGACCTGCACAATATATTTGGGTGATGTGCACTGGGACAGCAATGAAATGAAAGAAAACATGTGAGAACTAGAGATTTCACGACTGCAATCAGAAATAAAGATACAAAATTATTGGCGCACTGTTCATTATGCAGTGAAACTTCTAAATTGTGTTTACCTCATATGTGGAAATGCCTCCTTCCACATTCGGCATTCATCAATAATTTCCTTGCTAGGTGGTGTTTCCAAAGGTTCATCGTATAAGATGCATTCAATATCATCCATGAGTTTCTGAATTCTTTCTGTTGTAGCTGATTCAAATTCCTGCTGGAAACCCAAATTATTGTAATATAAACAACAACAACAACATTTACCAGGTGAAGAAAATTCAAATGAGAATAGCTGATTTAAAATAACATTTCTCAACGAAACAGGAAACAATGTAAATTGAACAAAATGGTCTATATGAGACGTGACGGTTAAAGATGATAGTGAGTATTGCAAGAGAACAGTCACCAGCCCCTCCATCCTCCCAGTACACAGCTAATAATAATAAAGCAGGAGGAAAAAAAGTGTGGATGTTCTCTTCATCAGGGTCTAGGTGTCATGAGATTATAAGATAGTTAATTTCACATAAATCAGTGTTAATTATGCTAATACAATTAAGAAGAATGGTGCAGGGCACAATAATTCAAATGCCACCACATGAAAGGAAATGTAAAATCATTTGTTGCACTTATGTTGTACATAAAATTTAAGGACATTTCTTTTGCTTATCAAAGTATGCATCATATACTAGTACTTTAATTGGCCATTTATGTAAGAAACAATGAAGCAACAGTATGTATGAGGTACACATTTAATCTAAATCCTTTGCAATTTTAATACCATACATTTTATAATTGTGCTAGTGTGTCTGAAATGACAGATGTGGGTCAAGTGATGCAAGAAAATCAACCACTGGTTTATAATGCAGACAAGAGGATGGGGACAATCAAGATTTTCCTGTTGTCAGATGCAGAAACTTTGTCAAGTTTGGGTGGCAAAACAACTGCATACTTTACTTGGAATTGTAATTTTTTTTTGTCAATTCAATATTAGGACTGATTTTAATTACGCGAATTGTCTGATTTGGTCAAATTATGGTGCGTAGAGAGTTGGTCTTATAATAATTCTGGCAAAAGTTATGGGACTTTATTTCTTTTACATGTGAGGTTACTAGTAATTTACTGAACACTAGTAAGGTGCAGTGACATGGAAGAGAATAGGCTTGATTCTTGCTACTTACACTCTCAATAAGTTGGTATACAAAACTGACTCGTCTGAAGTATGTTATGTAAGGCTGTTTACACGTTTTCGGTTAAAAATTAACTGGGTTTTATAGACCTCTACACATCTTGTGTATGAAAAATTATTAAAAACATGAGTATGGAATAGATTGCTACTCCTCACATAGAGAAGGCATGAAACAGCAGACACACTGAACTGTAGACTGTTAAACGGTTCAGCTAAGTCTTTCATCAGACAGACAAAGAAAAAAACTGCACACACACGTGCACACTGTTATCTCCAGGTGTTGTGACCCAACTGGGTCTAGCAGCAATCTTGGTTGGAGTCATTATTTGAGGATACAGATGATGCAGGAAGGGGAAGGAATAACTGGGTTTTGTGTGTGTGTGTGTGTGTGTGTGTGTGTGTGTGTGTGTGTGTGTGTGTGTGTGTGTGTGTGAGAGAGAGAGAGAGAGAGAGAGAGAGAGAGAGAGAGAGAGAGAGAGAGGGGGGGGGGGGATGGAGTTGGAGGGGAGGCGGAGAGGCTGGAGTGAGATCAGGGAAGAGGATAGAGGCATGTGGAGAACAGGAACTAGGGAAAGTTGTGGCTGTGTGATTTCAGCAATGAAAGGTATGAGGCCTCCTGTGGGGATGGATTTTATGAAGCATATACAAAGTGAGAGTCATGTGAGCTGTGGGGGTTAGGAGGGAGACAGACTCAGAGAAGAGATTCCAGGATGGATCTACAATAAACTCAACCATCCATTGTTAATGGACACTGCATCCATATAGAAAAAATCTCTGCCCTTGTAGGCCAACAGCTTCAGCCTGTTGCCTGCAACCCACTATTCTATACGAAACACACTAACCATTTCCTCTAATAATTCTCCACATTTCCTGTCTCTTTACCACCTAGAACCTTGCTCATCACAATCATTGGCATCTCCTTCTACACTAACATCCCCAATGCCCATTTCTTGGCTGCCAGTGTACACTACCTTTCCCAACATCTGACTGACTCCAAATGCACAACCTCTTTCCTGCTCACAATGAACAGCTGTATCCTCATTATTACTTCTCCTTTGAAGGCATCGCCTACAAACAAAACTGCACTACAGCCATGGGCACTCATAAGCCACCATCCGATGCCCACCTATTAATGCGCCCTCCTAGCCACTCCCAGTGTCCCATACCCTTTACCTAGCTCAGATTCACTCATGACAACATAGGCCAATGGTGAGGAAACCCTATCCACATTTCTCTAGAACCTCAACATCATCTCTCTCATTCACTCAACCTGGTTCTCCTCAGTCCAAAGAGCCATCTTCTTTGATATCGACCATCTCATCTCATGGATGGATCCGAATAGAGACAGGATAGGATATTGCATAGTTTGGACAAGTACCACTGTGAGACAACAGTGGGGAGGCTATTTCTCATTACAGGACAAGATAATAGGTAATTGAAACACTGGCCAAGAATGAGATTCAGTTGCATCATATGTGGGTGGACTGAGTCTTGAGGGGGGCATTCCTTTGTGGCCAGTTAGCAGGTTGGAAGACATTAGGTGACTGGGGAGACAAAGTCCTGTCACAGGCATTTCCTACCCCACCAGAGGCAGGGCCACCTGCAAAAGCAACCACGTAATCTACAAACTTAGTAGCAGCCACTATGCAGCATTCTTTGTGGACATGAATACTAACAAATTCAGTCTGTATGTATGGTCACCTCCAAACTGTAGCCATAAGTCTGCTAGATTACCCAGTTGCCAAACATGCAGTGTTCTTGACTTCAATGGCTGCTTCACGGCCCATGCCATGCCATCTAGATCCATCCCAACAACATCAGATTTTCTCAACTGGGCAGGTGGGAAATTGAGAACTTCACTGGCCTCAAACTAAGCTAGTCCCTGTCTTACACCAGTCTCTACATACTTCTCCGTCCTCACTCCACCATCGCAAACACCTTCCATCACCACAGCTCACCTGCATAGCCATTTCTCTTTCTCTACATCCTTCTCTCCCCCCCCCCCCTCCTCCCCCTTCCAGCACATATCTTCTGATGCTGAATCTTGCAGACCACTATCCTATCCTCACCACATCCTTGTAAATTCCCAGATGCAACTAACCTGGTACCTCTCCCCTTCCTGTCCCCATGCCTCTTCTTCAACTACCTCCCTCCTCCACACACACACTTCTCTCAGTTACCAAACTGACTACTTATTGATGCTTTAGGATGTTCCCTATCAACCAATCCCTTCTTTTAGCCATGCTATACAAAACATACCACTTAGATTCAGTACCTCCTCATTAGTTGTGCAATCTACCCATCTAATCTTTAGCATTCTCCTGTAGTGCCACATTTCAAAAACTAGTTTCTTTTTATCTGAACTGTTTGTAGTCCATGTTTCACTTACACCGGATGGCAAAAATATGGAAACCCCAAAAACACAACTCATTACCATGTTTACTATGGTGTAGGAAAACTATTGGTAATCAAAGCAACTTCCAGTCATCTCGGATGGATAAATATGGTTACTGTTTGGTTTTCAAGAAAATACTATGCCAAACTTCCCGCAAAATAGTGGCAAATGTAGTTAACGAGGACTGAGTTGGATAGCGATCACACACCCCTCTCTCCAAAGCAGACCACAAAGTCTCTCAGTAACACTAAGATACGTTGACTGGTGATCAGGAGAGACGCAACAATTCATCTTCATGCTCACAAACCAGTCCTGAAAGATCCAAGCTGTATGAGTACGAGCACTGTCATATTGAAACATCACCGTTGAGGAAAAAATATTGTGCCATGGGATAGACATGATTAGCCAAACCTTCCACAAATTTTTTGGCAGGAATGTGACCTTCCAGAGGAGCCATGGAGCCCACAGAATACCATTATATGACTGTCCAAACCATCACTGAACCCCCACCATGTTCTATTCTTGGCAGCAAGCTGTCTGTATTATAGGCTTTGGACAGTGCACGGCAGACATAAATTCAGCCAGAAGTTGGGAACAGTGAGAAACAAGACTCATCTGGCCCAATAACTTTCTTCCATTGCTCCATAGTCCAGGTTTTATGGCTTCTGCACTGCTTTTGTGGTCATTCACATCACTGACGCATGGTTTGGAAATTCCAGCTTCCCTGCTATTCTGTGTGTTTGGATCTCTCTTCATGTTGTTTTGATGCTGACAGGGTTCGCCTGCATGGTATCCAGTTCTGCAGTGACTGTTTACATAATTTTATTTTTGTTATTATCCTCTTCAATGACCGTCACTCAAGATCACTCAATATACACCTTTGTCCATGTTCTGGCTTAATGGATGACATTTTTCCACTTTCCCTATACACAGCATACATCTTCACTACAGTGCCTCTTGAAAACCAAACACTTTGGCTACCTTGATTACAGAAGCACCCGCCATAGGAGCACCAACAATTTGCCCACATTCGAATTCACTTGGCTCTAACATAATGCACTCACAACTACAAAGAACACTGTTTTGACTACAACTGACACTTGATACAACAGTGCCACCAACAGATTTGGCCAATATCTACATTTATGTTCAAACATGCATTTCTCACAGTGTTCCCACATTTTTGTCCAACCCCTGTACACAGAATAAATACCATCAAAACCAACTTTCTGACACAAGTTTATATTCAATACAACCAAAATTTCTCATTCAGAAATGATTTTATCACTAGTGCCAGTTCACATTTTATATCCTCTTTACTTTGTCCAGCACCGCTTATTTTGCTGCTCAACCAACAAAACCTAACAACTGCTTTCAGTGTATAATTCCCTTAATCTAATTCTGTCAGCATCACCCAATTAAATTCAACAACATTCCATTGTCTTTCTGGTATTTTTGTTGATGTTCACCTTCTAACCTCTTTTCAAGGTACTACTCAAGCAGGTACTGAAATTTTATTCTTCATAGAGCAATTTGCCAAGCACTCAAAAATGGCTCTGAGCACTATGGGACTCAACTGCTGTGGTCATAAGTCCCCTAGAACTTAGAACTACTTAAACCTAACTAACCTAAGGACAGCACACAACACCCAGCCATCACGCGGCAGAGAAAATCCCTGACCCCGCCGGGAATCGAACCTGGGAACCCGGGCGTGGGAAGCGAGAACGCTACCGCACGACCACGAGATGCGGGCTGCCAAGCACTGAGGAGCAATAATGCACTTGGTTTTTATAATGAAATATTTCTAATTTAAGGTTCATCAGGAACATGTTAGGATGAAATTTGCAGTTAGAACACATGATGAAATTCGCAGTGGGCTAATAGATTTTTCTGGCTAAATTGGTGTAGCTAATTTTTAAGCAGTCACTTCTCTTATCTCCACTAGCATTTTGTTTTTTCCAAAAACTTCCTGTTTCAAAAACTATTCATATAGAAGATTCCAAGTACCAGAATGTTCAAATCTTAATTTACAATTACTTCTGAAGTTCAGTCTCATACTTGTGTAATCCTAATTTTTCAGATTCCACAAATGTCCGCTTCTACTAGAAGAACTTGTTCACTAATTATTCAGTGTGGAAAACTTTTCCATTGTTACCCATTTTTGGTATGCTCTGGGAATCCTCACAGAAGCAGAAATTATTTACATGAAATGTCAGGTACATCGTATCAGCGACCTCAGTAGTCATTACACATCATGAGATGAGCAGAATGGGGTTCTCCATGAAACTCACGAACTTCAAACGTGGTCAGGTGATTGGGTGTCACTTGAGTCATATTACTGTTTGCGAGATTTCCATACTCCTAAACATTCATAGGTCCACTGTTTTCAATGTGATATTGAAGTGGAAATGTGAAGGGACACGTAAAGCACAAAAACATTCAGGCTGACCTCATCTGTTGACTGACAGACCACAGACAGTAGAAGAGGGTCATAATATGTAATAGGCAGCATCTATCCAGACCATCACACAGGCATTCCAAACTGCATCAGGGTCCACTGCAAGTACTATGAAAGTTAGGTGGGAGGTGAGAAAACTCAGATTTCACAGCTGAGCGGCTGTTCATAAGCCACACACCACGCCAGTAAATGCCAAATGAGCCTCGCTTGGTGCAAGGAGCATACGATTAAACAGTGGAATAACATTGTGTGGAATGATGAATCACGGTACACAATGTGGCAATCTGATGGCAGGGTGTGGGTATGGCGAATGCCCGGTGAACGCCATATGCCAGCGTTTGTAGTGCCAAAAGTATAATTCGGAGGCAGTGGTGTTATGGTGTGGTGGTGTTTTTCATGGAGCAGGCTTGCACCCCTTGTTGTTCTGCATGGCACTATCACAACACAGGCCTACATTGATGTTTTAAGCACCTTCTCGCTTCCCACTGTTGAAGAGCAATTCGGGGATGATGACTGCGTCTTTGAAGACGATCGAGCACCTGTTCATAACGCACAGCCGTGGCGGAGTGGTTACATGACAATAACATCCCGATTATGGAGACGGACGCACAGAGTCCTGACCTGAATCCTACAGAACACCTTTGGAATGTTTTGGAACACCTACTTCATGCCAGACCTCACCAACTGATATTGATACCTCTCCTCAGTGCAGCACTCCATGAAGAATGGGCTGCCATTCCCCAAGAAACCTTCCAGCACCTGGCTGAACGTATGCCTGCGAGAGTGGAAGCTGTCATCAAAGCTAAGGGTGGGCCAACACCATATTGAATCCCAGTATTACTTATGGAAGGCGCCAGAAACTTGTAAGTCATTTTCACCCAGGTGTCTTGATACTTTTGATCACATGGTGTACTATGTACAAATTTGTCTTTTTTCCGGCAATAAAGCTCAGAGTGAAACCAAATTTCTCTTTTGCTTGTTATAATTCTGGGTTATCTGATTTTGATTTTTTTTTTCACATTATTAATTAATATACGAAACCAAATTTGAATCTACGCTTACACACGTCTATTAGTAAGTGTGCAGGATAACGATCCAGTCAGTTGCAGGAACATGATCCAATCAGTTGCAGGATATCTTTCATTAAGATAATGACATGTAGCTGGTACTGAGTTAAAGTGTAAACTACGGTCCTCAGTTATCAAAATGAACAGACAGTTGTGTAAGTCAGTCAGCCAACACCTATCATTATCAGTAAGTCAGATGCTATTATTCATTTAGTTAAATACTTTGTTGGAAGGCATGCAATGTCGCTGACAATCGATATCGACACTCCAGCCGTTGACCACCAAAAAGATGCTGTATGTCCTCACAGCATTGCAGGATGCCAATAAGAAAGAGGAAAAAGACCCCCTCCCCACAACCTCTCCTCCCACCCTCTTGAGAGCTGCGAGGTGCCACCAGCTGACACAGCCCGTGCAAACGAGGAAGCCTTGTTCGCATTGTTTCGGTGCACATGACAGGGCACAGTACATGCCAGCAGGCAAAGTGTTTCACTTACAGCAAAAGGGACCACTTACAGACAGTGTGTCTTCAGCAACTGGATGCCAGTCAGTTTTCCATGTCTCTGTTGAACTCTGTCCCAACAAAAGTGAATATTGTTTCTGCTGCATCCGTGCATGAATATCAGTTCATAGCTCAATTTGCTTACCAGGACAAACTGTTCTTACACTTGCATGTGGCAAATAAAAATGTGAAATTTCAATTAGAGACTGGAGTGACTGTTACACTACTTAATAGTGCCACGTATTAAGTCAGGTAGCCCTCCACTACAGCAGCCAGTACCACAGTTTCAGCATTTAATGGGCAGAACAATCCTGTTTTAGATGTGGGTAGTTTGCCTGTCACTTTCGGTGTTTCTACAAACAAATACAGTTTTGTTTCGTGTTCTATGTTCACGTGACTGAAAAAATATTTTTGGTGTGAATAAGTTGACTTGTTTGGATTATCAATTCATGACAATGTGCTGCAAGCAAATTCAGCTGTGCCACTTGCCTCTGTCAGTGCCTTGTTTGATAAATATAGTTCTTTCTTTGGTGGTAGTTGAACAAGACACAAGGGTCTGAGACCCTCATCACATTACAAGACAATGTACAACCAAAGTTTTCTTTTGCCCATCCTGTGCCCCACAATTCATGGGACTGGTGGCAACTGAGCTGCAGAGGTTGCAGGATTATGATGTCATTAAACCAGTGTCTGCCAGCCAATGGGCGTTCACTTTGGTTGTTCTTTTGAAGCCATCAGGTCTGTAGATTTCAATGTTAATATTAACCCAAAAACTGTGGTTCATTCTTTTCCTTTTCCCCACCCAGAAGATTTAATGGTTAAGCTAGGGCAAGATTCCCCCCCCCCCCCTAAAGATTGACTTACAAGAGGCACACCTGCAACTGCATTTGGACAAGGGATCCAAACAGATTTTTGTAACTAACATATATCTGGATCTTTTCCAATTTCAGTATTTATCATTCGGCAGCACACTGGACCCAGCAATTTTTCAGAGGTAGTAGGAGCAACTTACATTGCAAGCACCATGTGTACTAATTACTTGTATGACACAGACATCTCTGGCCACATGCCAGTTCAAAATTTGCAGAACGTGGAGGCACTGTTCAAAGTGTTATCGGAGGCAGCTTTAAAGTGTAACAATTCAAAGTGTTCATTTTTCAACACAGAAATGGAATATCTGGGTAACATGATTGATGTGCACAACACTCATCCATCACAGTCACATTTAGCAGTCATTCGTGACTTGACTGCTCCCTCAAATGTATCAGGACTGCAAGCACTCAGGGGAAAGTTGACATACTACATTCATTTCATACCACATGCCACTCAGATCAGTTTATACAAAACACTGTGCACCTCCATTACATGTCACAGTGTGGGGGCAATTGTATAGGTACATAAGGAAAAGCCCCACCAAACTATAACAAAAATTTAAAAGCACGCAACCACTGTAAGCACCAATAAAGATATATTTTGAACGCCGGAAGGTGGATAACAAATGATGAACAATTCCATTTGTTTTGTTTTTTTTAAATAGGGAGACTCAGTCTTTAGTTCTTGAGGGGAGAAGACATATTTTTTGTGAGATTTGTGTGGTAGCCATTTGTGTTGTCTGAATAATAATGATTATTTGTGCAAAACCACGAAAGTTTTCCTTTCTTCCGTGCAATACATAAATGTCATGTCACCAATGCAGCCTGCATGTATATAGAAGAAGTCCGATAAATGAAATTTACATTACCTACACAGTCAAGAAGAATAAGCTTTGCGGCGTCAGAAGAAGAAGCATCTAACATGGAGTGTGTAGATCTCTACTACAAGGAAGTTAAGTTCAGCTTAGTATGGACTCAAGGGAGAGAAACTCTAAAAACTAAAATTTGGGCATTAATTGAAAATAATTGATTTCTATTAACCTCTTTATTTATGTACCCTTTCTTATTATTCCTATTTATATGTACACATATATAAATTTGCAAAAGTTGCCAGAGAGTGCCAGATAAGAGGTGTCACCGCGCTTGTGCAGCGACGGTGACGTAGGAAGCCCATTTGTTCCTATGTGTAAAACATCAAAAGATCTTACATTATGTCATAAAAGAAACACAAGACACCAGAGTATACTCCAAGAGCGTCGGAATTTCGTCAACCATACTAAAATGCATGCCTTACAGTGCACATTCGTATGTCCAGATCCCAATGATGTACGCCTCGACCTGATATGAAGCTTTTCAGTGTGGCTTTCAGGACGTAAATTTTCTTGAAGTACCAGTACTGTATTATCTCATGTTTGGTTCTTTATTATGGCATAATACCAGATGAAAACTTCCACTTGAAATGCAGCAAACAGTTGAAACTAGCCAACTCAGCAGGAAAGCTTAATAAAAGCCAAATTTCTTTAGCAAACCAACCAAAATAACTTTATTGTTTTGCAATGCAATTAACGCTTGACTGTCAGAAAGGTCGAAATAAAACAAAATCTGAAACTAGTAACATATTTTAGGCTTTCGTAATTATGTGAATGTATTTTAATTCATTTAATAGCTTCCAGCCACAGAAATCCATCTAGTTTTCATGTAATGTGAGAGCAGTAAATGAAGAGGAAACAGAAAAATCGCTAAATGTAACCACGGGTCACGTGGAGACTCTTCTCCCCCCCCACTATATCTCAGACTGCTCTGCCCATCAGAACGTCAAAAATTAAAAAGAAAAAACGTTTTAAAAAATAAGTTCATTTTGTAGCGCACATCTTTCTGAAGAGTCAGATATATAAAACATATATCTCCGAGGAAATGTATGACACATTATTTAGTCTTAAGTGTGCAGTGCAATGCCACGCCTCTTCCAACACCATTCTCATACGCATGTCACTGTATTTCGCTCTGTGGAACTCAAACATGTATATTTTGTAATGGATGCCATCAAACTATTTCAGGACAGTGGAATTTAAAATGTCCTGTAGTGCCTCTCCTGCTTCCAGTCAGCCGGTTTGATATCCTGCCCCACTTATATATATATATATATATATATATATATATATATATATATATATATATATATATGTCTGCTTGTGTCTGTGTATATGCGGATGGATGTGTGTGTGTGTGTGTGCGAGTGTATACCTGTCGTTTTTTCCCCCTAAGGTAAGTCTTTCCGCTCCCGGGATTGGAATGACTCCTTAACCTCTCCCTTAAAACCCATATCCTTTTGTCTTTCCTTCTCCTTCCCTCTTTCCTGACGAGGCAACCGTTGGTTGCGAAAGCTAGAATTTTGTGTGTATGTTTGTGTTTGTTTGTGTGTCTATCGACCTGCCAGCGCTTTTGTTTGGTAAGTCTCATCATCTTTCTTTTTAAATATATTTTTCCCACGTGGAATGTTTCCCTCTATTATATATATATATATATATATATATATATATATATATATATATATATATAAAATAGAGGGAAACATTCCACGTGGGAAAATTATGTGTCTGTGTATGTGTGGATGGATGTGTGTGTGTGTGTGCGCGCGAGTGTATACCTGTCCTTTTTTCCCCCTAAGGTAAGTCTTTCCGCTCCCGGGATTGGAATGACTCCTTACCCTCTCCCTTAAAACCCATATCCTTTTGTCTTTCCTTCTCCTTCCCTCTTTCCTGACGAGGCAACCATTGGTTGCGAAAGCTAGAATTTTGTGTGTATGTTTGTGTGTCTATCGACCTGCCAGCGCTTTTGTTTGGTAAGTCTCATCATATATATACCTAAAAACAAAGATGATGTGACTTACCAAATGAAAGTGCTGGCAGGTCGACAGACACACAAACGAACACAAACATACACACAAAATTCAAGCTTTCGCAACAAACTGTCGCCTCATCAGGAAAGAGGGAAGGAGAGGGAAAGACGAAAGGATGTGGGTTTTAAGGGAGAGGGTAAGGAGTCATTCCAGTCCCGGGAGCGGAAAGACTTACCTTAGGGGGAAAAAAGGACGGGTATACACTCGCACACACACACATATCCATCCACACATATACAGACATATTTGGTCTTTAAATATATATATATATATATATATATATACCCGTCCTTTTTTCCCCCTAAGGTAAGTCTTTCCGCTCCCGGGACTGGAATGACTCCTTACCCTCTCCCTTAAAACCCACATCCTTTCGTCTTTCCCTCTCCTTCCCTCTTTCCTGATGAGGCAACAGTTTGTTGCGAAAGCTTGAATTTTGTGTGTATGTTTGTGTTCGTTTGTGTGTCTGTCGACCTGCCAGCACTTTCATTTGGTAAGTCACATCATCTTTGTTTTTAGGTATATGTTTCCTACGTGGAATGTTTCCTTCTCTCTCTCTCTCTCTCTCTCTCTCTCTCTCTCTATATATATATATATATATATATATATATATATATATATATAAAAACAAAGATTATGTGACTTACCAAATGAAAGTGCGGAAAGACCAACACTTTAAAATTCGTTTGTGTGTCTGTCGACCTGCCAGCACTTTCATTTGGTAAGTCACATAATCTTTGTTTTTAGATATATTTTTCCTTCGTGGAATGTTTCCTTCTATTATAACCATATATATATATATATATATATATATATATATATATATATATATATATATATATATATATATATATATATAGAGAGAGAGAGAGAGAGAGAGAGAGAGAGAGAGAGAGAGAGAGAGAAGGAAACATTCCACGTAGGAAACATATACCTAAAAACAAAGATGATGTGACTTACCAAATGAAAGTGCTGGCAGGTCGACAGACACACAAACGAACACAAACATACACACAAAATTCAAGCTTTCGCAACAAACTGTTGCCTCATCAGGAAAGAGGGAAGGAGAGGGAAAGACGAAAGGATGTGGGTTTTAAGGGAGAGGGTAAGGAGTCATTCCAGTCCCGGGAGCGGAAAGACTTACCTTAGGGGGAAAAAAGGACGGGTATACACTCGCGCGCACACACACACACATATATCCATCCACACATATACAGACACAAGCAGACATATTTAAAGACAAAACACACACACAAAAAACCTCACAACTTGCTCTTCTGTGTGACATAAAATTAAATATAGGATACCTAAAACCAGTAAAGACAAGAGACAGGCATGACAGCACATATTTCTTCAATCCTTAGGTCCTAGTGATTTTTATCTCTAATGTCGCTATAGTTTTACATGATGTGCTTTCCTTTCTGCGAAAGAACTATCACCTTATCAAAGTTTGTCAAATGTTTCGCTACAAGAAAAAATAGAAATGTCGTCTAATAATGAAAAAGCTCTTAATACAAATAGTACCCAAGACTGGGGTGGTTTCTTGATGTGATTACATCTATTTTGTCACTGTGTACTGGAGAAAACAAATTAGGCCTTTCTAATATTTCAGCAATTGTAACACACACCAAATAAGTGAGACTGTTTTGGCAACAATGATTATTTTTATAATACGTCAGTACCAATATGAAATAACCATTTGGCCTACTATAAGCAAAACGCTTTACGTTAGGAAACAGTTTCACATTTCATTCATATGCTACAGTTTCTCATGTACGAGACCGAAAAGTAGTAGAACGAAATTTTTGTATAAATTTGGAATCGTCATATTCTTCCATAATTTGTGTGATCTCCCCGTTTCTTCTCCTTCCTCGTTCTAACAAACAGTCTTGTCATCACTAATTCTGTAACTATTCCTACCACTGTCAAAACTCATTCTCCGGTTAACTTTACTGACCCTGGCACAATCTCCGGTTTAGTTATCCAGCGATTATTCTCTGATTAGCCGTAATTACGTGTTAGTACAATGCGTTTTCCGCACTACTCCCAGAATGGAACTTACGCGGCTGCTAGCCAGGGACTATGACTGGCCCTGTCTAGTGTAGCAATGTAGCCAAAAATTTTCTGTCAAAATTTCACTTTCTTGGATACACCGAGAAGAAAATATATAATCTTTCTTACCTGTTGTTCCTGTTAGTCATTTATTTCCACTCTGGTGGTCTGAATCTATGGATTTCTCTAGTAATTAAAACAACTGAACATTCACAAACCGAATCAACCACATTAACAAGCAGCAGTTAGCATTCACCGGTTCGGCTTTATTGTGCTGAGCTCGTATAGCCCCGTCCCCTTTTGTCTGCAGGAAAGTTTATTTCTAGATGTGACGAGGATTCCCCTGGCAGAGACATCACATACACTATGCACACATTCAAAAATCAACTTGTAATTCATTCAGAAATCAACTTAGAATGTGTTCAAAAACCAGCAGAGGTGCGTTTCAAAATCATATGAATAATCAATAGACCGACGTGTGCTGGATGCTAGGTCCTTTGTGAAACAAGGTTTTTTCCCTCAAAAATATGAATTTTGGCCCTCTCCCGAAACTGCCGCCCAGTTCAGATACCCCATTTTGCCTCCACCCCCCCACTAGATCCGGGCCTGCTGTGTACGTGAATCTGGCGGCTTGGGTGCACCAATAAAACTTTTCCAGGTAGCAAGTGGGTGGTTGCTGCTACTGCTGCCTACACAGCCAATAGCCAAATTTCTGTAGCTAGAAGTGGGAGAAGGTGCAACTCAACTGTGCATGTGCATGAGCCCGCTCATAACTGATTAAATGAGTCTAATGTAAGCAATTGTGACGTCAGGCTCATCGAAGGCAATTTGTTGTTATGAAGCACTGCATAGTCTTCCGAAAGCCTTTGACACATTTTGCTGTTGGTCAGACGCTTGTACGAGCACTGTGTTATTTTATATGGCAAATTTCCTTTGCAATTTAAGTTTCATTTTGTTTTTTTCTCTCGTTCATGTTTTAATGCGGCAGTATTATTCTGCAGTAGTGGGATACAATAATATCCTTTGTTAGAGTATCGGTTCTTACCAATGAAAATTACAAAAATTTAACTGAAAACTAAATCCTGGAATTCTAAAAAAATTCCCGGGTTTTTCCCAGTTTCCTCCCAGATGAAAAAATTCCCAAGTTTTTCCCAGATCACCCAGTTGTCCCCAGTTGTATACACCCTGTTTTGACACATATTGCTGTCAGTGCACATGTGTGTGTGTGCGCTGTGTTTTGTTGTTGTAAATAAAGCATTTTCTTTGCAGCTGATGTTGTATTCTAGTGTTATTCTCTCGTTTATGTTTTATTGCTGCAGTAGCAAGTTGAACTATAATTCTTCATTACGGTGTCAGTTCTTACCATTCAAAATTACAAAAATTTAACAGAAAATTAAAGCAATGAAAAAAAAATTCTGAGTTTTTCCTGGATTTCCTGGTCATTCCGGGACGTATACAACCTGTTTAATACATTGTGGTAAATTTCCATGAAAGAATGAAACATTTTTGATGTGCCTCCATGGTTGGAAAGCTTGATTATTCCAAGGATCATATAAAGAATTTCACAACTGTACAGTGTACAGGTGTGTATATTGGTTACCATATCAATTGCAACTAGAAATGGAAAAAAATCGAGTTTTGTGCTGTTGTGAAACATTGTCATTTGAAGGGCTGGACTGCAGCACATATCAAAAAAAGAACTGGATTAAGTTCATGAAGGCTCTGCAAAATCACTGAAGACCATTTTTTTTAGATTAATGAATTTAAACATGGTCTGGTAAGCACTGAAGATGAACCACACTCTGGTCGTCCATTTGAGGTCACCCCAAAAGAAATCATTGACAAAATACATGAAATGGTAACGCAAGACTGCAGAATAAAAATTCATGAGACTTTAAACATCTCAACTTACCAAGTGCATAGCATCCTGCATAGAGAAATGACTACGAAGAAGCTGTGTGCGAGTTGGGTGCCCTGATTGCTCACAGTTGACCAAAAGTACAACAGGCACAACATTGCAACACAATGTCTGGCAACATTTAATCACAATCTACAAGACTTTTTGCTCCAGTTTGTGACTGCTAATGAAACCTGGATCCATCACCACTCACCAGAATCAAAATATCACAAAATAATTGACAAATGCTGATGAAAGTGCATAAAAAAGACAAAGACCATTTTCTCTGCTGATTAGGAGATGGCCAGTATTTTTTGGGATTCTCATGGAATAATTCTCAGAGATTATTGGAAACAGACAGAATCCTACTGGACCCTATTATGCTTCATTTTGGATTGTTTGAAAATTGTGTTGGCTGAAAAAAGACCAAGGTCGGCATGCAAAAAAGTGCTCTTTCACCAGGATAATGCACCATCTCACACATCAGCAATAAGAATGGCAAAAGTGCATGAACTGGGCGTTGAATTGGTTCCTCATCCACTCTACTCATCAGACTTAGCTCCAAATGACTTCTTCCTCTTCCCTAACTTGAAACTTTGGCTTGCTGGGAAGAAATTTTCATCAAATGTAAAAGTGATAACTGCGCTCAATGAGTACCTTACAGAGTTTGACAAAACCTACTTTTCCAATGGAACAAAAAAGTAGCAGGATTGCTGGACCAAGCAAATATCTCTCACAGGGACTCTATCGAGAAGTAAGGTTAGTTGTTTACAAAACAAAAATTTTTTCCCGCTTTTTTACCAGACTTATCAAACCATCCTCCTACTTACTATTCAAAAGTTGTTATAAAATGCCAAGAACAGCTAAATGTTACACAGTTCATTTTGTGTGGCCTGTAACTGATGAGACACACAATTGGGTTTTAGATGTTGTAAAGAATCTGCAGAGTTGTCAGAAGAATGCAGAATTTTTTTTTCCTTTTTGTCGACATGTTGTAATTCAGTGAACAGTCAATGTTTTTGTGGCTGTTTCTTTGGAATTTCAGAAAGCAATTCTTTTGTTCTTAAACTTTCATTGAATGTTACTCTGAAATTAGTATTAAAATTTAATTATTATGCCATATTTACGTTTCAATTACTGATGAAGTTTCAGAACAACTAAAGTCACCTTGCAAACCACAATCATCACATAACGGATAATCAGAGCACATGTACTGAGCTGTAGTAATAAAACGTTTGGTCTTCAGTACCTTTTGCTGTGACAAATTGGAAAATTAAAGATCTGTGTTGGTCAGCTTCACCCCATGTCAATATTCCCTGTTCGTAAAAGTTTGTTTGGTTAGAGTATTGCCATTGGTGTACTGCTGATTCACTTCTGCATCTATCGAAAAGTGTCGGGCAGTCAGGAATTTCTTCATGGAAGCAAACAGATGAAAGTCCAATGGTGCAAGGTCCAGATTATATGGTGGATGTTGGAGCACTTCCCGTCCAAATTTTCTCATGAACAGGAGCAACAACATGGTGGCGGGCACAGTCATGATGAAGTCTGACACCATCAGCATTAAAGTTGTGTCATTTGTCAAGTTAAGCATGTTTTAATGTAGACAGTAGTATTTACAGTGGAGCTGCGTTCAGCCAAGTCCATCAATAACACATCATGCACATCCCAGAAGACTGTCACACGCACTTTCCTAACAGACTGAATCACTTTGAATTCTTTTCGTACTTGGGAACCGGCATGTTTCCACTCCATAGAAGTCTGCTTGTTTAAGGGCATGTAGTGGTATGCCCACAACTCATCACCAGTGACAACTCCTTTCATAACGTCACGCCCATTTGTAGGGAATGCATTAAGTGATCCACATTTATCATCATTCGCCAACCGTTGTTGTTGTCTGTCAGGTTCTTAGGTACCCAGCAAGAAACAACTTTACAGAATTTCAATGTGTCATGCCCAATATTGTACACTGCACCATAGGAAATGTTGAACTTTTGCAATAATATTCGCAGCTGCACATGACAGTCTTTCAAATTGCTGTCTCAATGGGTCTGACACTTTGCGGAGTTGCAGCTGTTACCAGCTGCCCAGCGAGCGATTAATCACTAAGGTTCACATGGCCCTCTTGGAAGAATGGACACCACCTGGAGACATTTTTTTTATCCACACAGTCATCCCCGTGCATGTCACACATGTCCCTCTGAATTTCACTTGGTTTATGCCCTTTGGCCCACGAATATTTAACTACACTGTGCAGCTCTTCACAAGTTGACAAAGGTGACATGTGCGCCATTTTTGTTTTGTAGCTCAGGCTTCTCCTGCTAGAGCAGCATGTGAAAACAAGAATCCCCCTATAGTGCAAACTTCAAACTATATTGTCAGGAAATTTCAACATGCCAGCTTGCAGCACCAGGTGATAAAAAATTATTGTTTATTACTTTCCGATCCTCCCTCAATTAATTTTATGGTTGAAGTTCCTTGAGTCATAAAACCTGAGTTCAACTAATGCTGGCCAAGAATTTCAGGAATTAAGTCATATCCCATTATCTAGTACACTAAAATATATTGGGTTTCCAATTAGTTGCATTCAACCTGGAAAGCTTATGCACAAAAACCTACATTATCACTAACAATTTAAGTGTATAAAACATTAAATTTATTAGTTATCTTCCTACCTAAGGTAAGTACAAAATTACCAAAAAAGAAATGCAAACAATAACAACTTACATCAGACCAAGACATGAAGCTAGCTGCACTCTGATCCCAGCTAGATGAATCAGTATCAAAATACTCCAAATCTTGCAATTTGCTGAAAGAGTCCCTAAAAGGATCATCTGACGAAGCACTGAAAAAAAGTAGTAAAGGTATTAGCTGGAGTACTCACTGTACATTTGTCAATAAACCCCAGATTGTACATATAATTATACCCTTCCCACGAAGTATCTCAGCATGAATCAAACTCTTGGGGTGGAGAACAAGGGGGAAACAGCCAGGAGTAGAGTAAGGAGAAAGTTCCAGGGGTAAGAGCTGTGGGAGAGTTTGGAATAGCCGAAGCAGATGGGGCAGGAGCCAAAAAGGAGGGGATGCAAGCATCAACAGGGAGGGGCGCTCAGGGTCAGAAGAGAGGGGAACACAGAGCGAGGGGGGAGGGACAGAGAGCGAGGGGGGAGGGGCAGAGAGCGAGGGGGGGTGGGGGGAGGGGCAGAGAGCGAGGGGGGGTGGGGGGAGGGGCAGAGAGCGAGGGGGGGTGGGGGGAGGGGCAGAGAGCGAGGGGGGGTGGGGGGAGGGGCAGAGAGCGAGGGGGGGTGGGGGGAGGGGCAGAGAGCGAGGGGGGGTGGGGGGAGGGGCAGAGAGCGAGGGGGGGTGGGGGGAGGGGCAGAGAGCGAGGGGGGGGGGTGGGGGGAGGGGCAGAGAGCGAGGGGGGAGGGGCAGAGAGCGAGGGGGGAGGGGCAGAGAGCGAGGGGGGAGGGGCAGAGAGCGAGGGGGGAGGGGCAGAGAGCGAGGGGGGAGGGGCAGAGAGCGAGGGGGGAGGGGCAGAGAGCGAGGGGGGAGGGGCAGAGAGCGAGGGGGGAGGGCAGAGAGCGAGGGGGGAGGGCAGAGAGCGAGGGGGGAGGGCAGAGAGCGAGGGGGGAGGGCAGAGAGCAAGGGGGGAGGGCAGAGAGCAAGGGGGGAGGGGCAAAGGAAGAGGGCGGGGAAGGGCAGAGAACGAGGCAGAAGGGGCAAAGGATGAGGGTGAGGAAGGGCAGAGAATGAGGCAGAAGGGGCAAAGGAAGAGGGCGGGGAAGGGCAGAGAATGAGGGGGAAGGGACAAAGGAAGAGGGCGGGGAAGGTCAGAGGGGAAGGGACAAAGGAAGAGGGCGGGGAAGGGCAGAGGGTCAGAGGGGAAGGGACAAAGGAAGAGGGCGGGGAAGGGCAGAGGGGAAGGGCCGAAGGAAGATAGAAGGTAAGGTCCAAGGTAGAGAGAGGGGAAGGGCCGACGGAAGATAGAAGGTAAGGTCCAAGGTAGAGAGAGGGGAAGGGCCAAAGGTAGAGAGAGGGGAAGGGCCGAAGGAAGAGAGGGGGCAGGGCAGAGGGTGAAAGCGGAAGGGCCGAAGGAAGAGAGGGGGCAGGGCAGAGGGTGAAAGCGGAAGGGCCGAAGGAAGAGAGGGGGCAGGGCAGAGGGTGAAAGTGGAAGGGCCGAGGGAAGAGAGGGGGCAGGGCAGCGGGTGAAAGTGGAAGGGCCGAAGGAAGAGAGGGGGCAGGGCAGAGGGTGAAAGGGGAAGGGCCTAAGGAAAAGGGGGAGAGCAGAAGGTGATAGGGGAAGGGCCAGGGGAAGAGATGGGGAAAGCAGAGGGTGAGAGGGGTAGGGCCAAGGGAAGAGATGGGGAAAGCAGAGGGTGAGGGGGGAAGGGCCAAGGGAAGAGTGTGGGGAGAGCAGAGGGTGAGAGGGGAAGGGCCAAGGGAAGAGAGTGGGGAGAGCAGAGGGTGAGAGGGGAAGGGCCAAGGGAAGAGAGTGGGGAGAGCAGAGGGTGAGAGGTGAAGGGCCAAGGGAAGAGAGTGGGGAGAGCAGAGGGTGAGAGGTGAAGGGCCAAGGGAAGAGAGTGGGGAGAGCAGAGGGCGAGAGGGGAAGGCCCAAGGGAAGAGAGTGGTGATAGCAGAGGGTAAGAGGGGAAGGCCCAAGGGAAGAGAGTGGGGAGAGGGGAAGGCCCAAGGGAAGAGAGTGGGGAGAGGGGAAGGCCCAAGGGAAGAGAGTGGGGAGAGGGGAAGGCCCAAGGGAAGAGAGTGGGGAGAGGGGAAGGCCCAAGGGAAGAGAGTGGGGAGAGGGGAAGGCCCAAGGGAAGAGAGTGGGGAGAGGGGAAGGCCCAAGGGAAGAGAGTGGGGAGAGGGGAAGGCCCAAAGGAAGGGACAGCGAAGGGCCAAAGGAAGGCACAGCAAAGGGCCAAAGGAAGGGACAGCGAAGGGCCAAAGGAAGGGACAGCAAAGGGCCAAAGGAAGGGACAGCGAAGGGCCAAAGGAAGGGACAGCAAAGGGCCAAAGGAAGGGACAGCAAAGGGCCAAAGGAAGGGACAGCGAAGGGCCAAAGGAAGGGACAGCAAAGGGCCAAAGGAAGGGACAGCAAAGGGCCAAAGGAAGGGACAGCAAAGGGCCAAAGGAAGGGACAGCGAAGGGCCAAAGGAAGGGACAGCGAAGGGCCAAAGGAAGGGACAGCGAAGGGCCAAAGGAAGGGACAGCGAAGGGCCAAAGGAAGGGACAGCGAAGGGCCAAAGGAAGGGACAGCGAAGGGCCAAAGGAAGGGACAGCGAAGGGCCAAAGGAAGGGACAGCGAAGGGCCAAAGGAAGGGACAGCGAAGGGCCGAAGGAAGGGACAGCGAAGGGCCGAAGGAAGGGACGCGAAGGGCCGAAGGAAGGGACAGCGAAGGGCCGAAGGAAGGGACAGCGAAGGGCCGAAGGAAGGGACAGCGAAGGGCCGAAGGAAGGGACAGCGAAGGGCCGAAGGAAGGGACAGCGAAGGGCCGAAGGAAGGGACAGCGAAGGGCCGAAGGAAGGGACAGCGAAGGGCCGAAGGAAGGGACAGCGAAGGGCCGAAGGAAGGGACAGCGAAGGGCCGAAGGAAGGGACAGCGAAGGGCCGAAGGAAGGGACAGCGAAGGGCCGAAGGAAGGGACAGCGAAGGGCCGAAGGAAGGGACAGCGAAGGGCCGAAGGAAGGGACAGCGAAGGGCCGAAGGAAGGGACAGCGAAGGGCCGAAGGAAGGGACAGCGAAGGGCCGAAGGAAGGGACAGCGAAGGGCCGAAGGAAGGGACAGCGAAGGGCCGAAGGAAGGGACAGCGAAGGGCCGAAGGAAGGGACAGCGAAGGGCCGAAGGAAGGGACAGCGAAGGGCCGAAGGAAGGGACAGCGAAGGGCCGAAGGAAGGGACAGCGAAGGGCCGAAGGAAGGGACAGCGAAGGGCCGAAGGAAGGGACAGCGAAGGGCCGAAGGAAGGGACAGCGAAGGGCCGAAGGAAGGGACAGCGAAGGGCCGAAGGAAGGGACAGCGAAGGGCCGAAGGAAGGGACAGCGAAGGGCCGAAGGAAGGGACAGCGAAGGGCCGAAGGAAGGGACAGCGAAGGGCCGAAGGAAGGGACAGCGAAGGGCCGAAGGAAGGGACAGCGAAGGGCCGAAGGAAGGGACAGCGAAGGGCCGAAGGAAGGGACAGCGAAGGGCCGAAGGAAGGGACAGCGAAGGGCCGAAGGAAGGGACAGCGAAGGGCCGAAGGAAGGGACAGCGAAGGGCCGAAGGAAGGGACAGCGAAGGGCCGAAGGAAGGGACAGCGAAGGGCCGAAGGAAGGGACAGCGAAGGGCCGAAGGAAGGGACAGCGAAGGGCCGAAGGAAGGGACAGCGAAGGCCCGAAGGAAGGGACAGCGAAGGGCCGAAGGAAGGGACAGCGAAGGGCCGAAGGAAGGGACAGCGAAGGGCCGAAGGAAGGGACAGCGAAGGGCCGAAGGAAGGGACAGCGAAGGGCCGAAGGAAGGGACAGCGAAGGGCCGAAGGAAGGGACACCGAAGGGCCGAAGGAAGGGACACCGAAGGGCCGAAGGAAGGGACACCGAAGGGCCGAAGGAAGGGACAGCGAAGGGCCGAAGGAAGGGACAGCGAAGGGCCGAAGGAAAGGACAGCGAAGGGCCGAAGGAAAGGACAGCGAAGGGCCGAAGGAAAGGACAGCGAAGGGCCGAAGGAAGAGAGGGGGAGGGGGGAAGGGATGGGGAGGGGCGGGGGAAGGGACAATGCAGTGTGTGGAAGGTTCAACAGGGAGTGGGGGGAATGTTCGATGGGTAGTTGGGGGGAGGATCGGCGGGGAGGATCGGCGGGGAGTGGGCGGGGAGGATCGGCGGGGAGGATCGGCGGGGAGGATCGGCGGGGAGGGTCGATGGGGAGTGGGCGGAGAGGGTCGATGGGGAGTGGGCGGAGAGGATCGACGGGGAGTGGGCGGGGAAGGTCGACGGGGAGTGGGCGGGGAGGGTCGACGGGGAGTGGGCGGGGAAGGTCGACGGGGAGTGGGCGGGGAGGGTCGACGGGGAGTGGGCGGGGAGGGTCGACGGGGAGTGGGCGGGGAGGGTCGACGGGGAGTGGGCGGGGAGGGTCGACGGGGAGTGGGCGGGGAGGGTCGACGGGGAGTGGGCGGGGAGGGTCGACGGGGAGTGGGCGGGGAGGGTCGACGGGGAGTGGGCGGGGAGGGTCGACGGGTAGTGGGCGGGGAGGGTCGACGGGTAGTGGGCGGGGAGGGTCGACGGGTAGTGGGCGGGGAGGGTCGACGGGTAGTGGGCGGGGAGGGTCGACGGGGAGTGGGGGGAATGTTCGATGGGTAGTTGGGGGGAGGATCGGCGGGGAGTGGGCGGGGAGGGTCGATCGGGAGTGGGCGGGAAGCGTCGACGGCGAGTGGGGGGGGAAGCGTCGACGGCGAGTGGGGGGGAAGCGTCGACGGCGAGTGGGGGGGAAGCGTCGACGGCGAGTGGGGGGGAAGCGTCGACGGCGAGTGGGGGGGAAGCGTCGACGGCGAGTGGGGGGGAAGCGTCGACGGCGAGTGGGGGGGAAGCGTCGACGGCGAGTGGGGGGGAAGCGTCGACGGCGAGTGGGGGGGAAGCGTCGACGGCGAGTGGGGGGGAAGCGTCGACGGCGAGTGGGGGGGAAGCGTCGACGGCGAGTGGGGGGGGAAGCGTCGACGGCGAGTGGGGGGGAAGCGTCGACGGCGAGTGGGGGGAAGCGTCGACGGCGAGTGGGGGGGAAGGGTCGAAGGCGAGTGGGGGGGAAGGGTCGAAGGCGAGTGGGGGGGAAGGGTCGACGGCGAGTGGGGGGGAAGGGTCGACGGCGAGTGGGGGGAAGGGTCGACGGCGAGTGGGGGGGAAGGGTCGACGGGGAGTGGGGGGGAAGGGTCGACGGGGAGTGGGGGGGAAGGGTCGACGGGGAGTGGCGGGGAAGGGTCGACAGGGAGTGGCGGGGAAGGGTCGACAGGGAGTGGCGGGGAAGGGTCGACAGGGAGTAGCGGGGAAGGGTCGACGGGGAGTGGGGGGGAAGGGTAAATGGGAAGGGTAAATGGGGAGTGCAAATATGTCAGTGGGTAGATGAGAGGGAGTAATGTAAGCACGGGTGGAGCAGTAGGAGCAGAGCAGTGATAAGTGGCATGGTGGTCCAGTGCAGGGCAGGGAAGTGATCCGTGGCGTGGTGGGCCAGGGCAGGGCAGTGATACGTGGCGTGGTGGGCCAGGGCAGGGCAGTGATACGTGGCGTGGTGGGCCAGGGCAGGGCAGTGATACGTGGCGTGGTGGGCCAGGGCAGGGCAGTGATACGTGGCGTGGTGGGCCAGGGCAGGGCAGTGATACGTGGCGTGGTGGGCCAGGGCAGGGCAGTGATACGTGGCGTGGTGGGCCAGCGCAGGGCAGTGATACGTGGCGTGGTGGGCCAGGGCAGGGCAGTGATAAGTGGCGTGGTGGGCCAGGGCAGGGCAGTGATAAGTGGCGTGGTGGGCCAGGGCAGGGCAGTGATACGTGGCGTGGTGGGCCAGGGCAGGGCAGTGATACGTGGCGTGGTGGGCCAGGGCAGGGCAGTGATACGTGGCGTGGTGGGCCAGGGCAGGGCAGTGATACGTGGCGTGGTGGGCCAGCGCAGGGCAGTGATACGTGGCGTGGTGGGCCAGGGCAGGGCAGTGATACGTGGCGTGGTGGGCCACGAAATAGCATTGATAAGTGACGTTGTGGGCCAGGCCAGGGTAGGGACAAGTGGCATGGTGTGTCAGGGCAGGGTTGGGAGAAGTGGCGTTGCTTTCAGGGCTTGGTGTGGTGGGCTTGGAGAAGAGGTGTGGGAGGCCAGGAGAAATGGTGTGGGAGGGTAGGGAGAAGTGGCGTGGCGGGATGATGCAGGGAGAACTGGTGGAGCAGGGAGAACTGGTGGAGCAGGGAGAACTGGTGGAGCAGGGAGAACTGGTGGAGCAGGGAGAACTGGTGGAGCAGGGAGAACTGATGGAGCACGGAGAAGTGATATGGCGGGGCGGCGCAGGGAGAACTGGTGCGAAAAATGGTGGGGCGAGAAGAAGTAGCGGAGCAAGAAGTGGTGGGGCGAGAAGAAGTAGCGGGGCAAGAAGTGGTGGGGCGAGAAGAAGTAGCGGGGCAAGAAGTGGTGGGGCGAGAAGAAGTAGCGGGGCAAGAAGTGGTGGGGCGAGAAGAAGTAGCGGGGCAAGAAGTGGTGGAGAGAGAAGAAGGTGGGAGGGCAAGAAGTGGTGGGGCGAGGAGAAGTGGTGGGGCGAGGAGAAGTGGTGGGGCGAGGAGAAGTGGTGGGGCGAGGAGAAGTGGTGGGGCGAGGAGAAGTGGTGGGGCGAGGAGAAGTGGTGGGGCGAGGAGAAGTGGTGGGGCGAGGAGAAGTGGTGGGGCGAGGAGAAGTGGTGGGGCGAGGAGAAGTGGTGGGGCGAGGAGAAGTGGTGGGGCGAGGAGAAGTGGTGGGGCGAGGAGAAGTGGTGGGGCGAGGAGAAGTGGTGGGGCGAGGAGAAGTGGTGGGGCGAGGAGAAGTGGTGGGGCGAGGAGAAGTGGTGGGGCGAGGAGAAGTGGTGGGGCGAGGAGAAGTGGTGGGGCGAGGAGAAGTGGTGGGGCGAGGAGAAGTGGTGGGGCGAGGAGAAGTGGTGGGGCGAGGAGAAGTGGTGGGGCGAGGAGAAGTGGTGGGGCGAGGAGAAGTGGAGGGGCGAGGAGAAGTGGAGGGGCGAGGAGAAGTGGAGGGGCGAGGAGAAGTGGTGGGGCGAGGAGAAGTGGTGGGGCGAGGAGAAGTGGTGGGGCGAGGAGAAGTGGTGGGGCGAGCGGAAATTGTGGGGCGAGCGGAAATTGGGGGGCGAGAGGAAATTGGGGGGCGAGAGGAAATTGGGGGGCGAGAAGAAATTGGGGGGGGGCGAGAAGAAATTGGGGGGGGCGAGAAGAAATTGGGGGGGCGAGAAGAAATTGGGGGGGGCGAGAAGAAATTGGGGGGGGCGAGAAGAAATTGGGGGGGGCGAGAAGAAATTGGGGGGGGCGAGAAGAAATTGGGGGGGGCGAGAAGAAATTGGGGGGGGCGAGAAGAAATTGGGGGGGCGAGAAGAAATTGGGGGGGCGAGAAGAAATTGGGGGGGCGAGAAGAAATTGGGGGGGCGAGAAGAAATTGGGGGGGCGAGAAGAAATTGGGGGGGCGAGAAGAAATTGGGGAGGCGAGAAGAAATTGGGGAGGCGAGAAGAAATTGGGGGGGCGAGAAGAAATTGGGGGGGGCGAGAAGAAATTGGGGGGCGAGAAGAAATTGGGGGGCGAGAAGAAATTGGGGGGGCGAGAAGAAATTGGGGGGGGGCGAGAAGAAATTGGGGGGGGGGGCGAGAAGAAATTGGGGGGGCGAGAAGAAATTGGGGGGGCGAGAAGAAATTGGGGGGGCGAGAAGAAATTGGGGGGGCGAGAAGATATTTGGGGGGCGAGAGAAATTGGGGGGCGATAAGAAATAGCGGGGCGACAAGAAATAGCGGGGCGAGAAGTGGTGAGGTGACAAGGAGGAGCAGGTCGAGAAGAAGGGGCGAGCTGAGGTGGAAGGGGTATGGAAGAATTGGCGGTGCACGGCAGAAGGGGGCACGAGGAACTGATGATGCAGGATGGGAGGGTACAAAGACAACTGGTGGTGCGGGATGGAAAGGGGCAGGGAGAAACTGGAGGGGCAAGGAGGGATGGAAAGAGGTGGGGGAAAGGTGGGGTGAAAGGATGCAAGAGTTATGGCACTGGGACTAAGGCAATAGAGGCAATGGTGAGGGCAAAGGGACTGTGTCAGCACAGGCAAGGGCGAGGCCAGAGGGACTGTGCCAGCACAGGTGGCAGGGCTGTGGGCAGGGCGAGGAGGTGGCGGGGCTGTGGGCAGGGCGAGGAGGTGGCGGGACTGTCGGCAGGGCGAGGAGGTGGCTTGGGTATGTGCAGGGCGTGGGCAGGGTGAGGCTGATGGGGACGTGGGCTGTGGCAAGGCTGATGGGGCGTGGGCGGGACGAGGTTGATTGGGGCGTGGGCGGGACGAGGTTTATTGGGGCGTGGGCGGGTTCGAATATGATGGGGCCGTGGGCGGGGCGGGGTTGATGGGGGCGTGGGTGGGGCGGGGTTGATGGGGGCGTGGGAGTGGCGGGGTTGATGGGAGCGTGGGCGCGGCGGTGTTGATGGGGGCGTGGGCGCGGGGGGTTGATGGGGGCGTGGGCGCGGGGGCGTTGATGGGGTCGTGGGCGCGGGGGCGTTGATGGGGTCGTGGGCGCGGGGGCGTTGATGGGGTCGTGGGCGGGGCGGGGTTGATGGGGGCGTGGGTACGGCAGGGTTGATGGGGGCAAAGGCGGGGAGGGTTGATGGGGCGTGGGTGCGGCGGGTTTGATGGGGGCGTGGGCGCGGCGGGGTTGATGGGGGCGTGGGCGGGGCGGGGTTGATGGGGGCGTGGGCGGGGCGGGGTTGATGGGGGCGTGGGCGGGGCGGGGTTGATGGGGGCGTGGGCGGGGCGGGGTTGATGGGGGCGTGGGCGGGGCGGGGTTGAGGGGGGCGTGGGCGCGGCGGGGGTTGATGGGGGCGTGGGAGCGGCGGGGTTGATGGGGGCGTGGGCGCGGCGGTGTTGATGGGGGCGTGGGCGCGGCGGTGTTGATGGGGGCGTGGGCGCGGTGGGTTGATGGGGGCGTGGACGCGGGGGCGTTGATGGGGGGGGTGGGCGCGGGGGTTGATGGGGCGAGGGCGCGGCAGGTTGATGGGGCGTGGGCGCGGCGGGTTTGATGGGGGCGTGGGCGCGGCGGGGTTGATGGGGGCGTGGGCGCGGCGGGGTTGATGGGGGCGTGGGCGCGGCGGGGTTGATGGGGGCGTGGGCGCGGCGGGGTTGATGGGGGCGTGGGCGCGGCGGGGTTGATGGGGGCGTGGGCGCGGCGGGGTCGATGGGGGCGTGGGAGGGTTGGGGTCGATGGTGGCGAGGGCGAGGTGGGGGGGGGTCGATAGGGGTGTGGGCGGGGCGGGGTTGAAGGGCGTGGGCGGGGCGGGGTTGATGGGTGCGTAGGCGGGGCGGGGTTGATGGGGGCGTCGGCGGGGCGGGGTTGATGGGGGCGTGGGCATGCCGGGGGGGTCGATAGGGGCGTGGGCGGGGCGGGGTCGATGGGGGCGTGGGCCGGGCGAGGTCGATGGGGGCGTGGGCCGGGCGAGGTCGATGGGGGCGTGGGCAGGGCGAGGTCGATGGGGGCGTGGGCAGGGCGAGGTCGATGGGGGCGTGGGCAGGGCGAGGTCGATGGGGGCGTGGGCAGGGCGAGGTCGATGGGGGCGTGGGCAGGGCGAGGTCGATGGGGGCGTGGGCAGGGCGAGGTCGATGGGGGCGTGGGCAGGGCGAGGCTGATGGGGGCGTGGGCAGGGCGAGGCTGATGGGGGCGTGGGCAGGGCGAGGCTGATGGGGGCGTGGGCAGGGCGAGGCTGATGGGGGCGTGGGCAGGGCGAGGCTGATGGGGGCGTGGGCAGGGCGAGGCTGATGGGGGCGTGGGCAGGGCGAGGCTGATGGGGGCGTGGGCAGGGCGAGGCTGATGGGGGCGTGGGCAGGGCGAGGCTGATGGGGGCGTGGGCAGGGCGAGGCTGATGGGGGCGTGGGCAGGGCGAGGCTGATGGGGGCGTGGGCAGTGCGAGGTTGTGGGGGCGTGGGCAGGGCGAGGTTGATGGGGGCGTGGGCAGGGCGAGGTTGATGGGGGCGTGGGCAGGGCGAGGTTGATGGGGGCGTGGGCAGGGCTAGGTTGATGGGGGCGTGGGCAGGGCTAGGTTGATGGGGGCGTGGGCAGGGCTATGTTGATGGGGGCGTGGGTTAGGGCGAGGTTGATGGGGGCGTGGGTGGGGTGATGGTGGCAGGGGCACGCATTGGTGTGCATGGGTGGAGGGGGCGAGCAAGGGCAGAGCATAGATGACAGGGGCAAGGGTGATGGGCATTCAGTGGGAGTGTGGGGAGAGCAGTGGAGTTTAGGGCAGAATGGGCATGGATGACAGTGTGGAAAGGCGGTGGGGGGGGGGGGGTGCAAAGACAACAGGGGACTAGGACAATGGTGACAGGGGGGCCAGGACAATGGTGTCAGGGGGGGGGGTCGAGGACAATGGTGACGGGGGGCGAGGGCAATGGTGACGGGGGGCGAGGGCAATGGTGACGGGGGGCGAGGGCAATGGTGACGGGGGGCGAGGGCAATGGCAGCAAGGGAGAGAACGCTTGGATCGATGGCATTGGATGGATGGATGGCGGGGGGGGGGGGGGGGGGGGAGAGCGGCAGGGACTATGACGTCAGAGGCAATGGTGGCAGAGGGGCACGAGTGGTGGGAAAGAGGGTGTCAGGGACGATAGCGCGGGGATCGGGGTCACGAGGGGTGGGAGCAAGGGCTAGGGCAGCGGGAGGTGAGGGTAGCTGGGTCAGGGAAAGTAGGAGGAGGGGTAGCAGCTGGGCAGCACAGTAGGGGTTGGGGTGTAGTGGCTTGGTAGTAGGATATAGGGTTGTGGTGGGGGTACAGGGTTGTGGTGGGGGTATAGATTTAAGAAAAGTTGTAGGGGTGTTTGGTGGGGTAGGTTGTGTAGAGTCAAGAAGGTGGTTAGGGGCACAAGGAGGTTTGATGGGTGTAGAGTCAACAAGGGGGGTATGTAGATGTAGAGGCAATGGGGTGTGATAGGATCTATGGTGGCAGGGGTAGGACCTACACTGGGGGTGTAGAGGCTATGGCAGTGGGAGTTATGGGTGAGGGGGTTAGGCGTAAGACAGTAGCTAGGAGCAGAGGGACAGGGACAGTATGTGCAGGGGCAGAGTGGTAGAAGCCAAGGGTCAGAAGGTGTGGGTGGGGGTGTGGATGGGGGTGGGGGTGTGGTTGGGGCCGGGGGGGGGGGGGGGGACGCAAGTTTGAATGGTAAGCTTCTATGTTCAACTTCAATGAATTGCAATTCAAGTAGTTATTTCATTCATTCCATTATTAGTCAGATGTATTTGTATGGTCAAATTACGATAATATAAATTAAGTTAAAAGTAGAAAACGGTACAATTATATGACCTGTCAGGAGTCCAACTATGACAGTCACAAATACCCACTCTTTTCATAAAATAATGTGTGGTCTGAAGTAATATAACAACTTAAAATTATCATCAGATCACATAGAAAATGTGTACTTACTTGCTCCATGCCACAATATCTAGGGTAAAATAATTTGCTTTAATACTTAATTATTTAAAGAAAGCAGATAAAACTCACGAGTTATCACTGTCTTCTTGTTTAGCACCAGCTGTACTTCCATAATGAATATTTACTGGCATTGACAATGCCATATGAGAGAGATTGAAAGGATCCTTTGAAACCGAGGCATAATGCATAACATCAGCTGTCATTTCATCAACTGGTTCTGGAAGTTGCTGTCTGTGTCTAAGCTGAATTTTTTCACTTGTTCTGTAAAGGGAAAAAAATATTTCATCAGTAATTCCTTTCCACTATAAGTGCCCAACAGAATGTTTTTTAATCCAACTTTAAACTATTCACACAAACGAATGATGGTAAATCAAATGCCAGAACATTCAAACAATAAATTACAACAAAATACCCTAGAAGACAGATATACTTCAGCAAATTATTGAATACGTTTATCTGACTTTTCTCTCTTAATGTTAGCCTCTTTGAAGTCCTAGTACTACAATCACGGTTTTTCACTATTTTTTGAGAAAATATAAATATTGGTAACTATAAATGGCATTAATGAATACATACACTGATGAGCCAAAACCTTATGACCATTGCCACCACAACATCGGATGCCGCTTGGTGGCATTGCAAGAACGAGACGCAGTAACAAAAGTTTGTAAGTGGATCAGACATGGACAGGTGATAACCCTAGCGAAGATATGGGCATCAAGTGGGGAAATTCACTGAGATAAGAGCAGATTATTATTACGCAGAGCCTCTGAATGAGTATCTTGAAAACAGTGAAGCTCGTCAAATGTGGCATCTACTGTGAGAGGTAGGAGGAACTGAAACTACCACTGGACGCTAAATCATTGCATGTGCACGGCTCTTCACAGAACATGAGGTTCGAAGACTTGTCTGCTCTATAAAGTATGATATTGGTGATCTGTGGCTTCTCTGCTGAAAGAGCACAATGCTGGTGCACACAGAAGTGTTTCGGAGCACATCATTATTTGTACATTGTTGAACATGGAGCTCCGCAGCAGACCACCTGTATGTGTTGACATGTTGACCCAACGACAAACTCAATTACGATTGCAGTCAGCATGGGACCATCAGGATTCAACCACCGATCAATGGAAACATGTCGGCTCTTCAGGCGAATCACATTTTTGCTACACTAGGTTGGTAGTTGTCTCCACAAAAATCATCATCAAGGTGAACAGCAGCTCGAAACGTACAGCATGTCATCGATGCAGGCTGGTGGGACCAATATTGTGCTATGGGAGAAATTCTCCTGCACTTGTATGGGACCTGTGGTAGTAATCGAAGACACACTGACAGCTGCGAATCATCTGCATCCCTTCATGCTTTACGTCTTTCCTGATGGCAATATCGCCTTTCAGAAGTACATTTGTCCATGTCTCGAAGATAGAACCATGCTACAGTTGTCTGAGGAGCATTATAGTGAACTGACATTGATGTCTCGGCTACCAAATTCACCCGATGTAAGTCATATTGAAGCCATCTGGGTCACTATCAGGTGCCATCACCATATATGCAAATCAGGAGCCTGTTATTTATTCAAGTTACACGACTTGTGCATGGACATCTAATTCCACATACCTCCACAAACCTACCAACAAACCGTCAGATCCCTGATACACAGAACTGGCGACGTCTTTCATTCCAAAGACGCACAAACAAGCTATTAGGCAGGTGGTTATACTGTTTTAGTTCATTAGTGTATACTGTTAAGCAGCAGTCAAAAAACTAGAGCTTCACAGAAAAGATCGCAAATCTGAATTGGTAGACGCTTGAAGGTACACGGCAATTATCCCACTAAAGTACTTACAATGTTTCAAGAACTGGCTTTCAATTATCTAGGTATTGCTGCAGTAGAGATTGTGATGGCAAGATTAGGATTAATAACAGCATTAATTACAGAGGCATTTCAACAGTCATTCTTCCTGTGCTCCATCACAAATGGAACAGGAAGAAGACTTAATAACTTGCTGGGACAATGGGAAGTACCCACTGTCATGCTCTTCACAGTGGTTTGCACAGTGTGGATGAAGAAGTTCAATACTATCCACACAATTCTGAAAATAAATAATAGAAGTATCAAGGAATATAGTAGAGCCCCCACCCCCTCGTATTCCTCCTGGTACGCATCGTTTGTACTTTGCTGCCTTTTCAGCACAAGCACTGGCGCTACTATTTACTCCTACACTTGTGTCATCTTCAAGAACGAAACATCTATCTTATGATAAGCCAAGTGGCAGGTCATTTATTTACATAAGAACAACAGAAGATACATATGAACAACAGAAGAGGCAAAATAAAATACTGCAATAAACCACAGCTGATTTGTTCAAATTCTTATTGCCTACTTCCATTTGATTGATATCGTGCAGTTAATACAGAGAATGGAATGGGCAAGTGGTTCTCTGCTGGAGGTGGATGGAGGGGCCATGTGTCAAAAGTTCTTTATTGTTATCTAGCACGCATGCAGTAAGCAGACAACAAGCATTTAACTTTGCACTCAGGAACACCAGTGTGGATGCACCCCTGTAAGCGCTTCTCAAAGAGTAAGTCCGGTAGCCAGCAACTTCGGTTATCAGTGCATGCTGTGCAGCTCGCTGTTACCAAGTCAGTATGGCATGACAGGTTCATGCCTTGGGTGTCCTGAGTGAGGTAGGCCAGTGGCTAGCTTAGTGGAGACAGCAGTAACATCCAGATGACAAACCCTGAACCAATCTCTGGGGTGATGCATCTAGCATCATAGGTCCCCAGTGGCATGGAACTGGGATGATCTCCATCCATCCTTTGGACCTGTGGCGGGCGGAGGACCTCCAGCTGACAGTGTCACGGAGATGGCAGCCAAGTGAAGGTGACATGATGGCTAGGCCATTAGGCAGCAGTCAATTTTCAGACCAGCAGCATCAATGACCAATGCATCACAAGAATGTCAGTGACTCCATAGCAGAGACTGACACACAATGGATGTCACTGCATAGCCCAACTGTATCAATGATCTACTAGGCTAGCCTAGAAGTATATATACACGAAAAGGGGGTTGTTAATTGGGAATAAAAGTACTCGTGAATACTTCAGTGCCTTTGAACCTTCTGGATATAACCAGAGAAATGGGTTGGTACTGAGGAATTTGTCAGTATGTTGAAATGCTGCTTCGGTTGACTGCAACCAATGCCTTGAATTTGGCAATGGGCTCCTGCCTGGACCTGTGCCATTACAATATGGAACTCATACAGGTCATCACTTCAGTCCAGATGCAGTGCCAAGGCAATGCAATGACTCAAGACCTTCCTGCAGACAGGTGGGCAAACATCTGGCACACAGACAGCCAGGCTGCAGCCTACACGACTGCAAATCAGAAATGTTTAATGCCACTACACTACAATACTGGTGATGATGAAATGCTATTATTGGAACTGGAAGAAACCTGAAATAAGTGATTTGTGAGACACAAACGTCTGCCAATAATAATGTTAAAGTCACAACGTGTCTCAGAGCATCGCTGTAATTATGAAATCTGAGACTTGTACATATGTGACAGAACAAACTAAAACAGTCTGTTGTAAACCAGTTGTTGGTCTCTCTAGCTGTCACTGAGCTGTCTGTAGAGCTGATTTTGCACTGTTGATTAGTGTGTTTTTGTCGTAAACAAAATTTTTGAACCAACCTTAAGGCCACTGAAAGGTAATTTCTGCACATTAAGATCAAGACTAGGCCCTGTACCAACTCTCTTGGGACACCACTTTACATTTACCCATTCTGAGGTTGAGTTCATCCCTGTGACACAAAATCAATGAGATTCTCTGTTATGAAGGTAAGACTTCAAACTTTGTCGATAGCACTACATTTCAGAAGCATCTATTTTCTTCTTGGACTTTGCATTCTACTTATCTGTGCTGTTTAACATCCATTTTCTTCATTTCTGTACAAGGCTACACTCCACACAAAAAATTTCCAAAATTAATTCCTTTATGTTGGGTGTTAAAAGTCTCTTTCTTTTTTGGAAACCTGTTCTTACTATTCGAAATTATCTTTTGTATCATCCTTACCTCTGCCAACAATCATTTTGCTTTCAGCAGATCAGAACTCATCTACTACTTTCTGCATCTCATTTCTCAATCTAATTCTCTTGCTAACTACATTTCATTACTCTTATTGATTTTCATCTCACAACCCCTTTGGAAGATGCTATACATGTCACTGAACTGCTCGTCCAAGTCCTATGGTGTTAGTGGCAAACCCCAAGTTTATTTCCCTCCGTCTAAACCAGGACGGCTCAACCCGTTGATCGCAATGGACCAGTGTCAATCTGCTTGGCTTCATGAGCTGATCTTTCATGATCTTTGTCCAAACTCTGTTTACAGAAGCTACTTCTGTAAAATACGTGTTTTTTGAAAATAAGTATTTTGCACATGTTATGAGAAGCTAAATCTGACAACATTGTCTTTGCCTCTTTCATGTTGTTGTCGTTGTGGTCTTCAGTCCTGAGACTGGTTTGATGCAGCTCTCCATGCTACTCTATCCTGTGCAAATTTCTTCATCTCCCAGTACCTACTGCAACCTACATCCTTCTGTATCTGCTTAGTGTATTCATCTCCTGGTCTCCCCCTACGATTTTTACCCTTCACGCTGCCCTCCAATACTAAATTGGTGATCCCTTGATGCCTCAGAACATGTCCTACCAAACAATCCCTTCTTCTGGTCAAGTTGTGCCACAAACTCCTCTTCTCCCCAATCCTATTCAGTACCTTCTCATTAGTTATGTGATCTACCCATCTAATCTTCAGCATTCTTCTGTAGCACCACATTTCGAAAGCTTCTATTCTCTTCTTGTCCAAACTATTTACCGTCCATGTTTCACTTCCATACATGGCTACACTCCATACAAATACTTTCAGAAATGACTTCCTGACACTTAAATCTATACTCGATGTTAAATGTTAACAAATTTCTCTTCTTCAGAAACGCTTTCCTTCCCATTGCCAGTCTACATTTTATATCCTCTCTACTTCGACCATCATCAGTTATTTTGCTCCCTAAATAGCAAAACTCCTTTACTACTTTAAGTGTCTCATTTCCTAATCTAATACCCTCAACATCACCCGACTTAATTCGACTACATTCCATTATCCTCGTTTTGCTTTTGTTGATGTTCATCTTATATCCTCCCTTCAAGACACCATCCATTCCGTTCAACTGTTCTTCCAAGTCCTTTGCTGTCTCTGACAGAATTACAATGTCATCGGCAAACCTCAAAGTTTTTATTTCTTCTCCATGGATTTTAATACCTACTCCAAATTTTTCTTTTGTTTCCTTTACTGCTTGCTCAATATACAGATTGAATAACATCGGGGAGAGGCTACCACCCTGTCTTACTCCCTTCCCAACCACTGCTTCCCTTTCATGTCCCTCGACTCTTATAACTGCCATCTGGTTTCTGTACTAATTGTAAATAGCCTTTCGCTCCCTGTATTTTACCCCTGCCACCTTTAGAATTTGAAAGAGAGTATTCCAGTCAACATTGTCAAAAGCTTTCTCTAAGTCTACAAATGCCAGAAACGTAGGTTTGCCTTTCCTTAATCTTTCTTCTAAGATAAGTCGTAAGGTCAGTACTGCTTCACGTGTTCCAACATTTCTACGGAATCCAAACTGATCTTCCCCGAGGTCGGCTTCTACCAGTTTTTCCATTTGTCTGTAAAGAATTTGCGTTAGTATTTTGCAGCTGTGACTTATTAAACTGATAGTTCGGTAATTTTCACATCTGTCAACGCCTGCTTTCTTTGGGATTGGAATTATTATATTCTTCTTGAAGTCTGAGGGTATTTCATCTGTTTCATACATCTTGCTCACCAGATGGTAGAATTTTGTCAGGACTGGCTCTCCCAAGGCCATCAGTAGTTCCAATGGAATGTTGTCTACTCCGGGGCCTTGTTTCGACTCAGGTCTTTCAGTGCTCTGTCAAACTCTTCACGCAGTATCATTTCTCCCATTTCATCTTCATCTACATCCTCTTCCATTTCCATAATATTGTCCTCAAGTACATCGCCCTTGTATAGACCCTCTATATACTCCTTCCACCTTTCTGCTTTCCCTTCTTTGCTTAGAACTGGCTTTCCATCTGAGCTCTTGATGTTCATACAAGTGGTTCTCTTATCTCCAAAGGTCTCTTTAATTTTCCTGTAGGCAGTATCTATCTTACCCCTAGTGAGATAAGCCTCTACATCCTTACATTTGTCCTCTAGCCATCCCTGCTTACCCATTTTGCACTTCCTGTCGATCTCATTTTTGAGACGTTTGTATTCCTTTTTGCCTGCTTCATTTACTGCATTTTTATATTTTCTCCTTTCATCAATTAAATTCAATATTTCTTCTGTTACCCAAGGATTTCTACTAGCCCTTGTCTTTTTACCTACTTGATCCTCTGCTGCCTACACTACTTCATCCCTCAAAGCTACCCATTCTTCTTCTACTGTATTTCTTTCCCCCATTCCTGTCAATTGTTCCCTTATGCTCTCCCTGAAACTCTGTACAACCTCTGTTTTAGTCAGGTTATCCAGGTCCCATCTCCTTAAATTCCCACCTTTTTGCAGTTTCTTCAGTTTTTATCTGCAGGTCATAACCAATAGATTGTGGTCAGAGTCCACATCTGCCACTGGAAATGTCTTACAATTTAAAATCTGGTTCCTAAATCTCTGTCTTACCATTATATAATCTATCTGATACCTTCTAGTATCTCCAGGGTTCTTCCATGTATACAACCTTCTATCATGATTCTTAAACCTAGTGTTAGCTATGATTAAGTTGTGCTCTGTGCAAAATTCTACCAGGCGTCTCCCTCTTTCATTTCTTAGCCCCAATCCATATTCACCTACTACGTTTCCTTCTCTCCCTTTTCCTACACTCGAATTCCAGTCACCCATGACTATTAAATTTTCGTCTCCCTTCACTATCTGAATAATTTCTTTTATTTCATCAAACATTTCTTCAATTTCTTCGTCATCAGCAGAGATAGTTGGCATATAAACTTGTACTACTGTAGTAGGTGTGGGCTTTGTATCTATCTTGGCCACAATAATGCGTTCACTATGCTAATTGTAGTAGCTTACCCGCGTTCCTATTTTCCTATTCATTATTAAACCTACTCCTGCATTACCCCTATTTGACTTTGTATTTATAACCCTGTATTCAGCTGACCAAAAGTCTTGTTCCTCCTGCCACCAAACTTCACTAATTCCCACTATATGTAACTTTAACCTATCCATTTCCCTTTTTAAATTTTCTAACCTACCTGCCCGGTTAAGGGATCTGACATTCCACGCTCCGATCCATAGAACGCCAGTTTTCTTTCTCCTGATAACGACATCCTCTTGAGTAGTCCCCGCCCGGAGATCCGAATGGGGGACTATTTTACCTCTGGAATATTTTACCCAAGAGGACGCCATCATCATTTAATCTTACAGTAAAGCTACATGCCCTCGGGAAAAATTACGGCTGTAGTTTCCCCTTGCTTTCAGCCGTTCACAGTACCAGCACAGCAAGGCTATTTTGGTTATTGTTACAAGGCCAGATCAGTCAATCACCCAGACTGTTGCCCTTGCGACTACTGAAAAGGCTGCTGCCCCTCTTCAGGAACCACACGTTTGTCTGGCCTCTCAACAGATACCCCTCCGTTGTGGTTGTACCTACGATACGGCCACATCTACATCTACATCTACATCCATACTCCGCAAGCCACCTGACGGTGTGTGGCGGAGGGTACCTTGAGTACCTCTATCGGTTCTCCCTTCTATTCCAGTCTCGTATTGTTCGTGGAAAGAAGGATTGTCGGTATGCCTCTGTGTGGGCTCTAATCTCTCTGATTTTATCCTCATGGTCTCTTCGCGAGATATACGTAGGAGGGAGCAATATACTGCTTGACTCTTCGGTGAAGGTATGTTCTCAAAACTTTGGCAAAAGCCCGTACCGAGCTACTGAGCGTCTCTCCTGCAGAGTCTTCCACTGGAGTTTATCTATCATCTCCGTAACGCTTTCGCGATTACTAAATGATCCTGTAACGAAGTGCGCTGCTCTCCGTTGGATCTTCTCTATATCTTCTATCAACCCTATCTGGTATGGATCCCACACTGCTGAGCAGTATTCAAGCAGTGGGCGAACAAGCGTACTGTAACCTACTTCCTTTGTTTTCGGATTGCATTCTGTATCGCTGAGGCACGCAAGCCTCCCCACCAACGGCAAAGTCAATGGTTCATGGGGGGTGGGGGGGATGCCTCTTTCATCTCCATCTGAATTTCACTGCCTTTAACACTCACACCAAGCAACAGCCTTTCCTCCTGCTTGGTAAGATTACCACTCACAAACTTGGCACTTTGTGAGTGAGGGTTGCAGGGAAAGCATTCAGCATTTGCTGTGTCAGGAGGTGCAGTGGGCAGGAAGGTGGTCTGGTGGGAGAGGGCAGGGTGGGGTGGGGTGGGGAGGGGCGGGTTGGGGGTGGAGGAAAGGAAGCAGCTCTGCTCCAGTAGGCAACACAAACTTCTGTGTTTGATCTTACATGAACGAACAATATGAATGACAGAGGTGGCAATGCGTAAAATACTTTGTGTTATGGAAATAGATATTGCTGTTCGTATTGACATGTCAAATAACCGCCTCATCGGTCATTTTCAAAACAACTGTGATCAAAATAGCACAATACACATCACAATGCCAGCACAGCTCAGCGACACTGCAATTAATACCAGCAAATAGTATGCTGTACAACTGGCAACGAACATCTCCAAACCATTACAGCATGAAGTCTCCCGACCGTTGCCGAATGCTAATGACTGGAAATAGACAGTCTACGCTTTACGGAGTACTGCTATCTTTGATGGCACAACATATTGATGTTCTACTTACTTACAACTGGCTTCTGGAACTTTCGAAGCGGAGTACACCTTTTCTCTGTGAAAGCACTGTCTTGCTAGATAAAGACAAAGCCTCAGCACTAAGGGTCACGGGCCATCTTTTATGGGAAGAAGAGATAGTATCGAACTTCTGTATGGAGTGGTCAGGCATTGTCATGCCATAGATAAGTAACATGTAGAACCTGGTAGAATTTGAAATTTTTATTTGAAAGTATATGCGATTGCAGTCTTTCTCGGCGTATTCCACTGATGAATTCTTCTCAGGTTATCAGCTGAGTGGTGGCGTCGTCTTGTCACAACGTTTCAATGACTTTTGTACCCATCATCTTCTGGCGAAGTGATGGGTGGAAAACTCATTGAGACATTGCAACAAGACGACGCCACCACCCAGCTGATAACCAGAGAAGAATTCATCAGTATATTTGAAAGTGTTACATCGGTTTATAGAAGCAAAGTATTTCAATAATTTCATGTAAAAGCACATGGGAATAATTTAGAGATTTATGGTTGATACAGCTTCACATTTGAGGATCAGTCATTGTTATGGAGAAACACAGCCATCATGGTGGAGAAACACATTGATAACGAAATGTAAATGAATTAGCTTCTATGTTTTGTTGATGTGGAAATGTAATGCAGCAATTAATGGTTTAGAGCGAATGCAAAATAAACATAACTGTTAAATGAGACTTTATCAGTGTAGGCATTGATGTGTTAAGTGCAAAAGAAACAAGAAACTAATTTGACTTGTATTGTTGTTATTTCAAAGCGACATTCTTTCTTCTTTAATTAAGTAACTATAAAATTTGAAAAGTATACGTGACATTTTCATTTAAGGCACATGATCATGTTATTTTCGTGTGATCTCCATTTAAACCTTCCATACTCGAGTCTGACAGTCAGACAGCGCAAAAATAAACAGAAAAGTCATTAATGAGAAAAGTGAGGAGCTTTACAATGTGCCAAGTTATACTTCTCACTTAGTAATGCGTTACTGGCAAGAAAATGCAGCTAAACACATAAAAGTTTACCACTTCTCAGAGGAATGAGAACAGTTTTTTGCTACAGTGCATAAAGATATGTAATGCTGCTTTAGTCATATCTAAAATGGGAAATACTGAATGACATTTTAGAACACTTCACAAAAGCTCCAAACTGGAAGCAGCGGCTGGTAGTGAGTTGAGGATGAATAAACTTTCTAATATTATAAGTAAATTACAATCACAACAATTACTTTTTGTAAAGCCTATAAGTATGACTGTGCTGTGCATCAGCAAGTGCTTTGTAGAGACATTTTGAAAATGGCACACATTATGAGTATTCTTGCAAAAATTGTAAATTCAATTTGGTCACAATCACTGCTGAGAAGAAAGTTTAGAATGCTACTAGAAGAGATGGTTAGCCTATGTGGAGACCTGCTACTCCGCACCAAAGTTTAATGGCTGAGTAGAGGTAACAGATTTAGAGGACTTCTGCCAGCAATAAAATCTTTAGTGTCTGAAAGAGAGGGAGATTACTTATAACTGTACAAGTTGAGCTGCTTGTTGGACCTGCCATCTGTAGCTGATACAACATTTTAGCTAAATGATTTAAACAAAGAACTTCAAGGTAAAACTAAACCATCATAATTCTAAATCTAAGGTGATTCATGCAAAAAGTTGACCTCCAAATAGTACAGTTACAGAAAATAAAATGTGCACAGTTTCTTTAAATATATTCACACCTGAAAGATCAATAAAAATCATTGGAGCAAAAGTCTCCAAAGTAGTATATGGCCAACCTGACAGCACAGAAGAAAATAAATTTTCAGATTTCGAGACAGTGGAATCTGTTCTAGCTTTCACAACTCAACCTTTCCAAAAACTAGATGTGGAAGATATTTCAAGTGAAATGAGTACTCTTTTCTCATGGAGTGAGACTGAACCTTAAGGAAATAAATCAGTTCAAAATGACTTTTCCTAAAAGTCGCAATACATTGAAGATATCTTCTGGAAATTAGTGAATGTAGAAACCTACACTAACAATTTAAAAGTGCCATCATACATTTTATTGTTTTCTGGATCAACATACCTATGAGAGGCAACGATTTACATAGCAAGAAATAAACAGACCAGTCCTCGTCTTTCAGACTGTGCAACGCTTTATCTGACAAATTATTCACGAGATTATTGTAAACTTGCCAATGGCACGCATAGCCAAGTATCTCACTAAACATTTTTCAACATTTATGATGGTGTACATTTTAATTTTTTTTCACATGTGTAATACCTGAAAATTGAGTAGCAGGCCTACAACCTTTGATGAAGAGAAAATTAACTTATGTATTTTGCGCAATTAAAATTGTTAATTTTGTCTATGGTGTTGGTTTGTGCTTAAACATTAACGAATTTTTAAGTCAGTTGATCACTAAATGAACAGATTGCATGCAGTACATCTCATGCCTGAAAAGGTTGAGCACCCCTTCTCTAATCCATGCTTAGTCTTCTCTGTCACCACCACTGAACAATAGTCGACAATGTTCACACCAGCGTACTATCTACAACCTCCTACTCTCATTAATATCTCCCCCTTCTTCGTCTCCCATGGTCCTCACAACAACTAGATTCCTCTCACTCTGCAGTCTGAGTGACATGCCTTTTCTTTTTAACCTTTCCTAAACTACTATTCTCTCCTCAGCAATGAAGGGTATTAGTTTAGAAGGCTAAAAATGTGTGTACTTATATGTGTGTCTAACAGCAGTATAAATCAAACAGGATATGGTGGCCAATGCGCAGTACCCAGTTTTCGTCCAAAATGCTGGGCACGTTCATTCATTTGTTTCTAAGGTGAGGCCGACACGTGTTTGCCACCTTTTGGCCAGTCAAAGATGACAGAATCAATGTGCACGCCCTGCACTCCTTCTCAAACAATTTTACGGAAACTACTGGGTAAAAAAAAAATTAATTTTTGCTTTACTTGTAGCTTTATGTCAGGTTCCCAATGATGTGCCCATCATTTCATTAATGGTCACAGTTATTGTGATATTTATGTGGAAGTAAGACACTGCAAGTTATTCAAAAAAGTTTGCAATGAAAAGTAGGTGTCAGTATGATTTTGTATTTGGTATGTATTACATAATGTGTTCCTGCATATTAAATTTAGCGAACATATTGAACTTTTCTTTAGACCTGTGTGGAGGTCTGTCACAATTCTTGATAAAGTTGATTTGACGTAGCACAATCATTTGCAATCAGACCGCACCAGCAATAAAGCCAGACTGAAATATCGACAACATTCCTCACATTTCACAAACAGTTTGAGATATTGAAATGAGATTTTGGCAAATTATAGCATACAAAGAGGAGAGTATTTTGTCGTATAGTTATTATGCAAAACTTCATTATCTAATGTGCTATTCCACTAACTACTGACTTTTCCAATGGAAGACTTAATTTTTAAAGGCCATCGATACCTGGTGATATGAGAAATGCTATGGGTTTTGGAACAAAATAAGTGAAGTCATTAAATGTTTATTCTGTACCGAGGATGCGCTTTTTCATAAGATGCTGACCTAACTTTTTCTCAGTTCTTTCTTTCGCTTACGCCATAGCCCCACAGCAATCGCAGGGTCGGCGTGGTTACAACAGATTTGGCAATGGTAGTTTTAGGGATGGCCGGATGCCCTTCCTGCCGCCAGCCCGAAACCCCCAGGACGGAATCAGTGTACCCAACTGTCTGCGTCTAGTGTAAATCGTGAAATAGTACATATGTGTTTCAGATGTCTGCGACACGTTTAACTGAGGCGGAACGTGGGGACCAGCCCGGTATTCACCTAGCAGGATTTGGAAAACCGCCTAAAAACCACATCCAGGCTGGCCAGTACACCGGCCCTCAGCGTTAATCCGCCGGGCGGATTCGATCCGGGGCCGGTGCGCCTGAGTCCAGGAAGCAGCACATTAGCGCTCTCGGCTACCCTGGCGGGTCTTACTTTTCCTCAGTTCCTCACGTAATAAACCACTCTTTCAGAATTCTCTTGCAATTGCATCTGTGCAACATGTTAGTGAGGTGAGACTGTGTAAACTCCACTAAAATAAGCAAATTTTAACATGGCAACAACAGAAATGCATAGGTTTTACTTAAGATTCCCCACTTGTGACACTTCTCTGGAGATTACAAATAGCACTGCTCTGGAAGTTGCAAATGGTTAATGAACCAGGTGAAAATAAATAGCCACATTTTCAGTGGAATTCTTTTTAGATACTAACCAAAGACTATGTGACAGATCTTTCTGAATGGACACCATGCAAATGTGGTTGTGCAGGGGACCCGTCTAATATTTACCAAAAATGTGAGTGTAGGGTTCTGATTAGAAAAGCACTTCCCTTCCAGCACTCAGCATTTCCCCTACAATGCCTACTTGCAGCCCCCACCACCACCACTCTCCCCACACATGCCCTGTTATCTGCGCATCTACCAGCCATGGTGTTTTGCATGCACTATACTAAATTTTTTGCCTCCTGAAGGGAAATGCTAGTCAGAAATTGTGTCCCATATTTCTTTAATGTAAGGGTTCCTCAGCACAGCATATAAGAAGCAACGTTAACTGTGATAAGAGATCAATCCACTTCCAAAACAGTCTTAGTCACAAGGCAATAACTCTCTCTGCTGATTACGGGACATCACAACCACTGGAGGGGAAAAAAATCAACTCCTAGAACAAAACACACATTAAACAATCAAGGAAGTTTGCTCTGTTGTACATTACACATAAAAACAAAATATGCCACGAATTTCAGTTATAAGAGGAAAATTACATTTGAATGAAATGCCGTTGCTACCCATAGTGTAACAAATGGGAAATTCCCAAGAATGAATATTGTCAACTAAAGTTGTGAGACACACACGTATTAGAAACATAATTTCATCAGCATTGTGTTTAAAGACATGGCCACCTCCAACTAACTGACTGGAATGTTTGGTTGGGAAATGCTGTGCTCGCTGCTTTTTGTTGGCCAATTACTGTGGCCAGAAAACATCACTGTGGGAATTTGCCAAATACAAATAAACTTGCTGTGGGATATGGGTCATTTGAATAGAGTTAAATATAGTTTCGCAGTACTTATCGCTACTTATTCAAATGTCCCTTCATTAACATTCATATGTTAAAAGAATTAACTGCCAATTTCAACACCCCTCTACCACCATCAAGCATAAATGGAGTTCTAATTAATGTTCATTAGCCTCAAAATTGTAGAATTAGGCTGAAAAATACCAAGCAGTGTTTTTCATAGCCAGTGCCAACCTCTTTCTTCAAAATAATTTTTCCGATCCCACGTTTTCAACGGCATTGCGTATGTATAATTACGCCAGCAGTAAAGCAGAAACTAACAGCTTTACAGCTTTGTACCACTTTTGTCTTTTTCAGTTCACATCACAGTATTCATTGTCACTAATCTAATTTAAGCATTACTACGCCACTTGTCATGGTCATCAGTAGAGAAGCCAATACGTGAAAGCACAATGCTGAGAAATTCTTAAACTTGACAAGACAAATTAGACCTTCTGGAAATAATACACCAGTAGTTAAAAGGTAATAGTGTCCAGCACCTTTTATGCATTTATACACATTGGTAATGCTCATCATTTTAAGAAAAATATTTCAAAATTGGCTGCTCTGGTATTTCCTGAAACACATTCTTTAAGATGTAGCTCCACTGACCTACACTCAACAGTGAGGGGAGCAATACATATTTCACATGTGCGTGTATGTGTGTTTTCTATTTCTTGACTTTATGTTTGCTGTTTTATACCAGTTGTGAGAAAGAGAAAAATAATAGAAATTTTATCCTAGCAGTGTAAAAATCTACCAGACTATAGAGTTCCTTGTTACTTGAGTCTACATCAAAAGCATGAAGTTATGACACCTAAACTAATAGTGTGAGAAGTTTTTCTGTGCAATATTCTGCAAATAAGGGTGTGAACCAGAGTTAAAAGATGAAACAGTCCAGCACCACCAAAATGAGCATGGAATCCATCAGCAATTTCAGTCAATATTTGTAAATTGTAAAATACCCATAAAGCACTTAACAGACAAACACCATGTGGCTGCACTGCAGTTTGCACTGGGCAAAAACATTTCTAGCTCTAAACTACAGCACTGGTCACATAAGATTAAGGGAACAGTAGAAGGGATATATATATATATAAATAATACAATGCTATGGGTAACATTTGTTTTTATTTTAGTACTGTACATCAAAAACATTGCACACTACATCAAATTGGGAAATTTCCTCTTATTTCCCAAGTTTTTATTCCTGCAACTGTCATTCGTTATCTTAAGGTAATTTGAGATAAAAATACTGTTGAAATATGGTGACATCATGTTGAGAACACTGAAAGATGAGTTATGGAAAATACATACAGTATCATTTTGTATAGCCTCTTCCACTTTTATAAGTTCACAACACATGCTCAGAACACTTTACGATTATTTTGCTGTAGAACTGGGCATTTAAAAAGTAGTCTAGTCAATACTCTGAATGCTTTAAATATATAAAACTCCAATGTCACTTCTGATAGCTCACAACACAAACTACTTCTATTAAGACAACTGAAACAGCTGGCAGTAGTTTTACAACTAGCAATGTACAACCTTATATGCAACACAACAACTCATACAAATAACATCAGACATATCAACATCAAAATCTGTTGCAAAATATTCAGTTACAGTTGACTCCAAAAAACCTTGCTCTATGGTAACAAATTCACTAGGTTCCCCTGTGTTTACAAATTCTATTAAGGTGACTTCAAACTTCAGTCTACCCATACTCTGCATAATGAATTCCTACATGCTTTTTTTTTTTACCTTAATTTTCTTTTCAGAGTCCAAAATCTGTTCAACTGAAACACTGTAATTCACACCTGACAGCTGTCAATACCGTCACGTAGAAGAAGGTGTAAGTAGATGAATTACGAACACTAACTTCACTTAACGAAGGTTTATTCAGCATTTGCATATACAAGAGTACGGAGCGAACAGCCTCCGGCCAGAACACATACAGTATATATACAGCTACAGAACATTCCAGCACAATGATTCTTGACATTTGTGGATACCTCTAGAATGTACTCGAACCAAATACAGAAATTAAAATTATACAGTCCAGGAGCTACTCAGCTTCTTCTGCTACACTGCTCCCTCCTCAAGAGAACAGCATCTCTGTGTTACATCATCCTAGTCCGGGAACGAGTCAACAGTCCTGCATACTCCGACTCCCGACGACCGATTCTCACCCTGGCGGTGATCTTCTTAGAACTTCTTTTGCCGCTACACTCTTCATCACGTTTCCATTTGTTGCCTGTCGCTGGAGCTTCAAATTTACCCTGGGTTGCAGGATCCTTATAGGCTTTCATTCTAAGGATGTGGACCATATTTCTGATTTTTCAGCGTCTCGTGTCAGGGTCGAAATCTTCAATTTCATACGTAACATCAGACAACTGTCTTACAACCTTATAAGGGCCAAAGTAGTGCCTGAGGAGCTTCTCAGAGAGACCAACCTTCTAAACAGGAGTAAAGATCCAGACAAGGTCGCCAGGCTGGTAGACAACAAGGTGGTGGCTCATGTCATACCTTCGGCGATCATTTTCTTGAGCCTGCAACATGCGGAGTAGAGCTAACTGCCAATCTTCCTCAGCTCTGGTTAACACGTGGCCGATGTAGACGTCGTCCACGTCATCAGGACATAACAGAAACACAGTGTCCATCATCGTAGTCGCCTCCCGCCCATGCACCAGGAAAAATGACGTAAATCCTGTGGTGTCTTGTTTGGCGGTGTTGTAGGCAAACATCACAAAAGGTAGCACCTCATCCCAGTTGCTCTGCTCAACATTGATAGCATGTCAGCCAAGGTCTTACGAAGGCATTCAGTAAGCCTGTTAGTTTGCAGATGGTAGGCAGTCATCATGTGATGAATAATGTTGCACTGACGGTTTATCTCTGTCACAAGATTCAATTGAAAAACTTTCCCACGATACGTAATTAACGACCTTGGGGCACCGTGTTTTAATACGAGGCATGTTTTTTAAGTACCGTTTTGAAATTAAAAAAAGACATGCTAAGATATCTCAATAATTTTATTTTTACATTAAAGCCTTTACCTTAATCTACTTTTCTACATATTTTCCATCAATACTGAGGCATCTGTCATAACGCTGTACCAGTTTTTGAATACCATCCTCATAGAAGTCTGCCGCCTGACTTGTTAACCACTGCATCACCACTGTTTTGACTTCGTCATCGTCTTGAAGACGCTGACCGCCCAGGTGTTTCTTCAAGTGCAGGATTAGATGTTAGTCACTGGGCGCAAGATCGGAGCAGTACGGAAGATGGGGAAGATGATAAAGAGTATCCCATTGAAAAGATGTGATGAAATCTTTGGTCTGATTCACCACTTGTGGACAGGCATTGTCTTGCAGCAAAACGATGCCCTTGCTCAACTTCCATGGACTGTTGCTTTGATTCTGGTGTGACGTAGGCCAATCAGGTATCATCGCCCGTAACAATTTGGCTTAAGAAATCATCACCGTCATTGTGGTACCGCTCAAGGAAAGTCAATGCACTGTCTAAACGTTTGGTTTTGTGCACATCTGTCAACATTTTCGGTAACCTACGTGCGCACAATTTTCGGTAATTCAAATGCTTGGTCACAATGCCATACAAAACACTACGAGAAACATTAGGAAAGTCATCCTGCAAAGAGGAAATCATGAAGCGTCTGTTTTCTCTCACCTTATTGTACACTTCCTGCACCAAACTTTCATTAACGACCAAAGGATGCCCACTCCATTGTTCATCAAGCACATTTGTGCGGCCATCTTTAAATGCTTTTCTTACCATTCCATCACTCATAATGTTTTCTCCGTAAACCGCACAGACCTCACAATGAATATCGATCACTTTTACGCCTTTAGCACTAAGAAATCTTATAACAACCTGTACGTCACAGTCGCCGAAGAATCAGACTGTGATGGTGTCAGAGCGTAGATTGAAGATACAAGCTTTCATTTAAAAATAAAATTATTGAGATACCTTAGCATGTCTTTTTTTTAATTTCAAAACTGCACTTACTTAAAAAACACCTCATACAATGTCTTCCATGGTGAATTTGGCTACCTCGGATGCTTCGGCTGTTTTCACAGCTTTTGTGTCAGATAATCAGTGCAAACAATAATCCATCTATTGCCACTAGCACACATTGGAAATTGTCCAAGGTCAATCCCAACATGCAGGAAAGGCGTTTCAGCTGGTGGAATTGGTATGAGTCAGCCAGGCGGTTTCTGAGGAACTGTCTTTCTCCTCTGACACACTCGACAGTGCGACATGTAGGGATGGACACTCCTAAATAAATCTGGCCAGAAAAATCTCTTGTGGATCCTATCATATGTCTTAATAAATCCTAATTGTCCGGCCTCAGGTGTGTCATGGAATTTCTGTAGAACATCTAAGCGCATGTGTTTAGGAATCCCTGGTAGCCACCTCTTTCCAAAAGGATCAAAGTTTTTCATGCAAAGTAATCCATTAACTACCTTAAATTGTCCTTTCACATCCTCTGACCGATTTAAGGCAATCCTAATTTGAGATATCTTGGCGTCCTTCTGCACAGCAGAGATATCCTGGTGTGCAGCGAGGCTGTCACTATCTTCATCAAAGTCTTGATGATCTTGCACAGGGTCTCTTGAGAGACAGTCAGCATCTTGGTGTTTTCTTCCACTTTTGTACACTATGGTAATGTCATACTCTTGAAGACATAGTGTCCACCTGGCGAGTCGTCCTGTTGGATCCTCAAGACCTGTCCACCAGCAAAGTGAATGACTGTCTGTAAAAACTGTGAATGGTCTTCCATAGAGATACTGTTGAAATTTGCACATGGCCCAAATCACAGCAAGACATTCTCTTTCTGTAGTCGAGTAGTTTATCTTGGCTTTTGTAAGTGTCCTAGAAGCATAGGCTATAACCTTCTCTTTTCCACCTGAAATTTGCACCAGAACAGCACTAATCCCATACCCGCTAGCACCTGTGTGTAGTTCTGTAGGTGCTGACTCATCATACAGACCAAGTACAGGTTCAGTCGTCAGAGCTTTTCGCAGCACATCAAAAGAATCTTGTTGTGCACCACCCCAGATAAATTTAGCATCAGCTTTTAACAACTCTTGGTGTGGTCTGGCTTTGGTACAAAAGTGTTTGATAAAACGACGCTAAAAAGAACATAATCCGAGGAAGCTTCTCACATCTCTGATACTTTTAGGAATAGGAAATTCCGTTATAGATCTCACCTTTTCTGGGTCTGGCAGCACACCTTCATTTGACACAAGGTGCCCAAGAATTTTGATTTCTTTTGCTCCAAAAGAGACACTTTCCTGGATTGAGTTTCAGTCTGCCTTTTTGAAGACACTTAAGAACTGCCCTCAGTCTTTTTATATGTTCATCAAATGTCTCCGAGAACACAATAATGTCATGTAAACAACAAAGACACATCGTCCACTTCAGGTGCCTTAGAAGATTATCCATCATCCATTCAAAAGGTGCTAGTGCATTACACAAACCAAACGGCATTACCTTAAACTCATACAGGCCTTTAGGGGTCATGAATGCAGTTTTCTCACGATCAACCTCATCTACTTTGATTTGCCAGTATCCCGAGTACACGTCCATGGTTGAGAAAAACTGAGCCCCCTTCAGACAATCTATTATATCATCAGTTCATGGAAGAGGGTAAACGTCCTTTTTAGTTATCTTATTAAGCTTCCTGTAATCAATACGAAAGTGCCAACTGCCATCCTCCTTCCTGACAAAGACTGCTGGTGATCACCATGGGCTCTGCGAAGGCTGAGTGATGTCATTCTTCATTATTTTCTCTACCTCATCGCAAATAATTCGACGTTCCGTTGCTGACAAACGGTATGCTCTCTGGCTTATTGGTTGAGTGCTAATATGGTGCTTCACAATCAATTTGTCTAATTTGCTCTCCACCTGTATGCTGAAGCATTCAGAGAACTTCAAGAACGGCAAGTAGCTGCTTCTGTTGTTCCTTAGTGAGATCTGATGATAGTTGAGCTAGAAGACCTTGTCTTGTAGTGGTAGCGCTAATTTCACCCACAAACTCAGCATGGAAGGCTTCTATGGCACTCAGCTGTTCTTCAATTAACAGCTCAGTGTTTGCTACACACATGCGTCTTTGAAGGATCTGTATTTCTCATCGACAGTTAACTATCCACAATTCACTGAATCCATTCTCAAACGTGATGACAGAAGCTGGGATGACCAAGTTATTCATCAGTGGTATGTTCCTCTTACATTCCACTACAAGGCCCATGGGCTGATGCATGGCATGACACATGACAGTTACCTTTCTAGCGCTGACTGCACGAATGATCACTTCATCCAGCACACATAGTCTCCACACACTCAGATGCGCATCTTCCTGTCAATAGTATCTCATCTCGTCTAGCATAATCTTTGAACGACCACAATCTATAATTACCTGAGCAGCTTTCAAAAAGCACCGTCCGAGAATGACAGTCATGACTACACTCTTGCAAGACGATGAATTCTAAGGGCTGTGTATGGCCACTTATACCCACACGAATGGTATATCTTCCTGTAAGTTTTACATATTTCGCATTAGCCACCTTCAGCAAAGATGTTTTGTTGTCGACAAATACAGTTTCTTGTAACTGGCGATGGTACTTCTCCGAAATGGCTGAATATGATGCTCCAGAGTCCACAAGAGCTTGGGCTGGTCGGTCATCCATGAGGATTTTTTTTTTTTTTTGGTTGGGTTTAAGGGCGCTCAACTGCTGAGGTCATTAGCGCCCAGTCACTGTTGTTAGAGCACATGGAATCTGGTAAAACTCAAGGGGATGGAGGGGACACCAGAAGGACCCGACAAAGATGCAGACAAAATAAGTAAAAAGATTAAATGTCTTTGGACAAGCCAGTTAAAGTTATAAAACACAGAATACGAGCAGCTGCTCGAGTGTCATCAGCTAAAACATCCGGTAAAGTAGATGGCAGGGACAGGACAACACGAAATTGACTAAAACGGGGACACGACAATAAAACATGGCGCACTGTTAATGCCTGACCACAAGGGCACTGCGGGGCTGGGTCACCGGAGAGCAGGTAGCGGTGGCTAAACCGGCAATGCCCAATCCGCAACCTGGTCAGAAGGACCTCCTCGCGCCGAGATGGTCGGGAGGATGTTGTCCAAGCAGTTGGTAGCGGTTTTACTGCCCGGAGCTTGTTTCCTTGGAGGGATGACCAAGCATCCCACCACAACGACACAAGCCTCTTACAGACATCCCCACGAACGTCGGATGACGGGACACAATGGGAGGCTGGCCGAGGCAGGAGAACTGCAGCCTTGGCTGCAGCATCCGCAGCCTCATTCCCAGGCACTCCCACATGTCCGGGAACCCACAGAAAGCTGACAGAACCACCGTTATCAGCGAAAGAATGGAGGGACTGCTGTATCCGTTGAATCAAGGGATGGACCGGATAGGGAGCTCCAAGGCTCTGAAGAGCACTGAGTGAGTCAGAGCAGAGTACATATGATGAATGGTGGTGGCGGCGGGCATACTGAACGGCCTGATGGAGAGCAAAAAGCTCGGCCGTAAAGCTGGAACATTGGTCGAGGAGCCGGTATTTAAATGTGGCGGCCCCGACGACAAAGGCACAGCCGACACCATCGTCAGTTTTGGAGCCATCGGTGTAAATAAAGGTGTGACCGGCAAGTCGAGCACGAAGTTCGGCAAACCGTGAGCAATACATTGCAGCCGGAGTACCATCCTTCGGGAGTGAGCTGAGGTCGAAATAAATATGAACCGGAGCCTGGAGCCAAGGTGGTGTCGGGCTCTCACCCTCTCTGAAGGTGGTAGGGAGGGCAAAATCCAATTGTCGAAGCAGGCGACGGAAGCGGACTCCGGGGGGCAGCAGGGCAGACACATACAACCCGTACTGACGGTCGAGAGAATCGGCGAAGAAGGACTTGTAAGAGGGGTGGTCGGGCATAGACGACAGCCGGCAGGCATACCGACACAGCAGTACGTCGCGCCGGTAGGTCAACGGTAACTCCGCAGCTTCAGCATAAAGACTCTCGACAGGACTAGTGTAGAAGGCTCCGGTCGCAAGACGTATCCCCCGATGGTGGATGGAGTTGAGCCGGCGTAAGAGGGACGGCCGAGCGGACGAGTAGACGAAGCACCCATAATCCAGCTTCGATCGGACTATGGACCGATACAAGCGAAGCAGGACAGTGCGATCCGCTCCCCAAGATGAACCGCTAAGAAGTCTGAGGACATTAAGGGAACGTGTACAACGGGCTGCCAAATAAGAGACATGCGGAGACCAACACAGTTTCCTGTCCAACGTGAGCTCTAGAAACTTAGTTGTGTCCACGAATGGGAGAACAACGGGACCGAGATGTAAGGATGGCGGAAGGAACGCTTTATATCGCCAAAAGTTGATACAAACCGTCTTTTCTTCAGAGAACCGGAAGCCATTTGCCACGCTCCATGAGTAGAGGCTGTCTAGACAACGCTGAAGGCAGCGCTCCAGGAGGCATGTTCTCTGGGCACTGCAGTAGATCGCGAAGTCATCGACAAAGAGAGAGCCTGAGACATTAGGTGGAATGCAATCCATAATTGGATTGATCGCGATGGCAAAAAGGGCTACGCTCAAGACGGAGCCCTGAGGCACTCTGTTCTCCTGGAGGAAGACGTCGGACAATACGGAGCCCACACGTACCCTAAACTTTCGATCCGTTAAAAAGGAATCAATAAAAAGGGGCAGGCGACCGCGTAGGCCCCACCTGTGCATAGTGCGGAGGATACCTCCTCTCCAACAGGTGTCATAAGCCTTCTCCAAGTCGAAGAACACGGCTACCGTTTGGCGCCTTCGCAAAAAGTTGTTCATGATGAATGTCGACAAGGTTACGAGGTGGTCAACAGCGGGGCGGCGGCGACGAAAGCCGCATTGGACATTAGTAAGTAGCCGCCGAGATTCAAGAATCCAGACTAACCGAGCATTAACCATGCGCTCCATCACCTTACAGACACAGCTTGTAAGAGAAATGGGGCGGTAACTAGAAGGAAGGTGTCTATCCTTCCCGGGTTTGGGTATAGGAACAACAACGGCGTCACGCCAACGCATGGGGACTTGACCTTCGGTCCAGACGCGATTGTAGGTACGGAGAAGGAAGCTTTTGCCCGCCGGAGAAAGGTGTGCCAGCATCTGAACGTGAATGTCATCCGGCCCCGGAGCAGAGGACCGGGACAGTGCAAGCGCACGTTCGAGTTCCCGCATAGTAAAGGGGGCATTATAGGTTTCCAGATTCAGCGAGTGGAAGGAAGGTCGCCGAGCCTCTTCTGCCTCTTTCCTGGGAAGGAAGGCAGGATGGTAATGGGCGGAGCTTGAAACCTCCTCGAAAAAGCGGCCAAGGGCGTTGGAGACAGCCACCGGATCAACAAGGACCGCATTACCTGAGGTCAGGCCAGGTACCGAGGAGTGGGCCTTAATGCCCGACAGCCGGCGCAGGCTACCCCGAACGACGGAAGAGGGAGTAAAACTGTTAAAGGAGCCGGTGAAAGAGGCCCAACAAGCTTTTTTGCTGTCTTTGATGACTCTACGGCATTGCGCTCGGAGTCGTTTGTATTCAATACAATTCGCCAACGTAGGATGGCGGCGAAAGGTGCGTAAAGCACGTCGTCGAGCACGGATAGCGTCCCTACAAGCCTCGTTCCACCAGGGGACGGAAACGCGACGTGAAGAAGTAGTACGAGGAATGGAACGTTCGGCAGCATGGATGATAACAGCCGTGAGGTATTCGACCTGACTGTCACAACTGGGAAAATCGTGGTCCGGAAAGGTCGCCAGGGATGAGTAAAGTCCCCAGTCAGCTTTCAGTATGTTCCAGCTCGAAGGACGTGGGGATGGGGTGTGGTGCAGGAGACGAACGACACAGGGAAAGTGGTCGCTCGAATAGGTGTCAGAAAGGACATACCACTCGAACCGACGGGCAAGAGTGGTAGAACATACCGAGAGGTCCAAGTGGGAGTAGGTATGAGTGGAGTCCGAGAGGAAAGTCGGGGCGCCGGTATTGAGGCAGACAAGATTGAGATGGTTGAAGATATCTGCCAAGAGTGAGCCTCTTGGACAGGATGCAGGAGAGCCCCAAAGGGGATGATGGGCATTGAAGTCGCCAAACAATAAAAACGGCGGGGGAAGCTGAACGATCAGGTGCATCATGTCAGCCCGACTAACAGCAGACGACGGTGGAGTGTAGATGGTACAAACTGAAAAAGTAAAAGCAGAAAGAGTAATGCGGACAGCTATTGCTTGGAGTGGGGTGGTCAATGGGATGGGATGGTAATAGACGTCGTCCCGAATGAGCAACATGACCCCACCATGAGCTGGGACACCGTCCACAGGGGTGAGGTCATACCGCTCCGAGGTATAGTGGGAAAAGGCAATACGGTCAGTCGGGCGCAACTTGGTTTCCTGGAGTCCAAGGACGAGCGGACAGTGCAGGCGGAGGAGCAGTTGTAATTCCTCCCGATGAGATCGAATACCTCTTATGTTCCAATGAAACAACGCCATCGCTAGTCAAAAAGTTGGGGGAACGAGACGGGGGAAGAGCTGGTTACCTCGAAGGCCGCGGAGGGCCAGGTTGCGAGGGAACAACGCTACAACCGACGGGAGGCGGATCCGGTTCCATCGACTGGTCGCCAGCTGCGGCCGCTGTCCCTGGTTGTGTAGGAGGGGCAGCATCATTTGCCGACGAAAGGCCAGCTGAGCGCCTGGCAGCAGAGCATCCCGGCGAAACTGAGGACGGCCGGGAGCGGCGACTCACGGATGGAGCGTCAGTCGAAACGCGCCGGGGTGGAGAGGGGGATAGAGACTTCTTCTTGGAGGCCTTCTTGGAAGGCTGAGGAGGCACAGGGATGGTGGGCTGGACCCGAAGAAGGTCCTCACGCGCGGGGTCCGTATTGGAACGCCAGACCTCGGAAGCCGGGGTCCGGAACGTTTCCCCGATGGACGCCTGAGAAGAGGATCGCTTCTCAGGTGGCGTGTGGGGAGAAGGAGGAGGAAGGGTAGCCCCTGGGGCAGAGGGGGTGGGGGCCACGGGGGAGGAGGATTTGGAAGGGAGGGATTTGGGAGGCGGAGGCAGAGCCCCCTGATGGGCGGAGGAGGCGGAGGGGGGACAGGAGAGGGGTGGGGATACCGCGGAAGGAGTGGACACAACTGAGGCAAACGAAGTGGTCAATGGCACGGGATGGAGGCGGTCGTACTTCTTCCTGGCCTCAGAATAAGACAGCCGATCCAAAGTTTTGATTTCTTGTATCTTCTTCTCCTTCTGATATGCGGGGCAGTCTGAGGATCTAGGCGAGTGGACGCCAGGACAATTAATGCACCGAGGTGGTGGGGTGCATGTATGTTCCTCACGAAGAGGACGTCCACAATCGCCACAGAGGGGCTCAGCCTCACACCGTGACGACATGTGCCCAAAGCGCAAACACCGAAAACAGCGCATAGGAGGCGGAACGTAGGGTCGCACGTCACACCGGTAGCACATTACCTTTACCTTCTCCGGGAGAACGTCCCCCTCGAAGGCGAGGATAAAGGCCCCAGTGTCGATGCGACGGTCTTTGGGGCCACGCTGGACTCGCCGGACGAAATGCACACCTCGGGCTCCAGGTTGGCCCTGAGCTCCTCATCAGATTGTAGCAGGAGGTCACGATGAAAAATAACCCCCTGCGTCCTATTGAGTGCCAGATGTGGGACAATGGAGACTGGGATGTCCCCTAGGCGGTCGCACGCCTGGAGCGCCGCCGACTGTGTGGCGGACGTGGTCTTGATAAGAACGGACCCTGAACACATCTTGCTGAGAGCCTCGATTTCCCCGAAGATGTCCTCAATGTGCTGAACAAAGAACATGGGCTTGGAGGTGGCGAATGTCCCCCCATTGGTTCGAGAACAGACCAAATAGCGGGGGAAGTACTTCGCTCCAAGCCGGCGGGCCTGTCCCTCCTCCCATGGAGTGGCCAAGGGGGAAGGGGCAGGAGAACCAGAACTAGAAATGGTACCTTTTCTTTTGAAAGACTCGGCCGCAGAGCAACCCGATACGTGGTGACGTTTCATCTGCGAAACGTCCGCCCCGATACCACCCACTCCGACCAGGGGCTCTCCCCACGGGCGCCACCCAGCCGCAGCAAGGGCCACCTGGCAGGATGACCATTGCCGGGAGTCCTGATGCCCCAAGGAGATGGGCATCTACTCCTTGGCCGACGTGGGGAGGGTGCAGCTCAGGTATCGGCAGTACGATCCCTGTGTTGTCAGGGGGCTACAACCTAGAGGGTACATGACGACCCCACCACAACGGGCTGGCTACCGTGCTGGATTTCTGGTGCCATGGAAAGTCCATCATGATCGCTGGTGCAGATGGAGACGCACTATGGGCGTAACTGGGACAACCCAAAAGGCGTTTAGGCCCAATTTGAGTAATAGTGGGTATGGTTACAACGCCGGTGCAATGCTGAGTGCCAAGGTCTGAGTGCACTTAGGACCAGTGGTACACCACGTAAGGTGTCCTTCCCCAAAAGGCTCGTACTTCTGTAGAAATTTAGAAAAACCCCAAGGGGGACCATCACATGGAAGGCCGAAACGGTTGAAACTCCTTTTAGTCGCCTCGTACGACAGGCAGGAATACCTCGGGCCTATTCTTACCCCGGACCCGCAGGGGGGATCCATGAGGATATCAACATAGTTTCCTATCATTTTTATAGTGATCAACGGCAGAGGTTTTTTTTTTCCTTCGGGGGCCTCACCTCCAAGGAAGGTCGCACCCTTTAGTTGCGGCGGCTAGGTGATCAGCTGGAGCTTCTAAACAGCAAAGAATAATGCCACGTAGAGGCAGGTGTAATTAGATGAATGATTACCACTAACTTCACTTAATGAAGGTTTATTCAGCACTTGCACATACAAGAGCGCGGAGTGAACTGCCTCCGGCCAGAACACATACAGTATATATACAGCTACAGAACATTCCAGTACAATGATTCTTGACATTTGTGGATACTTCTAGAATGTACTCGAACCAAATATAGAAATTAAAACTATACAGTCCAAGTGAGTTTTGGACTCACGACCCTCCACGCAACAGTTTAGTATCACAACCACTATACCACAGTGCTACTCAGCTTCTTATGCAGCAATATGAACTGATGTGGTTTTCTAATCCATCAATTTTAAATTTACATGGTAGAACACACAACATTTTCAGTTCAACTGAAAAGTGTATAATTGCTTCTCTAACTGTTTTAGCTGCATCATGCATTGCAAAAAATGTGTCCCTTCTTAGCAATTATTTGCAACACTCATTTTGTTCCACACATCTGACCACTTTAGGAAACTGTTGGTGAATTTGAAACTTTCATCATCTGCAGATGAAAATGGCAGTTCCAGCAGGTTCCTCTTTAATGTTCATTTCATTGGACTGCAAAGCAAGTAAGTCAAAAAAATTATCCGAACATTTCATAAAACACTTTATTTACTTCAAAAACACAGTTTGATTCACACACTTTTCAATATAGTCTTCCTTCTTTGAAATGTACTTGGTCCAGCAGTTCACATGCTTGTGTATTCCACTGAAATGAAGGTTTTCGAATGGTTGCAGCAACCACCGATGCACCTCATATTCCACTTCTGTCACTGAAGAAAATTTGTGACATCGCAAAGCATCTTTCAGCAGTTCAAACAAACAAACATCTGATGGAGCAAGATCTGGACTGTAAGTCGGATGTTCCAGCAGCTTCAAACTCAATTTTTGGATGGTTTCAAGCACAAAGCGAGCCGTGTGAGGACAGGTGTTGTCATACAACAACAACACTTTCCATGACAAAAACACCACCGTTTGCTGTGAATTGCTGGTTTAAGTTCGTTAGTCAATGATTCACAGTAGTCATTTTTTCTTATGGTTTTTCCCTTCTCGATGCAATCTTTCAGTATAAGCCCTTTTGTGTCCCAAAATACAGTCAGCATAACCTTTCCCGCTGGGCCGCAGACTTAGTTTTTCTTCAATGGTGATTTGGGGTACTTCCACTAAAAACTCTGGCGTTTTGATTCTGGCTCATTGTGATGAGCCCACGTTTCATCATAGGTCGTTATTCTTTCCAAAAATGATTTGACTTCTCTTTTGTAATCACTTAGTAAGCATGGGCAGATCTCAAGACGTTCGAGTATGTTCTTCAGTGAACTGATGTGGCACTCATCATGCACAAATTTAACGAAGTTCATTATGGATTATGGTACAGGCAGAACCAACGCAGATGCTACGCCACTGATGGTAACCTGCTCATTTGGCAAAACCATAAATTGAGCTTGCTCTATTTTGTAAATTGTTGAAGGGACCCTGCTTCCTGTTTGTGTGTCAAATTTGTCTGGCCACTTTCGAACTTTCTGATCTACTTGAAATGTCTGACCATGGCAATGTAAGTAAGTCCTGGAACTGCACTAACAGTCTGCAATGAATTTCTGCCCCTTTGACTCCTTCTGACAAAATAAATCTTATCACTGCCCTTTGCTCTTCCTTTGTGCGAACTGCTAGCAGGGTGGACATGTTTACACTGCCACTGCTGACTCACTTGTTGTGATGAAGGTCAAGTGAGGCGCACAGTCACCATAGTACACTCCTTGAAATGGAAAAAAGAACACATTGACACCGGTGTGTCAGACCCACCATACTTGCTCCGGACACTGCGAGAGGGCTGTACAAGCAATGATCACACGCACGGCACAGCGGACACACCAGGAACCGCGGTGTTGGCTATCGAATGGCGCTAGCTGCGCAGCATTTGTGCACTGCCGCCGTCAGTGTCAGCCAGTTTGCCGTGGCATACGGAGCTCCATCGCAGTCTTTAACACTGGTAGCATGCCGCGACAGCGTGGACGTGAACCGTATGTGCAATTGACAGACTTTGAGCGAGGGCGTATAGTGGGCATGCGGGAGGCCGGGTGGACGTACCGCCGAATTGCTCAACACGTGGGGCGTGAGGTCTCCACAGTACATCGATGTTGTCGCCAGTGGTCGGCGGAAGGTGCACGTGCCCGTCGACCTGGGACCGGACCGCAGCGACGCACGGATGCACGCCAAGACCGTAGGATCCTACGCAGTGCCGTAGGGGACCGCACCGCCACTTCCCAGCAAATTAGGGACACTGTTGCTCCTGGGGTATCGGCGAGGACCATTCGCAACCGTCTCCATGAAGCTGGGCTACAGTCCCGCACACGGTTAGGCCGTTTTCCGCTCATGCCCCAACATCGTGCAGCCCGCCTCCAGTGGTGTCGCGACAGGCGTGAATGGAGGGACGAATGGAGACGTGTCGTCTTCAGCGATGAGTCGCTTCTGCCTTGGTGCCAATGATGGTCGTATGCGTGTTTGGCGCCGTGCAGGTGAGCGCCACAATCAGGACTGCATACGACCGAGGCACACAGGGCCAACACCCGGCATCATGGTGTGGGGAGCAATCTCCTACACTGGCCGTACACCACTGGTGATCGTCGAGGGGACACTGAATAGTGCACGGTACATCCAAACCGTCATCGAACCCATCGTTCTACCATTCCTAGACCGGCAAGGGAACTTGCTGTTCCAACAGGACAATGCACGTCCGCATGTATCCCGTGCCACCCAACGTGCTCTAGAAGGTGTAAGTCAACTACCCTGGCCAGCAAGATCTCCGGATCTGTCCCCCATTGAGCATGTTTGAGACTGGATGAAGCGTCGTCTCACGCGGTCTGCACATCCAGCATGAACGCTGGTCCAACTGAGGCGCCAGGTGGAAATGGCATGGCAAGCCGTTCCACAGGACTACATCCAGCATCTCTACGATCGTCTCCATGGGAGAATAGCAGCCTGCATTGCTGCGAAAGGTGGATATACACTGTACTAGTGCCGACATTGTGCATGCTCTGTTGCCTGTGTCTATGTGCCTGTGGTTCTGTCAGTGTGATCATGTGATGTATCTGACCCCAGGAATGTGTCAATAAAGTTTCCCCTTCCTGGGACAATGAATTCACGGTGTTCTTATTTCAATTTCCAGGAGTGTAGTACCAACTGTAAGCACCCATTTGCAGGATGCAGTACGACTACTGCAAAATTTTTTTTTCCCCCCAAGGAAGTCCAGATAATTTTTGTGTTACCCTCGTATTAAAATTTTCCCACCATTTGTGAATAATTTATAGGAATATCAGTGTACCTGAGTCATCATTACTTAATTTCAGTGCAGAGAGGTTAGTTTCATGAAAAATATTATCTACTAAAATAACTTTCTGTATCTCTGTATTTTGGCATACACTTTCCTGACTAAATTTTTGTGCAGGTTTAAGTAATTTATTCCTTTCACTTGGGGGTCCGTAACCTAAATGTGACCCCTGGGTGGTGCGAAGGGAGCAACAACAAATATGCGATCAGACGTAAAGTCTCTTTTTACCTCCTGATCAAGATACAACACGGAATTATGATGATTACGAATGATTTCTCAAAGGGTCCTTCTACCACTAGGACCCTGGGATCTGTCCTACGTGCGCGTCAACTAAATATTGAAGGTATTAGTCGTGCTAACAGTGAAGCCTTATCTAAACTGCTACTCTCTCATGAAGTTGATCTGGTAGCCATACAAGAAATGCACACCAGTGATGAACAGCAGCTGCAATCCAGAGGAAAAATACCAGGATGCGATCTTCTAGCAGCAACATATCATTATGCCTATGGTAATGCTACATATGTGTGAAATACTACAGATAAAGCCTTTCTTCTGTCTACTAGCATTGAGGAGGACATCCACTCCATTGTCATTAGAGTAGGCAACACTGAGGTTTCAAACATCTACAAACCTCCGAACTCCAAGTGGCCCAATCATGTTGTAGACATCCGACTACATCCAGGAGTCTATATTGGAGATTTCAACCGTCACCACCAGAATTGTAAATACAAAACTAATGATGCAAAACTAATGATGAAAATGGTGAAGCAGTAGTGGAATGGATGGACAGAAACAACCTCTTCCACATCTTTGATGTCAAATACCAAAGCACGTTTAACTCAGCAACCTGGAAAAAGAGGGTACTGTCCTGATCTATGCTTTATGTCCAGAGACGAAGGAAACAAACCTCTACCAACTACTTGAAAGGTGCTCAATGACTTCCCTCATAGCCAGCACAGACCTGTGATACACGAAATTGGCATCTAAATCCCCCTGATCACATCCAGCCCTCGACCACACTGGCCAGTTGGCCTGGCTTCACGAAAGAACTTGACAATTGCATATGCTGAATACCACCTACAAATGAAGCTTATGAATGATCTATAGCAGCTATGATATCTGCAGCAAAGAAACATGTCCCTAGAAGGTATCGCAAAGAATATATTCCTGGATGGAGTGAAGAAAGTGAAAAGCTTTACCAACGATTTACTGAGAGCAATGACCATGAAATTGCTGATCAGCTTTGTGGCTGAATTGAAGAGTTTTTAGCAAACAGCATGTTGTTCACAATGGAGGGACGTCTACAGACATTATAGTAACCTCTGGCGTGCCACAGGGAGTGTTATGGGACCATTGCTTTTCACAATATATATAAATGACCTAGTAGATAGTGTCGGAAGTTCCACGTGGCTTTTCGCGGATGATACTGTAGTATACAGAGAAGTTGCAGCATTAGAAAATAGCAACGCAATGCAGGAAGATCTGCAGCGGATAGGCACTCGGTGCAGGGAGTGGCAACTGACCCTTAACATAGACAAATGTAATGTATTGCGAATACATAGAAAGAAGGATCCTTTATTGTATGATTATATGATAGCAGAACAAACACTGGTAGCACTTACTTCTGTAAAATATCTGGGAGTATGCATACGGAACGATTTGAAGTGGAATGATCATATAAAATTAATTGTTGGTAAGGCGAGTTCCAGGTTGAGATTCATTGGGAGAGTCCTTAGAAAATGTAGTCCATCAACAAAGGAGATGGCTTACAAAACACTCGTTCGACCTATACTTGAGTATTGCTCATCAGTGTGGGATCCGTTCCAGGTCGGGTTGACACAGGAGATAGAGTAGATCCAAAGAAAGCGGTGCATTTCGTCACAGGTTATTTGGTAAGCATGATAGCGTGATAGCGTTACGGAGACGTTTAGCAAACTCAAGTGGCAGACTGCAAGAGAGGCGTTCTGCATCGTGGTGTAGCTTGCTGTCCAGGTTTCGGGAGTGTGCGTTTCTGTATGAGGTATAGAATATATTGCTTCCCCCTACTTATACCTCCCGAGGAGATCACAAATGTAAAATTAGAGAGATTCGAGCGTGCATGGAGGCTTTCTGGCAGTTGTTCTTCCTGCGAACCATACGCAACTGGAACAGGAAAGGGAAGTAATGACAGTGGCACGCCAAGTGCCCTCCGCCACACACCGTTGGGTGGCTTGTGGAGTATAAATGTAGATGTATATGTACACAGCCTAGATGCAGCCAGGAGGAAAAAAATGGGAAGATAAAGTTAGCTCACTTGACTACACAAAATCAAGCAGAGAAGCTTGGTCTCTTCTAAGGAAGCTTGAAGATGGAAAAACAACTGCACGGACATCAGAAATCCATCCAAACAAACTTGCCTCGTATATAGTCATAATTTCCAAAAGCAAAAGGAGCAAAAATCTTACTGAGGATATAAAGAAAGAAATTAAACTCCTTAAACGTAGCTCTCCAATGGCACAACCCAAACCATTCAACGTGGAAGAAATAAACACCGCCATCAGTAACACTAAATTAGGTAAAGCCCCTGGTGAGGACGGCCTACACCCAGAGTTCTTTGCTCACTGTGGAAAACAGACTCATGCCTGGTTCGCCAAATTCTACACTGATATTCTTGAAAGACACCAGATACCAATGCTCTTCAAACTGACAAAGACTATTGCTATATTGACGAAAAATAAACCAAGTGAAAAGCCAGAAAGCTACCGACCTATTGCCTTGCTCAGCATTGCATATGAACTCCTGGAAATACTTTTACTGAACAGAATTGGTCCTGATATACTCAAGATAATTCTAGTGTAACAGGTGGGCTTTAGACCATATAGGAATATAACGAATCAAGTTATGTCTCTTACAACTTACATAGGAGCAAGCTATCAATGAAAACTGAAAACTTCAGTGGCATTCATAGATTTAACAGCGGCCTATGATACAGTATGGAAAGACGGAGTACTCTACACACTCCTTAAAGTTAGCTCATGTAGAAGAACTGCACGAATTTTAAATCCATGTTGAGCCAAAGACAATTGTGTGTATAAGGGGAAAGATGTAAGCAATAAAAGATCGTTGAACAACGGGCTGCCTCAAGGGTCTGTTCTTGCTCCCTTGTTGTTTAGTCTGTACATTTCAGACATGCCAGAGACGCTTTCAAGGAAACTCGGATACGCAGATGACTGGGCATTTGCTATTGGAAAACAAAACATTGAACAAACGAAAGAGATCCTGACAGAAGACCTCAAGAAGCTGACTCAGTACATCAAAAAGTGGGGACTCGAACCAAACACCAGTAAAACTTAAGTTTGTTGCTTTCATCTCAACAAGAAAATGGTTAATAGGGAGTTAAAGGTGTGCATGGACAACCAGAAATTGAGACACAACAGATACCCTAAATACCTAGGGGTCACATTGGATAGAATGCTGTCTTTCAATCATCATCTTCAAAATGTTGCTACAAAAATAAGAACTCACAACAACATAATTCATAAACTATGTGGAACAACTTGGGGATCTACAGCCGCAACTCTGTGGTGCTCAGCTCTATGGTTAGTGTACTCAACTGCTGAATACTGTGCTGCTTACTGACTCAATAGTGCCCATACAAATATCACAGATACCAAACTAAATACCACAATGCGTCTTATCACTGGCACAATCAAATCTACTCCCAAACACTGGCTACCAGTACTAAGTCATACCCCTCCGCCAGATCTCAGACATAAATATATTTTCGTAAGATAATTCAACAAAATAATGGACAATCCAGAACTACCGATACATTCTGACATCAGCAACGCAAATGCTAGTCGGCTGCGTTTGAGGAAACCACCAACAAGAGATGGCACGAACTTGAGGAACAGCAATTACGAAACCACCATTGTGTGGCAGAAGAGACTTAACGACAAATGCTGCCTGTGAAGAAGACGCCGCCACCTGGTTTCAGCCTCCCTCGCAGACAATAGTCGACACTAAACAGAATCCAAACTAACCATGTGAATTGTGCAGCCTCCCACTTCAAGTGGAACATAAGTTCAATGCCAGAGTGTGACAATGGTGCTACACAACAGATGATCCAGCACATCATCACCAAAGATAGGACAAGGAAGGATAATGGCAGTGTCAGTGACTTTGCTCTCGCGACTCCACAAACTATAGACTACATTCGTAATCTAGACATACAAGAGTAGTTTTCAATCATGACAGATGCTGTATCTCTAGCCATATGCTAAATAAATAAATACTTTCACTTTTGTATAGGTCTTTAATAGCAGGAATCTTTGCATATAGATGTAAATTTTCTACTGGATTCTGTTTGTCAATATCTTTCATAACCAGATGTTTCTAATATACCTGAATATATGTACAAAACCAAAAGCATAGAGACCTAAACTGACGGTTCATTGTTCAAGATAACAAACATGTTTCGTTCATGTAGTTATCAGAAACAACAGCTTGAAATGAAAGTCAGTACTTTTAATGTAGGCTGCAGTAACTCACAATGTGTGAGGTATCTTACTGGAATTAAACTAACAATTTCTTTCAAATGACCAAATGTAGACGAAATCATCAAAGCCAACACAGTTCTTGTGCAACAAACAGGCGGACTTTCAGCAAACCCCATTATAGAGCCATTACAAAAGGAAAGCTTCTAATGAGCATAGATTTCATCCATCTGGACAACAACATGCTAATCTCTGTCACTTAGCATTAGAAAGTTGGTTCTAAATTCCAGTTTTCATTTGCAACATTAGGAGGCAAACAAAGCTTTCTTTGCAGACTTTGCATGTATTTGGGATGTTATAAAGTGTATTTGGGATGTGGCAAAACTAATATGGTATGCCTTAAAACATTACAAGGCTGACTGTTCATACAAAAGGAATGCGAGGATATTGTTTCACAAGTGTAATTTCTCTTCTTTTTGAGGATAAGCACTATTTGACCCACAAGAAAAAGTAGTTCCTTATATAGTTTTTCTTCTGTTGTTTGTTCACTAGATGGGACCTTTTTGTATACAAATGCCACCCCTTCGAAGTCAGATATTAAATTATTAGAAGCAAAATTTTCTGTGTCAAACATACCTAATCAACCAGTTCTGCAACTGGACCATCGCTGCTGTTTCTGGCCAGGAAGTATTCAAGACAGCTGTGATACTCTAAGAATTTAATTTTTAATACAAATTTGAACTTTTAAATTCTCTTGTACACCACCACTAACAGGAATTTTCTTTTCTTTTTTTTTTTTGTGGGGGGGGGGGGGGGGGGGGTGTAACACTTATACACCATAAAACCCAAAAGCACACACAAGAATTTTCTACCTGCAGTTTTCACTTGGAACTATTTTCACTGCTGTCATTTACCTTACTGATAATTCGAATCCTTTTTCAACCACTGGTTCAGTTTTTCTTCCAATATTTTAAGTTATCTCTCTCTTCTCATACCATGACAACATAAGATGAAGTACTGACATTATTAAAACATTTTGGTAAACCTGAGAATATCCTTGGCACTGCACTGGGTTACAAAAGGTTCCTATTACTACCAACTTCTTGAATATTTCCTTCCTCACTGCAAGATACACCCACATTAATTGAAATCACTTTCTTCAAAATGTTCGATGCAAACAACTACATGTTTTGAAGGTTTCCAGTCTTTTTGTGGAATAGCTTTATACAATGTAGCTGCCCTGTCCTCATTAGTTGGAAATCAAAATACAGTAGCCTGTTTCTTTCATGGAGTTTCCATAGTTGCTGAAACGTCCTGGGATGCAATATTTTGGAGCCATCTGCAAACGAAAAATACAATATACACCATGATGCATCAGATCAGCCAATGTATTACGTTAACGCTACAAGCATGTGCAATAAAAATAGTCTGATAGTTAATAGCTAACACATCATTTTGTTAATTCAATTATTTTACAGTTTAATTTCAATAAATATACTTACACTTCATTGTTAATAAAGAGTTGTTATAATTCCAAAGTTCGCAGAAGAAATATGTCATCAGTACGAGCTATTTCGTGAAAGGCAACTTCTCATTTCTCAGCTAATAAACAAGACAACAACGAAACACACAAGTAATCCAGCATGTGCTTTGAGGCAGCCAACAAAACAGTGTTGCCTTATTGTAAGCACTTCAGCCTGGTTTTTAAAAGGCCATACGGTACAGGCCAAAGCCTTTTAGTTACGAATGATTCATATGTACAACTAGTTCTTAGCTACAGAATTCTTTTCTAGGGAAGGAATACACAAAACACGAAAATAGTTTTCAAGCAACAGAAAAGGACTGAAAGAATAAATAAAATAAAATAAATAGATAGTAATCAGGCTCAATGTCAAAGTATGTTCAATACACTGGAGATTTTAACTGCGCTATGGAATGACATCTACGAATCAGTTAAACACAACAAAAATATTCATCTCGCAGGAATTGGAAATTCCTGTTGACATTTTCCTTAAGAAAAAACAGAAAAACACAGTTCTCGCCATGTTCATGAATCAAGATCTAGACTGAAAATACATTTATCATTTAAGTATGAACACAAACAACACTTTCTTCAAGAGAATAAAATTTTACACTAAAATGTCTATGGAGATGAAAGTAATTACTGAAACAGTTTTATTTAAATAGGCAGTTAAAAGTACCTGCTAAGCAATACATGCTACACAATGAAGAATTAGTAAAATAACAAAATGGTAGGGGGGTTTGACACAAAAATTTAAACCCAGTAAATGACAGTCAAACAACTGTTATTACACAGCGAATTTACACACTATTATTTCCCCCGAATTTCACAGTGTATTTACACACTATTATTTCCCCCTTGGAAAAATCATATATTGAAGTTCTGCTTCGTATTTTCTTCGTGAACTCAACATCTTACTCATAATAGAAGGATAACAACTCAATTTGTCACACAAGCAAATGGTAAATTTTCATACATTAAATGGAAACTAAACGTCATGATTCTGACAGCTGATGATGCGCACAGTGACTGGTACAGAGAAAGTCATTAACAGTGTAGCATTAGCCTTTTACATGACGAGATAATTGTTCTGTAAGAATGTATAAAGGAGACCAACTGCTCACTACGTATAAACTGACCAAGTCGGTGCTGTTGTTAACAGACTGACCTTGTATTTGGAAGTATGGAGGCCCTAATCCACATTCGGCCATTGCAATTTAGTTCTTTCATGGACTCCATAAATTGCTTCAGGTAAATATTGAGCCGACATCTGCAACACCATTGTTAAAGCGGTACAGATGGAAACAACAACTGCTGCTGCTGCCACAACTCCACAGTAGGTGAGACCGTAGTAACCATAGTGTAATCGTGAAGTACTGTGCTTGGTGGTGCAGTGATAAAACGCCAGATTAAAAATCCAAAAGTCTGAGAAAATTGTTCAATATGGATTAACCAAATGAGGCAGTGCAATTGTTAAGAGACTGATCTCATATTTGGGAGGTGTTTTCTCTATCCAGTCATCCTGATTTATGTTTTCCATCATTTTCCTACACCATTTTAGGCAAATGCTTCATCAAGGTCACATCAAAACCCCTGTACCATCCTCATAAAAGCATGCTTATATACACCGTGTGTGTGTGTGTGTGTGTGTGTGTGTGTGTGTGTGTGTGTGTGTGTGTGTGTGTAGAGCTATTTATTTTCATTGTACTAGGATGACAAATCCTATGGCACTAAGACGATCCCTGCATAAATAAATCAATCAATCAAGAATCAATCAACACTCAGTCCTAGCAATTCTTTCCATCATTTACCATTTCTTTTGCTTCCATAAATGTTTGTTCATGTGAAAAATGCCAAGTTGCACCATGGCTCAGTACACTTCCATCTCAACTGACATCTCTGCCCAAACTCTTTGCCTTTACATATGTCTGCTTGTGTGTGTGTGTGTGTGTGTGTGTGTGTGTGTGTGTGTGTGTGTGTGTGTGTACACCTGTCTCTTCCCCCCCCCCCCCCCCAAAGGTAAGCCTTTGCGCTCCCGGGATTGGAATGACTCCTTACCCTCTCCCTTAAAACCCACATCCTTTCGTCTTTCCCTCTCCTTCCCTCTTTCTTGATGAAGCAACCATGGGTTGTGAAGTTTGAAATTTGTGTGTGTGTTTGTTATTCTCTCTATCAACATACCAACGCTTTCGTTTGGTAAGTTACAGAATCTTTGTTTTTAGATATATTTTTCCCACGTGGAATGTTTCCCTCTATTATATTGAAGTTATATTCTCTTACATCTATATCCATATTCTGCAAAGCACTGTGAAATGCATGGTATAGTATTTCCCATTGTACCATATACAAGGATTTGTTCCCACTCCTCTCAGACATAGGGTGTGGGAAGAATAAGTGCTTAAATGTCTCTGTGCATGCTGCAATGTGTCTAATGTCTTCATGATCCTTAAGGGACAGACACTTTCAAGACAAATGCAAAATACCTGTCTTAAACTGGATCACTCACCAAGAGGTGGCAGGTTTTACTTATGCAAGCTTTCAGAGCCAGTGGCTCCTTCTTCTGGCAGAAGGGCTGAAGGTGAAGGAAGAGGGGTTAAGGGAAAAGAACTGGAGAGGATTGGGAAAAGGGTTAGAGTTCGGAAAAGTCACCCGGAATTCTTGGTTAGTAGACTTACAGAATGGGATGAGAAGGGAAAACAGATTATATTTTGTTCGATATGCTTAAAATACAGGTATGTTGTATTCGTAAAATGCAAAATGCTTCTCTTTTTTATTTCATACATCGTGTTTTTTTTTCACGTAATCTATCTATTGAAGGTTTCGCTTTTCTAAACTTAATTACATCGAAAAGGAAGTATTTCGTAAAGGCCAGCAGTCGCGAGTTTGTTTACATACTAAGGAATAAATTTCATACGAGCATAGATATTTGTTTTTGACTAGACTTAGCGCTTCAAAGTTAAATTAATTCGTGTCTCTCATCCAGAATTTGTGTGTTTAATAAAAAGTTTCAGAATCAAGTTTATAAGTTTGTTTACATTAGTGGTTTAGTTATGTATTAATATGGGTTATGAAACTATTGTGTTGTTGAAGTCATTTTCTGCTTTTGTGTTACGTCGTACTATCAAACCATGTGTGACAAGTGTGTGGTTGCCGTAGAGATTTGAAAGAGGGGGTGTTCTGTATAGACTGTAGGTTGTGGTTTCATTGGGGCGAGTGCAGCGGAGAGGAAACGAGGGTAGATAATGAGGCTCTTCCATGGCAGTGTAGGTTATGTAGAAAGGACAGAAAAATTGCGGAAAAGGAGGCAAAGATTTGTGCCCTTAAGGCTGAAATAGAAATTGTGAATTTGGAATTATGTAAGTTAAGGGAGGAAAAGGAATCTGGGTGCTGGGAAAAGGTAGCAAGCAAAGGGCAAAAAGGGAAACAATTGATAAAACTTCTGAAATTCAGTTGGCACATCAGTTTGGCTTGCTATCTGAAGTAGTACAGGAAGGGCCTCACCCAGATGTAGTTGAATGTAGGTTGAAGCATAATACTAGCTTAAAGAAAAAAAGACAGGTCGGGATCAAACGAGAATAGGAAAAGAAAAATTCTGCTTATAGGTAGTAGTCAAGGGAGGGGTTTGAGCCAACAGCTTCAGGAGAAATTAGGGACAGAGTACCAGGTCACAAGTTTTGTGAAACCAAGTGCTAGCCTTAGCCAGGTGACAGAAAACTTACGTCAGTTATGCAAGGACTCTGAGAAGGAAGATCAGGTAATTATAGTTGGGGGAGCAGGAAACAGCCTGGCTAGGAATCCAAGACATAGTATTAGGAGTGACCTGGATAAAATAGGGGCAGAAACTGGGCACACGAATGTGGGGTTTGTGGAGGTCCTTCAGCGCCATGATCAGTCCTGGGTAAACACTGCTGTAAGGTGTGGTAACACTGAGCTGAACGGGATGCTCCAGACACCGGCAATGTCTCACATGAGTGTTGTTCCAGTTGATGCTATTGGCAGGTGGGGTTACACTACACATGGCCTACACCTTAATAGGAAGGGGAAAGAAAAGTTAGCTTCTCTATTAGCAGATACTGTAAGGGGGGGGGGGGGGGCACACTCACACAAAGGGTGATCCCTGTGGTTATTGGGACCAGGCAGACAGGTTTTTTAGGTTAAAGCCAAATTCCAGACAGACAACAACCAAGGAAAATAGAAGAAAAGAAACTTCATACACAGCAAATAGGGATAACGCTAAAGGTGGTATCAACTTACTTCACTAGAATTCAGGGGAATAAAAAAAGGAGGAGGGGTTGATAATGTGTTTAGATGATCTCAAAAATAAGAATGAGATCGATATACTTTGTCTGTGTGAGCACCATGTAACTGTGGGGATGGAAAACGTCAGTATAAATAGGTATAATTTAGCATCTTACACTTTTAGATCTAGTATGGATAAAGAAGGAGTTGCCATTTTCATAAAACAAGGGTATAAATACAGAACTGTTGAAGTAAGCAAATTTTGTGTTGATCAGCACTTTGAGGTTTGTGCATGTGAACTTCAGCTAGATAATGTTGTGTTGATATTAGCAACAGTGTACAGGTCTCCACTAGGAGATTGGAAGCTATTCACAAAAAAAGTTTGACTCCCTATTATGCTGTCTGTCAGACAAAAAGAAGAAGTTATTAATCTGTGGTGACTTCAATGTTAACTTTCTAAGCAATTCTGACAGGATAAGTGAACTAGAAGTGTTGTTAAGAACATATAACTTAGAATCAGTTTTCAATTTCCCTACACGTATAGCTCAGGACAGTAGTACTCTAATAGATAATGTAATTGTACAGCAAAAGGATGCAGAACAAACACATGCTTTCCCTGTGGTAAATGGATTATCTGACCATGATGCACAACTGATTAACCCAACAGGGTGTACACTACAGAAACCATTAAGTAAAAGTGTGAGGGTGCTCAATCCAGTATCTATAGATCACTTCAGAGAAAGTTTAGGAAATGTAAACTGGGAAGGTGTATATAATGAGCCAAATGTTAATGATAAATGCAGCATATTTCTTGATAAATTTATATCCCTTTTTTAACATTGTTTCCAAAGAAACTTACTAAATGTAACACCACAAACTTTTCACAGAAACCTTGGATTACTACAGGTATTAAAGTGTCTTCGGAAAGAAAAAGAAAACTGTATGAGACAGCAAGAACTAGTAAAGATCCAGAAGTAGTTTTACACTATAAAAATTACTGTAACATATTGAGAAAAGTTGTAAGGAAATCAAGAAATATGTATGTTAGAGAAGAAATTAACAACTACAGCAGTAAAATCAAATCAATGTGGAATGTTGTTAGAAGGGAGACAGGAAAAGTAACCACTGGGGTTGTTAGTATTACTGGTAAAGAGAATGAGACCACCTTAACTAACAGTACACAGGTAGCCAATATATGTAATAATCACTTCCTAAGTGCTGGAGAAAAAATTGATGATAATAGTTCAAAAGAAAAAGCCAGGCAGTACATGGAAGAGGCAGTTTTGAAAAATTTTAGTCAGATTAAGTTTCATTTAACAACCTCTTGTGAAATAAGGCAAATTATTAAATATTTGAAAAATAAATGTTCTGTTGGAATAGATGACATCTCAAACAAGTTATTAAAACAATGTGGAGCAATTACAGCTGATGTTTTAAGTCACATATGTAATGCATCACTTACTCAGGGTATTTTTCTGGACAGGTTAAAATATGCCATTGTCAGGCCTCTCTACAAGTGAAACCACAGATGTCAATAATTACCGGCCAGTATCCTTGCTTACAGCATTTTCAAAAATCTTTGAGAAAGTAATGTACTCAACAGTAGTTAGTCATCTCAACAGTAATGGGATACTTAGTAAATCACAGTTTGGATTTCAGAAATGATGTTCCACTGAGACAGCAATACACAATTTCACTGTCCACATAATAGAGTCTTCAAATAGTAAAATGTCACCAGTAGGAATATTCTGTGACTTATCCAAAGCATTTGATTGTGTGAACCATGACATTATGTTAGAGAAATTACAATTCTCAGGTATAAATGGAACAGCATATGAGTGGTTTACGTCATATCTACAGAACAGGAAGCAAAAAGTCTCTTTATATGCTTCAAGTGATTCAAAGGAGTTTGCCACCTCATCTAACTGGAGTGAAATTACATTAGGTGTTCCACAAGGCTCGATCATGGGTCCCCTCCTGTTCTTGATATATGTGAATGACCTCCCTTCTTTTGTGAAACAAGATGCTGAACTGACATTGTTTGCTGATGATACAAGCATAATTATTAATCCAGTAAAAGAAAGTCCGATAGAAAATGATACAAATAAGGTCTTTGGAAAAGTTATTAATTGGTTTTCTGCAAATGGGCTTGCTCTGAACTTTGAAAAACACAGTACATCCAATTTTCTGCTGCAAAAAGTATAATTCCTTCAATAAACATAACACATCAAAAGGGTAGAACATATTAAGTTTTTGGGCGTACATATAAACAAGAATCTTAATTGGAAAATTCATATTTTGGATCTCCTAAAGCAACTACGTTCAGCAACTTTTGCAATCAGAATAATTGCCAATTTTGAGGATGTAGAAATTAGTAAGCTAAAATACTTTGCATCCTTCCACTCTCTGATGTCATACACAATAATATTCTGGGGCAACTCAACGCTTAGGCAAAAGGTATTCACTGCTCAAAAGAAGGTAGTTAGAATAATTTGTGGGGTTCATAGTCGCACATCTTGTAGGAATTTGTTTAAAAGGTTAGGAATTCTTACAACTGTGTCACAGTACATTTACTCAGTAATGAAATTTTTTCTCAACAACAAGGACCAGTTTAAAATCAACAGCGACAGTCATGATTACAATACCAGAAAAAAGAAAGAACTACACTATCCTTTACTTAACCTATCTCTGGCACAGAAAGGGGCAAAATATGCTGCTATAAAACTTTTTGATAAATTATCAGATGAAATAAAATGTCTGACAGACAGCAATAATAGTTTCAAAAACAAATTGAAATCACACCTCCTTGACAACTCGTCCTATACCATAGATGAATGCTTGAATATGAGTAAATAAATCTGGAGATATAATATATGCATTTTGTGCCATTTAAGGGAATGGGATAGATAATAGAAATATTCAAGTATAACACTATAATTAAAAAAATAAATGAATAAAATAAAAGAACTTGTTTCCTGTGCACATTTCTTGTGCATTTGACACGTTCCACATCATAACGGTTTTTCCGTGCAACTGATCAATGGAACACGTAACTAACTAACTAGGGCCTAACTAACTAACTTTGTTTAGAAAAAAGTAGTCCCATGACAGATATAGATAGCACAATAAGTGTCAAAGGTATAACTATCAAGTGACTATGATGATGACCATAATTATTAGAAAACCACCATGACCTGAGTTCACATTATATGTTTACCATGATTGTTCCTTAACCTTTCATAAATTTTTGAAATTTGAAAGATCTTTATTTTTTGCAAAGCTCGGGGCTAGTTGTCTCTGGTGAGACTTAAAATAAAAATCTGATTTTTGCACATTTTGTACATGTATATGATAGCGAAGCACTGTAAAAATTTGAATGTTGATATTTGACTGTGAAGATAGATATGAATTTTTCAAAATGAGAAAATAATTCACATTACACTACAACTGATCTTGTAGCTGTTGCCTAATTCATGTGTGATACTGGTTAAACATGATCAATTATTACTGAAGTTAAGATACTGAATTATATGCAGAAACTTGAAAAATTACTCGACTAAACATTTATATTATCTTGACAAATTTAAAATAAATATTTTCTACTACTTCTTAGTGAGACACAATAAGACCTCCCAGTTGCTGTTGTAAGTTGAAGCACTGAAAGCTTCCTCAATACATTTTTCATTTATATTTGATTGTGTCGCTATTAGATTTCTTGAATGATGTTCTTTGACCAGCAGAGTGGGAAATATGCACAAAAACATCATTGTTTCCAAACTTATTCTTTCAACCTGTCTAGCCAACATTGTCCATCGCACACACACACACACACACACACACACACACACACACACACACACACACACACACCACTATATCAATAATCAGTGTTACACAGAGAGGTAATTTTACAGACACAATGATCCTCGTAAATTTTGGTTTCTGATGTTACACAGCATCGAACTAAGTTTCCTGCAATGTCAAGGAATTGGTAAAATTGCTTTGTTCCTTTCATTGCTGTATAGTTTTCAAATCTAGTTTGAAGGGTTATTTTGATATGAAGAACTACCTCTTCTTTCTTGACAAAAAAAAAAAAAAGAAGAAGAGTAGGTGATGCCTTTAACATCGTCCTTGCAAAAGGCATACATATCATCTATTGTAAGAATTTGGTCTGTGGTCTTTCTTTGTAGGCTCACTCTACTCACTTCACATTTTGTTGTTTCTCCTATTCCACCACATGCATTTTTACTGTTAAAGAGGCAAAAATAGAGCCATTCAGCCTACAACCTGAAACCTACTTCATGTTACGAAGATTTGAAAAATTGTATCTGTTCTTGTATTGACAACCACTTCCATGTTTTTTTTTTTTTTTTTGTTTGTGGTTTTAGGGCGCAAAACTCCTATGGTCATTAGCGCCCAGCCCGTGACTTAAGATAGTAAAAAACCGAAATTTAAAACCAGCAGCAATGGGAACAAAGTCAGAAAATTGGAGAAACTAAAAATAGAAGACTGCTTAAAAATCCACTACAGAAAGGGGGTGATTGTCCCCAAAAAAGGCTTCAAATGACTGACGTCATTTCACTGTCACTAATAAACTGTAGAACGCGGTCGGCGGAGCGCGTGTCATCTGCTAAAATCGACGATAGATCAGGCGATAGCTGTAGATGGGAGCGTAACGGATTAAAATAGGGGCATTCAATTAAAAGGTGTCTTACCGTCCACAGCTGAGAGCAGTGGGGACAGAGTGGGGGAGGATCGCCGCTTAAAAGATGTCGATGGCTAAAACGACAATGCCCTATCCGGAGTCTAGCTAAAATTACCTCCTCCCGACGACGCGTTCGGGAGGAAGAGGTCCAAGCGCAAGGAAGGGCTTTCACTTCCCGCAATTTATTACAGGGAAGTGCCGACCAATGGGCATGCCATAATTGAGCAACATGGCGACATAAATCGTTCCGAAGATCGGTGAAGGGAAGCGACTGAATAGCTGGCCGAGGAAGAGAGACTGCGGCCTTGGCCGCTATATCGGCCGCCTCATTCCCACAGAGACCAGCGTGTCCCGGGAGCCAGAGGAACGCCACCGAGACGCCCCTCAGGTGAAGCAAGCGCAGACAGTCCTGAATCCGGTGGACCAGAGGGTGCACAGGGTAAAGAGCTCGGAGACTGAGGAGAGAGCTGAGAGAATCTGAGCAGATAACGTACTGTATCCGCTGATGGCGGCGGATGTAGTGGACAGCCTGGAGAACAGCGTAAAGCTCCGCAGTATAAACCGAACACTGGTCGGGAAGCCGAAAGCGATTTGGGGTGTCGCCAACAATATAGGCACTCCCTACACCTAACGATGTTTTCGAGCCGTCGGTGTAAATAAATGTGGCGTCCGTCATTTCTGCACATAGAGCAGCAAATGCCCGACGATAAACAAGTGTAGGGGTACCATCTTTGGGAAATTGACAAAGGTCACGGAGCAGGCAGATCCGGGGACGGAGCCAAGGCGGTGCTGTACCCCAAGTTGTCAGGAAGGTTTTAGGAAAGCGGAAGGAAAGAGAATGGAGCAGTTGACGGAAGCGGACACCCGGGGGTAGTAGGGAGGAGGGGCGGCCTGCATACCCTACATCAAAGGAGGCGTCGAAAAAAAGGTCGTGGGCTGGATTAGCAGGCATGGAAGACAGATGGCTAGCATAACGACTCAGGAGGACTGCTCGCCGATTGGACAGCGGAGGTTCAGCAGTCTCAGCATAAAGGCTTTCCACAGGGCTAGTGTAAAAAGCTCCAGACACTAAACGTAATCCACGGTGGTGGATAGAGTCGAGACGCCGAAGAATAGACGGCCGAGCAGAGGAGTAGACTATGCTTCCATAATCCAATTTCGAGCGCACTAAGGCGCGATAGAGGCGGAGAAGGACCACTCGGTCCGCTCCCCAGGAGGTACCATTCAGGACACGGAGGGTGTTAAGTGATCGCAGACAGCGAGCCGAAAGATAGGAAACGTGGGAGGACCAGCATAGTTTCCTGTCAAACATAAGACCCAAGAATTTAGCGACGTCTGAAAACGGAAGGTTGACAGGACCTAGATGTAAGGAGGGCGGAAGAAACTCCGTACGTCGCCAAAAATTGACACAAACGGTCTTACTGGGTGAAAAACGGAAGCCAGTTTCGATGCTCCACGAGTGGAGGCGATCGAGACATCCTTGAAGACGTCGTTCAAGAAGGCTGGTCCGTTGAGAGCTGTAGTAGATCGCAAAATCGTCCACAAAGAGGGAGCCCGAGACATCAGGAGGGAGACAATCCATAATTGGATTTATGGCGATGGCAAACAGTACAACACTCAGCACGGATCCCTGGGGTACCCCGTTTTCTTGGGAGAAAGTACGGGAGAGAGTAGTGTTCACCCGCACCCGAAAAGTGCGCTCTGCCATAAATTCGCGAAGAAAAAGGGGCAGCCGGCCTCGAAAGCCCCAAGAGAACAGTGTGCGGAGGATGCCTGTCCTCCAACAGGTATCGTATGCTCTCTCCAGATCAAAAAATATTGCTACCGTTTGGCGTTGCCGGAGAAAATTGTTCATGATATAAGTGGAGAGAGCGACAAGATGGTCAACTGCAGAACGATGCTTCCGAAATCCGCATTGGGCTGGTGTTAAAAGGCTGCGGGATTCCAGCCACCAAGCTAAACGGTAATTCACCATACGCTCCAAAACCTTACAGACACTACTCGTGAGAGAAATGGGGCGATAGCTAGAGGGGAGATGTTTGTCCTTTCCAGGTTTCGGAACGGGAACGACAATAGCTTCCCGCCACCGTCTGGGAAAGGTGCTGCCGGTCCAAATTCGATTATAAAGGCGAAGGAGGTAACGCAGACTATGGGTGGATAAATGCAGCAACATTTGGACATGGATACCATCCGGTCCTGGGGCGGAGGAGCGAGAAGATGAGAGGGCATGTTGGAGTTCCCGCATGGAGAAAACAGTATTGTAGCTTTCTTGATTTTGGGAGGAGAAAGCAAGAGGTCGCACTTCCGCTGCACGTTTCTTCGGGAGAAACGCTGGCGGGTAATTTGAAGAGCTCGAAATCGCAGCAAAGTGCTGACCCAACGAGTTAGAAATTGCGGCGGGGTCCACTAAGGTATCATGCGCGACAGTGAGCCCAGAAACCGGGGAGAAACTAGGCGCGCCTGAGAGCCGTCGAAGCCGACTCCAAACTTCCGAGGAGGGAGTGAAGGTGTTAAATGAGCTAATAAAGAATTTCCAGCTTGCCTTCTTGCTATCGCGGATGACGCGACGGCATCGCGCACGGAGCTGCTTATAGCGGATAATGTTGGCCAAAGTAGGATGGTGACGGAAAATGCGAAGAGCTCGTCGCCGCTCACGTATTGCATCACGGCATGCCTCGTTCCACCAAGGAACTGGGGGGCGCCGGGGCAATTCGGAGGTGCGTGGTATTGAACGTTCCGCAGCTGTAAGGATAACGTCGGTAATGTGTGTGACCTCATCGTCGACGCTGGGAAAGCGACGGTCATCGAATGTCGCGAGAGACGAAAAAAGTGTCCAATCGGCTTGGGCAAACTTCCAGCGTCGCGGGCGCATATATGGCAGTTGAGGCTGCAGTCTGAGGACACATGGAAAGTGGTCACTCGAGTGTGTATCATCAAGGGCGAACCATTCGAAGCGCCGAGCTAGCGGAACAGTACCGACCGCAAGGTCCAAATGAGATAAGGTTGTCGTGGAGGCAGACAAAAATGTGGGGACCCCAGTGTTGAGGCAAACTAGATCCGCTTGGTGGAAGACGTCTAGCAATACGGAGCCACGTGGACAAGGGTGTGGAGATCCCCAAAGCGGGTGGTGGGCATTGAAGTCCCCAACCAGCAAATAGGGGGGTGGAAGCTGACCAAGAAGATGAAGGAGATCAGCTCGTGCCATTGGTGTGGACGATGGAATGTATACAGTACAAAGAGAGAACGCGTATCCGGAAAGTGAAAGACGGACGGCGACAGCTTGGAAGGAAGTGTTTAAGGGGATTGGGTGATAATGGAGAGTATCACGGAGAAGAATCATGAGTCCTCCATGGGCTGGAGAGCCTTCAACAGAGGGGAGATCATATCGGACAGACTGAAAATGAGGGAGAACAAAGCGGTCATGGGGACGCAGCTTTGTTTCCTGAAGACAGAAGATGACCGGCGAGTAGGAGCGTAAGAGGACCGACAATTCATCCCGATTGGCTCGAATGCCGCGGATATTCCAGTGGATAATGGACATGGGGTGAAAAGAGAATGGAGGAATGGGACCAAAGTTGCTGTCAACTCAAAGACTGCTCGGAGCTAGCAACCGACAGCATGGAATGGCATTCAGCCGAAGGCAGAAGATCCTGATCCATAAGTTGGTCAGGAGCAGTCCCTGCCACCAGCGATCGGCCGGTTGACCGGCCACCAGCAGTGCGCCTCGGCGACACAGAAGATGGCCGAGGGCGATTTCCGCCAGGTGGTGCCGTAGAGGGGGCACGCCTTGGCGGAGAAGGAGAGGAACTGGGTTTCTTTGTAGCCTTCTTGGAAGAATGTTGTTTAGAGGAAGGAGGAACCGATGGTTGTGAAGCTGCGGTCCGTAAAAACTCTTCACGAGTATGCTCTTTTTTCGAAGACTTGGCGTCCGACTTTTGGGCTCGAGATGTAGCAGAACCCGACGAAGGGTGAGCCATAGAGTGGGCAGGCGAAAGTGGTGAGGTTGAACGAGCGATCTTTGCGCTGGCCGATCTGACGACCGTGGTACTAAAGGTGAGGTCGCAAGTCTGCGTGGCCGCCTCCTTTGTTGGCCGAGGAGAAGCAAGGACAGTGCTGTATTTTCCTGTCTGAGGCACGGTGGGCTTGCGACTGGCGAATAATTTTCGAGCAGCAAAGGTCGACACCTTTTCCTTCACCCTTATTTCCTGGATGAGCTTCTCGTCCTTAAAAACGGGGCAATCTCGAGAGGAAGCAGCGTGGTCACCCATACAGTTGATGCAGCGAGGGGATGGAGGTGGACAAGCACCCTCATGGGCATCCTTGCCACACGTAACACATTTGGCTGGATTGGAACAGGACTGGCTGGTGTGATTGAACCGCTGACATCGATAGCAACGCGTAGGGTTTGGGACGTAAGGGCGAACGGAAATTATCTCATAGCCTGCTTTGATTTGCGATGGGAGTTGAACTGTGTCAAATGTCAAGAAGACAGTGCGGGTTGGAATGATGTTCGTGTCAACCCGTTTCATTACTCTATGAACTGCCGTTACGCCCTGGTCAGACAGATAGTGCTGAATTTCTTCGTCAGACAATCCATCGAGGGAGCGTGTATAAACGACTCCACGCGAGGAATTCAAGGTACGGTGCGGTTCCACCCGGACAGGGAAGGTGTGGAGCAGAGAAGTACGCAGCAATTTTTGTGACTGGAGGGCACTGTGTGTTTCTAACAACAGGGTGCCATTCCGTAATCTGGAACAAGACTTTACAGGACCTGCTATTGCGTCGACTCCTTTCTGAATAATGAAAGGGTTGACCGTGGAGAAGTCGTGACCTTCATCAGACCGAGAAACAACAAGGAACTGTGGCAACGATGGAAGAATCGTCTGTGGCTGAGACTCAGTATGCTTACGTTTGTGACTAGACTTAGTGGAAGGTGAGGAAACCATTGCGGAAGAATCCCCCATGATTACCGGCGTCTCCGATGGCGCGCTCCTCCCTTGTGGGGGCCCTCTCTGAGGGCACTCCCGCCTTAGGTGATTGTTCACACCTCAGGTCACACCTCCCGACAAACGGACGGAGGGACCAATCGGCATTTTCGGAAGGTATCAGCTCGGGTAATCACCCCTCCCTGGGCCTGGCCGTTACCAGGGGGTACGTACGTGTCCTACCTGTCTACCCGGGGCGGGGAATTACGCGTTACCCCGTCACCGGCTACGCACGAAGGGCGTGGGTCGGCCTTCAGACACGCACAGGGAGGAAGAAAGAGAAAGGGAAGGGAAGGAAGAGAGGTCTCAAACGCCGCAGCGGAGAAAAGAGAAAGAGAAGAGGTAAGGAAAAGAGAAGGACAAAGGAAGGAAAAAGACAGAGAAGGACAAAGGAAGGAATAAGACATAAAAGCAAGGAAGGCAAGAAATGCAGTACATTTACGAGCATCCGTCTCCGGACGTAGGCACAAACCATACTCCCAGATGGGGAGAAAGAGAAGGAAAGAGCCAGAGGTGAGGGGAGGAGGGGCGAAGAGAGGGATGGGGAAGGATGCGGAATGGGAAGGTATGCAGCCCGGAAAGGAAGGAAGGCCACATTAGCTCGGGGTCCCGTGCTCGCTACGCACGTATCCACAAAAGAGTTGTGGACCCCCTGGGGGGAACCACTTCCATGTGAAAAGTATATGAGCTTCTCAACCTTGGGCAACTTTTCTTTTATGTAATTTGGTACATACTTTTGAAACACATGGACAACTGAAGTGTTGCACTCCAAGTGGTCACTTAGAATGCAAGTTGAAGAACTGCAAACTTCATCTTTCTCATTTTTAAGTACAGAACAAAGGGATGCACTGCTGCCTGGACAAAGATCCAGAGGCACCTTTCTATTTCAGGCTTTAAGTTTTCTGAAAAATTTGTTAGGGCTATGCATTCACTTTCATAAAGTTGTGCCTTTTTGTCCTCCAAAAACGTATTTGGATGTTAGAAACATAGTAGTAATTTTGAAATTTTCTAAATTATCAATCAAAGATTCGAAATACTCTTCCTGACATTTAACCATTGATACCATTTCAGCCCCGTACATTGTGACCCACTGTTTGAAGGTAACACTGTCGGGCATTTCCTCCTCAGATTTGTTAAACCATTCAAGAGCAGTTTCTTTACCATGGCATTTATCACCACACTCATTGTGCAGTCATAATTGTTAGTGCCACAGACCATTAAATCTAGTAACTCTTTGTAGTTCACATCATCAAGTTTTGCACCTCCTGTCAAGAGTCTGACATTTGGATATAAACAAAGACGATATAAACGAACACATAGAGAGTGGGCTCCTGAGGAACCAGCCAAAAACACCACTTAGGAAGAAGGTCATGAAATTTGAGCCTTCCAATTTTGCATTCAGGATGATCATTTTGAAAGCTACCTAAAGTTCATTTAAATTTGTCAGCACTAGTTGTTTCTGCTTTGTTACTTTTACTCCATCTATAACAACTCTTTTGCTATCTTTGCACAGTCTACTGCTTTAATTGTCATGAAAGCCAGTTTCTCCCCTTACAACTACTCCTTTCTTCTTTCTTAAAACTGGTAGAATGCCTTGCTCTATCACTAACTTTTGGTTTAGCTAACCAAACAATCAGAAATTATGAACTTTTGAACTGATTTCCCCGCCTCTCAAATTGTTCAAATGGGTCTGAGCACTAAGGGACTTAAAATCTGAGGTCATCAGTCCCCTAGAACTTAGAACTACTTAAACGTAGTTAACCTAAGGACATCACACACATCCATGCCCGAGGCAGGATTTGAAACTGCGACCGTAGCGGTCGCGCGGTTCCCGGCTGAAGCGTATAGAACCGCTCAGCCACACTTTTTCCTCTTTAGGTATCACTAAGTGCTTATCACTGAACACTTACTTGAAGTACAATTGGTATCTGCATTATTAAAACACGATTCTAAGTCTCTTCTAATTTTGTCTGAAATTCGAGAACTACATTTCTTTTTCCGCTACTTATTTCTTATTTTTGAAGCAGAAGACACCTCTAAATTAGAACCAGCAAAATCCAATTTACTTATAGCTTCCTCATGACAAATCTACATGACATTAACAAGGTGACATTAACAAGGTTACATTAACATGGTTACACGATTCCGGTCCTGAATTCAAGATAAATATTTTTGAGTAACGATTTGGGCACAGGAAATTTCCAGGAATCAAATTAAGTTTTACTTGTAACTAGCAAGTATAAATGTTCAAGTTTTATTTCTCTCAAACCTTTAATAACTGGCTTTTTATGAACTCTGAGTGTATCTGAGAATTTTTTTCCAAAAATCTGATTGTACTTCAGAGTATATTTTTCTCATCATACTCAAACTGATGAAACAGAGGACACTGCTTGTAATTTTACAAAGTTTGCCTATCAAAGTCATTAACAGTCTTTAACTTTTTTTGTAGGGTTTTTTTTTTTTTGGGGGGGGGGGGGGGGACTGAACCATAAACTGTTTTGTGACACACTACACTTACTATATGTCCAATAGAGCACTTTTCATCCATTTTATCACATTCCAGTTAGTCTTTCAAATTTATTTATTATTAAATTTTAAAATTATTTTAGTTAATTAAACATTACACTTGCAACAAAAGCAGATAAAATATTCTGCACTGTCAATGGAGTATGTACATCCGCTCTAAGAGAGGTTTCTCAACAAAATGCTTACAACAATGCCACACCCAGCAAATGTAGTGGTGCTGTACAATTCATATACAGACTTGTCACTGACTACTGGGCTCCTGTGCAGACTTTTAAATCTGTCAAGTCTGTCCACTGAGCTCCTGTATACTTTTGTCTTGAGGACTAAAGTCATGCACAAAACTGTAGCCTTTTTAACAACAGACAAATTTCACATTATTATTTTACTTGTAACATTTTGAACCTGTAATAATGTGCTAAACTGAGAATAAACCTAGATTTAAATGGGCAAATTTTTTTAACATAGAAATAAACAAAAGTTCCTATTGTTTAATATTTTATTATTGAAATAAATAATGCTGACTAAACAAATGATCGCAGTATTAACTAAGTGTATGTTACAACTAAATTTTGTTACAATGTTACAATAAACCACATAAATAGGCAACATCCATAAGATCAATTGTAGCATAATAAGAAGTATTTTGTCGTTTTCAAAAATTCATGTCTTTGTTCACAGTCAAATATCAATGTTGAAATTTTTACAGTACTTTGCTATCATATAGGCGCACAAATCAAATTTTTATATTCAGTCCCACTGGAGATAACTAGCCCTGAACATTACAAAAGATAAAGATTTTCAAATTCCAAAAATTTATAAAAAATTAAGGAAACGATTGTCAGCATTCTCACTCTATTTAAGACTAGTAATTTATGACATCTAACTACAGAAAAAGTTACACTCTGATAAATCACTCCTTGGTTGTTATTTTTGGGTCTAAATAGTGGATTTCATATCAGCGCACACTCCGCTGCAGAGTGAAAATTTCATTCTGGATTTTCTAAGTTTTCATTGCCAAACTTTGGAGGTCATTTCAAATGTTATTTTTGAATTCAGTGTAATAAACAATGTTGTAGAGGAGACTTTTCTAAAATCAATTACGTCAATTGCAATGTTGTAACTTAACCCAGCACAGAGATATTCAAATTAACGATAACATCTCCAAACTGAAAAACCGTCGTGCACTTACAAATGACTTCTCAATAATATAATAAAAAAAAAAAAATTAAAAATGGTCAAGCAACCTTCATTGGATCACTTCATATGGTCTGACTGCAACTGTGACTCATTGACGTTATAGTTGTAGCACACTATTTTTCTGTATTTCATTAAATGAACAATTTTAAATTTCTGAAGTTGTAAAGCAAGTTTCCAGTCTTTGTGCCACTTTCTAATTAAGATCTGCTTTTCCAGATAGTACATCAATTATACACAACTGCATTATGTCCAAATTTACTATTAATAGTGGCCACTTGGCCATTTGCAAACAACATGAACAGCAAAGGGTGAAAAATACTTCCCTGAGGCACTATTTGACGGCCCTGATCCACGGCTTTCAGTATGTGTTGTGAGAATAACGTGAGTTGGATTTTGAATGACCAACATTCTGCGTTGTTTACAGCCAATTGTTGTTTGTCTACAAACTAATGTTTCATAATGCAAGGCAAGACACTCATTACAATTATGGCGATAATTTAACTACTTCAAATGCACACAAGCCAGAATTGGTCAACAGTAGAAAATAAATAATAATCACGGTCTACGGAGGAAAATGATCAGGTTCAACACATTTTGCGCCACTGTGGTTCAAGCCCAAAGAAAAGCAATCAAGTTTCCTGTTTTTGAAGGTCTGTTGACTAAAGCGCACTTACAATGTCATAACCTCTTACATTGTGTGCTGAGTGCTGATCTTGACAAATCATTAATGTTATCATGAATCTTATCACTTATTTCAGCAGAAGATATGATTTGATTAATTTGTTTTTGATATGGATAGTGTCAGATAACTTTTAGTGATCTGGTTGTTTACTGCCTTCCTATTTATTTGATGCCTTTAAAAAATTTGTTGTGCTGATAAGACTGACTAACAGTAACCTGGAGTCCAGGTAACATTAGAATGTGAGTGTCTGGATGTGACTTGGTGAAGTCAATCAATGAAAACTCCCACAGAACTACCCTGAAAAGAAAAATTCTTCACAATTCATGATGGGCAGGGTATCAAGCAACTAAATGTTGCCTAATACCTACATTTAATGTAGAGCCTAACATCTAAATTACTGTAACATGAGCTAGCAAAGTGTGGGTTCATGCAATTTTATCACACTTCCCATCACTTTCTGGCAGCTGAGTAAACACATTTTGATGGCTCATGAACTGTCAGCAAGTAATGTTTCCATACTGGGTGGCGAGACAATGCCTGTGAGCTACAAGATCATCATCTTAACCCAATTGTCCAGATTGGTGTTTCGCATCAACTTTTTTAATGGACCCCCCTTACTGAAGACACCGTAAACCCTTGAACTCTTACTTTCCTCAGAATATTAACTGAACATCTTAATTATTTCATTCAACGATAACAATCAATATTTGAAAATATAATATCACTAAATGGATAAAAATATCTACTCATCAAGCGGTGGCAGGAAAAAGCACACATGAAAGGTATTAAAGTATGGCATCAGTGGAAGTGCCCAATTCCACCTGTCGGGTTTGACCCATGTTGTGGTGTGCGACGTCACTATGGTGCAGTGATTTTGAGTTGGTTGTTTTTGTGGATGTCCGAGTTGTTGTATTTGGTGGTGCCCCCAGGTGTATGTGGACATGTTGAGTTTAACATGTGGTATTGGGTTCATTTGAGTTTTGGTTGCATTGTGCTACATGGTTTTGGGTTTAGATAACGGGTGCAATAACATGGGTTGTGGAAGAGTTTTCGGTGAGTTAATAAGGTTTTTGTTTGTGTGTGTGTGTGTGTGTGTGTGTGTGTGTGTGTGTGTGTGTGGTTTTTTTTTGGCATTTTTGTTAGGTCAGATTTGTGTGATGTTTGCAGTGTGTTCTTTTTTGTTAGCTATAATTGATTTGACATTGAAGTTCACAAGGGTATCATTATGTTCTGCGATGGGTGGTGATATGATGTCTGTCATACAGGTGCTCGGACTTATTGCTGAATGTGTTAGGTGCCACATGAGATTGAAGAGAGTTCTGGTGGCTCGGACCAGGGACATGACTAAGTGGAGCTGTCGGTACGACAATATCTGGCAGTCGGTACGACATGATACCTGGTTCGAGAAATCTAGGTTGATCACGAGGGAGAGTGTCTTGCTTACTTATTATTTTTGTTATTGGCACTCAAAGTTTTTGTGTGCAAGAGACTGGTGTGAGTGAGAGAATTGTTTCGGATTGGTTTTCTTTTGGTTGAGAGGCTTGTTGGGTGAGCCAAGGGGTGGTTGTTGAAACTGATGAATCACAGTTTGGAGGGGCATTTCACAGGTTTGTTTGTAGGTGTGGGGGCTGCTGGGCTGTGGGGAGGATGTATAGGCCGAGGGTGGTGAGTTGAGGAGTTTTTTTTTTTACATGGTGTGTGTGTGTGTGTGTGTGTGTGTGTGTGTGTGTGTTGGCCAACCTGGGTGATATCACCAGAGGCTTTTATTGGTAAATAATTTTTGTTTTTATTTTATTCTATAGTAATAGTGATGTTTTGCCCATTATATATTTATGGTAGGTTGGTTGCGTTTTAGCTGAAGTATTTGGGTTTTTAAGTTGTTGGGGTTCTGGTTCCATTTTTTGAAGCTGTAGGTACTGGTTTATTGGTACTGATAACTGCAGTTGGGCTATACAGGTATAGGGAAATGCCAGAGTCCACTTTTTGGAGTTGTTGGTGTTGGTTTCTGTCTCAATTTCTGCAGTTGAGCTACATTATTCAAGGGAAATATCTGGTTCCCATGGTTTTGTTTTTGCAGCGGAATGTTGTAATTTAATTTTTCGTTACGTTATTTGTTTTGGGATGGTGTGGTGTTTTTTTATTGTCGTATATTTAGCTTGTGCCCACCACAAACCCTCAATTTTCTAACGTTGTCCATTAGTTTCATTTTATTTTTGGAGTGAGACATTATTGTGTCATTTTTATTTTTATCCACGTATGTTGGTGTGCATATCTAGTGACATCATTGTTACGATTTTGTATATGCTGGAAGTAGCTGTTTTTGCCTTACTGGTGACGTCATAGGTCAAAGCAGATGGATGGAATCTGACGCTTCTGTAATGCTGAATTTTTGCAAGCTTTTGGCGCTAGTGGCTCCTTCTCCTAGAAGAAGGGTTTAAGGGGAAGGAAGAGGGGCAACGGAAAAGGACTGGTGAATTTTTGGAAAAGGGAAAGAATCCATAAGAGTCAACGAGAACCCCAGGTTGGGGAGATTTACGGGACACGATGAGAAGGAAAGACTGCACCAGATGAGATTTGAGAACTGAAGAGCTTGAAAATGGAAGATAGGGCACATGCAAGAAAGAGATTACTGTGACCATCCCTGCTATAAGATTTACCCTATGCACCCTCCTACCACCACCTATACCATTCATGTAACTGGCAACACATATACAATCAAAGGGAGAGCCACCTGTGAAATGACACGTCATATAACAGCTGTTATACTGTTCGGCCTTTTACATTGGCATGACCACCATAAAGTTGCCAGTTAGGATGAATGGCCATAGGAGAGTGCATGCTGGAGGCATTACCCTGTTGCAGAGCTTGCTCTACAACATGACAGTCAGACCTTGGTGCCTGTGTCCACACACTTGCCATCTGATTTCTCCCCCCCCCCCCCCCCTTCCTGCCTCTCAGACATCAACTTCTCAGAATTCTGCAGGTGGGAATTGGCACTATAACATGTTCTTGGCTCTTAGCAGCCAACTGGCCATAATTTACATTGATTTCTTCAGTCTCAGCATTCCTTCTCGGTAATTACTTCTTTCCTCTTTCCCTTTTAGTTTTCTATATCTTTTTTTTCTTTTCTTCTGACCTGTCTATTATTTTGCCGTCCCTCCCACCTGTATCACATGCAAAGCACTTAGCTTTTTGCATTTATTAACTTGTGCACAATGTTTTGGGAGAAATTTATTCTTTGCATATTAACCTATATTCCACCTTAAAGGTGGCCCACAAATTTTCAAATCTCATCTGGCGCAGTCCCCAACTATCAGTCTTTCCTTCTCACCACATCTGGTAAGTCTCCCGACCTGGGGTTCTGGTTGACTTTTCCAGTTCTTTTCCTTTGCCCTTCTTCCTTCCCTTTTAACCCTTCTGCCAGAAGGAGCCATTAGCTCCGAAAGCTTGCAAATTTTAATATCTTTTATGTGTGTGTTTTCCTGCTGCTGCTTGGCAAGTAGATTTTTATCTCTCCTGAAATATTTAGTTATCACACTGAATATCATTCTTGTCACTATTAGTGCCATAATACACAACACAAATATGAGACATATGTATGTCTTGGTGCTGAGCAAATGCCCTAGAATCTTTTTGGCAAACAGCTGAAGATGCATTTTCACTTTACTCCCACATCTTAATTCTGACTGATAATTGATGACTTTTAACCATGTGTCCAGGCTCAATAATACACCTGTTGGCAATCTTTGAACTCCTGCTCATGCTTCCTTACCATCATAGTTCTTGTCCAAGTTTAAGATGCATAATGAACTGAAGACTTGCAGTGGGTCCTGGTTAGGATGTGGAAGGATGTGGGCATCTAAAGGGAGTCATATGTTTAAAGATAATGACTATGTTTATTGCAGATTTGGATTACAAAGGAATAGTTTGGGCTTAACCTACATTCTGTATGTTTATCATCAACGTAAATGGGTGGACAAGCACTCCTCTGCAGACACATGCAGGAAACAGTCACATGGCCCCTCTCCAATGCCTCCTGACTGGACATTAAAAGAATGTGCAGGCTCTAAACTGCCCTTGGACTTCGATCTATTGATTCAGCATGCATGCAGTGGCACATGCCATAGGTTAGAATGACTGGGTACTGAATGTAAAATCTAACAAAACAAAGGCAATAAAAATTATTAATTTATTAGGGTCATACAAAAGCTTTGTTGTATATCTTACAGCACCACACATTCCAGACTGCTCCAATGGCAAAACATACAAAATAACAGGGGGCAACAACAGTGACATTCAATAAACTTGAAAGTTTTGTTTATATTACAGCAGCATACCACTAGGCCTACCAATCTGTTATTCAGTGTGAATGACAGACAAACTAACACCAATGCCAATCTCCAGTTAGTTTTTTTTTCCCCTCCAACTCTCCAGTTAGTTTTCTTTCTCCACCTAGCATGAGTACTTTCAAATTCTATTCTCTGAAATACTAGCATCATCTGTTTGTAATGGTCTACCTCGTCTTGATTTACTCATTTTTCTGCTCTGCTTCTCCATTCTCTTCACGGCTGATCCATCCTCCATATTTGTATTTATATAGCATTTGTTCACTATTGGAATTTACTTTTAATCCTCAACTCACATGGTGCGGTCTCTCAGACCATGCAAAAAATTTTCAAATTCACTCTCCAAGGTTAGTTCTGGTGAATGCTTTTATATCCTCCTTAAATTGACAGCCCTACAATGTTTTGTTACTGGCTGCATTATCCCCTTCTCTGTTTGTTGTTGACACATGTTAATGATGTGTTGGGGTCTCCTAGACTGCACCTCCCTGAACTAAGTGCCTATTTTCTTTGATATAAAGCAAAATGTATTCACAGGAACGAGAGAGTTTTAACAATTGTTAAGTTGTTGATCAGCGACTGGAAGACGATGTCAGTGATATAGATCAAGAAATAGATGAATAAGTTGACAATTTTACTATAGCCAGTGATGCTAGCAAACATGATATTCATGCACAGAAAGAGCTTCAGGACAATTGAGATGTGGACCTTTCTGTTTCTCATCATCATCATCATCATCATCATGTAAGACTGATTATGCCTTTCAGCGTTCAGTCTGGAGCATAGCCCCCCCATTATACAGTTCCTCCATGATCCCCTATTCAGTGTTAACATTGGTGCCTCTTCTGATGTTAAACCTATTACTTCAAAATCATTCTTAACCGAATCCAGGTACCTTCTCTTCAGTCTGCCCCGACTCCTCCTACCCTCTACTGTTGAATCCATGAGTCTCTTGGGTAACCTTGCTTCTCCCATGCGTGTAACATGACCCCACCATCTAAGTCTGTTCGCCCTGACTGCTAAATCTATAGAGTTCATTCCCAGTTTCTCTTTGATTTCCTCATTGTGGACACCCTCCTGCCATTGTTCCCATCTACTAGTACCTGCAATCATCCTAGCTACTTTCATATCCGTAACCTCAACCTTGTTGATAAGGTAACCTGAATCCACCCAGCTTTCGCTCCCATACAACAAAGTTGGTCGAAAGATTGAACGGTGCACAGATAACTTAGTCTTGGTACTGACTTCCTTCTTGCAGAAGAAAGTAGATCGTAGCTGAGAGCTCACTGCATTAGCTTTGCTACACCTCACTTCCAGTTCTTTCACTATGTTGCCATCCTGTGAGAATATGCATCCTAAGTACTTGAAACCGTCCACCTGTTCTAACTTTGTTCCTCCTATTTGGCACTCAATCCGTTTATATTTCTTTCCCACTGACATTACTTTCGTTTTGGAGATGCTAATCTTCATACCATAGTCCTTACATTTCTGATCTAGCTCTGAAATATTACTTTGCAAACTTTAAATCGAATCTGCCATCACAACTAAGTCATCCGCATATGCAAGACTGCTTATTTTGTGTTCACATATCTTAATCTCACCCAGCCAGTCTATTGTTTTCAACATATGATCCATAAAAAATATGAACAACAGTGGAGACAGGTTGCAGCCTTGTCTTACCCCTGAAACTACTCTGAACCATGAACTCAATTTACCGTCAACTCTAACTGCTGCCTGACTATCCATGTAAAGACCTTTAATTGCTTGCAAAAGTTTGCCTCCTATTCCATAATCTTGTAGAACAGACAATAACTTCCTCCTAGGAACCCGGTCATATGCCTTTTCTACATCTATAAAGCATAGATACAATTCCCTGTTCCACTCATAACACTTCTCCATTATTTGCCGTAAGCTAAAGATCTGGTCCTGACAACCTCTAAGAGGCCTAAACCCACACTGAATTTCATCCAATTGGTCCTCAACTAATACTCGCACTTTCCTTTCAACAATACCTGAGAAGATTTTACCCACAATGCTGATTAAAGAGATACCTCTGTAGTTGCTACAATCTTTTCTGTTTCCATGTTTAAAGATTGGTGTGATTACTGCTTTTGTCCAGTCTGATGGAACCTGTCCCAACTCCCAGGCCATTTCAATTATCCTGTGTAGCAATTTAAGACCTGACATTCCACTGTATTTGATGAGTTCCGACTTAATTTCATCCACCCCAGCCGCTTTATTGCACTGCAATCTATTGACCATTTTTTCCACTTCCTCAAATGTGATCCTATTTCCATCATCATTCCTATCCCATTCTACCTCGAAATCTGAAACATTACTGATCGCATTTTCACCTACATTGAGCAACTCTTCAAAATATTCCCTCCATCTGCCCAAGGCATCCACAGCATTCACCAGCAGTTCTCCTGACCTGTCCAAAATACTTGTCATTTCCTTATTACCTCCCTTTCGAAGACTGCTAATTACACTCCAGAATGGTTTTCCAGCAGCCTGACCCATAATCTCCAACCTGTTTCCAAAGTCTTCCCACGATTTCTTCTTGGATGCTGCAATTATCTGCTTGGCTTTGTTTCTTTCTTCAACATAACTTTCTCTGTCTACCTGGGTTCTGGTATGTAGCCATTTTTGATACGCCTTCTTTTTCCTTTTACAGGCTGCCTTGGCTGTATCATTCCACCAAGCTGTTTGCTTCATCCTACTTTTACACACTACTGTTCCAAGACATTCTTTAGCCACTTCTAGTACTGTGTCCCTGTACCTTGTCCATTCCTTTTCCAATGACTGTAATTGACTACATTCAACTAACTGGTACCTTTCTGAGATCGCTGTTATGTACTTGTGCCTGATTTCCTTAACCTGAAGTTTCTCCACTCTTATACTCCTACATATGGACCTGACCTCCTGCACTTCCGGCCTCACAATCCCAATTTCACTGCAGATTAAATAATGATCAGTGTCATCAAAGAATCCCCTGAGTACACGTGGGTCCCTCACAGCCTTCCTGAATTCCTGATCTGTTATTATATAGTCAATGACAGATCTGGTTCCCCTGCCTTCCCAAGTATACCGGTGAATGTTCTTATGTTTAAAAAAGGAGTTTGTGATTACTAAGCCCATACTGGCACAGAAATCCAAGAGTTGTTTCCCGTTCCTGTTGGCCTCCATATCCTCTCCAAATTTACCCATAACCTTTTCATACCCTTCTGTTTGATTTCCAATCCTGGCGTTAAAATCACCCATGAGCAGAACACTGTCCATGTCCTTTACTCTAACAACTACATCACTGAGTGCCTCATAAAAACTATCCATCTTATCTTGATCTGTCCCTTCACAATGCGAATATACTGACACAATCCTAATTTTCTTGCTAGACACTGTCAAATCTATCCACATCAGTCGTTCATTTACATACCTTATTGCAACTACGCTGGGTTCCATTTCTTTCCTGATGTAAAGCCCTACACCCCATTGTGGTATTCCTGCTTTGACTCCTGACAGGTAGACCTTGTATTCTCCCACTTCCTCTTCTTTCTCACCCCTTACCCGAATGTCTAACAGCTAAAAAGTCCAGCCCCATCTTACTTGCAGCCTCTGCCAGCTCTACCTTCTTCCCAGAGTAGCCCCCATTGATATTAATAGCTCCCCATCTCATTACCATTTGTTTGCCAAGTTGTATCTTAGGAGTCCCTGGTTTGTCAGTTAGAGGTGGGACTCCGTCACCTCCAAAGGTCCGAGGCATTTTGCTCTGATTGTTGCCAGCATCATATTTAAAGTACCAGGGAAGCAGGTTGCTAGCCTTACTTGCCCCAAGTCCCATTGGGTTTTACCCCTAACGGCTGAGGGACTAACCGGTGGATTTGGTAGTCTTTGCCATATGAGCACAAAGGTGACCACGACTCAGAATATATCCGAGATGCCCAGCCTTATTCCAAAGTAACTGGTATCCCGACTGTCGGGACCACTTACGTTGCCCGTGGTTCATGAACTAGGACATGCCAACATAGGAAAATATTTAAATATTAGTTAAAATCAAATGTTAATTCCAGCATCGAATGTCAGTTTTGCACTTTCTTTTTGTACCTATCAAATGCAATTTTATGTGAAAGTTTAAAATTAATTTCAAGTGAAAATTTAGTCACTACAGAGATGATTTGATTTTTTAGAATGTAAAATTCAGTTCTCGAAAAATTAAATTTGTGAGTACAAAAAATAGGGGGAGGGGGGCGCAAGAAACTGCGCGATTTTGTGTGACACAAAGTGAACTACTGCAGGCTACATTTAGCGCAATAAAAGCAACAAGGAATATTTAGATAACACTCAACTAACTGTATAAATAAAAGTTATACAAATTAAATTAAAAATTTCAAATGACTGCCGCTTTAAATCTAGATTCCAACATAGGGGTCCCACAGACCACACATCGCGGTATACGTTACAGGAAAGTTGGCCCCCATTTCTTTATTTCCATTCAATCGAAACAAGCAAAATTTTTCACTAAGCAGACTATAAAACTGAGTTAAACACGTAACTGAAATAATTTAAAATGGGGCACTTTTATTTTGGATGTGTGTTTCATAACTATCCACACAGTAACAATTCTCAGTACCTCTTACCTTCCAGTTCTCGACAAATCGGCATATGCAAATAATTGTTTTTTCAGATAATGGCAGAAATTAATACCCTGACGGACGGATATCACTTGACTTTCACGGGTTAGTAACTGGTTAACAGCAAAACATCACAATATCAAACAATGCAAGCATTATTGATTGATCAAGCTATTTATTGAACTACACAAAATCCTGAAGTTTAATTTCGTGTTTATATAATACATCGCTTCATTCATGGTCATCGAATAATGTCAGCTCATTACCAATCTATATCAAAAGTTTAGCATCTTATTGTAGAAGTAAGAACAAATACTTACACAAAACGCCGCGTCGTCTTCTTGGACATTGCATTATTCACAGTTTAACAACTGATCGCAACAAGCATGTTACAGTCTTCATTTCTTCTAAAACGACCAGATATTCACTATACCGGCTTAATAACTGTCACTGCTGAAAACGCTTTTTCATTCGTGTTTACTAACAGTCTCTTCCGAAGCTGGGCAAGCCTCGATAACGCCTTCGCAGGATTTCTTCGCAGGTGTCCAACTGGTAATTCATTTGTTCAGGCCGGAAGTACGAGCCAAATATCTGACTGGTTAAAATGTTATATTATACCGTTATCCATTAACAGTCATTGAGTTGAACCTTTTATAATTATCTAATTCTTTTGAAAAATAGAACATTTAATAAACAAGTTGTTTGTACAATCTGCAATCTGCATAATTTTATGTCGTCAGGAAGTGTACGTCATCCTCATGCCAACTGTTTCTGTGTGACATGCACCTTGTAGCATCACCTCTGGAGGTTGCTAGTCATCGTGATCGTGGTTGTTCTGATTCGGATTAGTTACAAAATTATTGAAATTATTTCCCTATACGTGTAAATAAACTGTCTAGGTAAGCCACGCCTGTGTTAGTAGTATTGCAACGAGTTATACCTCTACATTTTCTTTTTTTATCGTGTTTAATTTAATTTTAATGACAGTGCGTGAAAACTCTTCCCTTGACTTAGATGCCTGTGATTAAAGAACTTTCGTAATTCAAATTTTAACGCACTGTATTATTTTATACTAAGTTAATATTAATGACAGGGCGCTGACTGATTTTTTTCGTCTTTTTGTAAATCCTATTGATCGTTGTAATAACGATATACTTAAAGAATCTGTAAGTAGTGTAACAGTGTTACCCGATTTAATGATTTTTATGGCGTTAAAATGAATGTTTCGTATAATTTACATCTGATATGCTCATTTTCAGGATTCGCGATGTTTCTCTGGGATTGGTTCACTGGTGTTCTGGGATATTTAGGTATGTTAAAAAAAAAAACTTATATGTTGATAGTAGTCAGTTTCTGTAGTGTCGTTGCAAGGCCTGAGGTGAATCATCAGAACGGAGGACCACTGGATTGTCAGTTAAATCTCTTCGAATCCGATGATGTTAATGTTTTTTTTGTTAAGCCTCAAGTAGCAGCTGGTTCACTTAAAAACATTTAAATCTCTCAGCATATGGTGTAATGCAATGACAGTTGCTTTCTTGTTTACATTAATGGTGTATACAAAAATTAAATGGCGCTGTTCCAAGCCATATGATTCCAAATGTTGACAAACATGGAAATTGACATTGGTAATAGATTACAGCAACATCATTTGAAGTGTCTGGATTTGTCAGTCTACTTAGGCCTACACTTTTTACTGTATTGTTTCAGTAATTCTTTTTAACCATTTCACTTCACAGTTCCTAAGGTACCATGAAATCACTCATTGTGAATTCCACGATAGATTCTAGGATAACCCGTGGAAATTTTATTGCCTGTACCTTGTCTCATTCAAATTTACACCAGAGTTTTAATGGCTTCACAGTCCACGGGATATTAAATCATAACCTTCCTAAATTCATTCCTGCTTTTTCTAGTAATGCTCTGATACTATTCCTTTGAAGGTAGATGACTACAAAATTTAAAAACTTTTAATCATCTGTTTCTGGTAATTAGATAAATTAGGACAGAACACTTACTTAGCAAATAACCACCAAAGAGTTTGATAAAGTTGGTTAAGGCTTTTCATTGTGTGAACCATTCAAAAGATACAAAATTTATGGAACACAGTATAAAAGATATAGAAATGCTCAAACTCTCAGACAAGTGGATTCCTTGTGGCAGAATGTTTTAGGGAAAAGGAAGAAAGATGAAGAACAGGAGCTGGCTAGATTTATGAAATGGAGATAGCTATGGAAAAGTCATCTTAAATACCAGGTCAGGGAAGATTTACTGGACTTATGTAAGCCTCCTCTGACCTCGGGATCTAAGTTGCTAAATCTCACCAGTCCTTTCCCTTCATGCCTCTTTCTTTCCCTTCTGCCACGAGGAGGAGCCACTAGGCATGTTTTCCCCACTGCATGCTGAATTGATTTTTTATGTATCCGTATTGTACACTAAATTCACAGGTAGACCCATACATTAAAAGTTTTAACAAAAGTCTATGTATATTGTTCTGAAATTCTGTATATATTCCAGCAAGCTTTCACAAATAGGTGTTAAGAATGCACTTGAACTTGCATAGATAAATGTTTGTCGTGTTGACACAGCAGTGAAGGCTCTTTCGTAACAATAGAAATCCGTGATTATGTTGTGACTTAAAAATGTGTATTGTGTATATTGGCACAGTTAAAATGCTATAAAATCCGTAGACGTAGTTTATTATTAAGTTTCCCAACTGTATCACTCAATACACAAATTAAAAATTGAAAAAGTTCCTGTCATATTAGAAAGTGGAGTTAAATTTCATTTGCCATGGTCTTAATTTAAATGTTCCACCATATATCTTTAAATTGCAAAAGGAAGGAATCAGTTTGAAATATCCTAACAGATGAAAACTACATATCAAACATAGATTTGAACCTGAGACCATTTCCTTTTGTGGCAAGTGTCAGCTGAGTATCAAAGCACTTGCCTGCGAAAGCCAAAGGTAGCAGGTTGGTTAGTTAATTAGTTTCATGTTCCATGAATCATATTGCACTATAAATTGTAATGATGTGGAACAGTTTGCTTTACATGATTCACATTGCACATTAATTTCTATGACTACCTCCTGTCATTTTTGTAGGTTTCTTACACACACACACACACACACACACACACACACACACACACACACCATCTCGTACACGTTACAATAATAGAATAGGAGTTGTCAAGAAGACAGGAATTAACTTTTTCAGTTTCTTTACAAATGTTACTTTGCTCTGTCAGACATTTATATCACTGGATAAGTAATAAAAATTTTACTTGCGGTATTATGCACCACTCTTTGTGTTAAAGATAACCATAATGTGGAGTAACAAATGTTGTTTTTCCTTATGCTATTGTAATTATTACATCCTTGTTCCTTTTGCACTGTAGTGAATTATTTACAACAAACTACACGAGGAAATAAATGTACTGTGAAGTAGTAGTCAAAATGCCCAAATCTGTAACAGATGTCTACAAAATGATCATGACTAAGCACCACGTGTTATTCTACAGCATGTTTTGGAGCTATGAAGATTTTATTTCTTAAAAATGAATTACCCCAAAACATTATTCCATATGACATTATTGAATGAAAATATGCAAAATATGTCAACTTATTGGTTTATCTCTCCCCAACATATGCAATGAATCTAAGTGCAAATGTGGATGAACTAAATTCTAAACCGTTCACATTATCACCACTATGGGCACTTAACAGTTTTCAAGTTTCCAACCTGTTTAGTATTTCTTCAGTGTATGTTACACTTACCATTGGTGTACTACAATACCTCTACATATGCAGAACTTAATATGTTGCGTCTCATTCAAATTGAGTGAGACCATTTACAGAAAACCATGCAGTGACACTATCAAGAACTTTGTTTACAATTTCTTCTGCTGCTTTATGTATGCTTGAATTGATACAATACCAGTGTCATTCACAAAAAGAACTAATTCTGCTTGTTGTATACCAGACGTAAGATAGTTTACATGTATAAGGAACAACAGCGAACCTAAGATTGCACCTTGGGGAACTCAGTATGTGATTTCTCCCTATTGAGGAAGGACAAGTTGGTGGTACATTCGTATGATTGAATTTTATGAGTTACTTTTTCAACATACTGTTGTGATTTTTCTCTTGAACTGTTTGCCCTTATACTTCCTACTAAAATTAAAAAATGATTATTAAATATAATTGCTATCTGGGACTCCTCATTTATAGCCATTCCATTCAGTTCAATAGTGCTAAAGTGATACCAGTCTTTAAAAAGGGAGATAAGCATCTGCCCCAAAACTATCGGCCAGTTTCTATTGTCCCAATTTTCTCTAAAGTTTTTGAATATGTAATGTACAGTCAACTAAATAACTATTTTGATAAGTATGATCTCCTCTCCAACAGACAGTTTGCATATCAACATGGTAAAAACACCACTACTACTATCACTGAAGTTGTTAATCAGGTGTTAACTGCATTCGAAAATAAGGATATAGTATCAGTAGTACTTTGCAATCTTAGCAAAGCCTTCGACTGCATACCATCCAACACCCTACTTGCAAAACTGGAATTTTATGGCATACACAAACCATCTTTGGATGTAATCGAATCATACTTCAGTAACAGGAGACAGTATGTATCAATTAAAAATAGATGCTCCTCACTGAAGGAAGTTCGGACGGGAGTGCCTCAGGGCTCGGTCCTATGTCCTTTTCTGCTCATCATTGCAATTAATGACTTACCTTACCAGGTAGGAGCAAATTCAATTGTGTGTTATGCAGATGATACAACATTGCTCAATACACACCATGACACAACAGAACTGCATCAGGCAACACAGGAAAAACTAAAACTAGCAATGGATTGGTTTTCTTCTAATGAACTCCTGTGTAATCCTGATAAAACACAAGAACTAATTCTGGGTTTAACTACAGCTGTTGAAAGCAAATCAATAACATTGTTAGGATTCCACATTGATTCAAAATTAAACTGGGAGGAACACATTACACATATCTGCAAGAGAATAGCAAGAGTGTGTTATCTCATCTGGAGACTGACAGATGTAGTCACTGATGAGTATCTACCGGTAAAGGTGGTATATTTTGGCCTCTTTCAGTCACACATTTCCTATGGCATATTGTTACGGGGACATTCTTGCTTTGTCAGTATAATTCTGAAAATTAAAAAAAAAAAAAAAGAGTAATCAGAATAATAAGCAAAGCTAAGCCCAAGGAACACTGCCGCCCCTCTTTATCAAGCATATGATATTAACTGTGGTGAATCTATACATCTACACAGCACTGCTTTATGTCAAAAGTAACTTAAATGAGTTTGAGACCAGAGGGAACATACATCCCCACAACACCAGAGGCAAACTGGACTTCGACATACCAACACACACACTCACAAAGACTGCAAACTCACACAAAATACTGAGTTTAAAACTCTTCAATAAACTTCCAGCATCTGCTCGGTCACTGACCAATAATATTTTCAAACGTAAGGTTTATGACTGGCTTCTCAAACACCCATTTTATAAGATAACAGAATATTTTGAAATAAGCATTGACATTAGTATATAAGAATATTCCTAAAAGAAAAGGAATTAAATTGTAAAAACTTTACTGTGAAGTTATTGTTAATTGTATATTTAATGTTCAGACCTATTCCGCTGTAAATGGTCAATGGTGAATAAACTGAATACTGATGTTTTCCTGTTCTGTGGCTGGTTGTCCTGTCGTGTTTCACAACATTGCATGTAGCCTTAAGTCTGTTGTCAGAATTACTGATTTCTGGCACTGTGTGCATGTTCCTTGATTTTTGATAATCTTTCTTAGTAACTTTGAGTAGTTTTTGCCATGTGTAATTATTGCAGGATCTCTGCTTGTTCTCTACAACAGATATATTTCCCTTTTCCTTTCATAAGATACTTTAATCCCTCCTGCGGTCCATGATTTTTTGCATGGATATTAAATGCCCTTTCTGATTAGCTTATGTGGATAGTTTTTTCAAATAATATTGTCATGGAATAGGTTAAATTTTCTTTTGCCATTTTGTTCATTATAAATTTCAGCCAAGGTCATCTCTTGTAAACTATTCTTAAAAATATTTATCGTGGAGTCATTAATTATCTAATTTCCACTTAGGAGTACCCATTTTGGCACTGTTATTTATCGTAACTAATTGTTCACCATGATCAGATAGAGCATTTGCTACAGGGTAAACAGTAATTTTTTTGCTTTGAGGATCACCAAAGAAAACAGTATCAAGTAGGGTTCTGTTGTCTTTACTCACTGTGTTGCAAAGTTAATTGCTGAGATCAAATTGCAGGAACCAAATAAGGTTTCCAGATGATTTTTTTTTCTGTCAGAATCCTTCAGAAAATCGGAGTATCAACTGCATGCTGCTGTCTGACGGATAGCACATCAACGAATCCAGATTCCTCATCAACAATTCAAAATTTCCTACTGGGAGTCTGTATACGACTAAAATCAAAAGTGAATTATTTTTCAGTACTTATTAATTTGCAAGTGCACACATCTATGTGCTGATCATCACAAAATCTGCCTGTCTCAGTGTTGTTGAGCTTTTGTTCTGTGTTAATATGTGTAACACCACTTTTTTTTCCATATTCTGCGTGAGTATGCTGCTGGAGTGTAATCTTTTATAGGCAACTTATCTAACCCTGCAATTATTTGTTGCTCAGATAGGCACTGGATGCTTTTCAGAGCTGTCAAAGTTTTCCTCAGAGACAAGAAACTCATCTACCTTATTACTCAATCCTCTAATAATTTGATGAAACAACCTAACATTACTTTCCTGTGCAGTCTTACGCATTTTCTTCAGCTCCTCTGTTGTTTTCACTTTTTTTCAAAACAGTGTGTCCAAATCCTAATTCTAACCTAAAAACAGTCCCAGTCTAGCACACAGTTTTAATCTTCCATGTAGTTACAAATCAGTGCACGCTCCGCTTGAGAGAGATGATTTATTCTGGAAACAATGTTTGTTTACTGAACAAAGGTATTTCAGGGGAAGAAAGAACATACTGTCATTTTAAAATTTATACATAGTTTAACATGTACAATTAGTATATCCTTAACCTTAGATACACATTCCTCCTAATTTTTGAAATATATCTGTAGATAAGGTCAAATCAGACAAAAAAATAGGTAATTGATTTTTTGTGTTATTAATGTTGTAATTAATTGATTAAATTCCAAAATGTTTCTTACAGTTGGGAGTTAGGCGAGGGAGTTATTACTGAGAAATATTTAAGAGAGCTGTCCATAAATTTAAAATTGTAGCTAATTGGTTTTCAAGTGCAGTTAAATAAGTTTGTCATCAAAGAAATGTATTGATTTTAGGGAGGCTCTTTGCTCCTGATTATTTAAAATGGAGTATGTCATTTATAGCATTAATAAAATTTTAATGGTGTGCATTTTGAAAATTACACTTGCAATTTTTATTTGGTGTGCTTTTTCATTTGTGTAATGGAAGGCCTAAACCGCCGTAAGGCTATATATGCAGTCTTAGGATTGGATAACTCTGGGAAATCAACATTAATGCAGCTGTTGTTGGAGGAAGATCTCGTCGATCCTGTTCCATTGACCTGTAAGTTGACTTATTGAAAATTTTTGTTAAGATGATGAGAGCTGCATGATTAACATTTTCACAGGATTATGGAAAAAGTCTGGCAAGCTGCTCTTCTTAGGATTGGACAATGCTGGTAAAACCACTCTTCTTCATATGCTGAAGGACGATCGTTTAGCTCAGCATGTTCCCACATTGCATCCAAGTAAGAACTTCCTTTATTTATTTGAAACTGTAGGAAAGACTGAAGTTTTTGTTCAATAGAGATAAATTACTTCATTTTTTAAATGTTATGTTTGCTTTAGCACTTTCAAATACAGTAAAGAATAGTTAATGTGCTGCATTAAAATTCAGTAGGTCTACATAGATATTGTGACTTATTCTAATAAATATATATTTAACTCTTGTTCATAGATTGACTGATGTTAAGACATTGATTAGTAAAAATTGTTTGCCATGTCGTGAATTTTGTAGTGTACTGGACACCATGAAAGGATTTAGCGCATAGACTTACATGTTAATCTATCAGAGATGTAGTACAATTATTAAATCATTGAAAGGGAACAAATTGTAGAAGCTCCTCCTCTTTCCCTGACACCAACAGGTGTTACCAATTTTGAAACTGTCTAACACTTACGTGTAAATTGGGTATACTGTTATTGTAATCTTTGTCATGATAATTTGTAAAAAACAGAAATAAAATAATAATATTCTAATAGTTGTACTCCTCCATTGCTATATACAGCTTTTGATGTAGACCCTACATACAGATTGTAGAGCTGAATGAGCGAGCAATTAAGCAAATTGCGTCATTCATAAATTCATTGCACGAAGCTGTGTGAAGTATATTGGAGTGCACTTTGTGTGTGTGTGTGTGTGTGTGTGTGTGTGTGTGTGTGTGTGTGTGTGTGTAACTGCTTTCTGCTATGTGTTGAATGGCCCGTGCATAAATGATGCTTCAAGGAACTGTCAGCTGCTCAAAAGAAGCCTACTGTGGAGTGAAACAAAGCTACAATAGTACAGAAGTAAGGCTGATCAGCAAGCCTTTAAGAAGCGAGAGGATAGAGAAACAAGTGAATAAGAGTAACCTGAAAAAGGGTGGGGGGGGGGGGGGGGGACCACCACAGAAGGATAAGTAAAGTGAAAGAAAAAGAACAATATAGGATGTATAGAAAGAAATGAGATAAGATTTATTCCTCTCATTACATACAGTTCTCAGATCATTTGATTTGATGCATGGGTAGAATGTCAAGATCTACAGTGAACATGTTTTCAAGAGTAATGCAAATAGTTAATATTCTACATACATTCTTAAGTAAACACAAAAATACCAAAAAAATAAGATATGTGTTTGGACTGTGAAATTGCCCTCCATGAATTGTTGAGATAGTGTGAATGCAATTCATAAAGATATGGGAGAAGAGGAGGATGATGTAACAGGCATTAAAGGACAAAGTACAGAGTAGCATCAGATGTTGACTTATATTAAGGTGCCATAGTTGAGAGATGAATATGTATCTGAGGACAGTTTACTTCTTGTAAGTGAAACACAAACTCACATTTGAGCCATTCTGCTAGATACGTAACAAAATTTCATTTAAATGTAAACCAGACTTTTTTTTCTGCATTAACTAAAGTATGGTGATGCTTTAAAATAGTGGGGAATGGAAGGCACACATACTTTGGTGGTGATTCAATCTCCCAATAATTATCTGTAGGGTAAAGACATGGAGAACCTTAGTGTAAAAGGCTATTTTTGCATGTAAAAGTCTCATAGTCTTCCAAGACTGGAAAGTTATCGTTATTTTTAGTTTTATTTGTAAACATTCAGCTATGCCGCAGATTACAATCAACTCTAAGATAGTTAAGTTGTTTTCATGGAACAAGAGAAGCATTTTAACCCAGCTCACACGCCATTTTCTTACCAGCCATTATGAGTTTGCATGGATTCAAAATGGTAACACAAGAGTACTTACTCATAGCATAGTGTCAGCTTCAGAAGACAACCGGAGAGGTCATGTTAGTATCTGTTATTTATAGCGGTTGGTAGAGGGCTCTGTTACTGTAAATTGACAAGATTATTGTAAAGATAATAAAATACTTACAGCCATGTAAGTTATTGTATTCCATTGTTCAAAATTGAAATTAGCTCTGGTATTTTTGTGTTTCCTCCAGAATATAGTTCATATATAACTAATCTGTCACTGAGTAACAGCATTTGTGTTTCATATAGCTGTTTGCTTGACTGTAGTTCTTGATTTCATATGGCTTAATCGTGTTACAGCATTTTTCTTAGCTGCTGTTTTGGACTGAACTATTGCTAGATGTGTAACCTCTGTTTTTCTATGTGGGCAATTAGCAAATTCCTCATTGTGTATGCAACATAGCTAATATAATTAAATTATTTTTCAGCTTCAGAAGAACTTTCCATAGGTAATATGAGATTTACAACATTTGATCTTGGTGGACATCATCAAGGTAAGTGAGCAGTTAAAAAATCCTGAATACATGTGTTGGAGGAAAAATTCATAGTTATAGCAGAGATGTGTATCACTACTTAAAAAATGAAAATTTTATTTCAGTTGTTATGACTAATTGTTCAAGTATTGTACCTTTTCACACCTGTCATTTACATCTACACTCTGTGGATGCTGCAAAGTACATCACATGGGTACTTCTTGCACTCTCTACATGAGATGTCTTTCTGTCATATTCAGAGATGGACTGTGTAAAGAATGACTGCTTCTATGCCACTGTACATGCTGTTATGTGCCTTAACATTAAAGTATGCCTTATAATGTAATTGGGTTGGTTAAAAATCTACTCACCAAGTGGCGGCAGAACACACATATAACAGGTATTGCATGTTAACTGAATTTTCCATCAATTTGTAGTTATTAGAGGCCATTGGCTTCTTCTTCTTCTTCTTCTTCTTCTGGCAGAAGGATTGAAGGGGAAGAAAGAGGGTTGAAGAAAAAGGACTGGAGAGTTTTTAAAAAAAGGGGTAGAATTCAAAAAAATGGTCCAGAACACAGAGTCAGGGAGACTTACCGGGTGGCATGAGAAGGAAAATCTAATTGTTGGATATTGCACAGGATGAGATTTGAAAACCTGAGAGCTTAAATGTGGAAGATAGAGTTTTGTATTGAAAGTCACATTCTTCCTCCCCCATGAGGCATAAAAGTTGACAGTAAAACTGCTGTGTTCACTTAATGTTCATTGTTGTGCCAGTATTATGAGCTTGTTCCAACAAAGCCAAAAGCTTGTTACAAGCAAGATGCTTAGAAATAAATTTTGTGGAGGTTGGATATTCCAAATTCCGGGCTTCTCGAGTGCTTAAAACCCATGGTACTTTACATATGATTGATTTTAAATCAATTATCGTGCGGGTGTATACACCCTGGGACAACCAGGAAAAACCTGGGAATTTTTTCACATGGGAAAAATCAGGGAATTTTTTAGAATTCCGGGAATTTTCCATTGTTTTGGTTTTCAGTTAAATTTTTGTAATTTTAACTGCTACGAACTGATACACTAAAAAAAATTGTACTGTTGTCCACTACTGTAGAATAGTACAACAACAATAAAATATGCACGAGAAAAAAAATTAAACTCAAATCTCAAAGGAAATATGCCTTTTACAACAGCAAAATGCACTGCATACACAGATGTCTGCCAACCAAATGTGTCGTAGGCTTTAGGACAAAGACTTCATAACAACAAACTCTTTCCGATGAGTGTTTCGTCATAACTGTTTACATTAGGTTTATTTGAGTTGCCAGTGGGCTCATGCGCATGCACAGTTGAGTTGTGTATGGACAGTACCTTCTCCCACTTCTGGCTACTTGCAGTGTGGCTGTTAGCTGTATCAGTAGTAACAAAAAGCAGCCAGATGCTACCTGGAAAAACTTTTCTGGTGCACCCAAGCTGCTGAATTTGCACTTGCGCAGAGCAGGATCGGTTGTAGTGGGAAGGAAGGTACTGTCTACGTGATCCTTGTTTACATTTAGTAATTTTTCTGTTTCATCTTAGTTTACAGCTCTCACGTGAAATGAAAAGAAATCTGATTTCTGTGGCTGGGAGCTACAATTGAATCAAAATACGTTCACATAATTACGTAAGGCTAAAATATGAGATTTTATTTTATTTCCATGTTTTTGGCAGTCAAGCATTAACTGCCTTGCAGAACAATGAAGTCATTTTTGTCAGTATGCTAAGAAATTTGGCTTTTATTAATGTTTTCCAATTTATGTGGCTAGTTTTCAACTGTTCGTTGAATTTCAAGTGCATGTTTTCATCTTCTAGCATGTATGGCGTTAGGCCGTAATAAAGAACCAAACATGAGATAACACAGTACTCGTACTCCCAAGAAAATTTACACCCTGAAAACCTTAATACAAGGTTGGGACATACTTCGTTGTGTATCTGAACATAATGAATGTGAACTTTAAGCCAAATTATGCATGTTACTGTGGTTTATGAAGTTCGTGAAGTATCCTCTGATGTCCTGTTTCTTTTATAACGTGATGTAAGATCTCTTAATGCTTTATACATAACACCACACGGGCTTCCTACATAAAGTAGCTGCGCATGGGCAGTAACGCCTGTTTTCTGGTGCTATCTAGCAACTGCTGAAACGAATGTATTTCTAACAGGTTGTGGGAAAACATTGCGAATGGTGGTTTGAAAAGCATTACTTTCGAAGCAAAATTCCTTTTAAGCAACATTAATTATGTTATGTGCGAGAATGTGCGATGACTTTCTTAACAACAGAATGTTTGACTCTCATTTAAAACTCAACACTCTGAGGACCAGCCCCTTAGAAGAATTTTGAGGCCAGAAGACCAGACATTATGTCATTATTTAGAATTTTATTCTCACCTTTTTGTGATTTATCTTGATGTGTAACACACGCAGAAAAAAATCAATATTATATGTGAAAGCTTAGCTTCTCTTGTACCTTATTAATCTTAGAGAGCAGTATTATATGTAAAGCTCAGTTTATCTTGTAGATTCACTACATATATTAATTTAAACCATTAACATTTCCTATTTGTGTGTTCGCCCAACTTGACAGTGACGTTGCTATTGGCCGACTAATCACATGTCCTGTGCTCTGAAGATCTACTGGCAAAATCACATGACATGACCATGATTGCTTACAAAAACACATAACAATCTAGATTTCAGTGTTTCAGAAAGTAACGTGTTGTGTTTCATGGCATTCAAATTTATACTTTTGTAATACGAAAGAAAATTGTAATTCAAAAATATGCAGCTTATATGTTGCTGCACATAAAAAAATCTTTCCAAAACACGTTTTTCTCTGAAGTGCTGGAAAGTTCTTTGCCAGTGTATAAAAACTTAACCTATCAAAGGATTGATAGTTTTTACAGTTCTGAAAGAAAGTATTATGTCATTTAATACAAAAAAGTATTTTCATCGGGGAAAGAGTGTATTGTCATCAGGGAAAAAGTTGTCCCCGGGAAAAATCCAGGAATTTGTTTTCCTTGCCGATGTATACACCCTATCAGTGTTCTCTGGTGAATGTAGTTCAACAAATTTGGGACCTATGCTGCTTGTTCATTGTGTTTTATTTGCTGAAAGGAGGAAGATTAGGACTTCACACCCGGTCAGTAAAGAAGTCATTAAACAGATCATAAGCTCAGGTTGTCGAAGAATGGGTAAGGAAATTGACTGTGTCATTTATAAAGGAACCTTCCTGGCATCTGCATGTAGCATCTACTGAAGAAGGAAAGCTGAATCTGAATGGGCAGACAGATTTCAATCTCCATCCTCCCAAATGCAAGTCCACTATGTTAACCACTGTGCCCCTTTGCATGACCAGTTAAGTTGTTAATTGTTTTCCAGTGTTAGTAAATCATATTCCAGATTACATCATGGAGTGAGAGGACCCCAGTGATGGAAGTGACTTTTAGAAAGTGTCTGTACAGTGACATAGGTTAATATCCCAACTATCACATCCTCTTTTGTGGGTATGTGCTTGTCCACCTTTCGTGAGTACGTGCTTGGACCCCACAAGGCCCCAACCCTTGCATCACTACTTCCTTTCCATGCTGGAAGTATCTCTTCCTCCATTTTTTTTTTTTTTTTTCTCTCTACTCTTCATTGCTGAATGTGCTTGGATCTGGTTTGTGTTTAGGGCTCTCATTTTCCTGCCTTCCAGCCTTCTAAAACTTCTCATTTCTAATTATGTGGTCCTCTTGTTGGGTTTAACTTGCTACTGTTTTTCTAAATTTTATGTAAGTGTGGATTGCGCAGGGAGGTCACCTAGTGCGGCACATATTCCGACTTTTGACTTTCTCTCTTTGCATCTTTCTTTCTTGCAATGGTACTGTGCCAAAAACCCAGCATTCCATTGTGAGGGGGGCTCGCATTCGGGAGGACGACGGTTCAATCCCGCGTCCGGCCATCCTGATTTAGGTTTTCCGTGATTTCCCTAAATTACTCCAGGCAAATGCCAGGATGGTTCCTCTCAAAGGGCACGGCCAACTTCCTTCCCCATCCTTCCCTAAACCGATGAGACCGATGACCTCGCTGTCTGGTCTCCTTCCCCAAACAACCCTTGTGAGGGGGGAGGGGCAGTGGTAACTCTCTGTGACCACACAGAGATTGCACTGTTACTGCCTGAGCTGGAAACTTCCCATGCAAGCCAAAAAGTATGTGCCCATCATGGCTGCGGCAAAGGCGAGCAGTGGTTTACTGACCAGGTAACCATTGCTGTGGGTGGGAGGTGCCCAAGGGGAGAACCCCCGTTTAGAGTGGGTGGTACCAATATGGAATATTTGCAGCTAAAGTGAATTAAACTTCCTTCCACTGGTGGCCGCATGGCTCCAGCATTCTCTTGAAACTAAGACATATTACAATGTGTGAAGAAGTAGGACCCCGAAATGTTCCCCTCCCAGGTTATGCCATGAGAAAAACTTAGGGCTCAGAGACAAGGCAAGAAATAACCCCCCCCCCCCCCCCTCCAAACACTGATTAGTTCTAGGACTGCCGGGGATTTGACTACAGAGCCATTGTTCTGCGTTGAATACCTTGGGGTTTGGGGAAGTGACCAAGCAATTTTACAAAAGAAAAATGGCTTCATTCTGCTCAAAATGGCCTCTCTTGCTCAGTCACAGGCACTGTTTACCTGTGACAAGCTGGTAATATTCCTGTCCCCCCCCCCCCCCCTCCCCGTCCAATTGAAATCTGCGTATTGTAGAGGGCATTATTTGCCACAGAGATCTTCATTCACAGCCTGATGAAAAGTTGATACCAATTCGGAATGATGAGATGTGCAATGTGTTCGTCATGTCCAGCAGCGACCAAAGACAACAGATTGAATACTGGAGCCTGATTGATATTGATGCTGGGCGAAAGCTGACTGAATAGCACACTCCAGGCAGACTAAATTGGCAGGAGTAGTGACACTCTCTCCCATTTTCGTGATAATAGAAAACATGCTGCCCTTCTTTGAACTTTGTCAATGTACTCCATCAGTCCTATCTGATAAGGATCCCACATGGTACAGCAGTATTCTAAAAGAGGATGGATAAGTGTAGTGTAGGCAGTCTACTTAATAGATCTTTTACATTTTCTAAGTGTCCTGTCAATAAAACACAGTCTTTGGTTACCCTTCCCCACAACATTTTCTGTGTGTTCCTTCCAGTTTAAGTTGTTCGTAATTGCAATTCCTAGGTGTTTAGTTGAATTTACGGCCTTTAGATTTGACTGAATCATTGTATAACCGAAGTTTAATGAGTTCCTTTTTAGCACTCATGTGGATGACCTCACACTTTTCATTATTTAGGGTCAACTGCCACTTTTCACATTATTCAGATATCTTTTTTAAATCGTTTTGCAGTTTGTTTTGATCATCTGATGACTCAATTAGTCGATAAACAACAGCATCATCTGCAAACAACCTAAGATGGTTGCTCAGACTATCTCCCAAATTGTTTATATAGAAAAGGAACAGCAAAGGGCCTGTAACACTACCTTGGGGAATGCCAGAAATCACTTCTATTGTACTCGATGACTTTCCATCAATTACTACGAGCTGTGACCTCTCTGATAGAAAATCACAAATACAGTCCCATAACTGAGACGATATTCCATTAGCATCCAATTTCACTACAAGCCGCTTGTGTGTTGCAGTATTAAAAGCCTTCCGGAAATCCAGAAATATGGAATCAATCAGAAATCCCTTGTCAGCAGCACTCAACACTTCGTGCGAATAAAGAGCTAGTTCTGTTTCACAAGAAGGATGTTTTCTAAACACATGTTGACTGTGTGTCAATAGACCATTTTCTTCGAGGTAATTCATAATGTTTGAACACAATATGTTCCAAAATCCTGCTGTATATCAACGTTAAATATATGGGCCTGTAGTTAAGTGGATTACTCCTACTACTTTTCTTGAATATTGGTGTGACCTGTGCAACTTTCCAGTCTTTGGGTACAGATCTATTGTCGAGCAAATGGTTGTATGTGATTGTTAAGTATGGAGCTAATGCATCAGCATACTCTGAAAGGAACCTAATTGGTATAGTCTGGACCAGAAGACTTGCTTTTATTAAGTGATTTAGGTTGCTTCACTACTCCAAGGATATTTAATTCTACGTTACCCATGTTGGCAGCTGTTCTTGATTTGAATTCTGTAATATTTACTTCGTTGTCTTTTGTGGAGGCATTTTGGGAAGCTGTGTGTTATAACTCTGCTTTGGCAGCACTGTCTTCGATAGTATCTCCATTGCTATCGTGCAGAGAGGGCATTGATCATTTCTTGCTGCTAACATACTTCACATATGACCAGAGTCGCTTTGGATTTTCTGCCAGGTTCCGAAACAAAGTTTCGTTGTGGAATCTGTTTTAAGCATCTTGCATTGAAGTCTGCACTAAATTTCGAGCTATCATCCAGTTATGCCACTAATATTATCTGCAAGTTGCTCAAATGCATGGTGGGTAAACAGCTGTATTGGTACCTTCAGTTGGGGGACTTTTGGCTTATCAGATAGGACCGACGGAGTACATTGACAAAGTTCAAAGAAGGGCAGCATGTTTTGTATTATCACGAAAATGGGAGAGAGTGTCACTACTCATGCCAATTTAGTCTGCCTGGAGTGTGCTATTCAGTCAGCTTTTGCCCAGCATCAATATCTTATTGATGTCTTCTTTGACTTGCATAGGGCTTAAGACAGCACATGGCATAACCACATCCTCACTATCCCCCAAGAGTGGGGTCTACTGGGACTGACTACAGATTTTTGTGCGGAAGTTCTTGTCTTGCCGTACTTTCCAGTTTCAGGTTCCAACAGTACTGCTCATATACAAGAGAAACGGGTCCCATAGGGCTCTTTATTGAGTGTGCCCCTTTTTCCTGTGACTACCAATGGTTTAGCAGCAGCCTTGGAGTCTACAGCGTCAACCTCCTGTATGCAGACGATTTTTGCATCTACTATTGCTCTTAAACTGTGGGTTTTGATGAGCACTGACTGCAGGGTGCCATACGAAAGGTGCAGACCTGGGCTCTATCACATGGCCTCCAGATTTGTGCCACCAAGACAGGACAAGCATTTTGTTACCTTCATACTCTTCGTCCCCAACAGATTTCTATCTTGAGGACCAAATGCTGAATGTGGTAGAGTCTTATCATGTTTTGGGATTTGTTGTCAATGCCTGGTTGACATGGCAAACTTAAGCAAATATTCTGGTCACATCTTAATACTTATTGCTGTCTATGTAATACTGGCTGGGGTGCAGAATGCTCTGCAAAGCTCTGATCATGTCACATCTTGCTTATGGGAGTGTAGTGTTTGGCTCAGTATTGCCTTCAGCATTGTGGATCCTGGCCCCAATACAACATTGTGAGGTCTGACTTGACACAGGTTATGTGCCAACAACTGCTGCTCCGCTGTGCAATACACATTCGCTGCTCCCATGAGCGCGCGCGCGCACACACACACACACACACACACACACACACACACACACACACACACACACAACAGAGGCAAAGATCTGGAGTCACTGTTGCAGTTCACGTACAGAGTCTCTGCTCTGAATTTCATCTTTCCCTACTGTCACCTCTTGTCAGGAAGAAATTACATATGCCCCCATGCTGTGTACCCCCATCCTCAGATCTGCTGCAATCTCTCCTTTGGATTAATAGACTCAGTAGACACTATTGTTTTTCGCAGTCTGTTCCTGGATATCGTATTTCCAGGCTAGGATGTGGTACACACTGACAGCTATATGTTCAACGGATGAAATGGTTTGGATATAGTGAACGATGCTCCCTGCCAAAAGGATGTAGTGCATTCATTGCAGAATTGATGGCCATTGCTAGAGCCCTGGGCCACCTTCGTCCTTGGCACTGGCAGGTTGTTCTGAATCAGCAGTTATTCCTTGTAGTATTCAGGCTGTCGACCAGTGCTACACACGACACCTATTGGTTGTGACTATCTTGGATATCCTGTATTACCTCCACCATGCTGGATGGTCAGTTGTCTTTGTATGGATGCCTGGTCATGTTGGGATCCTAGGGAATGAACATGCTGACCGGTTGTTGACTTTGGAGATGGTGTGGGGTACCAGAACCGGACCTTTGGTCCACTGTACGCTAATAATTGTTGGAGGCCATTGTTTGTACAAATAGATTGCAAACCATAACAGAGAGCAAGACCATTTGGCAGTCTTCCATTTGTGCTTCTTGCAGGAAATCTACTGTTTGTCAGCTTCGCATTGGACCCACTTGGTTGACCCACAGCCACATCCTCGGGCATGAGGATCCATCAGACTGCCGGCGTGGTGGCTGTCTAGTGATGGCCAACTACCTACTGGGCTGCCCTAATTTGGTCACCTTACGGCAAAACCTTAATCTTGCTGATACGCTAGTACCTCTGGTTGACACCAAAGTGGCTGATTTAGATTTTACATTTTACCCGTGAAAGTGTTCTTTTACTCTTCTCTGTGACATGAACATTAGCCTTGTTGGCCGCTTGAGGGATTGGAGGGGTGCCCCCATCACCTGCTCTGACCCAAGGAGCGCAGACTGCCCTTGCTCGGTCATCCAACCTGCCTCCTACTGTTCTCACCTTTTTAATTCTTCTTATTCTTTTACATCCATCAATAGTTGACAGACTCATTGTCATTGTTATCTTTCCTGAAAGTTTATCTTGTCTGTGTAGCTAGTTTTGTGATAACGATGGTTGTGGAAGCACCGGTCAGATGCAGAGGGTGTGTTTCCAGTTGCATAATGTGCCCCAGGGGCCTCCAGCTGCTTTCTGGGTGAGGCAACTTTCCCACTTTCACCCTTTTACCCGTTTCTCCCTTCTACTTCCTTCTGTTTCTTGGTTTTCTTGGTTGTTTGATACAATTGAGTTAATTTGGATTTATCTTAAGTTTTCTTCCTCAAGGGAGAGATGACCTCGTAGTTTGGTCCCTTTAATCCAGCCATTACCTAGCCACTTCTTATGGTATCTTGTGTACCATAGTAGTGCAGTAATGTTCTGGAACAGTCATTCTAAAAATAAATTAGTCATTTGTAGTTAATACAACGTAGTTAATACAAATGCCTACTAAAAAATTAATTTCTGCTTTACCTTTTTTTCCAGCAAGAAGAGTTTGGAAAGATTATTTCCCTGCTGTAGATGCTATTGTTTTTCTCATTGATGCCTGTGACCGAGATCGGTTCAATGAAAGTAAAAGAGAACTAGATTCACTACTGACAGATGAGCAGTTAAGCAACTGCCCAGTTCTCATTTTAGGGAATAAAATTGACCGACCTGGTGCTGCTTCGGAAGATGAGTTAAGAAACGTGTTTGCTCTTTATGGACAGACAACAGGAAAGGTAAATTTTAAAAACTGCTGATCTAATACTATAAATTTTTAATTGCTTATTTACAAATGTTATTTGTGATTTAAGAGTAATTGGTAATTTGGTGTTATTTACAGGCTAAGATTCCTAGATCAGAACTTCCTGGGCGTCCTTTGGAGCTTTTCATGTGCTCTGTATTGAAAAGACAAGGCTATGGAGAAGGCTTTCGATGGCTAGCTCAGTACATTGACTGAAAAATCAGCAGTTGCAGATAAGGAATGTTCATGCAAATTTTGTGATGGGGAAGTATAGTGATTTCATTTCTAAGATGAAACCGTGTGAAATTTTGTAATATATCAGTTGCATTAAAGTGGACAGTTGCTTCATTAAGGAATCTGCTGCTCAAAAAAAAAAAATCCATCTCAGTTATCATTTCTAAGCTGATGTTGATGTTTATTTGTTGTGAAATTGTTGATCCAAACCAATTTGTGTGATAGGATGGTAACTGTTTGAGGTTACTTTGCATTAACTTGTAAAGGAAAAAGGGTGCGGGTGCACTTGTGTGTGTGTGTGTGTGTGTGTGTGTGTGTGTGTGTGTGTTGTAACTATTTATGTGTAAAACTAATCAGTGTAGAGAATATGTGACGACTGATATACCAATTTTCTATTAACTGTTTTTATCATTTGCTGTAACTGGTAAATGTACTGTCAATGTGATTTTCATAGGATTGTTAATGACAAACTTAAATAAAAACCAGTCAGCTTGAAAACATTTAGTTGCACTAACTGTTTGACTTTTACTGACATTAGAATAGTATTAAAGTTTTTCAGACATGTTTTTGGGAAAAAATGTACAGTATTTTACAGTGCAGCTCAGCTGTCAAGTGTACTGCGTCACAGTGCAAGTTAAATTTTTAGTTAGTTTATATAGTTCTCTTTTGTACCCAAGCAAACCTGTGTATTGTGGAGTGTTCTTTGAGCTTTCATACTAAAACATTCATGCGTAGTTCATACTTTGACACATACTTTTGCATTAAACAAGAACAAATGAGTTATCACTTTTTATACAGGTGTAACAATTGTGTAAAATGCCATAGTGTATAGTTGGCCAAATCTCCATGTAGAACAGCTTTATCAGTGATAAAGTTCAAATTTTGTTGCAGTACTGTTGTGTTGTGTGCATGTGTAAGATTCTGAATGATATTAAATTGTTTAATGTAACAAGTTGTTGTGAAATTCATTGAGGTGATGGAATATTTGTCTTGACTTTGAATGATTAGGTTAGAGTCTTATTAAAATAGTTGAGGTGAAATAACCCAAAAGAACTAATGTGTACTCTACTTTCTCAGTAAGGTAGAAACATTATTGCAAAAGGTAAAGGCTAGTGAATACAGCTGATAAAAATTTTGAGAAGCTACATAACAAAAAGCTTTGGTGTAATATAGTATACATTCTAAAGTGCAAAAATGTCACGTTGCTTTGTGCAATAACTAAGGAGTTCCTCAACATTCATCACAAGGTAAACTAAAGCCAGGAAACACAAATTTGCAGATTTTGGAAGATGTTTTAAAGTTAGTGTTATACATGTATCCTATGCCGTTTGAATGACATAAGTCATTATGAAATGTGAAAGCTACAAGTGTTAAGCTGGTCAGTTGAGGGGGGAAAAGGGGAGAAAATTGGTGAGGCTTCAACGTGGTGCAGGTTATTACAAGTAATATTTGAATTATAACCTAACTCAAAATTTAAAGTTGTGATTTTTATAATGAAATGCATCAAAATATCTCTACAACAGAACAAAAATGTCTGTTTTGTTATAATATAATCAGTTTACATCATTCGTCACAAAACTGAAAAATTTTGTGAACTGTGCATGTTTTTCTAAAGGTCTAAGTTAATTCCTTGGCATCCCTTATCTGTCGAGATTTCAGTGAAGTAATCGAAGCCAATTTGGAACTAAATAAATACACAAACCTGATCAAGGCAATTTTTTTTTCCACGTGCAGTGTCATTTGTGTACAAAAGGAATATAATATCAAAAACAACTATATTTCAGATGATGTATCCATTACAGGATCAAAACCTGTCTTTTGCGAGGCATATTCTAATATAAGCTTGTACATTGGTGTTGAAAGTTTGGTATCCAGAATCTTTACTGTTGTAAGTGACCGACACATGGTCATTCGCAACAATTGATCTCTCAACCATTATTAAGCTAAATTATCTTCGGCATCAGCCTCTTTGAATCATACTATGTGAATTCCTCTGGAATACTCTCTTCTACTTTGTTCACACCTCCTCCACCCACTACTAACTACATACAGTAGATCTCTGCACACTCTTGTACAGTATTTTTACACTCACTGTTCTTTGTGGACTACTACTTTATCTTGAATAGCCTTACCTGCAGTGATTTCTTAATTCTCTTTTATTCTGCTCCAGACAGTTATGTGCCACCACTTGTGTCTGCACCTCTGAGAGCTGTCTCAGTTCCTGATCCCCCCCCCCCATGAGTTCAGAGTGTATCAGGATTATTTAGTAAATACGTGTCCACTGCTTCGTGTTTGTTCTGTTGGTGACTATGTAAGGTGAATGTGACATATCCCGTCCTAATATAATCCACAATCATATATTCCAACAGCTGTTTACACTGCTGGCATCATATGAATAATTATATGCTTTCCTGTCTTCAGTATCCCATGGAGTTAATGTCCTTCAGCTACCTTCTTTGGTAGGTATAAGTGACTGTGTTAATTGTATGTTCTTGATGCAAGAGAGATTCCTGTCTCATACATTGTCCAGAGCATCCGGCAACAGGGCAATCGGAGTGTGTGGCGCGAAGTTTCCGTAGTTTAAAAATGGTGCGTTGTTGACCTACACAACATTAGTAATTTTGGTTCCTCCTGGCATCGGCTATCCATGGTTAAAATTTCATGACAATTTTTCTCCACCTGACTGTTCAGTCTTACTAGCACAGAAGGGACTGCTCCAAAAACTTCATGGAAATCATCACCACAGTCCAAGAATTGCCTTAGTTGTCAACCTACACAACATTAGTAATTTTGGTTCCTCCTGGCATCAGCTATCAAGGGTTAAAATTTCGTGACAATTTTTCTCCACCTGATTGTTCAGTCTTCCTAACACAGAAGGGACTGCTCCGAAAACTTCATGGAAATCACCACCACAGTCCAAGAATTGCCTTAGCTGTGTCACAAAATGATGTGCCGTAGAAGTCTATCGGCCACAGATACTATTTAGGTATATCACTTCAAACTGTTTTTCTAACAAAATTTCAATCAATACTTTTGGGAGAATGTATGGTCTGTTATTCTCCGATGTTATTTTGAGTTACCATCAGTCAATTTTCAATTTAAGGAATTAATTGAAACGATGTCAAGGGATTGTTCAAATTTAGTCACTTCAAAGAAATTGAGGCCTTCCTCTTTCTGTTTTTCAGAATTATGATTCAGACACATTAGTTTTCATTTATTGTCCATGGATGACTTTCAGTATAGGTTCCACTGTTCCTAATATTTACAAAACCGACTGCTCGCTAATAACTTCCAAAGCAGTGTTAACAGGTCAACAAAAGTTAAAATTGAAGCCCTTTCCATTAAATATACATGACACAAAGGCTTTTCACTGTCATTCAGAAATCAGGAAAATTGAAAAATCTCTTCCATGCTTTTTGGTAGGATTGCTGTGCTACTCAACACAAATAGTTGACATACATTTACATTAACACACTTTATTGATAACGCTTTAATACACATTGGTCACTACATGTTAAAGATCTCTTGTGAACTAATACATCCTCTATAAATAAATTTCAAACATCTGTTTAATAAGAATGAAGAGCAGATGTGACAGTGGTAGCACAATGTTCTCGGCACCCTTTCCTTTAGTGACTTGCATTTCAGAGAGCTGCGTTGGTAGAACACCGCTATATCGCTTTGCTAACATATTCCCCATGTGACATGAAACATACACACATTTTAGTACTCACATACACAAAATATATACAGCAACTGAATGATACACTTTCCTTGTCTACCTGATTTCACTCAAGCAGAAACTAAGGATAGTGCTACTCTTTAAAATCTGGAGCCACACAAATGACCTGCCAATCATGTTCCTTGGTAGCCTTCTCAAAGTTCATTTGTTGTTTGGAAGGATCTTTAATTTTTTTTTAAATAACTGCATGCTACATTGGAACAGATTTTTTTTAGTTAATATATTTTCTAACATTGTCACGACAACGATGATGATCTTCATATTGAGTTTCATATATTTCACCCAACCGACCAGTCAACTGTCATGCAAGTGGCTGTTATACTTTATCTCTACATTACTAATGCTTGCCACAGACTGACTGACAAACCTTTGCATGCTGAATACTGGATGACTTGGAATTAACTTAAATGAAATGGAACTTTACAAGATGAATTATGGCTGCTGACTGCTTCTGGCATTGTGACAATACCTACACAGAAAACAGCTGGACCATCGAGTTGCCGAGCAGGCTGCCCAACATGATGTTCATTTCAATGATTGCTTGGTGGCCTGTGCCATCTGGATCCTCCCCATCAGCACCAGCTTTTCTGAATTGTGCCCGTGGAAACTCTCCCTACAATATATCCTATGTTCCTGTTACCCTCCTGACCTCAACCTTCGTTAGTCATTATCCTTTACCCACCTATCCCCTTCCCTGTTGCCGTTCCAACACTACACAATCCTCTATCCCACCAATGCACCCACAGTCTGTTTAATTCTCTCCTTTTTGACTCCCACTCTCCCCTCTGTCTAACCTCTTGAGTGCACCTAGCTGCCCTACCCTCTCCACACCTCATCCTGGTATGCTCCCACAAGCAGCACTTTACATTCCTTCTGCCCTGCCATCCCTCCCCCGCCCACCCAAGCGTCGTCCTTACCGACAGAGACTGTGGTCTTGTGTGTGTGTGTGTGTGTGTGTGTGTGTGTGTGTAATTCCGATGAAGGCTTATCTGGCTGAAAGCTTTGTTTGACAGTCTTTCTGTTATGCCTATCTGCGACCCAGCATCTCTGTTATGTGGTCAGTAGCAACTACCCTTTTCGTAATATTGTCATTATTCCATCCAGGATTTTCCATTGTTTGATTACACCTATTTAAAGACACGTTAAGAACAATTACCACAAAGTGTACCATCAATAGTAATGTAAGGCAGGAGTAGAGAAGTTGGCATAAATGATGATTTCTTTTATATACAGAAGTATTGGTGCACCTGTGTGCATGTGGATCTACAAAAATGTGCCAAGAATTTTCACAAACTGGGAATTTTGAATACTTCAAGTAAAATGTTTCTGCATGAGCTATTCATACTTATCTTGCAGACTGTAAATAACACATTGATTAACGAAGTTTTGCAAAATACAGTTTGAATAAGAAATTGTAAAAGGATGTAAATGTATGAAGTATGGAATAGAGTGTGAAAGAGAGGAAAAAATATTCATGTTGGTAGCGTAGCAAGTGAATCTATTCCATATTTCTAGGTTTGAAATAGTTCTCTTTATATCATTGTGCAATGCTGTAATATGTTGACACAAGGTGACCACCAGCCACAGCAGAGACTTACGCCTGATGCAATGTGCTCGTCGACAGACACAGTAGAGCCTCACGCCGGATGCCATGGCTTGGTGGTAAAATATCCATGTGTGCAGCAGTCAGCATATTAAGCCTGAGAACTGTCATAATTGGCAAATGTTTGTGCACCTTATCCATTAGTCCCTTCATTTGATCATAAGATCCAGGCCTTGTATACTGTAACCTGCTTCATTTGCTGTTGCATTTTAGTACTGTGCAATTGTTTTGTTTGTGACATGAGCATAGTAATTAAACATTTTGAATGCTATGCTGTCTTAACATGTACTGCAGTTGTTATGTTGACTTATGTATACAAACTGATTTTCATTATCTCAGATGTTCGTGTTTTTTTAACAAACTCAACACAAAACTTCCTGGCAGATTAAAACTGTGTGCCCGACCGAGACTCGAACTCGGGACCTTTGCCTTTCGCGGGCAGGTGCTCAGATGGTAGAGCACTTGCCCGCGAAAGGCAAAGGTCCCGAGTTCGAGTCTCGGTCGGGCACACAGTTTTAATCTGCCAGGAAGTTTCATATCAACGCACACTCCACTGCAGAGTGAAAATCTCATTCTGGAAACTCAATACAATTCTTTTGAAACTGAACCTGAAAAATCAACTATTATAGGGCTAATTTGTATTTGGAGCAGTTAGAGAATAGCAAAAGAAACGTAATTGCCTGGAGTTTTCCAAAACTAAACTTATGGCAGTTAGACAACTTTTCATGTGAAAAAAACACTAAACTGTGTAGCTCAGAAAGCAATGGAGGCATCCATGTTGGGAAGGGTTGGGAAACAAACAGGAGTAGAAAAGATAATTATATCTGTAACAAAAATGAAATGAGACATATAACCAGGTGGACCACAGAAGTTATTTGCTAGATTCTCAATACTATTGGGTAGGTAGCATTAGAAGACATGTCAGAACAGTGTGGAGTTGTTCTTGAGAAAATCCAAAATTGTCTTCTGGTATCATAACTGAAGTCCCCACTGAAGAATGTTGGGTGCCTTGCTTTCACATTAAAATTTCTACATGATCCCTTTGTAGTGTGTTTTGCTGTCACATATTGTCTTTAGTAAGTCTTCCATCCATTCATCAGAGGCAGAGCACATTGGTGAGATCTCTTATTTGTGTGAAGCCATTCCTTAGTAAATTCACCCTTACCCTTGAAGTAAATGTATAATCATGTAGTTACAGATGAACCAAAACATTATGACTACCTGCTGAACAATATGTTGCTCCACCTTTGGAACACTACAATGGTGATTGTGTGTGGCATAGATTCAACAAGTCCTTGGTAGGTTTACAGAGATGTGTGTTCCCCAATGTACACAGAGCAACCATGCAGTTTCTGTAAGTTAGGAACCAGTGGTTAAGTGGACATGGAGCTTGTGCTACATGTGGTCCATTGGGTCCAGATGTGGCAAATTTGTGGCCAAGACACTAACATGCTCCCCAAATTTCTGTATCTTTTCTGGCATGGTCAGTTACACTAGTGGTATTTGCCACCATGATTGAGGAGATGTTAAATAGCAGGGATTATAAACTACCATCATGTCCGTGTAGAGTTAGCATTGAAAAAGGAGTTGCTACGCAAGTAAAAGTCAGATACAGAGTCAAAGATACTGAAATAAGCAGTTTTTGCATAAAACAGAACTTATAAATGTGCTTGTGAGCTGTTACTGTAGAATAATTCTGTTGTAATTGTAAGTCTACAGATCGCCCCTCCAGAAAACTTTTATTTATGTTAAATCCAGGTGCATTATTGAGTTACCTGTCAGACAAGAAGGCTCAGTTTGTAGCTTCGAAAAATCCTGACAGGAAAAATGAACTAGAATCATTATTTGGCTGCTTCCGTCTGGTTTCAGTAGAAAATTTTTCAGCTCAATGCAGCAACATAGGCAGACCCTGATCGATAACATTTTCATAGACAATACTCATTCTCCAACAATGTGTATGGCATTCTTAAAATAGTTGGCATGGAATGAGGTGTATGTGGAAAGATATGCTAATGTGAAATTCAATACATTCCATAGTAAGCTGTGTCAAAATCTGAAACTAGCTTTCCAAAATAGTTATCCAGAAAATACATTTAAAAAAAGGAAGTAAGACACAGATACAATCAGTATTCTGTCATGCTAACAGGTTCCTTGCATCTCCATTTCCTGTGATCCACTGCTTCCAGTTTAATGTTACTGTATGCTATTGAATTAAAAGGGCTTGATATCACCGAGAACTTAATCATTTTGTGTGTGTATAGGTCTCCCAGTGGTAGTGTGGACACTTTTTTCAATAAATTAACAGAAGTTCTAGATAAAGCCCCAAGTATAAAGATCAACATAATTCTGTGTGGGGACATTAACATCAACACTAATGTCATAAATGAATCCAGCAGCACCTTCATAAATATCCTTCAAAGTTTTGGCATGTCCCTATTGGTCAATAGTGCAACAAGGGTTACCACAATGTCTGCATCAATAATTGACCATGTGGCCACAAATTTGGACAGGGAAAAATGTGATGTAGTTGTAAAAGATCTTGGACTATCAGACTATCTCTGTCAAATATCAACGGTAAAATCGGGCATCGGATCGTACCCAAAACTTCAAGCCTACAAACGACATCTATCAGAAATCAAAATAAAAGATTTTTCAAAAGAACTAGAAAAACAAAGCTGGAATGAAGTGTATAAGGAAACCAATGTGAATATGAAATTCTTTAAATTGTCCGCATTGTTTAAATTGAACTTTGAAAAGGCATTTCCAAAAGTATTCATGTCTGTATCAACATCTCACAAAAACAGATGGATAACGGCAGACATTAAGAAGTCCTCCCAAACACTTGAACACCTCAGTTCCATGAAAAAGATTTACAATGATGCAGAAATCTTAAGTTTCTATCAAAGATACAAAAAGATCTGTACAAAGGTGCTGATTGCTGCAAAAAAGAAATTTAATGACAAAATAATATATAATGCAGAGAATAAAAGCAAAGCAGTCTGGGTTGTTATATATTAAAAAAAAAAAAACAGGTAGAGGCAAACAAACACAGAATAACATACTGCTAAGGGAGAGGGATAAGTTAATAAATGATCCACAACACTTAGCTAACTATGTAAATGAGTATTTTTCAAGTACTGCAGAGAAGTTACAGCAGAAATTCCCCAAAACAAATATAACACCGTACATAATGTTGCACTAAATACAATCATGTTACTTCCAACCACAGAGAATGAAGTCAATAAAACTGTTCAAAAACTAAAAAATAAAGTCAGTAGACTTAGATGAAGTACCAATGTGTGTACTGAAACAATGCATAGGGGTTATACAAGGCCCCTTAACAAATATAATAAATGAATCCTTCACGTCAGGGACATTTCCAGAGCAGTTAAAACAGGCAAGAGTTGTACCTTTGCTTAAGAAAGGTAATGCAGAAGTCATAGAAAATTACCAGCCCATTTCTCTCCTGTCACCATTCTCAAAAATAATAGAAGCAATTACGAAATACTGGTTAATGAATTACCTGAATAAATACAATCTTTTAGGCGAATCACAGTTTGGTTTCCAAAGTGGCAAAAATATGGAGTCAGCCATAGTAGAATTCCCAGAAGTTGTACTTGATGCTCTTGGTAAAAATGAATGTGTCACAGGCATATTTTTGTTTCTTTCTAAGGCCTTTGATACAGTCACCCACAAGAGTCTATTAAATAAATTAGAAGCATTAGGAATATGAGGGGTAGCTAATGACTGGTTTCGATCATACCTAGCACATAGGGTACAAAGAGTAGAGAACACATACTTCAAATAGATCTAAACATTTAGTAAAACACTAATTAGAACCAAAATACATTAATATGGGGGTTCCACAAGGTAGCATATTAGGACCCATACTATTCCTGATTTACACCAATGACATTCCCAGCAGTGTTACTCAAGGTGAAAAAATTCTCTTCGCTAATGACAGCAATATTATAGTCACTTAGAAAAAACAAGAACTCCTTGCAGAGAAAGTAAATGAAACTCTCATGGAAGTTTACGGTTGGTCAATAAGCAATACAGAGACATTGAACATAAAGAAAACTAATGCCATGAATTTCAGTTTGAAGATGAAAAATGACAATGTTAAATTAAATGCAGATGGCACCTCTATAGACTGTAACAAATGCAAAATTTCTAGGAATGAATATTGATTCTCAGTTGAAGTGGTGTGAACACACAAAGGTACGTGCAAACAGAATGTCATCATCTTGTTATGCCCTTAGAATCCTATTGTCAGTGGGTAACATGCAGTGTCTTTTAGTTACATATTATTCATATGTACACTCAATTCTTAGCTATGGCATTCTTTTTTGGGGAACAAACGCGCACAATGTTCAAACTCCAGAAAAGAGTCATAAGAATAATAACCAAAAATACTAGTCGAACTCAGTGTAAACATCTGTTCAAAACACTGGGGATTTTGACTGCTCCATGCAAATACATTTATCAGTCAGTTGTACACATCAAAAATAATATAGGTAATTACTGCACAAACAGCTCTGTCCATGACCATGCAACAAGAGACAGATCAACTTACATTTATCTAGAAAAAATAAATATAAAACTCAAAACAGCATTTTCTACCAAGGAATAAAACTGTACAATAAATTATCAAGAAAGATTAAAGAAATTGCAAAAATACACTTATTTAAAAAGGCTGCTAAAAAGTACCTGTTATGCAATACATTTATACATTAATGATTACTTAGATAAAACAGAGTAAGGGTTTGATAAAAAAAGTTAACCAATAAATTAATAATAATAATTATTATTATAAAACATCCAACATTCCACATAACACCTTCACTTTGATTTTTCCTTTCTAGAAATACTTACCCCAGGCTACGCGTAGCACTATACTAACACCTCTTTCTCAGCTCGACATCTAACTCATTGTGAAGGGATGCTGACTCAGTTTTTCAGGATAGCAAATGGGAAGTTGTGGTACAGAAAATGGCCCAGAGATCACCAGAGTGTGTGTGTGTGTGTGTGTGTGTGTGTGTGTGTGTGTGTGTGTGTGTGTGGTGAGTGAAGTGGTATGAAACAATGTGTGTATTGTGTGTGCAGTGACTGATAGTGAGATATGAGTGAACAGTGTGGCGGTACATTATGTAATAAGTTATTTGTAAAAAAGTATTGTATACCAGCAGTAAATCTAATGATTGCCTCTAACTGGAATTCTGGAAATGTGTGGGTATACGAATTAGCTTATTTTAAATTGGTCTAAACTTGTAAATACTTTGACATGTCCTATACCCATGTAAAAAGTTATCTATGGATAAATAAAGCTGCTGCTGCTACTACTACTACTACTACTACTACTACGTGCTGTCATCCATCATATCATCCGAGATCTGAAATATTTTCCTCTCGCACCATATGTGCAAAACAGGAGATGAAAAGGAACAGATTAGACGCCCTTGGTTTGTGTGAAATGAGATGGGGGAGAGAATGGGGTGATAGAAAGTGGAGATTATAAGCTCTTTCACTCGGGGGAAATCAAGAATGGTGAAAACTGAGTAGGAATATTGATAGGGCAAAAGCTGAAACATAAGGTAATGAAGGTACAATATATTGATGGAAGACTGATAATGATATGACTGAAGGGTAGTTCAAAAGATTTGGTGTTAATACAAATATATATGCCAACCAGCCAGTGTAGAGACGAGGAAGTGGAGGAATATTATGAGAAAATACAAGAACTCATTGAGAAAGAAAATATAAATGCTTGCATTATCATCATGGGTGATAGGAATGCAATGGTGGGCGAAGGAAGAGATAAAGAAACAGTAGAAAAAATTTGGATTAGGAATAAGAAATGAGAGAGATGAACAACTAATTAGTTTCTGTAAAGAAAATGCATTAGCAGTGGGTAACACATAATTTGAACACCACAAAAGGAGACATTACACATGGATATCGAATTTGAATGGGGAAAGATATCAGTTGGACTACATCCTGATTCAAAAAAGGTTTAGGAACTGTTTTAAAATGCCAAAGCTTATCCAGGAGCAGACATAAATTCAGACCACAAGCTAGCAGCGGAAGAAATACAAGACTGGAGAGGTAAAACAAAAGAAAGATTAAAAATAGAAAGACTCAAAGAGGTAGGAAAGGCATCAGATTAGGAAAACAGATTTAAGGAAAAATGGGAAAGAGGTAGTGTTGATGAAAGTGTTAATGGCAAATGGCTAAAAATAAGGGAAGTACTCATGGACTCTGCCAAGGAAGTGCAAGGAATTAGAGTATCCCAAAGTACCAGGAAAGAAAGGATAATAGAAAGCTTGTTGAAAAAGATGGAAGAGTGGAGAATGTTGAAAAATGTAGAAACTGAAGATGCAAAGAAAATAGAAAACTTGTTGAAAAAGATGGAAGAGTGGAGAATGTTGAAAAATGTAGAAACTGGAGATGCAAAGAAAAATGGATGAAACAGAAATGTGACAAAATGGAGAAAGAGTATGAAGTGATGTATAGTCTGGCTAGTGAGATAGTTTTTGAACATAAAAGAAGGAGGAATAATATGGAAATAGAAGTAGTGGATGGTACTCTAGCAGAAGAACCACAAGAGGTTTTGAACTGATGGCAAGAATATATTGAATGTCTGTATAAGGGGGATGAAATGCAAAGCAAAATTAAGGTTGAAGAGGACCAATATGTGCCAGAATATGGACAGGGATTCACCATCTTGGAAGCAGAAGTAGAAAAGGATATTAAGAATAGGAAGGCATGTGGAATTGATGATTTGCTAGCAGAACTTCTGAAGAGTCTGGGAAACAAGGCAAGAAAAGAAATAGTCTACCTCTGTAATGAGATATATGACAAAGGAGAATGGCCTGAGGACTTCCTTGCAACATTTATTATACCAACAGAGAAAAAGAGAAACACTAAAAATGTGAAAAGCATAGGACCATCATTTTAATTTCTCATGCAGCTAAAGTGTTGCTTAGAGTGTTGAATAGACAGCTATATGGCAAGCTGGATAGATAGATTGCTGCGGAGCAGTTTGGATTTAGAGGAAGAAAAGGAACAAGAGATGCTATTGGCCTGTTAAGAACTATAGGGGAAAGATATATGGAAAAAGGTAGAGAAATCTTTGCTGTTTTTATAGATTTAGAAAAGGCTTTTGATAGAGTTAAGTAGAACAAGCTGATGGATATTTTGAAGAGGAATGGAGTAGATTGGAAAGAGAGACAACTGATACAGAATCTATATTTACACCAGAAAGTAAGGATAAGGGCTGCGATTGAAATGTCAGAAGGAAGAAGCACTGGACGAGGTGTTGAGGTGTTAGACAAGGTTGTTGCCTTTCCCCACTGTTGTTTAGTGCGTACCTTGAAGAGATGATTGCGAATGGCTTAGATGGGAAAAGAGGAATATGTATTGGTGGAAAGAGAATAGAATGTATAAGATTTGCTGATGACATGGTATTAGTGCCAGAAAGTGAGCGGACAGTGAATAACTTGCTGAAAGGTCTGAATGAAGCTTGTGTGGAATATGGGAAGCAAATAAACACAGCAAAAACAAAGAGAATGGTCATCAGTACAAGATTCAGACTGTCCAGTATTAAAATAGGACAAGCTACCATTAGCCAAGTAAGTGCATTTAAATGTCTTGGAAGCACAATAACTGAAGACTTGAGATGTCACCAGGAGGTGAAAACTCGAATTGCCATAGCGGAGGCATTCAACAGAAAGTTGATACTCTTATGTGGCAAATTAGATAATGGTTTAATGGAAAGGCTTGGCAAATGTTATGTCTGGAGTGTGGCACTATATGGGGCAAAAACATGGACGCTGACACGAGAGGATGAAAAAAGGTTAGAAGCATTTGATATGTGGATGTGGAGGAGAATGGAGAGGATAAGCTGGATGGAAAGAGTGTGTAATGAGAGAGTATTGGAAAGGGTTGGTGAGAGATGATGTCTGCTGAAAGTTATAAGAGAAAGGAAAAAGAACTGGTTGGGACATTCGTTGAGAAGGGAGTGCTTGCTAGCAGATGCTTTGGAAGGACTGCTTTGTTGGAGAAGACTGAGAAGAAGAAGGAGATACAAGATTATAGATGACATAAAGGGAAGAGGAAATAATGCGGACCTGAAGAGGATGGCAGAAGATCGGACAGCCTGGAGAACTACCATGTGAAAACATGCCTTTTGGCAGAAAATGATAATCACCACATACTGCATTCCACATACCCCTCAGAGACTCACCTTTTTTATTATATGTCCAATCCAGTTTCTTTTCATTTTTGTTAATAGGGTGTTCTGAAAATTAGTGCCTCTGTTTTTTAAGTGAAAACTCTTAAAGCTCTTTATTTAAAATAAAGTTTATTAATATTCTACATCTTTATTCTTCACATCTACGTATTTATTTCTCAACACAGTCACCTTTGCAAAGAACACATTTCTCCTAATGAGAGGCCAGGTTGTTAATACCATTTTGTAGAAAGTTTGATTTTGTTGACAGAGTTGCATCCTCATCTCTGCTTGCACCACTTCATCAGTCAGAACAAATTCTTTGAAGGTATTCATTAAGTTTTGGAAACAGGTGAAGTCAAGACCTTATGGAAGATGATCAATGACAGTCAACTCAAGGTGTTTGATGTTGCAACACTTGAGTGTGGTCTGGCTTTGTCATGCTGAAGGAGAGAGTCCTTCACATGTAGATGAACTCTTTGAATTTGGGCTTTCAGTTTTCTGATGGTCTCGCAGAACTTTGCAGAGATTATGGTGGTGCGTTCCACATGCACCACACCTTGAACAGCCCAGACAACTGTGAGCATGACTTTGCCTGCTGATGGCATTGTCTTAAACTTTTGTGGCAGACCTCCATTGAGACACTCTTGTTTTCAGGGTCAAAATGGTGAAACCAGCTTTCATCAGTTGTCAGACTGTAATTAGGAAACCCTTCACCCTTATGCTAAAAATGCTGTTTCTTGTCAGGAATGAGCATTTGAGGCACCCTACTGTACAAACAGGTGTCTGTACCACAGTATTGCAGTGATAGCATATACTCTCTCTTGGGATATTCCAGTCTTACCTGTGTTATCCAACTACTTTCTCTCCCCTCAGGGGGCTCGCCACTCATCGGCAGGGTCGTGCTTGGCTAACATGGGGCCCCAGCATTTGCAGCATCTTTTCCCTTCTGTGCTGCATGTCTATCCTCTTGCTATTTTTTTCCCCCTCCCTTGGGGAACATGTCTGGGGTGTTATTGGGATGTTCCGCATTGTCTGTCACTGACATAAGAATAGTCTCACCACTGTCTTTTGTTCCCTTTTCCTTTTTTTGTTTCCTTTCTCCTCTCGTTCCTCTGATTTGGCGTTTGAGTTCCCTCTTTTTCTTCTTCCTCCCTGTGCACTACTGACAGCAGGCTCACACTTCTGATGCTTAACAGGTGACTGGGTAACGCGTGATTCCCAGCCCTGGATAGACAGGTAGGATTTGCATGTACTCCCTGGTACAGACCAGGCCCAGGGAGGGGTGATTGCCTGAGCTGCTACCTTCCCAAATTGCCAACTGGTCCCTGTCTCAGATGTTCGGAGGTGTGACATGAGGTGTGAACAATCATCTAAGGCGAATGCACCCCTTGTGAAGGGGACCCCCAGTTGGAAGGAGCGCACCATCGGAGACATGCGATCATGGGGGATTTTCTTGCAATGAGCCAATCATCTACACAATCAATATCGATAAAACATAAACTGAATGTGGCTAACGATTCAAAGACCCTTCTAGCTGCAACACGGTTCCTTATGGTTTTATGTACTGAAGATGGTCAGTCCTTTGCAATGGTAAATCCGTTTATTATTCAGAAAAGTGTTGATGCCATTGCCGGCTCTGTGAAATCCTGCTCTCGTTTATGGAAAGGCACTTTGCTTTTGGCGACTACTTGTGATTTTCTGATTCTCAAGCACAACAACTGCTTGCCACCTCGCTTCCCTACAGCTATCCAGCTCATGTCGGGGCCCATAGAACTTTGAATTCTTCCCGTGGTGTTATTTACACTAGGGTGCTCGATGATCTAACCAAGGCTGAAATCCAATCTTACGTCTCTGCTCAGGGTGTCATTGCCATCCATCTGGTGATGAAAAAGGTAGATTCCTTTTTAGTGCCCCCCTGCACTCTTTTTCTTGCCTTTGATAGAGTGGTGCTTCTCTCCAAGATCAAAGCAGGTTATGAAATTATCACAGTCAGACCTTACATTCTGAACCCAATGTGCTGCTAACAGGGTCATCTTTTCAACCACACTCGAACATCTTGTTGACACCCAGCCAAATGTGTAATCTGTGGTAGGGATGTGCATGAGTGCGATTGTCTGCCGCCTCCTCCAAACTGTATCAACTGCAATGACAGCCATGCTTCCACTTCACAGGATTGTCCCATGTATCTTGATCAGTGGGCTATCCAGGAGATCCGGGTAAAGGAAAAAGTGCCTTACCCAGTTGCTCGCAAGTTATTGACTAGTCGCAAAGCCTGTGTTCTCACGTCTGGCACTTATAGTTCTGGTCTTGTTATCTCTTGCTACATGGAGGACATGACCATGCAGACATGCAACATCAGATTCAGCTCTGAGGTTGTGAAATCGCTTAGTGTGATGGTAGCATCATCATCCCCTTGTCCAGCTGTGCAGCAAGCCATCAAACTCCCACCTGAAGGGACGAAGCCACCAGCTACACAACTGGTAGGATGGAAAGAACAGAAAGAGTGCCTCCATGAAGACTTCCTACATCCCTCCAGCCAACCATCACCTGAGTCTTTTCTACTAACTGGAAAGGCTCAAAGAAGTCCAACAAAGGCCAACAGTCTTCTCCTTCACCCAAGCAAAGATCCTTTTCGACAGCGTTGCCACGTGATATCTTAGCCAGCCCGGTCTCCGTGTTGCCAGCTTTTCTGCATTGAACACCACAGACCAACAGCACAAGCAAGCCAATGCTTCTGTGGACTTCATGGAACAGGTTCCTTGTGCTTCTGTGCCTGTAGCAGCAAGTGTTCGCAGGCTGTCACTTGGCAGCTACCGGGGGACACCACTTTCATTTCTTCCTCATCAAGACTCTCCTTCAGTGGAATGTTCACGGCCTTCGGTCCCGCAAAGAGGATTTATGGCTGCTTTTAGCATCACAGTGTCCCCTTATACTCTGCCTTCAGGGAACAAAATTGCATCCTCACGACCGCTTTGAGCTTTCACATTTCTTCCCGGTATGTTTTGACCTCCCCCTGAGGTTGGATTCCATCTCATGGGGGCATCAAGCTGCTCATAAGGGATGACATTCATAGCCGACCCATCTCCCTGACTACCTGCCTTCAAGCTGTTGCAGTTTGACTTTTTCTTCCTCACCTTACGTTTTTCCTTTGTACCATTTATGTTCCTCCATCATTCAATGTCACCATGGCAGACTTCCTTCAGCTTATTGGGTAGCTACGTCCTGCATTTCTGCTATTCAGTGACTTTAATGCGCATCATCCCCTTTAAGGTTCTCCCAGAACCTGTCAGAGAGGTGCCCTCTTGGCTGACCTTCTTAAACAATTCAACCTCTGATGCCTTAACACTGAAGCACCCAGGTTCTTTTTCAACTCCTCACACATCTATTCCCATTTGGACCTATACTGCCCAGCTTGCCCTTCATCTTGAGTTTGCTGACTCCTACCCCACCTGCGTGCACACCCAAATGGCAGCTTTCTAAGGCTGACTGGTGGCTTTACTCTTCCCTGGCGACCTTTGAAGAACAAGATTTCCCCAGTTGTGATGACCAGGTGGAATATCTTAAAAACCTTATCCTTACTGATGCAGAACATTCCATTCCTTGCACTTCGTCTCTACCATGACGCCGTGCCCTAGTCCTTGGTGGACTGAGGCATGCTGCAATGCAATTTGTGCGCGTAAACATGATCTCCGCTTTTTTAACCGCCATCCTACAATGGCAAACTACATTCATTATAAACAGGTGCGTGCAAAGTGTCATCACATTCTTCGGGATAGCAAAAAAGCTAGCTGGATTTCATGCACTGGTTCTTTTAATGGTTCCACCCATTCCACTGTTGTGTGGGCCAACCTTGGCCGGGTCTCTGGAATCACGATCCATTCCCCACTTTTGCTGCCTGACATTAGCAGATGATTTCATCATGCACCTTATTGCTGTCTCCAACACTATGGGCCATCATTTTGCAAAAATTTCGAACTCTTCCCACTATCACCCTGCCTTCCTCCATCAAAAACGAGCAGAGGAGGATCGAGCGATACTGTTCTCTTCTCAGAATCGTGAATGCTACAATGCCGCCTCTACTAAGGGAGCTAGTTCATGCTCTCGGTTCATCCCAACCCTTCACCCTAGGCCCAGACTCTGGCCACATTCAGATGTTGCAGCACATTTCTCTTGCAGGCAAGGGCTTTTTTCTTAATACATACAACCATATGTGTGCAGAGGGCACGTTTCCTGGACATTGGCGTGAAGCCACCATCATACCCATAGCTAATCCCGGTAAGGATAGAATCCTTCCTTCTAGCTACCGACCCATCTCTCTCACCAGCTGTGTTTGCAAGGTGGTGGAACATATGATTCATGCCCGGCTGGTATGGTGGCATGAGTCTCGCAATTTACTAACGACTGGACAGTGTGGATTTTAAGCATGGCGTTCGCCAGTTGACCATCTTGTCACTTTGTCCACCCATGTCTTGAATGGTTTTCTATGGAAATACCAGACTGTGGCCATGTTTTTTGATTTGGACAAGGCCTATGACACCTGCTGGAGAACTGGTATCATCCATACTCTTTACTTATGGGGCTTTGGTGGCTGCCTGCCTGGTTTCCTTCAGGAAATTTAAAAGATTGAGTTTTCATGGTGTGTTTGGGTTCTGCCTTGTTGCCTTGCTGTACACCTTTATCCAGGAAACTGGTGTGCCTCAGGGTTCTGTCCTGAGCGTCGTCCTCTTTGCTATCACCTTTAACCCTATAGTGGCCTGTCTCTCACCGGGCATCTGTGGCTCCCTTTTTGTTGACGATTTTGCCATCTACTGCAGTCCTCCACAGACCTGTCTCACTGACCGGCATCTTCAGTGATAGTCTTGATCTCCTTTACTCCTGGAGCATTGATAATGGCTTTCATTTTTCCACTGACAAAACCGTCTGTATGAATTTCTGGTGGCACAATTGGTTTCTCCCACCATCTTTACATCTTGGGCCTGTTGCTCTTACATTCATTGAAACGACGAAATTCCTGGGGCTCATGCTCGATAGGAAACACTCTTGGTCCTTCCATGTGTCTTACCTGGCAGCCCACTGTACGCAGTCCCTCAGTGTCCTCTGTGTTCTCAATGGTACTTCCTGGGGTGCAGATCGAACCACCCTTCTCCGTTTGTACCGCTCCCTTGGCAGTTTGAAACTAGACTGCGTGTTTTTTTTTATGCATCTGCACACCCATCCCTGTTACGCTGTCTCAACACTATCCACCATCATGGGAACTGTTTGACCAATGGCACCTTTTACACTAGCCTGGTTGAGAGTCTGTATGCTGAAGCTGCTGAACTACCACTGTCCTACTGCCGTGACTTTCTCCTCGGTAGGTACACATGCCATTTTTCTACCAAATGTGCCCACCCATCCTATGTGTCCTTCTTTGATGACTCTTTGATCACCAGTATGGGGCGCAGCCCTCTTCCCTGTTACCTCCTGGAGTTCACTTTCAGCTCTTGTTCTGCCAGCTTCATTTCACACTACCTGCAACTTTCCCGGTGGGTGTGAGCCCTTCACCACCTTGGCCCATGTTCACCTTGACCTTCATTTTCTGCCTAAGGACACTGCTCCAGCCTCACTCTATTGCCTGCAGTTTCATGACCTTCGCATGGAACTTTGTGATATTACCTTTGTGTATACTGATGGCTCTTGGACTGACCGTGGTTTTGGTTGTGCCTTTGTCATTGGTGCCCACGTCTTTCGATATTGTCTTCCGGCACACTGCTCAGTATTTACAACAGAGCTCTTCACCCTACATCAGGCCACGGAGTACATCTGGTGACACAGACTTTTCAATTGTGTCCTCTGCCCAGGCTCTCTCAGCGCCCTTCAGAGTCCGTGTACGCTGTACACTGCCCATCCCTTAGTGCAACGGGTCCAGGAAAACTCACTTGCTCACTCCTTGGTGAAGCCACTGTGACGTTTATGTGGGTTCCTGGTCATGTCGGTCTGCCAGGAAACGAGGCTGCTGACACTGCTGCAGAGGCTGCAGTCCTCGTACCTCAGCCCACTAGTTATTATAATCCCTCCAATGATTTCTGTTTTTGCTGTCTGTCAAGAGGTGGCATTCCTTTGGCATCGCCTTTGGTCCTCCCTTCATGGAAATAAGCTCCAGATTATTAAGCTTCTCCCAGAGGCTTGGACAACCTGCTCTCGGCCCACCTGCCAGAAGGTGGTTGTTTTAACTAGACTGTGTATTGGGCACTGCCTTTTTAGCCATCATCATTTGATAAGTGGCTCTCCCCCACCACTTTGTACACACTGCACCCAAGTTTTAACTGTATGCCACTTCCTGACAATAAACAATACCTTACATGATGTTCTAGCATTTTTTTTGCCTAATATTCTCAAGGCTCTTTTTCTGGAGTTTAAATACTCTGTCTACATGAGTTTTGGAAGCGCCGCCCCACAATGAAAGACCATATGCTAGAAATGGATGTATTAAATCAAAATACATCATCCTCATTGTTTGGGTATTGACGTATGGAGCTATTCTTCTTAAACCATATAGGCTAGATGATAGCCTTTCACATTGTTGTTGTGGTCTTCAGTCCTGAGACTGGTTTGATGCAGCTCTCCATGCTACTCTATCCTGTGCAAGCTTCTTCATCTCCCAGTACCTACTGCAACCTACATCCTTCTGAATCTGCTTAGTGTATTGATCTCTTGGTCTCCCTCTACGATTTTTACCCTCCACGCTGCCCTCCAATGCTAAATTTGTGATACCTTGATGCCTCAGAACATGTCCTACCAACCGATCCCTTCTTCTAGTCAAGTTGTGCCACAAACTTCTCTTCTCCCCAATCCTATTCAACACTTCCTTATTAGTTACGTGATCTACCCACCTTATCTTCAGCATTCTTCTGTAGCACCACATTTCGAAAGCTTCTATTCTCTTCTTGTCCAAACTAGTTATCGTCCATGTCTCACTTCCATACATGGCTTTCAGAAACGACTTCCTGACACCTGAATCTATATTCGATGTTAACAAATTTCTCTTCTTCAGAAACACTTTCCTTGCCATTGCCAGTCTACATTTTATATCCTCTCTACTTCGACCATCATCAGTTATTTTACTCCCTAAATAGCAAAACTCCTTTACTACTTTAAGTGTCTCATTTCCTAATCTAATTCCCTCAGCATCACCCGACTTAATTTGACTACATTCCATTATCCTCGTTTTGCTTTTGTTGATTTTCATCTTATATCCTCCTTTCAAGACACTGTCCATTCCGTTCAACTGCTCCTCCAAGTCCTTTGCTGTCTCTGACAGAATTACAATGTCATCGGCGAACCTCAAAGTTTTTACTTCTTCTCCATGAATTTTAATACCCACTCCGAATTTTTCTTTTGTTTCCTTTACTGCTTGCTCAATATACAGATTGAATAACATCGGGGAGAGGCTACAACCCTGTCTCACTCCTTTCCCAACCACTGCTTCCCTTTCATGCCCCTCGATTCTTATAACTGCCATCTGGTTTCTGTACAAATTGTAAATAGCCTTTCGCTCCCTGTATTTTACCCCTGCCACCTTCAGAATTTGAAAGAGAGTATTCCAGTCAACATTGTCAAAAGCTTTCTCTAAGTCTACAAATGCTAGAAACGTAGGTTTGCCTTTTCTTAATCTTTCTTCCAAGATAAGTCGTAAGGTCAGTATTGCCTCACGTGTTCCAACATTTCTACGGAATCCAAACTGATCTTCCCCGAGGTCGGCTTCTACCAGTTTTTCCATTCGTCTGTAAAGAATTCGTGTTAGTATTTTGCAGCTGTGACTTATTAAACTGATAGTTCGGTAACTTTCACATCTGTCAACACCTGCTTTCTTTGGGATTGGAATTATTATATTCTTCTTAAAGTCTGAGGGTATTTCGCCTGTCTCATACATCGTGCTCACCAGATGGTAGAGTTTTGTCAGGACTGGCTCTCCCGAGGCCGTCAGTAGTTCTAATGGAATGTTGTCTACTCCCGGGGCCTTGTTTCGACTCAGGTCTTTTAGTGCTCTGTCAAACTCTTCACGCAGTATCTTATCTCCCATTTCATCTTCATCTACATCCTCTTCCATTTCCATAATATTGTCCTCAAGTACATCGCCCTTGTATAAACCCTCTATATACTCCTTCCACCTTTCTGCTTTCCCTTCTTTGCTTAGAACTGGGTTGCCATCTGAGCTCTTGATATTCATACAAGTGGTTCTCTTCTCTCCAAAGGTCTCTTTAATTTTCCTGTAGGCAGTATCTATCTTACCCCTAGTGAGACAAGCCTCTACATCCTTACATTTGTCCTCTAGCCATCCCTGCTTAGCCATTTTGCACTTCCTGTCGATTTCATTTTTGAGACGTTTGTATTCCTTTTTGCCTGCTTCATTTACTGCATTTTTATATTTTCTCCTTTCATCAATTAAATTCAATATTTCTTCTGTTACCCAAGGATTTCTATTAGCCCTCGTCTTTTTACCTACTTGATCCTCTGCTGCCTTCACTACTTCATCCCTCAGAGCTACCCATTCTTCTTCTACTGTATTTCTTTCCCCCATTCCTGTCAATTGTTCCCTAATGCTCTCCCTGAAACTCTCTACAACCTCTGGATCTTTCACTTTATCCAGGTCCCATCTCTTTAAATTCCCACCTTTTTGCAGTTTCTTCAGTTTCAATCTGCAGTTCATAACCAATAGATTGTGGTCAGAATCTACATCTGCCCCAGGAAATGTCTTACAATTTAAGACCTGGTTCCTAAATCTCTGTCTTGCCATTATATAATCTATCTGAAACCTGTCAGTATCTCCAGGCTTCTTCCATGTATACAGCCTCCTTTCATGATTCTTGAACCAAGTGTTAGCTATGATTAAGTTATGCTCTGTGCAAAATTCTACAAGGCGGCTTCCTCTTTCATTCCTTCCCCCCAATCCATATTCACCTACTATGTTTCCTTCTCTCCCTTTTCCTACTGACGAATTCCAGTCACCCATGACTATTAAATTTTCATCTCCCTTCACTGCCTGAATAATTTCTTTTATCTCGTCATACATTTCATCTATTTCTTCATCATCTGCAGAGCTAGTTGGCATATAAACTTGTACTACTGTAGTAGGCATGGGCTTTGTGTCTATCTTGGCCACAATAATGCGTTCACTATGCTGTTTGTAGTAGCTAACCCGCACTCCTATTTTTTTATTCATTATTAAACCTACTCCTGCATTACCCCTATTTGATTTTGTATTTATAACCCTGTAATCTCCTGACCAAAAGTCTTGTTCCTCCTGCCACCGAACTTCACTAATTCCCACTATATCTAACTTTAACCTATCCATCTCCCTTTTTAAATTTTCTAACCTACCTGCCCGATTAAGTGATCTGACATTCCACGCTCCGATCCTTTCACATACATTGTCAATTTTTTGTGTCCATAGAAGTTTGCTATCTATGCATATACCTAGGAATTTACATTCACTGCAGATTTGCCCTAAAATTTTACTATCTTGAGAATCAAAACAAGTTTGCAAATCACCAACATTGAAGGGTATTATACTTGTTTTTTGTAAGTTGACTTTTAGATTGTCATTCTCAAACTTTTACTTTGCAATATCTATAAATTTTTTTACCTCTATGCCAAGATTAAGAATATCATTTCCCCAACAAAGGTCTCAAGTGTCATATACATACATTGTAATGAAGGTATCATTTTTTACTACCTTTGGGAAGTCATGAATGTAACATATAAAAAGGAAGGGACCAATTATCGATCTCTGAGGCACACCAAATTTAATATTCCTGACCCCTGATGTATAACTTTTTAACGTTTCTTCATTATTGTGTGAGGTTGAGGTACACTGTCTTCTGTTTTTTTTTTTTTTTTTTTTTTTTTTTTTTAATATGATGTGATGAGGTGTAAAAGTTTTCCACTTACGCCATCTCTGGCCAGTTTTGACAGAAGTACCTTATGATCAATCCTATGAAAAGCCTTTGATAAGTCTAGGAAAACTCCAGCTTCTTGCATGCCTTCAACATGCCTTTCAGCATAAATTGAAGCGTTGCAGTCATGGTGCCATGACCACTTCTGAAACCATGCTGAAAATCTCCAAGGATGGTGTGCTTATTATAATGCTCTAAAATATATCTCAGAATTATTTGCTAAAAACAGAAGTTAAAACGAGTGGTGTGTAATTTTCTACTAGTTGTTTATCACCTTTTTTGTAGAGAGGTTTAACAGTGGCTAATTTTAGTATGTCAGGGAACACTCCTTCTTTTAAGACACTATTTATTAGATGCACCAAAGGAAATGTTAGATTATTTTTGCACTGTTTAAGTGAAAATGGAGAAATTTCATCCCAACCAGCGGATTTTTGTTTTTACATCCTCTAATGAGTTGCAAAATATCCTTGATTTCCAGTTCGTGGAGTTGATTAGCATCAGAATTGTCCTCAGCAAGACTTCCAACAGGTACTTTGTCTGTGGTACAAAAGTCAGATTCTATTATATCTATGAAATAGTCATTAATATGTTACTGATCTCCTGAGGATTGGTGACATCAGTATTGTTATTGGATATCTGTATGTTGATGTTACCTTTTAGTTTTTTTTATTGTCTCTTATTTTATTTACTATTGACCAGCAGGTCTTGGAGATACAATCTGAGTTTTGTTGTTGTTGTTGTTGTTGTTGTTGTGGTCTTCAGTCCTGAGACTGGTTTGATGCAGCTCTCCATGCTACTCTATCCTGTGCAAGCTTCTTCATCTCCCAGTACCTACTGAAACCTACATCCTTGTGAATCTGCTTGGTGTATTCATCTCTTAGTCTCCCTCTACGATTTTTACCCTCCACGCTGCCCTCCAATACTAAATTGTTGATCCCTTGATGCCTCAGAACATGTCCTACCAACCGATCCCTTCTTCTAGTCAAGTTGTGCCACAAACTTCTCTTCCCCCCAATCCTATTCAACGCCTCCTCATTAGTTATGTGATCTACCCATCTAATCTTCAGCATTCTTCTGTAGCACCACATTTCGAAAGCTTCTATTCTCTTCTTGTCCAAACTATTTATCGTCCATGTTTCACTTCCATACATGGCTACACTCCATACAAATACTTTCAGAAACGACTTCCTAACACTTAAATCAATACTCAATGTTAACAAATTTCTCTTCTTCAGAAACGCTTTCCTTCCCATTGCCAGTCTACATTTTATATCCTCTCTACTTCGAGCATCATCAGTTATTTTGCTCCCCAAATAGCAAAACTCCTTTACTACTTTAAGTGTCTCATTTCCTAATCTAATACCCTCAACATCACCCGACTTAATTCGACTACATTCCATTATCCTCGTTTTGCTTTTGTTGATGTTCATCTTATATCCTCCCTTCAAGACACCATCCATTCCGTTCAACTGTTCTTCCAAGTCCTTTGCTGTCTCTGACAGAATTACAATGTCATCGGCGAACCTCAAAGTTTTTATTTCTTCTCCATGGATTTTAATACCTACACCGAATTTTTCTTTTGTTTCCTTCACTGCTTGCTCAATATACAGATTGAATAACATCGGGGAGAGGCTACAACCCTAACTCACTCCCTTCCCAATCACTGCTTCCCTTTCATGCCTGTCAACTCTTATAACTGCCATTTGGTTTCTATACAAATTGTAAATAGCCTTTCGCTCCCTATATTTTACCCCTGCCACCTTCAGAATTTGAAAGAGAGTATTCCAGTCAACATTGTCAAAAGCTTTCTCTAAGTCTACAAATGCTAGAAACGTAGGTTTGCCTTCCTTAATCTAGCTTCTAAGATAAGCCGTAGGGTCAGTATTGCCTCACGTGTTCCAATATTTCTACGGAATCCAAACTGATCTTCCCCAAGGTCGGCTTCTACTAGTTTTTCCATTCGTCTGTAAAGAATTCGCGTTAGTATTTTGCAGCCGTGACTTATTAAACTGATAGTTTGGTAATTTTCACATCTGTCAACACCTGCTTTCTTTGGGATTGGGATGATTTATATTCTTCTTGAAGTCTGAGGGTATTTCACCTGTCTCATACATCTTGCTCACCAGATGGTAGAGTTTTGTCAGGACTGGCTCTCCCAAGGCCGTCAGTAGTTCTAATGGAATGTTGTCTACTCCGGGGGCCTTGTTTCGACTTAGGTCTTTCAGTGCTCTGTCGAACTCTTCACGCAGTATCATTACTCCCATTTCATCTTCATCTACATCCTCTTCCATTTCCATAATATTGTCCTCAAGTACATCGCCCTTGTATAGACCCTGTATTTACTCCTTCCACCTTTCTGCTTTCCCTTCTTTGCTTAGAACTGGGTTTCCATCTGAGCTCTTGATATTCATACAAGTGGTTCTCTTTTCTCCAAATGTCTCCTTAATTTTCCTGTAGGCAGTATCTATCTTACCCCTAGTGAGATAAGCCTCTACATCCTTACATTTGTCCTCTAGCCATCCCTGCTTAGCCATTTTGCAATTCCTGTCGATCTCATTTTTGAGACGTTTGTATTCCTTTTTGCCTGCTTCATTTACTGCATTTTTGTATTTTCTCCTTTCATGAATTAAATTCAATATTTCTTCTGTTACCCAAGGATTTCTACTAGCCCTCGTCTTTTTACCTACTTGATCCTCTGCTGCCTTCACTACTTCATCCCTCAAAGCTACCCATTCTTCTTCTACTGTATTTCTTTCCCCCATTCATCTACATCTACATCCATACACCGCAAGCCACCTGACGGTGTGTGGCAGAGGGTACCTTGAATACCTCTATCGGTTCTCCCTTCTATTCCAGTGTCGTATTGTTCGTGGAAAGAAGGATTGTCGGTATGCCTCTGTGTGGGCTCTAATCTCTCTGATTTTATCCTCATGGTCTCTTCGCGAGATATACGTAGGAGGGAGCAATATACTGCTTGGCTCTTCGGTGAAGGTATGTTCTCGAAACTTTGACAAAAGCCCGTACCGAGCTACTGAGCGTCTCTCCTGCAGAGTCTTCCACTGGAGTTTATCTATCATCTCCGTAACGCTTTCGCGATTACTAAATGATCCTGTAACGAAGTGCGCTGCTCTCCGTTGGATCTTCTCTATATCTTCTATCAACCCTATCTGGTACGGATCCCACACTGCTGAGCAGTATTCAAGAAGTGGGCGAACAAGCGTACTGTAACCTACTTCCTTTGTTTTCGGATTGCATTTCCTTAGGATTCTTCCAATGAATCTCAGTCTGGCATCTGCTTTATCGACGATCAACATTATATGATCATTCCATTTTAAATCACTCCTATTGTGTACTCCCAGATAATTTATGCTATTAACTGCTTCCAGTTGCTGACCTGCTATTTTGTAGCTAAATGATAAAGGATCTATCTTTCTGTGTATTCGCAGCACATTACACTTGTCTACATTGAGATTCAATTGCCATTCCATGCACCATGCGTCAATTCGCTGCAGATCCTCCTGCATTTCAGTACAATTTTCCATTGTTACAACCTCTTGATACACCACAGCATCATCTGCAAAAAGCCTCAGTGAACTTCCGATGTCATCCACCAGGTCATTTATGTATACTGTGAATAGCAACGGTCCTATGACACTCCCCTGCGGCACACCTGAAATCACTCTTACTTCGGAAGACTTCTCTCCATTGAGAATGACATGCTGCGTCCTGTTATCTAGGAACTCCTCAATCCAATCACACAATTGGTCTGATAGTCCATATGCTCTTACTTTGTTCATTAAACGGCTGTGGGGAACTGAAACTTCCTGGCAGATTAAAACTGTGTGCTCGACCGAGACTCGAACTCGGGACCTTTGCCTTTCGCAGTCAAGTGCTCTACCATCTGAGCTACCGAAGCACGACTCACGCCTGGTACTCACTGCTTTACTTCTGCCAGTACCTCGTCTCCTACCTTCCAAACTTTACAGAAGCTCTCCTGCGAACCTAGCAGAACTAGCACTCCTGAAAGAAAGGATATTGCGGAGACATGGCTTAGCCACAGCCTGGGGGATGTTTCCAGAATGAGATTTTCACTCTGCAGTGGAGTGTGCACTGATATGAAACTTCCTGGCAGATTAAAACTGTGTGCCCGACCGAGACTCGAACTCGGGACCTTTGCCTTTCATGGGCAAGTGCTGTACCATCTGAGCTACCGAAGCACGACTCACGCCCGGTACTCACTGCTTTACTTCTGCCAGTACCTCGTCTCCTACCTTCCAAACTTTACAGAAGCTCTCCTGCGAACCTTGCAGAACTAGCACTCCTGAAAGAAAGGGGCTGTGACTAAGCCATGTCTCTGCAATATCCTTTCTTTCAGGAGTGCTCGTTCTGCAAGGTTCGCAGGAGAGCTTCTGTAAAGTTTGGAAGGTAGGAGACGAGGTACTGGCAGAAGTAAAGCAGTGAGTACCGGGCGTGAGTCGTGCTTCGGTAGCTCAGATGGTACAGCACTTGCCCGCGAAAGGCAAAGGTCCCGAGTTCGAGTCTCGGTCGGGCACACAGTTTAAATCTGCCAGGAAGTTTCATATCAGCACACACTCCGCTGCAGAGTGAAAATCTCATTCTGTGGGGAACTGTATTGAACGCCTTGCGGAAGTCAAGAAACACGGCATCTACCTGTGAACCCGTGTCTAAGGCCCTCTGAGTCTCGTGGACGAATAGCGCGAGCTGGGTTTCACATGACCGTCTTTTTCGAAACCCATGCTGATTCCCACAGAGTAGATTTCTAGTCTCCCGAAAAGTCATTATACTCGAACACAATACGTGTTCCAAAATTCTACAACTGATCGACGTTAGAGATAAGGGTCTATAGTTCTGCACATCTGTTCGACGTCCCTCCTTGGAAATGGGGTGACCTGTGCCCTTTTCCAATCCTTTGGAATGCTACGCTCTTCTAGAGACCTACGGTACACCACTGCAAGAAGGGGGGCAAGTTCCTTCGCATACTCTGTGTAAAATTGAACTGGTATCCCATCAGGTCCAGAGGCCTTTCCTCTTTTGGGCGATTTTAATTGTTTCTCTATCCCTCTGTCGTCTATTTCGATATCTACCATTTTGTCATCTGTGCGACAATCTAGAGAAGGAACTACAGTGCAATCTTCCTCTGTGAAGCAACTTTGGAAAAAGACATTTAGTATTTCGGCCTTTAGTCTGTCATCCTCTGTTTCAGTACCATTTTGGTCACAGAGTGTCTGGATATTTTGTTTTGATCCACCTACCGCTTTGACATAAGACCAAAATTTCTTAGGATTTTCTGTCAAGTCAGTACACAGAACTTTACATTCGAATTCATTGAACGCCTCTCGCATAGCCCTCCTCACACTACATTTCGCTTCGCGTAATTTTTGTTTGTCTGCAAGGCTTTGGCCATGTTTATGTTTGCTGTGAAGTTCCCTTTGCTTCCGCAGCAGTTTTCTAACTCGGTTGTTGTACCACGGTGGCTCTTTTCCATCTCTTACGATCTTGCTTGGCACATACTCATCTAACGCATTATGTACGACGGTTTTGAACTTTGTCCACTGATCCTCAACACTATCTGTACTTGAGACAAAACTTTTGTGTTGAGCCAACAGGTACTCTGAAATCTGCTTTTTGTCACTTTTGCTAAACAGAAAATCCTCCTACCCTTTTTAATATTCCTATTTATGGCTGAAATCATCGATGCCGTAACCGCTTTATGATCGCTGATTCCCTGTTCTGCGTTAACTTTTTCAAATAGTTCGGGTCTGTTTGTCACCAGAAGGTCTAATATGTTATTGCCACGAGTCGGTTCTCTGTTTAACTGCTCAAGGTAGTTTTCAGATAATGCACTTAAAAAAATTTCACTGGATTCTTTGTCCCTGCCACCCATTATGAACGTTTGAGTCTCCCAGTCTATATCTGGCAAATTAAAATCTCCACCCAGAACTATAACATGGTGGGGAAATCTACTCAAAGTATTTTCTAAATTTTCCTTCAGGTGCTCTGCCACAACAGCTGCTGAGCCAGGAGGCCTATAGAGACATCCAATTACCATGTCTGAGCCTGCTTTAACCATGACCTTCACCCAAATAATTTCACATTTCGGATCTCCGTTAATTTCCTTCGATACTATTGCACTTCTTATCGCTATAAACATGCCTCCCCCTTCACTGTCCAGCCTGTCTCTGCAGTATACATTCCAATCTGAGTTTAGGATTTCATTACTGTTTACGTCTGGTTTCAGCCAACTTTCTGTCCCTAGTACTATATGGGCGTTGTGACCGTTTATTAATGAGAGCAGTTCTGGGAGCTTTCTGTAGACGCTCCTGCAGTTTACTATTAGCACATTAATATTGTTATTCCCTGTTGCATTTTGCCTACTCCTACCTTGCCGCGTCTCAGGAGGCGTCTTGTCGGGCCTAGGGAGGGGATTCTCTAACCTAAAAAAACCCCATGTGCACTCCACATGTACTCCGCTAACCTTGTAGCCGCTTCCGGCGTGTAGTGCACGCCTGACCTATTCAGGGGGACCCTACATTTCTCCACCCGATAGCGGAGGTCGAGAAATTTGCACCCCAGATCTCCGCAGAATCGTATGAGCCTCTGGTTTAAGCCTTCCACTCGGCTCCAAACCAGAGGACCGCGATCGGTTCTGGGAACGATACTACAAATAGTTAGCTCTGATTCCACCCCGCGAGTGAGGCTTTCCGCCTTCACCAATTCCGCCAACCGCCTGTACGAACTGAGGATGACCTCTGTACCCCGACGGCAGGAGTCATTGGTGCCGACATGAGCAACAATTTGCAGTCGGGTGCACCCAGTGCTCTCTATCGCCGCCGGTAGGGCCTCCTCCACATCTCGGATGAGACCCCCCGGCAAGCAGACAGAGTGAACACTGGCCTTCTTCCCCGACCTTCCCGCTATTTCCCTAAGGGACTCCATCACCCGGCTAACGTTGGAGCTCCCAATAACTAATAAACCCCTCCCCCCGTGTGCCTGCTTGGACCTTGCTGAAGGAGCAGCTACATGTCCACTCACAAGCAGAGCGGGCGATGCCACACGGCCAGCCTCCACATTGACCCTCCGCCTCGTGCGCCGCGAACGCCGCTGAACTCGCCACTCCCCTTGGGGAGAGGTTGGCCCAACCGCGCCCGGTACCCGCGAAGATGTCTCGACAGCAGGGACAGTGGGTGAAGCATGTAACACCTGGGGTGTACCTTGCGATGCACCAGATTACCCACTGCCGCTACACTCCGAGGCAGCAGCCTGAAGACGGCTGACCGCGGCTATCAACACGCTCAGCTGTTCGCGAACAGTGGCCAGCTCCTCCTCCGTCCGTACACAGCAGTCACACATTCTATCCATCCTAAGGAATCAATTTACTGAAGAGAGTTAATCAACCTTTAACCAGACTGCTAATTCACTAAAGGCGGCTATTTATTCACTAAACTGTGGTTGCTAGCCACTTCTTGTAGAAAACAATGAAAATAGCACTACCTGTCTCTGGACTGTATTGAAAACAAACACTAGCACTACTGGCACTATGGTTGACTAAAGGGACTCTCTCTGACTGTATTCAAAACAAACACGAGATCTATGGAACTATTAATAGCACTCGACAATTAAAGCTTCCTAAAAGCAAAAACACACGGAAGAAGAAGTGACAAGTAAGAAAAATACAGTTAATACTTAAATTATGGTAGCTCGCTGCACAGCAGACATGAAGCAGACGGCAGTTACGACGACACTGACCCATTCCTGCCATTTGTCCCCTTACGCTCTCCCTGAAACTCTGTACAACCTCTGGTTTAGTCAGGTTATCCAGGTCCCATCTCCTTAAATTCCCACCTTTTTGCAGTTTCTTCAGTTATAATCTGCAGTTCATAACCAATAGATTGTGGTCAGAGTCCACATCTGCCCCTGAAAATGTCTTACAATTTAAAACCTGGTTCCTAAATCTCTGTCTTACCATTATATAATCTACCTGATACCTTTTAGTATCTCCAGGGTTCTTCCGTGTATACAACCTTCTTTCATGATTCTTGAACCAACTGTTAGCTATGATTAAGTTATGCTCTGCACAAAATTCTACCAGGCGGCTTCCTCTTTCATTTCTTACCCCCCAATCCATATTCACCTACTACGTTTCCTTCTCTCCCTTTTCCTACTACCGAATTCCAGTCACCCATGACTATTAAATTTTCGTCTCCCTTCACTATCTGAATAATTTCTTTTATTTCATCATACATTTCTTCAATTTCTTCGTCATCATCAGCGCTAGTTGGCATATAAACTTGTACTACTGTAGTAGGCGTGGGCTTCGTGTCTATCTTGGCCACAATAATGCATTCACTATGCTGTTTGTAGTAGCTTACCCGCATTCCTATTTTTTTTTTTTTATTCATTATTAAACCTACTCCTGCATTACCCCTATTTGACTTTGTATTTATAACCCTGTATTCGCCTAACCAAAAGTCTTGTTCCTCCTGCCACCGAACTTCACTAATTCCCACTATATCTAACTTTAACCTATCCATTTCCCTTTTTAAATTTTCTAACCTACCTGCCCGATTAAGGGACCTGACATTCCACACTCCGATCCGTAGAACGCCAGTTTTCTTTCTCCTGATAACGACGTCCTCTTGAGTAGTCCCCACCTGGAGATCCGAATGGGGGACTATTTTACCTCCAGAATATTTTACCCAAGAGGACGCCATCATTATTAACCATACAGTAAAGCTGCATGCCCTCGGGAAAAATTACGGCTGTAGTTTCCCTTTGCTTTCAACCGTTCGCAGTACCAGCACAGCAAGGCCATTTTGGTTAGTGTTACAAGGCCAGATCAGACAATTATCCAGACTGTTGCCCCTGCAACTACTGAAAGGGCTGCTGTCCCTCTTCAGGAACCATGCGTTTGTCTGGCCTCTCAACAGATACCCCTCCGTTGTGGTTGCACCTACGGTACAGCTATCTGTATCGCTGAGGTGCGCAGGCCTCCCCACCAACAGCAAGGTCCATGGTTCGTGGGGGGGGGTTCTGAGTTTTGTATTTTCAAATTAATCTTTTCATCCTTCAATCTTTTGACTTGTTTGCGAAACTGGTACTTATATTGTTTGTATTTATCCCTGTGCTCATTGTTTTTGGTCTCTCTTTGTATCATATACATTTCTTCCATTTTATCTTTCAGTTCTTTGGTAGAGTTATCAAATTCCATGGGTGGACAGTCTTGCCTTTATTCTTATTAATATTTATCCTTCTGATGGGAATAGTATTATTTAGATGAAAAGATAACGTGTCTATGAAGGCATCCCATGTATTATTCACTCCTTCGGGTTAAAATACTAGATGCCAAGATTCATGACCAAGGCTCTCTCTCAGTTTAGCAATGTTGATAACAGAGAGATTTCTTTTGTATTCATAAATTTTCTTTGGTTTTATACAAGAATCTCCCTTTAGCACTAATAGTTGGCCTAGATGGTCAGAGATGTGACCATTTACAACAGCAGCTGTGGCAATATTTTCACAGTTAGTAATAACATAGTCTATAGACCTTATACTAGTTGGAGTGGTTCTTGTGGGTATGTCTCCCAACAGATCTTTTGCGCCATAAGAATAGATACAGTCTTTGAAGCGTTTGCTTTCTTGGGAATCTTGTAACGTGTTTACATTAATATCCCCTAAAAATATTACATTTATATGTTCTTGCTTGGACATTAATTTACATAATACTGTATCAAGGGAATTAAGAAATGATTCAAAATTTCCACTTGTTGATCTATACAATGCTAAGATAAAGTATATAACAGACAAGAATTTTAACTTAATTGTTACAATTTCACAGTGCAAATCAGAGGAATGTTCTTTTACCCAAGCAATATCTTCCCAAGATTCTACTAAGTTATTTGTTCTCAGCTAGATAGCCACTCCTCCACCTTTATGGTTAGAATGACAGTAAAAATCAGTTAATGAATAATTTTGGATTTTAAAGAAGTGTATGTTATCTGCAGATTTTTGGTGTTCACTGACAAATAGTATGTGGGGTGTAATATCTGTAAGATAGTGGTCACAAACATCATTCTTATTACCTAATCCCTCTAAATTATAATGTAGGAAAGAAATGTTGCTTTCTTCAGGTACATTTTGTGCATGATCATCCCCTCTTCTGCTTATTAGTTTCTCTTATTATTTATAATGTTGCAAATATCAGTAATCATCTTAGTGAAGGTCTTGGAGCCTAACCGGTTTAAGTGAGTACCATCTTTCCCCAGGCATTTGTTGCTTAAAATCTTATTTGGATTGATAAATATTGCTCCTAGATTATTACAGATCTCACGAATATTACAACTTATCCTCTCTATATAAGTATTACTCACAGACCTTCTGTAGATTATGCCACTGATTACAATTCTTGAAGACCTGTATAAGTTTCTTGCTGATCGGATTATGTTTCTAGTTTCAATGACAATTTCTTCCTCGGTGGTGCTGTGTAATGAATTTGTTCCTACATGAATGTAAACACCTTTGTAGATTCTTGCGGCTTCATCTGAAGCTCCCTGATTTGAATTTCGAATATTGATTAAGTGATGATTTAATTGATGGATCCTGATACCAGGATGAACATCGAGTCTCGAATTTGGCACATCAACATTTTTAGTAGTGAGTCATCTGTAATAAGAGAGTCATCTTCATTTTCCTTTTCAGTACTGGGTTTTTTTTTTTTTTTTTTTTTTTTTTTTTGGGGGGGGGGGGGGCGTTGTTCCAGTGGTATTTGTTTCTTGAATATGTGTTTTCACTTTGCACTTCTTCATAAACAGTGGATATTAAAGGTTCAGAAGAATGGGTATTGACACTTTGCGAGTTTTTCACTGTCAAGATGATAGAAGATTTTTCAGTTTCAATATGACCATCACAAACTGTGGAACTTAATGATATCATCATTTTGCAAGTTACCACACTACTTCTGCATTTGGAAGGAGGTTTTTTGAGTTTCACTTTCATCTTCTGCACATATAGCGCAACTAGAAGATTCCATAAACTGGGTGTAGTCTATTCACGAGTTTTCACTGTTACACTTGTTTACAAATCTATTACCATTTTTGAGATGGTGTTTTTCATTTTTGCATTTTTCACAATTTTTCCATGTCTCATCAGTTCACTATTTACTTGTTTCAGTAGTGCTATTTCCGATTTTAGATTGTCTATTTCAGTTTTCAGACATTTAATAACTCGTTCTTTTGCATTCACTGATGTCGCTAATGTTACGTTTTCCGTATGTAAACACTCAAAACATGACCATTGAAAATCGTCACTGATGAATTTTAAACACGTTTTCACACACTTTTTGTGTTGCCAGTAGTTGCATATCACACATCTGATTCCTTTTATAACACGTTTTTGACATTTTTTACATGCTGAAGTATTTAACTTATTACTTTTAAAGAGCATTGTGTCATTGCACTTTTCTACTGCCGCCATCTTGCTGATATTGGTACAATCATCATCATATACAGTTTTCATTCTTCTATGGATTTGAATTGGAGGCACATTTTCTGCAGTTAGAAACTAGATTACAGCACACTCTTTCTTATGCACCAACATAGGTAAGTTATACACTACAATTCAGAGCTCCCTCTTGGCAGAGCATTGCTAAGTGCATCAGAGAAACGGTAAAGTTTACCAAGTGAAATACATGATGTGTAATACCTCAACCAGTATTGAGAACATTATAAAAAATTCGGAGGCATTACTTTTCAGCATAGCCTCATACATTCAGCAGATACTCACCCACTTTTCTCTGTCTATCCAACACATTCTTACCTTCCTCTGCCATGCCCACATCTCAAGAGCCTCCAAGCCTTGCTCTCTCTTTTCTTCCTCAATGTCCATGTTCCAGCACCATACAGGAGGACGCTCCAGAAAAAACATTCTATTAGATTTTTCTTCAGATCTTTGTCCATGTTGCACAGAAAATGCTTTACTTACAAAATGACTCTTTCACCATTGCTATCATTGTTTTCACGTAAATTGAAGGTGGAGGGAGGGAAAGGGAAGAAAACTAGTGATGTCAGCTGCATCGAGAATTTATGTGGAATAAGTGGTGATGAGTGAAAATGTGTGAAAATGTGAGCTGGACTGAGATTCGAACACGGGATCTCCTGCTTGCTAGGCAGTTGCGTTAACCGCTGCATCATCTGGACACAGTGTTTATCACAACTGTGCGAACTATCTCGGCAAGCCTCCCTGCTGACCCACATTCCCATGTAGCCCCACTTATCCGCAATCCCATCCATGATGTACTCCATGCTCACTACTTTGAGATTCCCACAGGAGGTTAAACATAATTGCACATTCACACTGAAGGTTGTGAATTCATTGCCCATTGGGGTGAATCAATTATATGAATGCATGGTGCCTGTTCTGCTTAAAGTCTTGATGAAGCTGACGTCAATAGTTCCTTTTCTTTCTCCTCCCCCCCCCCCCCCCCCACCTCAATTTACATAATACAGGGTGCGTCGAAAAAATGTATACACACTTTGAAGCATCATAGAAAATTTATTTCCCATTCTACAATGTTAAATATCTGGAAATGCAAAGCTTAAAGTCCAATTGGAAAAATAAATGTACTTTGCAAATGTGATTAATGTTCAAACTGGTGGCCTTCAGCATCAATACACTTCTGAGTATGAGTCACCACTGATTCCGTACAATGTACCAAAGTGTCCAATGAGATTTCTGCGCACACCGCCTGAATCTCATTCCAAAGTGTGTCCAGGTTACGTGGTTAACGTTTGTACACCTCATCTTTTACTGTGCCTCATAAAAAGAAATCCAGCGGCGTGAGGTCTGGATAGCGTGCAGAAAACTCGATTGGTCTCCTGCGTCCTATCCACTGGCCTGGCACATTGTGATCCAGGTATGCTCGTACATCCCTATGATAGTGCGGCGGGGTGCCATCGTGTTGGAAATAAAACTCATCATTACCATATAATGCACGAATGGCAGGGAATATGGAGTCAGCAAGCATTGTTAGGTATGTTTCTCCAGTAACAGTACCTTCAAAGTGGAAAGCCCCAATGAGTCCCCTGCAGACAAACCGCACCACACATTTACACCAGGCAAATTCATAGCCTTTTCAACAGTAATGTGAGGATTATCTTCAGCCCAGTACACAAAATTGTGCCTATTGACAGTTCCATTGAATTTGAATTGGACTTCATCCAACCAAATTGTGCTACCCATAAATCCTGGTTCACGTCTCACCATCTCCTGAACCCATTCACAAAATTCTAACCTTCAATCTGGATTGTCGTCACTTAGCTGTTACACCAGTCTTGGAATGTACACATGAAACTTGCCTTTCTTCAGAATGTGTGGCACATTACTAGCACTTACATTATTCTCACATGCCGCTTGCCTTGAAGATTTTTGAGGCAAACGCTGAAACAGATCCAAGACCGCAGTGGAATCATCACTTGTAGCTGTACGAGGTTGCCCTGATTGACCTTTATGCACATCACACACTATTCCATGAATTTCAAATTTGTCTCGTAGATGTGTAATTGTTAACCTTGAAGGTGGTTCTGTACCATACTCACTTCTCCACTGTCTTACGAACCGCAGCTACATTCTTAAACTTCCAGTACCACTTAATTATCTGCTTCTGCAGTTCAAAGCTCAAACTCACGTCCGCCATGTTGCAGTTACTTCCTTGCCACTGCTGCCACCTGTTGAAGAAACATAACATTACTTTCTCACAGATATCTAACCTTGTAGAATGGGAAATAAATTGTCTATGACAGTTCAAAGTGTGTATACATTTTTTTGATGCATCCTGTATGTATCATAGCTGCAGATTCTGTGTGCTATCTGCCCAAAAGAACAGACAGCATACACTCATATCATGGTTTTAATTTCTGTGGTGCTCTTCCATTTCCATCCTGCTTCCTAGGTATTTAAAGCTTTGTGCATGTTCTAATGTATCTCCATTGAGCAATTGTACCCTTTTCATTCCCTCTGCTGCCATCAGGTTTATTATGTAGTCAACGTCCATTTCCAAAATATTCAAAAAAGTAATCTACTGAAGAGTAGTCTCACATTTAAGTGGAAGCAATTTACTTAGTCCATCACAGTTTGGATTACCGAAGGTGTGCTTGAATGAGAATGTTGTTTACATGTTCACTTGGCATATATCACAAGTCTTAACAAGAAGACTGTTGCTCGAACAGTCATGGATGTCTCACTGCGAGGCTGGGCCAGGTTCTGCTGTAGCTGCCAGTGAACACATGTCGTAAGGCTCTGCTGTGGGTGACATCGGGCACGTGGCATCCAATGTGTTAAATAATGAAATATTTCCAGTAAGAACTTTATGTGAACTTTTCAAGGCATTTGACTATATAGGTCAGTGGTAGTCAACCAGGTCCCTACTGTCAACTAGTGAGTGCTCCAGCTCTCATGGTGGGCAGTTGGTGTTAGGGGTTGTAAAAAAAAAATCATTTGCCTTTCATAAAATTTGATAGTATTTTGTAAGTTATTATTATTAAATGCTTTAACTTCTGAAGCTCTGCTTTATGAATTTTACACTGTAAAGTTACTTACCTACTTTATAAATCACCAGTCCTGTGGAACTGGTGTGCGGTTAGAAAATTGTGCTACTAATAGATAGAAAAGTGGGCGGTACGTAAAAAAGGTTGACTGCATCCCTCCCGGTGTAGATCACATAACCCTCTTAAAAGAACCCCGCACAGAGGCAATCTTTGCCCATTAGCGACACATCATCTCTGAGAGAAAGGGCAAACAGTAAATAACCTGCATAAGTGTCCTATCTTGAGAAACCACTCATAGTTGAGGAGAGAAACAGTACTGCCCGAATCCAACTAGCCACACAGTGGTTGATGGCCAACCCTGGTGCAAATAAATGAAGTAGTGCAGCCAGAAACAGCGTGAATTTGAGCGCACCACAGGCCGCAGAGCCAGCAGGTACGAGTTTCCCTCCTGGGTGCCTGGCATCATTTATCAGCAAGAGGCGGACGAGCGACCAGACATTGCCGTATTTGATGATCACGGGCACCACATCTGAAAGTCACCACCCACCCCCCACCCCTGCTCACCCTCATTTGCGAAACTTTATCACTAAGTTTGGTTTCAATTCTAACAAGGGGCTGGCTCAGACTAACAGAAACAGCACACTGGTCGTCAGTAAACGAGAGTGCCTTAACAGAACTGACAAGCTTCTGCAGGTTTTGAAAGTTGGTCAGATGGGGGGAAAAGGCTAGCCGAGACCTGTCCTCGAGTTTGAACCCCTTTAAAATGTTAGAAACCATTACAGATTCCTAAACTTCCATGCCTAAGACAAACCCTGCCTCGCAGACCCGCTCTCCATTCTCAGATAATTATTCCTTAGCACCCTGAATGCCCCAGTAATACCTTCCCTCAAGTTCTTCCAGTACCACCAGCTGTCTAAGATGACATATTGCAAGCTGTTCTTTTAATGCATCAGAGAGGAACAGACTCAACCTGTCGCAAGTCAATGGATAAGGTAAGGTGAGTATCACAGAATGTGGGACCCCTAAAGCATCGGCCTATAGTTCAAGATGCACTAGCAACCACAGCAATTGTTGAATGTCAGGCAAAGTTTCAACAGACAGTCTATCAACATTATTAAATAAGCACATGGCTGGATTAGGCAACTGGACAAAACTCATGCTCAACCAATTACTTGCGCCACACGTACGTACTTCGTGAAGTCTTACTTGACCACTCAAGGCACTCTCTGAACTAACAGCCTCTCCCCCACTCTTTAATACCAATGATGTAGCTTTGTCCTGAAGTTCTACCAACATCTCAGTACACTAAGCGAGGCACGACCATTCTGCTGAATTAAGTTGTATAACTTAAGATCTTTCACCCTATTCCCTAAATGCACCAACAGCACGAATTTGCCCGACCTGCTTCCCTGTGGGCTGACCCTCCTGCAGAAAGGCAACGCTGTGGAAACAGTATTAAGAGCTTGTTCTACCTTGCCGATGTTGTCCTTGGTGATCAAAAGCAGTGCCGTTAACCCTGCTCACAGCCTGCCTGCCAATTCCCTCAACATCCCCATGGTGGATGTTGAGTTCATGTTGAAGTTGATCCTCTTTTAGGAGGTCAATACCGGTTTGGATTTGGTTTTATTTTGCTTCAGGATGCAAAAAACAACTGGGGTCATACACGCCCAAGTCACAACTATAAAACACGAATACAGAGAGGAGTTAAAAAACTACTATACATCAGAGAAAACAGCTAAAACCAGATACCTGGAGAAAGGGCTAAAAAGACACCATACAGAAACAAAGGTCCAAAACTAAAAATTAAATGGCCTTCATCATATTGCTTTGGCAGATAAAAAGTGAAATGCGGTTGACAGCCCGTGCGTCATTTGCTAAAATGACCAATAACTCAGATGCAGACGGCAAACTCAAGCAGGAATGTAAATGGTTAAAAAATGGGAATTCCATCAGAAAATGGTGGACAGTTAAAACTTGGCGCAATGTGTACAAAGTGGTGGGGCAGCACCACTTATCAAATGACGATGGCTAAAAAGGCAATGCCCAATACACAGTCTAGTTAAAATGACCTCCTCCCAGCAGGAGGTCATCCAAGCCACTGGGAGAGGCTTAATAAGCCGGAGCTTATTCCCACAGAGGGAGGACCATTAGCGATACCAAAGGGACACCATCTCCTGATAGACAGCAACACAGAGATTACCAGAGGGAATATAGGAACTGGTGGGCTGAGGTACAAGGCCTGCAGCCTTGGCAGCAGCGTCAGCAGCCTCATTTCCTGGCAGACTGACATGACCAAGAACCCACAGAAACTTCACACTGGCTCCACCAAGAGTGAGCTAGTGACAGTTTTCAAGGACCCGCTGCAGCAAGGAATGGGCAGTGTACAGCGCACATAGACTTTGAAGGATGCTGTGTATGTCTGAGCAGAGGGCACAATTGAAAACACTGTGTCACCTGATGTACTCCATGGCCTGATACATGGTGAAGAGCTTGGCTGTAAATACTGAGCAGTGTGCCGGAAGCCGATATCGAAAGACACGGGTGCCAAAGGTGAACGCACACCTGACCCCACGATCAGTCCGAGAGCCATCAGTGTATACAAAGGTACTATCCCGAAGCTCCATGGAAGGTTGTGAAACTGAAGGCAATAGAACTAGGCTGGAGTAGTGTCCTTAGGAAGTGAACGTAGGTCAAGGTTAACATGGGCCACATCAAGAAGCCAAGGTGGTGAAGGGTTCACACCCACTGGGAAAGTTGCAGGTAGTGTGAAGTTAAGCTGCGGTAGCAAGTGCCGAAAGCGGACTCCAGGAGGTAACAGAGAAGTGGGACATGTCCCATACTGGCAATCAAAGGAATCTTCAAAGAAGGGAGCATAGGATAGGTGGCCACACATGGCAGACAAACGGCATGCATACCTGCTGAGAACAAATTCACGGTGGTAGGACAATGGTAGTTCAGCAGCTTCAGCATACAGACTCTCAACCAGGCTAGTGTAAAAGATGCCAGTAGCCAAACAGATGCCATGATAGTGAATAGTGTTGAGGCGGCGTAAGAGGGATGGACGTACAGGCACATACACACAGCACCCATAGTTGAGTTTCAAACCAACATGGGACTGGTACAAACAGAGGAGGGAGGTTAGATCATCACCCCAAGAAGTACATGCAGACATATAAACAAAACACCCATAGTCGAGTTTCAAACCAACATGGAACTGGTACAAACAGAGGAGGGAGTTTCGATTGTCACCCCAAGAAGTACCATTGAGGACACACAGGACATTGAGGAACTGCGAACAGTGGGCTGCCAGGTAAGACCAAGAGAGTTTCCTATCGAGCATGAGCCACAGGACTTTCATAGTTTCATCAAACGGAAGGACAACAGGCTCAAGATGTAAAGATGGTGGGAGAAGTAAAGATGATCAAGACATAGCTGAAGATGCCGCTTAGTGAGAAAGGTCCGTGGATAATTGCAATAGATGGCAAACTCTGTCTTTTAAAAATTCCTGAAGGAAACAGGGCAGGCGGCCACGGAAGCCCCACGTATAAAGAGTACAGAGGATACCAGTTCTCTAGCAAGTATTGTAGGCCTTCTCCAAATCAAAAAACATCACCACAGTCTGGGATTTCTGCAGAAAACCATTCATGACATGGATGGACAAAGTAATGAGATGATCAATTGCAGAACGCTGTGCTCATAATCCACACTGTGCATTTGTCAGCAAATTGCGAGTCTCGAACCACCATACAGCCAGGCATAAATATTATATTTCATCACCTTGCAAATGCAGCTGTTGAGAGAGGTGGGTTGGTAGCTAGAAGGAAGGTTTTTGTCCTTACTGGGCTTAGGTATGGGTATGACGGTGGCTTCATGCCAACGTCCGGGAAATGTGCCCTCTCCCCAGAGGCAGTTGTACGTGTTAAGCAGAAAATGCTTGCCCTCAAGAGAAAGGTGCTGTAACATCTGAATGTGGATGGCATCTGCACCTGGTATGGAGGATCGGGATAATCTGAGAGCATGATCTAGCTCCCTCATAGAAAAGGCAGCATTGTAGCACTCACGATTCAGAGAAGAGAAGGGTGTCGCCCTAGCCTCCTCCACTCGTTTCTGATGGAGGAAGGCAGGGTGATAGTGAGAAGAACTCGAAACTTCCGCAAAAATGACGGCCCAGGGTGTTGGAGATAGCAATAGGGTCCACAATGACATTGTCTGCTTCTGTCAGGCCGGAAATCGGGAAATGGATCTTGGTCCCAGACAGCTGTTGGAGGTTGTCCCACACGACAGAGGAAGGGATCGAACTGTTAAAATAACTAGTGAATGAAAGCCTGCTAGCTCGTTTGCTATGCCAAATAATGCACTCACCTGTTTATAATGAATGCAGTTTGCCATCATAGGATTACGCTTAAAAATGCGGAGAGCATGTCTCCGTGTGCGAATTGCATTGCGGCATGCCTTAGTCCAACACGGGACTGGGACGCAACATGGTATAGAGGAAGAGCGAGTAATGAAACATTCTGCAGCAGTAAGGATGACCTTTGTGAGATATTCCACCTGGTCATCACAACTGGGGAAATTTTGGTCTTCGAGGGTCGCCAGGCAGGAGTAAAGCTGCCAGTCAGCCTTAGTAAGCTGCCATTTGGGTGTGTACGCAGATGAGGTAGGAGTCAGCAAATGGATAGCACATGCGAAATGGCTGCTCGAGTAGGTGTCAGAAACAACGACAGACCACCCAAGACAATGGGCAAGCTGGGCAGTGCAGAAGGATAGGTCAAAAAGGGAATAGGTGTGCGAGAAGTCAGAAAGGAATATGGGTGCTTCAGTGTTAAGGCATCAGAGGTCAAGTCAGTTAAGGAGGTCAGCCAAGAGGGCACGTCTCTGACAGCTTCTGTGAGAACCCCAAAGGGGATGATGTGCATTAAAGTCACTGAGTAGGAAAAATGTGGGAGGTAGCTGCCCAATAAGCTGAAGGAAGTCTGCCCTGGTGACATTGAATGGCAGAGGGACATAAATGGTACAGAGGGAAAGACTCAGGTGGGGAAGGAAAACGTGAACTGCAACAGCTTGAGATGCGTAGTCGGGGAGGTAGGTTGACTATGAATGTCATCCCGTGTGAGCAGCATGACGCCCCCATGAGATGAAATGCTGACCTCAGGGGGAAGGTCAAAACGAATGGTTAAGAAATGTGAAAGCTAAAAGCTGTCATGATGGTTGGAATTTCGTTTCCTGAAGGCAGAGTATAGGAGGACACTGCAAAGCTAAAAGCAGCCATAAATCCTCTTTGTGGGACCGAAGGCTGCAAATGTTCGACTGGAGGAGAGTCATGATGAGGAAGAGATGTAATTTGTCACCTAGGTGGCTGCCGAATGACAGCCTGTGAAGAGTGGCTACTACAGGGCACTGAAGCAGAAGGATCCTGCTCCATGGGGTCCACCGAAGCATCGGCTTGCTTGTGCAGTCAGTGGAGTACAACACTGAAAAACAGTTGGTGGCAGCACCAGTAACACGGAGGCTGCCCGGGCTAAGGTATCACATGGTGACTCTGTCGAAGAGGATCTTCTAGTCGGTGAAGTAGAAGACCGTTTGCCTTGGGTGGACTTCTCTAAGCCTTTCCGGTTAGAGAAAGACTCAGGTGTTGTTTGACTGGGGGGGACAGAGGAAGTCTTCACGGGAGTACTTCTTCTGTCCTTTCCAACCTACTGATTGTGTAGCTGGTGGCTTCATCTCTTGAGGCGAGAGTTTGATGGCTTGTTGCACAGCTGGACGAGGGGATAGCGATGCTACCTCAACATTGGGTGATTTCACAACCTCAGATCTGAATTGGAGGTCACATTTCTGCATGGCCATGTCCTTCATGGAGCGAGGGGTAACAAAAACAGAACTACAGGTGCCAGACAGGAGAATGCAGGATTTGTGACTAGCCAATAACTTGTGAGCAACTGGGTAAGGCACTTCTTACTTTACCCAGATCTCCTGGATAGCCCACTGTTGAAGATACATGGGACAATCCTGAGAAGTGGAGGCACGGCTGCCATTGCAGTTGATACAGTGGGGAGGAGAAGGCAGACAATCACATTCATGCACATCCCTACCACAGGTTACATATTTGGCTGGATGTTGACAAGACATTTGAGTGTGGTTGAAACGATGACACTGGCAGCAGCACATTGGGTTCAGAATATACAGTCTGATTGTGATAATTTCATAACCTGCTTTGATCTTGGACGGAAGCACCACTCTATCAAAGGTGAGAAAAAGAGTGCAGGTAGGCACTAAAGAGGAATCTACCTTTTTCATCACCAGATGGACGACAATGACAGCCTGATTAGAGAGGTAAGGTTGGATTTTGGTCTCGGTTAGACCATCGAGCAGCTTAGTGTAAATACCACCATGGGAAGAATTCAAAGTTCTATGGGCCTCAACACGAACAGGGCAGCTGTGGAAAAGCGAGGCGGCAAGCAGCTGTTGTGCCTGAGAATCAGAAGTAGTCTGCAAAAGCAAAGTGCCATTCCATTTCATAAATGAGAGGAGGATTTCACAGGGCCGGCAGTTGCATCAACACTTTTCTGAATAATAAATGGATTTACCGTGCTGAAGGACTGGCCATCTTCAGTATGCGAGACCACGAGGAACTGTGGTGCAGCAGGAAGGGTTTTTGGATTGTTAGCCTCATTATGTTTATGTTTTGTAGATGTTGATTGTGAAGATGATTGACTCATTGTGACAAAATCCCCCAATCCCCCATGTTTGCCAGCATCTCTGATAGGGCGCTCCTTCCAGCTGGGGGCCCCCCTTCACAAGGGGATGCAAGAGGTGACATGAGATGGTAATTTCTAAACAGACAGTCAGATAGCGTATCCGGCAGATCGGTCCAGGGTGAAGCAGATGAACGAGGCTGCGAGCAATGTAAAGCAGCAGCAGCAGCAGCCCATACAACCCGATAAATTGTGGTGTCGCTAACCAATGATCGGATGGCCACAAAGTTGCCCACTTTCACAGCCGAAGGCCCACACTAGTTGGCAGATGCCACGAAGGCAGTCTGCACCAACTGACCAAGACACCATTCGTCCAACAGACAATTTCTTGTGTCAGACAGATGTGGCTTTTGCAGACCATCTTGGCTCAAACAGCCCAACTCAGCTCTCACATAGGAACCTGATGTCACAAACAACTCAGTTCTAACTGTGCAGCTCCCGTGTCTCAGACCAACTGTCGTCGCACCCAGAGACACCACACAGCCAGTATTTCCTCCTAGAGTGATTCCAACCAAAGATGCTTACTGAACAAATAGTAAATCGATAGCAAACTTGAGCCAGTGGTGCCAGACAAGACCCAAGCGAAGCAAATGTGGCACCACAGCTAACACATCTCCTCAGCCATTGTTCACTTGTCACCTATGACCCATGGTACACCACAACTGCCTTGGTGCCAGCTTTGAATAGTGCCATTTTGCCATACACAGTATGCTTTAACCATGGTGGCATGCACAGAGCTTACAACCTTGACTGTTTCGGAAATGCTCCCATGCTTGGCCCAAAAGACAAGTATCATGACCTTTCTGACATCAGATAAATCATTCCATTTACATATTACAACAACAACTGCAGTGTTTCCCACATACATACTCTCCACTGCTAGTGATGCCACCTACCATCTGTGGGTAGATACTGCATGCCAATGCCGAAAAAAGGCAGTTCTCACATTAAAGTGACTGGACCTTGTATACACCTACTGGAGTGCCAAATGTAATTTATTATGAAAATGTTAATATTCATTGGTTCAAAACCTTAAACCTCTGACATTCAAACGGACATAGACTATATTTTTTTTAAACAACATTGTTCAGATTTTCTGTTAAAATCTACAACAAAAAAGAAAATGCTCTGCTATAATAACGTGCAGTTTTGTTATTGTTCTCACAGCCAGCTGTAACTACGATAGCAGGGCATTTAAACTATTAGACAAATGGTTTATCCTATTATAAAAGTGCAGTGAATTGACAGAGCTGTCATTTGTATTCAGGTGATTCATGTGAAACATTTTTCAATGTGTTTATAATCACCCAATGTATTGACAGACACCAAAAACAGAATAGTAGTTGGAGCTAGAAACCTAGGACATTCCATTTTGAAAATTGTTAGGGAATTCAGTATTCTGTGACCAACAGTGCCAAGAATACCAGATTTCAAGCATTACCTCTCACCATGTACAACCCAGTGGTTGATAGCCTTCACTTTATGATCCCAAGTGGTGGTGTTTGTGTAGAGCTGTCAGTGCTACCTGACAAGCAATTCTGCACAAAATAACCACAGATATCAATGTGGGACATGTGAAGAATGTATCCGTTAGGAGGGTGTGGTGAAATCTGTTGTTAATGGGCTATGGCAGCAGACGACTAACATGAGTGCCTTTGCTAACAGCATGACATTGCCTGCAGTGCATCTCCTGGGCTCATGACCAGATCACTTGGACGCAAGATGAATGGAAAACTGTGGCCTGCTTAGATGAGTCCCACTTTCAGTTGGTAAGAGCTGATATTAAGCTTCAAGTGTGGTTCCAGTCCCACAGAGCCATGGACGCAAGTTGTCAACAATGCACTGTACGAAATGGTGGTGGTTCCATAGCAGTGTGGGCTGTGTTTACATGGAATGGATTGCGACACTGACTGGAAATGTTTATGTTCAGCTGCTTTGAGACCATGTGCAGCCATTCATGGACATCATGTTCTCAAACAATGAACCACAACTGTTCACAATTGGTTTGAAGAACATTCTGGACAATTCAAGTGAATGATTTGGCCACCCAGATTGCCCAACATGAACCCCAGAAGACATTTATGAGATATAATTCAGAAGTCAGTTTGTGCACAAAATATTACACTGCAACACTTTCACGACTATGGATGGCTGTAGAGGCAGCAAGCTCAATATTTTTGAAGGGGATCCCCAATGACTTCTTGAGTCCATGCCACATAGAACTGCTGCACTACCCCATGCAAAATGAGGTCTGACAAGAGATTAGGAGGTAGTCATGACTTTTGTCACCTCAGTGTATGTCAGCGAATTTCCCCTGTTGGAGCCTGTGTTTTCACTAGAACAATTTTTCCATTCATCTTTGCTCCATTTATACAGGGTGGAGAAAAACTGAGTCACAAAATTTTAACCCTGGATAGTTGATGCCAGTAGGAGCCGAAATTACTAATGTTGTATAGGTCGATAATGCACAGTTTTTAAACTATGGCAACTTGGGGCCACGCACTCCAGTTGGCTGTGATATTGCCCTGTTGCCAGATGCTTTGGACAATGCATGACCGCAAATGCTTTGCCTGCTGGAGATCACGATGTAACCAAGGCGGCCCACACGCTTGGTGGTAGTGCACCAGCCTTCCACCATGGGGTTTGGGGGTAAATCTGCTGGTGTCCTGGCACATCCATTATAGTTTACTGATAATATGTACTGGAAACAAACCCATCAACAGCTGTTAGTTCACATACGTAAAGTCTTTTACAAACTGTGTTGGCCCTGAAAAGGGCCTTTTTTGTAGCTAGGACATTGTTTACTTAAAGCAGGTGCTCGAACTGGCGACCTTCTAACGTGACACAAGCTTAGTAATGTCAAACGGTGTTTTGCCGAACTCTTTCAAAGATTCCTGGCATTGCCATGATGTGATTGGTGGCATGTTGAATGTGATCCATCAGTTCTTATTTGTTTCTAGGTAGCTCGCATCTGGGTGGATGAACTAGAACCTTGAAGAATCTCCACAGGAGAAAGTTTGGTGGCGTGATGCCTGGTGATCGCAGGGGCCGTGTCCTATGAGCACCTCTGCCAATTATCCAGCCAGTGAAGAGTTCATTTAAATATCCATGCATAGCACGAATGTAATGTGCGGGTGCCCCACCATGATGCAACCACACGCGTACCCATATGTCCAGGGGAACATCATCCAGCAGGCTGGGTAGAGATCTCGCAAAAAGTGAACATAATTTGCCCCAGTAAGTCGAGGAGGTAGACAGCCCGACCCAAACAGCTGGTCACCAACAATGCCTGCCCAAATGTTGAGTGAAGATCGTTCCTGATGTCCGTCGACATACATGATGTGAGGAGTTCCCCTTGCTCAGTAATGAACGTTTCGAATGTTGTATAGGCCATCCCTTTGGAAGGATGCACTCGTTGGTAAACAACATAATGGCAGGGAAATCGTGATTTCGTGCAACATGTTGCAGAAACCACTAGGGTGTGTTCATAGTCCACCACAGGATTTAGGCTGGAAACTAAAACCTCGCAGACTAACCGATGAGTGATCCTATGTCTTGCCCAACTGCTTGAGTACTTGTCGTAGGTGCTTCCTCAAAGTGCTCGAGAACAGTCTCTTCAAATGCAGCATCCCACCATATTCAAGGTCTTCCAGCATCACCATGATATCCCGCTAATGAGCCTGTTTAGCCAAGTCACCGGTGAATTGCTGTAAACATATGCAGGTGTGAGTAGCGTCTTGCTGGGTACAGTTCCTCATACAACTGTCGAAATTCATGCACATTACCATTGGCTAGTCCAGGGGTGGGCAAATAGTGGCCTGTGGGCCACATGTGGCCCGCCAAGACATTTACAAAAATCATAGGAAAAACAAAATTTCCCTTCCCCGCGCATACTACCGACAGACGTCTCTACAGTCACACAACCAACCTAACTGCATGTGGGCGCGGCGGATTATGGGAGCAATACCATCAGCCACCACGGGCATGGAAAAAAGCACTGTGCATCCTACTATTGGCGCAAATTTATGCTCCACGCAGTCGCTGACGGGAGCACTGTATTTCTCCCGCGCCGAGTGAATAGTACGACGTTCAGAGTAATTTTCTTCTTTTTTGGGTGGTTTGCTTGTGTTTTGTTCTTGGAGCAGTACAACGTAAAATATATATGAATTGCGAAAGCTTGAAATTTGTGTGTGTGTTCGTGTTTGTTATTGTTTCTATCAACGTACGGTTGCTTCGTCAGGAAAGAGGGAAGGAGAGGGAAAGACAAAAGGATGTGGGTTTTAAGGGAGAGGGTAAGGAGTCATTCCAATCCCGGGAGCGGAAAGACTTACCTTAGGGGGAAAAAAGGACAGGTATACACTCGTGCACACACACACATATCCATCTGCATATACACAGACACAATCAGACATATATATATAGTGTCTGTATATGTGTGGATGGATGTGTGTGTGTGTGTGTGTGTGTGTGTGTGTGTGCGTGTGTGCGTGTGTGCGCGCGAGTGTATACCCGTCCTTTTTTCCCCCCTAAGGTAAGTCTTTCCGCTCCCGGGATTGGAATGACTCCTTACCCTCTCCCTTAAAGCCCACATCCTTTCGTCTTTCCCTCTCCTTCCCTCTTTCCTGATGAAGCAGATGTTGGTTGCGAAAGCTAGAATTTTGTGTGTATGTTTGTGTGTCTATCGACCTGCCAGCACTTTTGTTTGGTAAGTCTCATCATCATTGTTTTTAGATATATTTTTCCTACGTGGAATGTTTCCATATATATATATATATATATATATGGATATAATAGAGGGAAACATTCCACGTGGGAAAAATATATGTAAAAAGAAAGATGATGAGACTTACCAAACAAAAGCACTGGCAGGTCGATAGACACACAAACATACACACAAACTTCTAGCTTTTGCAACCAGCGGTTGCCTCGTCAGGAAAGAGGGAAGGAGAGGGAAAAACAAAAGGATATGGGTTTTAAGGGAGAGGGTAAGGAGTCATTCCAATCCCAGGAGCGGAAAGACTTACCTTAGGGGGAAAAAAGGACGGGTATACACTCGCACACACACATATCCATCCGCATATACACAGACACAAGGAGACATTTGTAAAGGCAAAGAGTTTGGGCAGAGATGTCAGTCGGGGCGGAAGTACAGAGGCAAAGATGATGTTGAAAGACAGATGAGGTATGAGCGGCGGCAAATTGAAATTAGAAATTAGCGGAGATTGAGGCCTGGCGGATAGCGAGAAGAGAGGATATGCTGAAGGGCAAGTTCCCATCTCCGGAGTTCTGACAGGTTGGTGTTAGTGGGAAGTATCCAGATAACCCGGACGGTGTAACACTGTGCCAAGATGTGCTGGCCGTGCACCAAGGCATGTTTAGCCACAGGGTGATCCTCATTACCAACAAACACTGTCTGCCTGTGTCCATTCATGCAAATGGACAGTTTGTTGCTGGTCATTCCCACATAGAACGCTTCACAGTGTAGGCAGGTCAGTTGGTAAATCACGTGGGTGCTTTCACACGTGGCTCTGCCTTTGATCGTGTACACCTTCCGGGTTACAGGACTGGAATAGGTGGTGGTGGGACGGTGCATGGGACAGGTTTTACACCGGGGGCGGTTACAGGGGTAGGAGCCAGAGGGTAGGGAAGGTGGTTTGGGGATTTCATAGGGATGAACTAAGAGGTTACGAAGGTTAGGTGGACGGCCGAAAGACACTCTTGGTGGAGTGGGGAGGATTTCATGAAGGATGGATCTCATTTCAGGGCAGGATTTGAGGAAGTTGTATCCCTGCTGGAGAGCCACATTCAGAATCTGATCCAGTCCCGGAAAGTATCCTGTCACAAGTGGGGCACTTTTGGGGTTCTTCTGTGGAAGGTTCCGGGTTTGAGGAGATGAGGAAGTGGCTCTGGTTATTTGCTTCTGTACCAGGTCGGGAGGGTAGTTATGGGATGCAAAAGCTGTTTTCAGGTTGTTGGTGTAATGGTTCAAGGATTCCGGACTGGAGCAGATTCGTTTGCCACGAAGACCTAGGCTGTAGGGAAGGGACCGTTTGATGTGGAACGGGTGGCAGCTGTCATAATGGAGGTACTGTTGCTTGTTGGTGGGTTTGATGTGGACGGACGTGTGAAGCTGGCCATTGGACAGGTGGAGGTCAACGTCAAGGAAAGTGGCATGGGATTTAGAGTAGGACCAGGTGAATCTGATGGAACCAAAGGAGTTGAGGTTGGAGAGGAAATTCTGGAGTTCTTCTTCACTGTGAGTCCAGATCATGAAAATGTCATCAATAAATCTGTACCAAACTTTGGGTTGGCAGGCCTGGGTAACCAAGAAGGCTTCCTCTAAGCGACCCATGAATAGGTTGGCGTACGAGGGGGCCATCCTGGTACCCATGGCTGTTCCCTTTAATTGTTGGTATGTCTGGCCTTCAAAAGTGAAGAAGTTGTGGGTCAGGATGAAGCTGGCTAAGGTAATGAGGAAAGAGGTTTTAGGTAGGGCGGCAGGTGATCGGCGTGAAAGGAAGTGCTCCATCGCAGCGTGGCCCTGGACATGTGGAATATTTGTGTATAAGGAAGTGGCATCAATGGTTACAAGGATGGTTTCCAGGGGTAACAGACTGGGTAGGGATTCCAGGCGTTCGAGAAAGTGGTTGGTGTCTTTGATGAAGGATGGGAGACTGCATGTAATGGGTTGAAGGTGTTGATCTATGTAGGCAGAGATGCGTTCTGTGGGGGCTTGGTAACCAGCTACAATGGGACGGCTGGGATGATTGGGTTTGTGAATTTTGGGAAGAAGGTAGAAGGTAGGGGTGCGGGGTGTTGGTGGGGTCAGGAGGTTGATGGAGTCAGGTGAAAGGTTTTGAAGGGGGCCTAAGGTTCTGAGGATTCCTTGAAGCTCCGCCTGGACATCAGGAATGGGATTACCTTGGCAAACTTTGTAAGTAGTGTTGTCTGAAAGCTGACGCAGTCCCTCAGCCACATACTCCCGACGATCAAGTACCACAGTCGTGGAACCCTTGTCCACCGGAAGAATGACGATGGATCGGTCAGCCTTCAGATCACGGATAGCCTGGGCTTCAGCAGTGGTGATGTTGGGAGTAGGATTAAGGTTTTTTAAGAAGGATTGAGAGGCAAGGTTGGAAGTCAGAAATTCCTGGAAGGTTAGGAGAGGGTGATTTTGAGGAAGAGGAAGTGGGTCCCGCTGTGACGGAGGACGGAAATGTTCTAGGCATGGTTCAATTTGGATAGTATCTTGGGGAGTTGGATCATTAGGAGTAGGATTAGGATCATTTTTCTTCGTGGCAAAGTGATATTTCCAGCATTCGGGAGGACGACGGTTCAATCCCGTCTCCGGCCATCCTGATTTAGGTTTTCCGTGATTTCCCTAAATCGCTTCAGGCAAATGCCGGGATGGTTCCTTTGAAAGGGCACGGCCGATTTCCTTCCCCATCCTTCCCTCACCCGAGCTTGCGCTCCGTCTCTAATGACCTCGTTGTCGACGGGACGTTAAACACTAATATCCTCCTCCTCCTGATATTTCCAGCAGAGTGTACAGGTGTAGGACAGTAAATCTTTGACAAGGGCTGTTTGGTTAAATCTGGGAGTGGGGCTGAAGGTGAGGCCTTTGGATAGGACAGAAGTTTCGGATTGGGAGAGAGGTTTGGAGGAAAGGTTAACTACTGAATTGGGGTGTTGTGGTTCCAGATTGTGTTGATTGGAATTTTGAGGTTTTGGAGGGAGTGGAGCTGGAAGTGGGAGATTGAGTAGATGGGAGAGACTGGGTTTGTGTGCAATGAGAGGAGGTTGAGGTTTGCTGGAAAGGTTGTGAAGGGTGAGTGAGTTGCCTTTCCGGAGGTGGGAAACCAGGAGATTGGATAGTTTTTTAAGGTGGAGGGTGGCATGCTATTCTAATTTGCGGTTGGCCTGTAGGAGGATGCTCTGAACAACCGGTGTGGATGTGGGAGAGGAAAGATTGAGGACTTTTATTAAGGATAGGAGTTGATGGGTGTGTTGATTGGCTGAGTGGATGTCTAGGTGAAGGATTAGGTGGGTGAGGGCAATGGATTGTTCGGTTTGGAACTGGTATAGGGACTGATGGAAACAAGGGTTGCAGCCAGAGATGGAAACTTTAAGTGTGAGGCCTTTGGGGGTGATGCCAAATGTCAGACAAGCCTGAGAAAATAAAATATGGGATTGTAATCTGGCTAGGGCGAAGGCATGTTTGCGGAGGGAATGTAAATAAAACTTAATGGGGTCATAGTGGAGGTGTTGTGAGGGTGACATGTTACTAGAAGGTGGGAAGTGGAACACGAGGCTGAAATAAAAATGAAAATAAATACAAAAATATATGGGGAGAGATAAACTTCCTCAAATCCTGCCCTGAAATGAGATCCATCCTTCATGAAATCCTCCCCACTCCACCAAGAGTGTCTTTCGGCCGTCCACCTAACCTTCGTAACCTCTTAGTTCATCCCTATGAAATCCCCAAACCACCTTCCCTACCCTCTGCCTCCTACCCCTGTAACCGCCCCCGGTGTAAAACCTGTCCCATGCACCGTCCCACCACCACCTATTCCAGTCCTGTAACCCGTAAGGTGTACACGATCAAAGGCAGAGCCACGTGTGAAAGCACCCACGTGATTAACCAACTGACCTGCCTACACTGTGAAGCGTTCTATGTGGGAATGACCAGCAACAAACTGTCCATTCGCATGAATGGACACAGGCAGACAGTGTTTGTTGGTAATGAGGATCACCCTGTGGCTAAACATGCCTTGGTGCACGGCCAGCACATCTTGGCACAGTGTTACACTGTCCGGGTTATCTGGATACTTCCCGCTAACACCAACCTGTCAGAACTCCGGAGATGGGAACTTGCCCTTCAGCATATCCTCTCTTCTCACTATTCGCCAGGCCTCTATCTCCGCTAATTTCTAATTTCAATTTGCCGTCGCTCATACCTCACCTGTCTTTCAACATCATCTTTGCCTCTGTACTTCCGCCCCGACTGACATCTCTGCCCAAACTCTTTGCCTTTACAAATGTCTCCTTGTGTCTGTGTATATGCGGATGGATATGTGTGTGTGTGCGAGTGTATACCCGTCCTTTTTTCCCCCTAAGGTAAGTCTTTCCGCTCCCGGGATTGGAATGACTCCTTACCCTCTCCCGTAAAACACAAATCCTTTCGTCTTTCCCTCTCCTTCCCTCTTTCCTGACGAGGCAACCATTGGTTGCGAAAGCTAGAATTTTGTGTGTATGTTTGTGTTTGTTTGTGTGTCTATCGACCTGCCAGCGCTTTTGTTTGGTAAGTCTCATCATCTTTCTTTTTAGATATATTTTTCCCACGTGGAATGTTTCCCTCTATTATATTCATATCATTAATTTGAACCCAACAATCACGTTTGTTATTGTTATCGTTATTGTTACTGTTACATTTCGTAGTCTTTTCTGTCGTCTTATTTCCTCCTTCTGTTTTTGCCAGCAGTTTCACTTTCTATTCACCTTCTCCTTTTTTACCGTAATCCAGTATACAATTTTATCCCGCCGATATATTCTGGCAAAAACAGGAGGAGGAAATAAGACGACAGAAAAGACTACGAAATGTAACAGTGACAATAACAATAACTATAACAATAACAAACGTGATTGTTGGGTTCAAATTAATGATATGAATATAATAGAGGGAAACATTCCACGTGGAAAAAATATATCTAAAAAGAAAGATGATGAGACTTACCAAACAAAAGCGCTGGCAGGTCGATAGACACACAAACAAACACAAACATACACACAAAATTCTAGCTTTCGCAACAAACGGTTGCTTCATCAGGAAAGAGGGAAGGAGAGGGAAAGATGAAAGGATGTGGGTTTTAAGGGAGAGGGTAAAGAGGCATTCCAATCCCGGGAGCGGAACGACTTACCTTAGGGGGAAAAAAGGACAGGTATACACTCGCACACACACGCATATCCATATGCATATACACAGACACAAGCAGACATTTGTAAAGGCAAAGAGTTTGGGCAGAGATGTCAGTCGGGGCGGAAGTACAGAGGCAAAGATGATGTTGAAAGACAGGTGAGGTATGAGCGGCGGCAAATTGAAATTAGAAATTAGCGGAGATTGAGGCCTGGCGGATAGCGAGAAGAGAGGATATGCTGAAGGGCAAGTTCCCATCTCCGGAGTTCTGACAGGTTGGTGTTAGTGGGAAGTATCCAGATAACCCGGACGGTGTAACACTGTGCCAAGATGTGCTGGCCGTGCACCAAGGCATGTTTAGCCACAGGGTGATCCTCATTACCAACAAACACTGTCTGCCTGTGTCCATTCATGCGAATGGACAGTTTGTTGCTGGTCATTCCCACATAGAACGCTTCACAGTGTAGGCAGGTCAGTTGGTAAAGCACGTGGGTGCTTTCACACGTGGCTCTGCCTTTGATCGTGTACACCTTCCGGGTTACAGGACTGGAATAGGTGGTGGTGGGAGGGTGCATGGGACAGGTTTTACACCGGGGGCGGTTACAAGGGTAGGAGGCAGAGGGTAGGGAAGGTGGTTTGGGGATTTCATAGGGATGAACTAAGAGGTCACGAAGGTTAGGTGGACGGTGGGAAGACACTATATATATATATAGTGGCATTAGAAGTGAAAGGCTTATATGGTGCGGCCCTCCGCTAACCTCTGTGTCTATAATGTGGCCCCCTGAGCCAAAACAATTGCCCACCCCTGGGCTAGTCCATAAACAAAAACCATACCTCGTTGTTCTTCAAACAAATACTGAGCCGCCATGCATACTGTATGACTAAACTGCAGGTGACGTGTGTGTACTCTGAAGCGAATTTTACATGTGAATGCCTCTGATGTGAGGTGGAGACAAACAGCAAGACCTATTTGACACATGTGCGTATCACGCTGGGGCAGTGACAGGGTGAGGGATTTCTGTTTGTTTGAACTGACAACCATAGTGCTGCCCATCAACTGGCGAACAGCAACAGGGCAATCCCACAGCCAATCAGAGCGCATGGCACCAAGTTTCCATAGTTTAAAAATGGTGCATTATTGACCTACACAACATTAGTAAGTTTGGTTCCTACTGGCATCAGCTATCCAAGGTTAAAATTTCCTGGCACAATTTTTCTCCACGTGTACACTGTATTTTCCTTAACGTATCACATACCTACAATGCCACCAGGCAGCAGTCATTCTTGTAGCGGGCAGTGGTCACAATGTATTGGCTCCTCAGCATACGCTATGAGAAAGGCAATTATCGAAATCAGAGCTTTTTTTATTTTGCACCCTCCCTATTGATAGTACATAATACACATACCAAAAAAAAGTTTTGCGTCACCCCGGTTCGCAGAACTCCTGAAGACAAACATTGACTTTGGATATTATATCACAGACATAGTCCATTTGACTGTTCAGATATGTCACTAAACCCACCCAAGGATGTAAACAACCATGCATGAGCAGCACCTATTAGATGGAGAGGTCCGACAGCCAATCAGTTCTGTCATTCCACCAGCAAGGAGGTACACAGCTCATGTTGTCTGCAGTTCAACCATGCCTAGACGGTCAATACCGTGGTTCAATTGCGTCCGCATTGTTACTTTGTGCCAGGAAGGTCTCTCAACAAGGGAAGTGTCCAGGTGTCTCAGAATGAATCAAAGTGATGTTGTTCGGACATGGAGGAGATACAGAGACAGGAACTGTTGATGACATGCCTCACTCATGCTGCTCAGGGGCTGCTACTGCAGTGGATGACCGCTACCTACGGATTGTGGCTTGGAGGAACACTGGCAGCAATGCCACCATGTTGAATAATGCTTTTCGTGCAGCCACAGGACACCGTGTTATGCCTCAAACTGTGAGCAATAGGCTGCATGAAGCGCAACTTGACTCCCGACGTCCATCTTTGCAACCACAACACCATGCAGCCCAACAACATGCTGATGGACCGCTGAGGATGGCATCACGTTCTTTTCACCAATGAGTGTCGCATATGCCTTCAACTAGACAATAGTCGGAGATATTGCAGCATCCCTGAATTTGGAAGTTAATAGGAATATAAAAAAAGGGCGGAAGGTTTATCTGTTTAGCAAGAGTAATAGAGGGCAGATTTCAGACTACCTAACAGATCAAAACGAAAATTTCTGTTCCGACACTGACAATGTTGAGTGTTTATGGAAAAAGTTCAAGGCAATCGTAAAATGCGTTTTAGACAGGTACGTGCCGAGTAAAACTGTGAGGGACGGGAAAAACCCACCGTGGTACAACAACAAAGTTAGGAAACTACTGCGAAAGCAAAGAGAGCTTCACTGCAAGTTTAAACGCAGCCAAAACCTCTCAGACAAACAGAAGCTAAACGATGTCAAAGTTAGCGTAAGGAGGGCTATGCGTGAAGCGTTCGGTGAATTCGAAAGTAAAATTCTATGTACCGACTTGACAGAAAATCCTAGGAAGTTCTGGTCTTACGTTAAATCAGTAAGTGGCTCGAAACAGCATATCCAGACACTCCGGGATGATGATGGCATTGAAACAGAGGATGACAAGCGTAAAGCTGAAATACTAAACACCTTTTTCCAAAGCTGTTTCACAGAGGAAGACCGCACTGCAGTTCCTTCTCTAAATCCTCGCACAAACGAAAAAATGGCTGACATCGAAATAAATGTCCAAGGAATAGAAAAGCAACTGGAATCACTCAACAGAGGAAAGTCCACTGGACCTGACGGGATACCAATTCGATTCTACACAGAGTACGCGAAAGAACTTGCCCCCCTTCTAACAGCCGTGTACCGCAAGTCTCTAGAGGAACGGAAGGTTCCAAATGATTGGAAAAGAGCACAGGTAGTCCCAGTCTTCAAGAAGGGTCGTCGAGCAGATGCGCAAAACTATAGACCTATATCTCTGACGTCGATCTGTTGTAGAATTTTAGAACATGTTTTTTGCTCGAATATCATGTCGTTTTTGGAAACTCAGAATCTACTATGTAGGAATCAACATGGATTCCGGAAACAGCGATCGTGTGAGACCCAACTCGCTTTATTTGTTCATGAGACCCAGAAAATATTAGATACAGGCTCCCAGGTAGATGCTATTTTTCTTGACTTCCGGAAGGCGTTCGATACAGTTCCGCACTGTCGCCTGATAAACAAAGTAAGAGCCTACGGAATATCAGACCAGCTGTGTGGCTGGATTGAAGAGTTTTTAGCAAACAGAACGCAGCATGTTGTTATCAACGGAGAGACGTCTACAGACGTTAAAGTAACCTCTGGTGTGCCACAGGGGAGTGTTATGGGACCATTGCTTTTCACAATATATATAAATGACCTAGTAGATAGTGTCGGAAGTTCCATGCGGCTTTTCGCGGATGATGCTGTAGTATACAGAGAAGTTGCAGCATTAGAAAATTGTAGCGAAATGCAGGAAGATCTGCAGCGGATAGGCACTTGGTGCAGGGAGTGGCAACTGACCCTTAACATAGACAAATGTAATGTATTGCGAATACATAGAAAGAAGGATCCTTTATTGTATGATTATATGATAGCGGAACAAACACTGGTAGCAGTTACTTCTGTAAAATATCTGGGAGTATGCGTGCGGAACGATTTGAAGTGGAATGATCATATAAAATTAATTGTTGGTAAGGCGGGTACCAGGTTGAGATTCATTGGGAGAGTCCTTAGAAAATGTAGTCCATCAACAAAGGAGGTGGCTTACAAAACACTCGTTCGACCTATACTTGAGTATTGCTCATCAGTGTGGGATCCGTACCAGATCGGGTTGACGGAGGAGATAGAGAAGATTCAAAGAAGAGCGGCGCGTTTCGTCACAGGGTTATTTGGTAACCGTGATAGCGTTACGCAGATGTTTAACAAACTCAAGTGGCGGACTCTGCAAGAGAGGCGCTCTGCTTCGCGGTGTAGCTTGCTCGCCAGGTTTCGAGAGGGTGCGTTTCTGGATGAGGTATCGAATATATTGCTTCCCCCTACTTATACCTCCCGAGGAGATCACGAATGTAAAATTAGAGAGATTAGAGCGCGCACAGAGGCTTTCAGACAGTCGTTCTTCCCGCGAACCATACGCGACTGGAACAGGAAAGGGAGGTAAAGACAGTGGCACGTAAAGTGCCCTCCGCCACACACCGTTGGGTGGCTTGCGGAGTATAAATGTAGATGTAGATGTAGATATGTTTGGAAGCAACCCGGTCAGGCTGAACGCCTTAGACATACTGTCCAGCTTGTGCAGCAAGGTGGAGGGTCCCTGTTGTTTTGGGATGGCATTATGTGGGGCCAACGTACACCGCTGGAGGTCATGGAAGGCATCGTAATGGCTGTACGATACTTGAATGCCATCCTCTGACCGATAGTGCAACCATATCGGCAGCATATTGGTGAGGCATTCATCTTCATGGATGCCAATTTGCACCCCCAACATGCACATCTTGCGAATGACTTCCTTCAGGATAACGACATCGCTCAACTAGAGTGGCCAGCATGTTCTCCAGACATGAACCCTATCGAACATGCCAGGTATGGATTTAAAAGGGCTGTTTATGGACGATGTGACCCACCAACCATTCTGAGGGATCTATGCCGAATCGCCATTTAGGAGTGGGACTATCTGGACCAACAGTGCCTTGATGAACTTGTGGACAGTATGCCACGACAAATACATACATGCATCAATGCAAGAGGACGTGCTACTGGGTATTAGAAGTATCGGTGTGTGCAGCAATCTGGACCACCACCTCTGAAGGTCTTGCTGTATGGTGGTACTGTGGTGTCACCGCCAGACACCACACTTGCTAGGTGGTAGCTTTTAAATCGGCCGCGGTCCATTAGTATACATCAGACCCACGTGTCGCCACTGTCAGTAATTGCAGACTGAGCGCCACCACACGGCAGGTCTAGAGAGACGTACTAGCACTCAGCCCCAGTTGTACAGCCGACGTTGCTAGCCATGGTTCACTGAGAATTACGCTCTCATTTGCCGAGACGATAGTTAGCATAGCCTTCAGCTACATTTGCTACGACCTAGCAAGGTGCCGTATTCAAGTGATATTGAGATTCTATTAATGTATCATCAAGAGCGATGTTCTACAAATGTGGATTAAAGTTAAGTATTCCAGAAGCTACGTACTTTTCTTTATAGCATACATTACGTACCCTGTTTCAGACTTCACACCAGCCTGCGTGAGTTTAAGCGCGTGCCTTTCGGCTTCCTCTCATTGTGTCTAGGCTGTCTTGTCCAGATACAACAGGTACAACATGCAATGTGTTGTTTTCATGAGTAATAAAAAGGGCGGAAATGATGTTCATGTTGATCTCTGTTCCAATTTTCTGTACAGGTTCCCGAACTCTCGGTGATGCAAAACTTTTTTTGATGTGTGTATATTCTCAATTAGAGCTGAATATAGACATTTCATCTTGCACAATATGTCTTTTAACTCTTATTTTAAAAAGTTAAGTTGTTCCATGTCTTTAACTGCGAGCCACCATCCATTTAATCAAACAATACAGGCTTTCACAGATGGTGTTTGCATCCTTGTGATTTTTGGTTCATGAATATTAGACCATGCTCCAAGGTGAAGAAATATACATTTGGACCACAGCCAAAGGCCCATAAAACAAACATCATAGGGATTACCAATCCTTTGTGATGTGATTGGAGTTGTATTCAGATTCTGTTCAAACAACTCCCCGCCCTTTTCCTCCAACTACAACTGTTATGTACAACTGTTATGTTACAGTGTCTACATTACATATGAAAGCTTCTGTTAATTTCCTACTGGTAAATAATGTTTTCTGGATTGCATTAGTATTTTCCAAAGGAATTAGTTTCCCATTGTGTAACACCAGAAGTCTGTTTTCAGTACACCACTACTTTTCATGAAGCTTTACAATGGACACTGCTATTTTTCACGTAGCTAATGGAATTTTTCAATCAAATTCAGATGTTCAGATGATACGTAGGAGTGACTAACAGGATATATTTTTAATTTTCTTTTGAACTGGCTGTGATTCACAATTTATTGCTTTATGAGACAGACATTTGTTGATCATCTTTGCAACATAGAACATAACTTCACTAAGAATACTACACAAGGAGGCAAAGGCTGCATGAAAATTAGTTTGGTATCAAACACTGTGATCATGCAGATCACAGCTTAGCTAGCAACAATTTGCATATTATCAGCAACAAACGCAATTAAGGAGTAAACAAAATGCATGAAAGATCTCTGCTAAGGCCTCTGTTGTGTGTTTATCTGCTTTACACAATATTATTTCTGCTCACTTTAGCCAAATGAATACTTTACAAACTCTAGGTGCACTGACCAGGAGATAATATCAAACAGGGAGTGGAAACAATCCAACACACTTATCTTTTGCTCAACAATATAAAATATATTTCGAAGAGAAATAAATGGTGGACTAGGCTTTTGAATAGTTTACTTCAATTAGTGTTTGTTCATCAATGTGTACTTCTTGTGCTAGAAGATTATTTTTTAGCTGTATGAAACTGTATAACACGATCCTCTGTGGATTAAGACTTAACTTGTTTGCCATGTACCACTTTTAGGCCTGTTCAGTTACCATCTGAGCTCTCTGATCAAGCTATTTGGACTGTTGGTTAGTACACCTGTAATTAGTAAACATTTACATTTTTGAAGCATCCTTTAAATCCATTGGAGACAATTCATGTAGGTTAAGAACAAGGGCAAAACCAGTACTAATCTTTTGGAGGTCCCACATATTATGTGCCTCCATTCTACATTTCCATCCACTGTGAGGTACATGACAGAGGGTACATCCCATTGTACAAGTTATTTGGGTTTCTTCCTGTTCCACTCGCGTATGGGGGAGCATGGGAAGAATGAGTGTTTGAATGCCACTGTGCATACAGTAATTATTCTAATCTTATCCTCACAATCCCTACGTGAGAGATATGTAAGGGATTGCAGGGTCTGCCAGTTCAGTTCTTTCAGTATCTGTGTCACACTCTCCCATGGATTAAACAAACCTGTCACCATTTGTGCTGGCCTTCTCTGTATCTTCCAGTATTCCCCTGTTAGTCCTATCTGGTATGGGTCCCACACATTTGAGCAACATTATAGAACTAGCCACACAAACGATTTGTATGCTATCTCCTTTGTAGAGTTATTGCACTTTCCCGGTTTTCTACCAATAAACAGAAGCCTCCCATCTGCTTTATCCACGACTGAACCCATGTACCATACCATTTCATATATTTCACATCCCTACAGTGGTACACCCAAGTATTTGTACGAGTTGGCTGATTCCAATGGTGATTCACTGATATTACAGTCATAGGGTACTATGTTTTTTCTTTTTTCACATCCCTACAGTGGTACACCCAAGTATTTGTACGAGTTGGCTGATTCCAATGGTGATTCACTGATATTACAGTCATAGGGTACTATGTTTTTTCTTTTTGTGCAGTGCAAAATTTTACATTTCCGAACATTTAAAGCAAGTTGCCAATCTCTGCACTACTTTGAAATCGTATCAAGCTCTGACTGAATGTTGATGCAACTTCTTTCAGATAGTACTTCATTGTAGATAAGTGCATCATCTGCAAAAAGCCTGATTTTACTACTAATATTGTCTGCAAGGTCATTAATATACAACACAAATCGCAAGGATCCCAACACACTTCCCTGGGGCACAATAGAAGTTACTTTCCATCCAAGATAACATGCTGCATCCTCCCTACCGAAAAGTCTTCAATCCAGTCACAAATTTCAATTGATATCCCATGTGAATCATATTTTTGACAATAAGTGTAGATGCGGCACTGAGTCAAATGCTTTTCAGAAATCAAGAAATTCAGCACCTACCTGACTGCCTTGATCCAAAGCTTTCAGTATGTCCTGTGAGAAAAGTTTGAGTTGGTTTTACATGATTGATGTTTTCAAAATCCATGCTGGTTGGCATTCTTCAAGATACCTCATTAAATTTGAGCTCAGAATATGTTCTAAAATTGTACAAGAAATTAATGTCGAGGATATTGGATGGTAGTTTTGTGGATCACTTCTAATACTATTCTTGTAGATGGGTGTGACCTGTGCCTTTTTCCATCAACTGGGCACAGTTTTTTGTTCGGGAGATCTAAGGTAGATTACAGTTAGACAAGGGGCTAACTCAAGTGCAAATTCAGAACATAATTTGACAGGTTTTCCATCAGACCCTGGAGCTTTGTTCAATTTTAACGATTTCAGCTGTATATCACAGGAAGTATACATGGACAAGGAAAAAAAATTCCTGGATTTTCCGGTTGAAAATACACTTTCTCCCAGGTGAAAATACACTTTTTCCATGTTAAGTGACAGTACACTTTTCCTCGGCACTGTAAAACTTATCAGTCCTTAGAATGTTTATGGTTTTCTACACAGACGTAGAATTTGCCGGCACTTTAGAAAATGAAACCCAGGGGGAAAAAACACGGTTTGGAAAGATCTTTGATGTGCAGCAACATGTACGGTGCATTTTTTCGTGTTACGGAGGTATAAATTCGAATTCCACAAAACACTTTGTGTTACTTTCCAAAGCAATGAAATCGAGATTGTGAAGCGCTTTTTGTAAGCCAGTCATAGCTCATGTCAGGTGATCTCACCGGCTGATGACTGCGTAGGACACGTGATTTAGTCAACCAATAGCAAGATCACTCTGAAGTAGCGCGAACACACAAAAAAGAAAAGTTAATGGTTTAAATTAATATACATAGTGTTCCTACAAGAAAAACAAAGCTTTGACAAATAATATTGGTCTCAAAGATTAATAAGCTGCAAAAGAAGCTAAGCTTCCACATATAATGTTGATCATTTTGTGCGTGTTACACTTTAAGATACATCACACAAATGTGCCAGTAAAATTTTTAATAACGACCTAAATGTCTGATCTTCTGAGCTTGAAATCCTTCTAGATGGTTGTCCTCAAAGAGTTGATTTTTAAATGAGAGTCAAACGCTCTGTGATTTAAGAAATTCATCGTACATTCTCGCACATAGTTCATCGTGCGTAAAAGGAAATTTACTTTGAAAGTAACACTTTTCAAACCACCATTCGCAATATTTTCCCATGACCTGTTAGAAATTGGTTCGTTTTAGCAATTGCCAGAGAGCGCCAGATAACAGACGTCACTGCAGCTACGCAGCTTTTATGACGCAGGAAGCTCGCATGTAAAACATTGAAAGATCTTGCATTATATCATAAAAGAAACAAGACATCAAATGATACTTCAAGATAATCGAAATTTTGTGAACCATACTAAAATGCATAATTCGGCTTAAAGTGCACAATCGTATCTCCAGATTCAAATAATTTTCTTGAGTACCAGTACTGTATTATCTCATGATTGGTTATTTATTATGGCATAATGCCATATGAGCTAGAAGATGGAAAACGTGCACTTGAAATGCAGCGAACAGTTGAAACTAGCCAACAGTGTGAAATTAAACACTTCGTTTCAAATAAATTGACTGCCTCAGTGCAAAAGATTAATAAAAGCCAAATCTCATTAGCAAACCGACAAAAATAACTTCAGTGTTCTGCAAGGCGATTAATGCTTGACTGTCAGAAAGGTGGAAATAAAACCTGAAACTAACAACATATTTTAGTCTTCGGTAATTATGCAAACATATTTTAATTCATTTTGTTGCTCCCGGCCACAGAAATCCGTTTTGTTTTCATTTAATGTGAGAGCAATAAACGAAGAGGAAACAGCAAAATCACTAAACATAAACACAGGTCACGTGGAGGCTACCCACCTTCCCACTACAACTCAGACTGCTCAGTGCATCAGCCCCGGATATACGATATTTCCGAACCGGAGCAATTTTGATAGTGGCACCCAGCCACACATCTGTATCCAGAAGCCGGAGAAGGTGCTAACTCATACGTGACTCAACTGCGCATGCGCAAGAGCCCGCCCGCAACTGCTCAAATCAGGCTGTTCCAGTTCGTCAGCTACGTTGTGAGCTGCGGAGCGCTCCCTGCTCTAGGGAGCCGTGTCGCTCGCTGTGGCCACTCAAGTGGGCCGGCACGTCGCACGGCTGGCTGAGGCAGGCGGCAAGGTAAGCGTTTTGATGTGTCAGCTGCGTCTTACAAGATCGACAACCTAATGCTCTTAGCTGCTAAGACGTGGTGACATGCTACACCAGGAAATACGATGTTCAGGAAATAAATAAGAAACAACTGTTTTACAAGAAATTGCATACTAAATTTATTGGGCCTCTGTAGCTTGACATTTTCTTTTCATTACAAGATCGGAAATATCAGGTGTCAAAATATTCACAGCGTTAATGCGGAGGATGGCCTTCATTGTTGCATCCTGAAGAAACGATGATTCCTTACTTTTTACTCTTTTCATTGCTGAGAAAAGCTGCTCACAACAATACGTAGATCCAAACATGCACATGATCTGAGCGGCATTATTGTGAAGCTTGTTAAATGTTTTTTGCTGTAATGAACGATACCATCGTGACAAATCCAACGTGTTGTAGTACCTCTCTTTCAATTAAGTTGAATTTTGCAAATAAATAATCTTCAATTGAACTGACGATGACAAGTCATCAGGGGAAACTGAAAAAGGAGTGCTGAACAGCTTAAGTTCCATTTCCCAACTACTGAGGTCTCGGAATCGTGTTTCAAACGTGTGAAATCACCAAAAGTAGTACCTTCAGGTAGTTTTAAAGAAGCAAGACGATTGAAGAACGTTAAATTACTCATCTGCCTCTCAAATAAACGTAACTTTTCCATGAATGCTTTGATCTGGTCGTGCATGTCAATGATTAGCTGCCCTTTGCCCTGCAATGACAGATTTAAATTATTCAGATGCATAGTTATGTCAGCTAGGAACGCCAGGTCTGATGTCCATTTTAGATCTTTCAGGCAACACATTTCTTCCCCTTTCATTTTGAGAAAAAGGGATATTTCCTCATGAATGGCAAAGAAAACATCAAGAACTTTTGCCCCACTCAGCCAATGAACTGTACTATGGTAAGGTATATCCCCATACTCCATCTCCATATCTTTCAGGAATCCTTTGAATTGGTGATGATTCATACAGTGACGTCGCTCAAAATTCACACACTTCACGACATCTTTCATTACGCCACCTAGTGTTTCAGCACACAGTGCCTCTTGGCGAATAAAACAACGAAGAGTCAAAATATCTTTCCTGAATTCGTCCCTGAGTTTATTTTTCAAACGAGAGCAAAACCTTGGTGTCGCCCGATAATTTGTGGTGCACTGTCTGTCGCTACAGAATGGAGCTTATCCCACGGCAAATTCATATTGTGCACTGATTCATAAACAGCTTCAAAAATGTCACGTCCTGTTGTGGTGTAATCGAGTGGTACCACATCCAAGAGTTCTTCAGTTACTTGCAGGTCCATGTTGACACCACACACAAAGACTGTAAGCTGAGCACAGTCCGATTTGTCGGTGCTTTCGTCAAGCGCTAGTGAAAATGCAACAAAGTTCTCCACCTTTTTCCTGAACTGTGTCTCTAAATCCGCTGCCATGTCCAGGATTCGACGAGACATTGTTTGCTTCGACAGGCAAACCCCTTCAACTGCCTGCACCTCCCTTGGAACAAACATTCTACAACTGCTACCATGCGCGATTTTATGAGTGGCCCCACTGAAAACGGCTTGCCACTTGTCGCAATGATATTAGCAACCCTGTAGCTTGCTTGAATTGCAGATTCAGTAGCGTTTTCTCCGCTCTCATTCACCTGAAAATTATAAACACTTTACAGAACACGAACTATGTTGCATGTTTTGATACCCTCCGTATTACGAAACCGTTTTTAAACTTACGTCTCCTGGTATGTCATTCTTAAGCCTGGCTACCAGTTCTCTGCGTGCAACGCCTTCTACCTGATGGTAGTGCGCTGCATAAAGACGTGTATAATGTCGTTGTATGTTGTACCTCTTCGCAGAATTAAGTACTTTATGACATATAAGACACTGTGGACGACCATCCCTTTCAATGAATAGAAAGGTATCCTCCAATAGAGGTACAGGGCTCCCGCAGCTAGTCATAGCTGTCATTGAACATGGATTATTGCATCAGTTGCGGCTGCATGCGGCAAGGAGGCAGTGAGTTCGCTTTCCCCCTCCACGCGGGCTCCGAGCTGTCGCAGTGAACACTGCAGCTCCCTGGAGCTCGGTTCACAGAACAAGAAAAAACAGAAACGCAACTCCTGTGTTAAAAGTGAGAAACACAGACCGACAGCAGTGCCTCAAGTAGTATGAGATGAATTAAAATATGAAAACATTGCGGGTTGCATCACCCCCTAGTTTACTTGCGTTGTAGGTTTTTATTTGTCTTTTAATTCTATTACCTTATTTTTCTGGGCATGCTATGTAATTATTTTGGCTGGCATCATAATAAAATAATTGAAACACAGCTATAGCACACTGTACTACAGCAGAGAGAAACCTATTCAGTAATATTTTCACTCTATTTTCGACGTTTGTGTCTGACAGACAAGAAAACATGATAGGAGCAGCGACTGTCAGGCGCAAACGTCAAAAATAGACTTTTAAATTGACATTCTTATATTGTTATCTATCAACACGTAAAAGCTCCAGCATGTTTTATGGCTCATAAGAACTAGATGCAACACTTGAAACTGAGAGTAAGTCAAAACAAGCTTGTAGTGTAAATAATTGAAGCAAAAGAAGAATAACATTGTAGCAGCTAAACTGGACTACAAATATTCCTGAATATTGTCATAATTTTTACGTCATACAAGCTGCTGGATCAATGGAGAAAAAAAAAGCCTATTATTAAGAGAATAAGCAGTGTTTAAAGAGGTTCAATTAAGAAATATTTATCTCAGTATTAATTGATGAAGAATTCTAAAATTTGTTACAACTGTGTTTCAGGACTATAAGTTCTGAGTAACTGCCCAGCAAACTTGCACTACTGACCATTATTTCTTAGAAAGGTTCCTACATCTTAGTACTGTAAAAAAAGAAAACATCAATATCAAGTACCAAAAGCTGGAAAGGTGGATAAAAAAATAAATGAAAACAAAACACTTTACAGAACACGAACTATGTTGCATGTTTTGATACCCTCCGTATTACGAAACCGTTTTTAAACTTACGTCTCCTGGTATGTCATTCTTAAGCCTGGCTACCAGTTCTACATCTACATCTACATCTACATTTATACTCCGCAAGCCACCCAACGGTGTGTGGCGGAGGGCACTTTACGTGCCACTGTCATTACCTCCCTTTCCTGTTCCAGTCGCGTATGGTTCGCGGGAAGAACGACTGTCTGAAAGCCTCCGTGCGCGCTCTAATCTCTCTAATTTTACATTCGTGATCTCCTCGGGAGGTATAAGTAGGGGGAAGCAATATATTCGATACCTCATCCAGAAACGCACCCTCTCGAAACCTGGCGAGCAAGCTACACCGCGATGCAGAGCGCCTCTCTTGCAGAGTCCGCCACTTGAGTTTGTTAAACATCTTCGTAACGCTATCACGGTTACCAAATAACCCTGTGACGAAACGCGCCGCTCTTCTTTGAATCTTCTCTATCCCCTCCGTCAACCCGATCTGGCACGGATCCCACACTGATGAGCAATACTCAAGTATAGGTCGAACGAGTGTTTTGTAAGCCACCTCCTTTGTTGATGGACTACATTTTCTAAGGACTCTCCCAATGAATCTCAACCTGGTACCCGCCTTACCAACAATTAATTTTATATGATCATTCCACTTCAAATCGTTCCGCACGCATACTCCCAGATATTTTACTGCGTGCAACGCCTTTTTATTTCTCAAGCACACAAAAAAATTTTCTTTTAACTGTTATAAGGCTTTAACCCATTTACTGAATTTGTCTTTAACAATATCGAGTCTTTTATTACTGATGGTGTGTTTCCAATCTTTCACATACTTGTAAATCAATAGAGGTACACATTGTTTTAAAATATACTGTTCAGAAAAATGGGCCTTGCAAAATGTTATTTCCTCTGGAAACTTAAACAGTGAATAGAATGTATTCTCCAATTGTTCCTGGTGTCCACATTTATCTAAGAATGCATACAACCGACTATGAACATTTGCTACAAAGGACATTAAGCTGTCACTAGCGTACAATAATTTTGGGTTTAAAGGATCATATTCTTTGAAACTTGTAAATAAATGATGCTCTGTGGGTGTTGGTGAGAACAGAGTTGTTTTACAGTCACAACAGTTGGTTTCAGGTGTTACACCCATCTTTCGTAGAATGTAACAAGCTACATATGCTAGTGCTTATGTGTCATTTCTCACATCAGCCCCACCACTACCAGCAGCAGCTTCATTATCAGCAAGGGCACAATATAAAGCACTTTGATCCATAATGGAATGGTCTGTTGTGGAGTCAAGAAAGTTGTCATCACCAGCTCCCAAAAATTGCCTTAAATTGCTTAATGGCATGCATCTATCATCCTCACAATTACCTAGTGACTTTGTAGGTAAGGACATGTTATTGACTGTAACTGTTTTCAATGCTGCTTTGAACTGAAAGCAAGTTGGGTTGGTGTTTGCAACACCATGCTGCCTCACACAACAAAATACATTCTCCACTGGGTCTTGATTGATAGCCCTCATGCTTAAAAAATTAAAGCCATTTTTTTTTAAATATGTTCCAAATGAACATCAGTGATCTTATTGTAGTTTGCCACCCATTTATGAAACTGAACATATTTGTCTTATCTCTCCCTGTGCCTAGCTTCAACACTTTCCAATTTTCCATTTTCTTTAATGGACTGTACCACATTTCAATATGTGGGGACTCTGCAGAGGGGGCACACTTATAAGACTTGCCATCTTGTGGATAACAATAGGAGCTGCTCAGTGAATCAAATAAACAATCAATCTTTTCAATAAATTCTGCAGTGTATATTGCCTCAGCAGGTAAGATATTAAATGCCACATAAGTTTCGATAACTGCAGCAACTGTATGACTAAGCTGAGCTGCAGCTACCTTGACTTTCATTTCAGTAAAAGAATCCTTTAATTCAAAATGATTCCTATGTAGTTTTGGCAATGTCTTAAACATCTTCTGCTGATCCAGAAGAAAAGCCCTGTGACTATATTCAAAACTGGCCTCTTTTTTAAACCCAAACTGTATTTTATTTCCTAGCAGAGCATTTCTAGTATTTTTTAATAGATGTGGGACATCATAAATGACTGCAATAGATTCATCTCTGACTACAAAATGAAATGGACTGGACTCAGTAAATTTCCCACAGCAGAGTTCCTTCAGTGCTCTCTGGTTGGTTGCACCCTGGTCACAAACTGTGCAAACTACCTTTAGCCCTATTTCTTGCAATTGCTTTGTGACATAGGTAATAAGACTTTTTAAAGTGATACTTGAAACTGAGTTGTGAGTGAACTAATAAGCAAAAACCTGCTTCCAGCTTTTATGTATGGGTCATTCCATGTCGAATCAACAAATGAAACCATCGTTTTCAATCTTACCCTCTTGGATTTAAATGAAAAAGTATGCCTACAGTACTGATAAGAAATACCGAACATCATGATGGAAGTGCAGTGGAGCACCATCCTGTTGAAAGATGAAGTCGGCGCTGTCGGTCTCCAGTTGTGGCATGAGCCAATTTTCCAGCATGTCCAGATACACGTGTCCTGTAACATTTTTTTCGCAGAAGAAAAAGGGGCCGTAAACTTTAAACCGTGAGATTGCACAAAACATGTTAACTTTTGGTGAATTGCGAATTTGCTGCACGAATGTGTGAGGATTCTCTACCGCCCAGATTCGCACATTGTGTCTGTTCACTTCACCATTAAGAAAAAATGTTGCTTCATCACTGAAAACAAGTTTCGCACTGAACGCATCCTCTTCCATGAGCTGTTGCAACCGCGCCGAAAATTCAAACCGTTTGACTTTGTCATCGGGTGTCAGGGCTCGTAGCAATTGTAAACGGTAAGGCTTCTGCTTTAGCCTTTTCCGTAAGATTTTCCAAACCGTCGGCTGTGGTACATTTAGCTCCCTGCTTGCTTTATTCGTCGACTTCCGCGGGCTACGCGTGAAACCTGCCCGCACACGTTCAACCGTTTCTTCGCTCACTGCAGGCCGACCCGTTGATTTCCCCTTACAGAGGCATCCAGAAGCTTTAAACTGCACATATCATCGCCGAATGGAGTTAGCAGTTGGTGGATCTTTGTTGAACTTCGTCCTGAAGTGTCGTTGCACTGTTATGACTGACTGATGTGAGTGCATTTCAAGCACGACATACGCTTTCTCGGCTCCTGTCGCCATTTTGTCTCACTGCGCTCTCGAGCGCTCTGGCAGCAGAAACCTGAAGTGCGGCTTCAGCCGAACAAAACTTTATGAGTTTTTCTACGTATCTGTAGTGTGTCGTGACTATATGTCAATGAATGGAGCTACAGTGAATTTATGAAATCGCTTCAATCATTTGTAATAGCCCTGTATATATATAGACACACACACACACACACACACACACACACACACACACACACACACATTGTTTATAAAAACAACATTGTTGAATTTATTGAATTTTGAAAAACTGTATTTTTAAAATTCTCAAAACAATATATGTGAAAGATACACTTTACACCTACATATTCTGAAAGTTTCAACTTGGGATTAGCATGGGATCACTATCAAAAGCAATTTTATGTTTACCACGGTTCTCCAAAATCACAGTCAGATAGGTGAATTTCTATTATTTTGCTACACATGAAAATATTAGTGTTAGATTTTGTTACATGGTGCACAAATTGTACTTTTGAAATGAATAACTGCTTATTGAACTTTGGTGCTAACTATTTATTAATAGCTGTAAAAGCACGGGGGAAAAAAAGAAAAAAAAGGAAGATAGCTCTCATTTTAAAGATTATATATAAAATGATTCTTTGGTGTTACTGTCTGCAATCTATTCAGTATTTTATCTCTGGTTAATATTGTCAGCAATTTTCAACTATTGTTGAAAGTGACCCACACATTCTTTTGTAGTGAGGCAGCTGTAGTGAAATTATGTGATTAACTCTGAAATGTGTTTTGAATCTAGCTTAAAGGTACTTTTGTACAAACCTCACAAGAGTCTGTAAGTTTGTGTGTACAACCAGTTAATGTTTGCATACTATTAACATAATGAAACATTTTTTTTTACTGGAAGTGAAAGAATAGAGAAGTAATATTGTGTAGTATTGAATAAAGAAAGCTGGGGAATTCAACTTCAAAAACTTTTTTAAATTAGTTTGTTCACTTGAGAAATATAAAATGCCTAAAATTTCAGCTTTGTGCTGTAATCCATTTAATGAAAAGGGCCACAATAACCACAAGAAAAACTTACGGCCTGTTTCATAATGGATGATAGCAAGAAAACCTTTCGTAACTTTAAATCAAAAAGTGTGTGACAAATGCCGTAAAAAAATTGCACGAGTAGAAATTTGTGATACGTCTAGCACAGAAAATGATGATGATCCACTGTATTCTCTGGTGAAACAAGAAAGTGAAAAGGTTTTATGTGCTAGTGACATACAAGACATTGCAGCAAGTGAGGCTTTAGAAAGGTTGAATGCTTCTTTGCAGTCCGTTGGGGATCGCCAATTAAGAAGAAACGACTGTGTGAAGCAAAATATCCTAAGGAAAAACTAATTAAATTAACTTCAATAATTCAAACAAAGGTATTATTGCTTCCTTTCGAAAAAGAAGAAGAGGTGAATGATCATGCAGAATCTGATATGATCAGTCAGCTAAAAGATAAATTTCGTACATGCACATCTCAAATAGATGGAAATTCTTACCATTTTACCTAAAAGCTGGAGTGTTAAGAAGCTTCAAGATTTGGTAAAGGCCAAGGAAATTTTGTCTTCACCAAACCCAAAACCTGGCAAGACTCTTGATCAAACAACTGCTGATTTTGTTAGAAACTTTTATTGTTCTGATGAGATAAGCAGGGCATTACCCATCAAAACTTCAAACTCATGCTGACTGGATGTAACATTCCTCAGCTGACAAAGGATGAAGATAATCCAATAAAAACTTACAAAGACTGCATGGCAAGAGTTGTATGTTGTACGTAATCAGTCATTACCTGCTTGTCATTTTGGTGAATGTAAATTCTGCCCTGGCCCAGAAACATTTAAGACATATTTACAAGATTTGTTGAATACTAATGATATTGATAATATAACTTATCAGCAATGGATTTCTGTTGATCACACATCTCTAGAAACAATCATAAAATCATCTGACAACTTTATTGATTTTTTTTATATAAATTAAAATTGCTTACACTGCATTCATTGAACTTAAAGAAGGCAAGGTCTTAGCGATCTGTGACTTTTCTGAGAATTACTCCTTTGCCATCCAGGATGAAGTTCAAGGCTATCACTGGACAAACATGCAAGCAACGATTCATCCAATTGTTGCTTATTACAAGGATGGGAACAAACTAGAGCACACAAGTCTTGTAATCATATCAGAATGCCTAACACATGACAATGTTGCTATGCATTTGTTCCGATCGTACTTGATGGACTTCCTGACTGTTAAATTTGGTAGAGAACCAAGAAAAATATATTATTTCTCTGATGGAGCAACAGCTCATTATAAAAAAGAGGAAGAACTTTATCAACCCGTGCCATCATGAAGATGATTTCCAAACTGAAGCTGAATGGCATTTTTCAGCCACCTCGCATGGGAAGAGAGCTAGTGATGGTGTTGGTGGAACAGTTAAATGACTTGCAGCTCGAGCAAGTCTGCAACGGCCATACAGTGATCAAATAATGACACCAAAACAACTTTATATGTTTGCCAAGGATAACATAGAAGGAATGAACTTCAAGTATGCTACTAAAGAAGATCACAAAAATGAAGAAATGAAACTTATGGAGAGATTTGAGAAATACTGCAAAATTGTAGGGACACAAAAACTTCACATTTTTATTCCTGTTAGCAAGGACAAAATAATAGCAAAAGTGTATTCAAACTCTGATGATAGTAAAATTGAACTGGCGACAGTTTCTGATAGTGATACAATTCCGTCCAAAGACATAAAAGGATATGTTGCTTGTGATTATAATGGACACTGGTAGTTAACCTGTGTAATTGAAAAAAAAATCAGGAGAAGGATGAAATCACAGTTAGTTTCTTACACCCACATGGACTGTCACCATCTTTTACATTTCCGAGTCATCCAGACATTCTTTCCATAAGCAGTAGGGAAGTAGTGGCAACCGTGAACCCTCAAACTGCTACAGGGCAAACATATAAGTTATCCAGTGCAGAAAAGTTGATGTGCAACTGACTGGTTAGTTCGAAGTATGAAGAAGTGCACTAATAGGACACCTATTTGTAAATAATAGTAATTACTAACTGAATTTAGGTCTGATCTCAGGTATTCATCTTTCTGTGTTTTTTTTTTTTTTTTTTTTTTTAAGTTTTCATTTTGTATTTATTAATTACAGAAGCATAAAACATATGTTGTTTCATCAATAATAAGTTATTTTTAATTTCCACATTTTACAACAACATACAGCTGGTGAGAAGTATGCCTAATATCTAAAATAAATAAGTTTTTACGAATTTTTGAAGCACCACCCTTAAAGTAAAATTGCTTTTGATAGTGATCCCATGCTCATTCCAAGTTGAAACTTTCAGAATATTTAGATGTAAAGTGTATCTTTCACATACATATTTTTGAGAATTTTAAAAATGCAGTTTTTCAAAATTCGGTAAATTCAACAATGTTGTTTTTTTAACAATTTGTGTATATATATTAAACTAATGATGTTTGGTATCATATAAAAGCTCTTTAAAAGAGCTTTCCAATGAAGTAAATTTTATTGTTCTAGCTTAATTAGAACACGAGTTGTAAAGAAAACAACATTGTTCCACGAGTCAAAAATTTGTCATCTTATCAGTTTTTGAAGATCCATTACTCGGTAACTTTTCATTAGAAAAATGTGAAAAAATTAATTTGTGTCATGATTTATGAGTAATATATGCATACCTAATTTCAAAAAAATCTGAGAGGGTCAGGTAGTAGCGCTTGTTGGTTTGACATAGAATTGTCCGTATGCCTCTAACCATGAAAACTAATGCACGATTTGCATGAACATTTGACCTCCCTAAATGGCCTAAATCTTGAAACCCTGAAATTATAATACAAACCTCTTTCTAAAGACATTTCATCAAACAACAAAGCACAATATTTGTCACTGTTGTTCATTACTTCAACTTCTGCTTTCATTACATTCATGACCGAAGTATTCTATCCTGGTTCAAAAGGACAACAGACGTTTCAGATACCTCACAGAAGGAAGATAAAAATGAACTGACAAATATTTGTATAGGCAGGGACTTCGTTAGTATAAGGATAAAGCAAATACTTTGTCCTCGGGTGTCCATCGCCTTGCATTTGCTGATCAATGATCATTTCGTAATTGGCTGTTTATGAAATCTTTGGCAACAGAGTTTAAATTAGATTCTGTGACAGAGAAAGTATTGCTGTCATATAAATCTTTAAGTGCTTTCAGTTCTGATTTTTCATTATGTAGCTTTGCTTTCAGTTTTGATAGCCTTGTTAGAGTATTCGTATGAATCTTGTACATTTTTGATTTTGTTGGAGTTAAGTCTGCTTTTGAAACCCCTGTACCTAAAACCCCACTTTCCTCATTACAAAATGTTTCAGATAAAAACTATCTGCAGATTCATTTTGAGGGTAGATAAAAAATTTAAGAGGTGCATCACTCAATGAATTACTCTGCTCAGCACAACTAGTGCTAGGTAATTCTCTAACACCAGTTTCACCTCTGGTATTGGCACCTGTATAATAAAGATTTTCCATGGTACCACTATAGTTCAATTCTTTTATCTTGGCGGTTCACGCATGCCTGCCCAGAAGTGGGAGGTTGCTGCGTTGCCAGTTGTACGTGCCAAGAGAAGCATAGTATATAGTTGGCAAACTTACGTTTAGGGGGAAGCACGCAGTTTATGTAATAAAGCCACCACGGCCACATTAACCCTTTCGCTGCTACAGAGACATGCTCCCCACATTCCGTGATGTGCGCGATTTTGTCATCATTGCAGTGCTTGCCTGTGCAGACACATGGTGTTTCAACTGCTTAGACACACTTTATCATTCGATTTCACATAAACTATTTGGCCCAAAAATTTTATTTTTACACATCTTCTTGACTGATACCTTTCCCCCCATAAATGACTTAATTTTGTTTCAAAGTTCAATGCAGTTATTGTGCAGCATTAGATATAGTAAACCACTGCACGAAATTTTGAAGAGTTTGCAGAAGTAAAAGTCCATAGCGTATACTTTCCGTATGGTCGATTTTAGTTGCCACTAGAAATTTCAAAAAATTACATTCAAACGAATAAAATTCATGAAGTAATACACTTTGATATTGTTTTTAAATAAAGAAAATAAACACCGTACAAGGTTTGAACTCAGAACCTTCCGCTTAGCAGTCACACACTTTAGCCATTACCCTATCGCAGCTCGTCTATCAATATAGCTCCCAGAGGACTTTAAAATATCATGCAAAATACCGACAAAAACTGTTGGTATGACTATGAATTACTCACGTTTTGTCGAAGTACAATTGGAAATAAACAATTACCGCTGTTCTTTATTGCGAAAAAGCAGTTAGTGAGAATGATACAAATACTTTTCATTGCTATCGCCTGAATTAGGAGGCTTATTGCTTGTTTGGTTTAATTAATTGATAGAATATGAAGCAATTGGTATAAAGAATGCTTTTTCCAAACTTTCTATAAAAGAAAGTCTGCTATCAAGACACTACTTTTGTTCAATTACTTTATTTATGACTGAAAGTTTCTAAAACTGAAGACACTCGTCCGTGCTCTGCACTGCAGTCGAGCTCTGGCAACGTCATTCTCTGTTCATTGGCTGACTGTGTTTTGTGACGTCAGATGCGCAGAACGAACCTAAACTCAGCCGCCGTCATAAATGACGTGCACTTTAGTGCTTGGAAAGTCTAATTCACTATCAACACCAGTTTCACCTAATCCACTTCTGGTACAATCACCTAAATGAAAACTACTTGCCACAGCACAACTAAGGCTTTGTAGTTCATTAACATGAGTTTCACTTCTGGTATTAGCAGCTGTAAAGTGAACAGTTGCCATAGCACCACTAGTGCTTGGTAGGCCCAGTTCATTATTAACAACAATGTCACCTGATTCACTACTGATTTTGGCAATTTTGCAAGGAACATATGTCACATGTTTTGGAAACACACCCCTGTTTAGCCTATGCCTACTTTTATTCATAAAATCTTCTTCAAAAAATCATCTTCACAAACAAAATAAGAAGCACAGTTCACATCTGGTGACAGTTTACAAACACTCTTCCACTTTAGAAGCAACTCTTGAGGTTGTTTTGGAAACCTATAGAAATGCTTGTTGCAAATTTCCTCCGTTGAACTCATGTAATAGCCAGATGAACAGCTGGGGACCTTGCAGGAGTATTTCAACGTCAATCTGTTGTGTTGAATATTCTGAAAAAAACATAAACGTCTTAATTAAATAAAACTACTAGACATATCAAAGTTATTTAAATAAACAAATGGAAACCACACTGCTTAATCAATGATAGAAGAGAATACATTTCATTTATAAGCTATGAGATTATTTAATGAAAAATTAAATGTCTTACCTTACAATTAACTGTGGACATTTTTCAGCAGGAAATTTCTTCAATTCCATGGTGAGCTTTATGAATTTAAAGTAAAAAATCTGTTTATAATGAAGATGAGTCGTATGTAAAAATGAAACAAATACAAAGACAACTGTAACTGAGGACCACAGACTTCAGTGCAGAGCAAGACGATAGAATATTTCAAAACAACCACCATTGGAGTTTAGACAGCTCTCATTGGTCAATTCCAGTTGCGTTTGACCCCTAGTGCCTCTAGTGGTCTGGAATGGAACTATGTGGCTTGTTGCCTCTTTGCCCATATAGTGGGGATACAGTAATATCCTTCATTTGAGTATTGGTTCTTACCAGACAAAATCACAAAAATTTAACTGGTAACTAAAACAATGAAAAATTCCCAGAGTTCTAAAAAATTCCCGGGTTTTTCCCAGATGTCCCGGGTTGTATACACCCTGGTCTCAACACCACTGACACTGATACTCATTTCAGTGGTACGAGGATTAAATTGGAGCAGTTATCCACTGTTTCCTTTTTGAAGGAACATATTAAGAAAAAGTTAACCATTTCACCTTTTGCTTTCCTACCCTTAATCTCGGTTCCTGTCTCATTCACTAGGGACTGGACTCTAACTTTGGTACCACTAACAGCCTTTGACAGCCAACTGTGTTTCATTCAGCCTCTCCGTATCTATAGCCCTATGCTCTGTTTTACCACTATTACTACATTATCTGTTTCTTTAGAAGTTTCTTTACAGTGACTGTATGCCCTGAAGCTTCCCTCCCATTATGCACTGTTCTCCTGGGTACATATCTATCCAGTGTGTGGTCAACTATTCTTTTCAACTTGAGCCAGAGTTTCTCTACATGCTCCTGCCCTGTGCTGAAGGTCCAGGCTCCTCACTGAGATAAGATACTACTGATTTTTATTATTATTATTATTATTATTATTATTATTATTATTTTGTGCTTATTGTAGTCACAACTGGGTAATATACCAGTTTCAATGTGGACATTGTCAAAGAGCTTAGACTATTTGTTGCCATAAGATCAAATATATTTCCATCATATGTGGGGTTCCTAACTATATGTTCTAGGTAGTTTTCAGAGAACACATTTTGTAATGTTTCACAGCATGTGTTGTCATACCCACCACTAACAAAACTGTAATTTTTCCCAATTAATCATTGGATGATTAGTCTGCGCCGATGATTATGACTGGGGAACTTATGTACAAGTGAACTGAGGTTTTCTCTTAAGTTTTCAGATAGATCAAGAGATGAGTCTGGCAGGTGACAGAAGGATCCAATTATTTTATGTCCACCATTGATACTAAGTCTTACCCAAACAATCTCACATGCCACTTCAATTTCTGTTTTGGTGGATTTGGGTTTCTTGTCTATGGCGACAAATACACCACCTCGATTTCCCATTTGCATAATTATTCGATACACACTCGAATTTTTCCCAAAAATCTCACTGTTGCTTCAAGTTTCAGCCAGCTTTTTATACCTGCTATTATGTGAGCTTCACTGCTTTTCATGAGCGCTTCAAACTCTGGCCCTTTGTTGTGAATGCTTTGGCAGTTTACCATTATACTTTTATTCTCACCTGTGGGAGGCATTTCGTACGATTTACACTGATACTTCTGGGTGTCTTACAGCTATAATTATCTAAAAAAAAAATGCTTGTGTGCACTTATGTAGTGCACACCTGACCCATTTAAGGGTACCCTACAGTTCTCAACCTTATGGCGCAAATCGAGGAAGTCGCTGCCTAGTTTGTTATAGAACTTTCGAAGTATCTAGTTCAGTCCTTCGACTCTACTCAGAACCAAAGTGCCACATTCGTTCTAGGGATAATGCCACAAACTGTGAGCTCCATTGAAACTCCATGCACAAGGCTGGTCTTCTCAACCTACTCCACAAGCCTCTGGAATGATCCAAGAATGACCTCTGAACCCAGACAACAGGTATCAATTGTTTGAACATATGCGACAGTCTACAGCTGTTTGCAGCCTTTTCCCTTAATGGAAGCTGGAATAGCTTCTTTAACACGTTGACTGAGGCCCCAGGCATACACACTAAGGGCGCCCAGTGTCCTTTCCTGGCCCTTGCTGCTGTTTCCCTAAGGTGTGCCATCATTCACTGTACACTTGAACTGCCAATGATTAATAGACCCCTACCCTTCTGCACTTACCTCCTCCTGACACCAGACAAAACTGGTTTCCCCAAAACAGGTGAAGGAGTCCCATTGGCTCAGTTTCAGTGAAAGACAGCATTTCAAACTTGTTGGTCAAAGTCAGAGGGATTAGTACAACACCTTTAGGCCTTCCTGGTCCCTGTCCTCCTGTGCAGGACACCTAGATCTACAATTGACATGCCTCTCGCAATCTAGTGGATGGGTAATGAAAGAGCATGTACTATCTACAGAGAAGACAGGATACACAGATACATGGCTCTCAGGAACTCTTCCAACATTGATTTGCAGCAGCTGTCAATCGTTAGACAGTAGCCAAGACGATTTTCAGCCTTCATTGAGGAGCTGCATTTTGATTGTAAAGTATTACAAGGCATGAACAAGTATCTTTAAACTAAGCCTGTCGAATATCTATTAACCTGTTGAGCTAAAAAGTTGCTAATTCCCTATATGAATTGAAGCAAATACTCAAAACGAGATTTCTATTATGGCAACACAAAAACCTGTGGTAAAATTTACTTTCCCAAAACGCTTTCAGGATTTGCTACAAATTGCTCATAGATTAAGCACAGGACAACGGTAGCTTCCAAAAATTCTCAAAATCACGTTTATTTGCGTTGATATAGGCTACAATGAAGTTCAAGGGTGATGCATCCTTTGACAGAACTTTGAACCACGAGCAATGATATGCTGCCAAATAAATTACATATCCGAAACACAAGAGACAACCAGTAACATAAATAAATATAGTTTTGCAATCGTCTGAAAATTCTCAAAATAACCCGTTTCTCATGTAAATGTACAATGAAATTAAAGAATGATTGTTTTGAATAAGGATGGCCTACTCTTCTTTAAAAATTTAAAAGAACACAAGTTTAAGCCTACAATTAACGATAACAGTACAAGTTTATTTCAGGACTCACAAATGCTCAAAATTTGACAATATAAACAGGTATTGATTCAATGAAAGAAAGATTACGCAAAAATGATCTGAACAGTAAAATATGCGAATCTGTAACTTTTTTAACTGACATATAATCCTGTACAGGTGATATCTCTCAAAGGAATTTTTTAAATTCAGCTTCTATATATAAATAAATGTACATATTGCATGGATGTTTTACTTAGCTGATTCTGTGCACACTTATAAACTGGTGAGATTATCTTGATGAAAATAGCAGGTCTTCTGCCTGTTGCAGAGAGAGAGAGAGAGAGAGAGAGAGAGAGAGAGAGAGAGAGAGAGAGAGAGAGAGTGTGTTTTCTACATCTACATGATTACTCTGCAATTCACACTTAAGTGCCTGGCAGAGGGTTCATCGAACCATTTTCATAGTACTACTCTACCATTCCACTCTCGAATGGCACATGGGAAAAAGGAACACCTAAATCTTTCCGTTCGAGCTCTGATTTCTGTTATTTTACTATGATCATCATTTCTCCCTACGTAGGTGGGTGTCAACAAAATATTTCCATATTCAGAAGAGAAAGTTGGTGATTGATATTTCGTAAATTGATCTCGCCGCAAAGAAAACCACCTTTGTTTAAGTGACTGCCACCCCAACTCGTGTATCATATCAATGATACTCTCACCCCTATTGCCAGTAACATAAAATGGGCTGCCCTTCTTTGCACTTTGCCAATGTCCTCTGTCAATCCTACCTGGTAAGGATCCCACACCACACAGCAATATTCCAGCAGAGGACTGTGTAATGTAGGCTGTTTCTTTAGTGAGTTTGTCGCATCTTCTAAGTGTTCTGCCAACAAAGCGCAGTCTTTGTTTCGCCTACCCCATAATATTATCTATGTGGTCTTTCCAATTTAAGTTGCTCTTAATTTTAATTCCTAGATATTTAGTCGAATCGACAGCCCTTAGATTTGTGAGATTTTTCATATACCCAAAATTTATCTGATTTATTTTAGTACCGGTACCCAAGTGGATGACGTGCACTTTTCTTTGTTTAGTGCCAATTGCCAATTTTCGCAACACGCAGAAATTCTCTCTAGATCATTTTGTAATTGGAATTGATCGTCTGATGATTTTACTAGATGGTAAATTACAGTGTCATCTTCAAACAATCTAAGGCGGCTGCTCAGATTATCACTTAGATCATTTATGTAAATCAGGAACAGCAGAGGGCCCATGACACTACCTTGCGGAACGCCAGATATTAATTCTGTTCTACTCGATGATTTACCGTATATCACTGCAAACTGTGACCTCTCTGAGAGGAAATCATGAATCCAGTCACACAACTGAGACGATACTCCATATGCACGCAATTTGATTAATAGTCACTTGTGAGGACTGGTATCAAAAGCCTTTTGGAAATCTGGAAATATGGAATCAATCTGAGATCCTTTGTCAACAGCACTCATTACTTGATGGGAATAAAAGGCTAGCTGTGTTGCACAAGAATGATATTTTCTGAATCCGTGTTGGTTATGTATCAACAAGTCATTTTCTTAAAGGTGATTCATAATGTTTGAGTACAGTATATGCTCCAAAATCCTACTGCAAATTGAGGTCAGTGATATGGGTCTGTAATTCAATGGGTTACTCCTATTTCCGTTCTTGAATATTGGTGTGACCTGTGCTACTTTCCAGTCTTTAGGAACAGACCTTTTGTCAAGTGAGCAGTTGTATGTGTGAACTTTTTCCAACACGAACACTGTTTGCTGCTGTGTGTCTCTCTCATGCCGCATATCTGCCAGCTACGTAACTAACAAGTGGTTGCCTTCTTATTATTTGATGATTTGAATGAGCCACTATATCCGCAGACTCCATTTAATTTACATTGCATTTTTATTTGTTTCTTGTTAATACTGATCATCATTCTTTGGTTTACTCTGGAAGAATTTTAATTTTTTTATGAACTGTTCTTGTGTTTCAGTTTCTTAAAATTTGACTTCAGGACTATACAATACATGTAATGGAGCTGACTACAATTGGTCAACCTCGATCAGGTATAGTTTACTCTGAAGAGCACAATTTACCTTAAAGTGAAGAATTAGTGATCTCTGGTTCTTACTGCTCTTCAATTTCATCCTTGTTCATTTTTTGAGGAAACAAAACTCAAAACCCCTTGGAAGGTATTTTTAGAAAGCATTAAGTCTTCCATTTATATTGATGCCTTAGAAATGTCTTCCTAACATATGTATCTCCTCCTTTCTTTGTACTGGCTCAGTCTTTCTGTGATGGCTATGAAGTAATTTAGCAACTCTGAAGAAAACTCACAACAGCCATAAATACACTCCTGGAAATGGAAAAAAGAACACATTGACACCGGTGTGTCAGACCCACCATACTTGCTCCGGACACTGCGAGAGGGCTGTACAAACAATGATCACACGCACGGCACAGCGGACACACCAGGAACCGCGGTTTTGGCCGTCGAATGGCGCTAGCTGCGCAGCATTTGTGCACCGCCGCCGTCAGTGTCAGCCAGTTTGCCGTGGCATACGAAGCTCCATCGCAGTCTTTAACACTGGTAGCATGCCGCGACAGCGTGGACGTGAACCGTATGTGCAGTTGATGGACTTTGAGCGAGGGCGTATAGTGGGCATGCGGGAGGCCGGGTGGACGTACCGCCGAATTGCTCAACACGTGGGGCGTGAGGTCTCCACAGTACATCGATGTTGTCGCCAGTGGTCGGCGGAAGGTGCACGTGCCCGTCGACCTGGGACCGGACCGCAGCGACGCACGGATGCACGCCAAGACCGTAGGATCCTACGCAGTGCCGTAGGGGACCGCACCGCCACTTCCCAGCAAATTAGGGACACTGTTGCTCCTGGGGTATCGGCGAGGACCATTCGCAACCGTCTCCATGAAGCTGGGCTACGGTCCCGCACACCGTTAGGCCGTCTTCCGCTCACACCCCAACATCGTGCAGCCCGCCTCCAGTGGTGTCGCGACAGGCGTGAATGGAGGGACGAATGGAGACATGTCGTCTTCAGCGATGAGAGTCGCTTCTGCCTTGGTGCCAATGATGGTCGTATGCGTGTTTGGTGCCATGCAGGTGAGCGCCACAATCAGGACTGCATACGACCGAGGCACACAGGGCCAACACCTGGCATCATGGTGTGGGGAGCGATCTTCTACACTGGCCGTACACCACTGGTGATCGTCGAGGGGACACTGAATAGTGCACGGTACATCCAAACCGTCATCGAACCCATCGTTCTACCATTCCTAGACCGGCAAGGGAACTTGCTGTTCCAACAGGACAATGCACGTCTGCATGTATCCCGTGCCACCCAACGTGCTCTAGAAGGTGTAAGTCAACTACCCTGGCCAGCAAGATCTCCGGATCTGTACCCCATTGAGCATGTTTGGGACTGGATGAAGCGTCGTCTCACGCGGTCTGCACGTCCAGCACGAACGCTGGTCCAACTGAGGCGCCAGGTGGAAATGGCATGGCAAGCCGTTCCACAGGACTACATCCAGCATCTCTACGATCGTCTCCATGGGAGAATAGCAGCCTGCATTGCTGCGAAAGGTGGATATACACTGTACTAGTGCCGACATTGTGCATGCTCTGTTGCCTGTGTCTATGTGCCTGTGGTTCTGTCAGTGTGATCATGTGATGTATCTGACCCCAGGAATGTGTCAATAAAGTTTCCCCTTCCTGGGACAATGAATTCACGGTGTTCTTATTTCAATTTCCAGGAGTGTATATGAAATGAACACTGACTTTATTGAAATAGATTCCACAGGATATTAATAAAATGTATGAGCACACGCGCATGCACGCACTCTCTCTCTCTTTGGTCTTCAAACTTTAGGCTGATTTCATACAGTTCTCCATTTCTGTCATTGGCCAACTACTCTCTTCATTTCGACATATGTAAATCAATACTTTGCAATCAAAGTTAAATATGGGTCTTTGTATACTGTTACTTGTTTATGGAAACTGGCTGCTGGTGTATTATGAGTAAGGTGCAATGTAACCATCACTATTATTAATATTTGAGATGGCTGAATATACATCAAGTAATCTGTAACAAAACTGACAATTTGTTCAAACAATCCTGACCAGTTTGAAAGTGTGAACTGTCAAAAGAGAACAGAACTAAAACAAAAGGGCCGCATTGCCAATAATGGGCATGACAATTTATTGCAAAATTTGCTCCCCAATATTTGCAATTTCTGTGGCCACTTTTTTCATCCACTATATACTGATTGGAGAGGGCACAAGGTGTACCAGAAGTTTCTCTCCTTGATGCAAACAGATTGTAATAGAGCCAATAGAGCAGATTATTGTAAAATCCAAACAAGATGCTCGTTCAACCTATGATTTGTGTTATCCACAAAACTAGGAAATGGTTGGCAAAACTTAACATTAGAAGATTCAGCTTTTCCTCTTCTGTTATAATTCTTTCTACATTTATGGTGTTTAAATTACTTTTGTCAGAGGGGCTACAATGCAGCCCATATTGTTGATTAGTTACCTGCAATACAAGCTGTGGAATGGAACTTAATACACATTTCACACCCAATTTTCCTGCAGTGGCCTAGGGAGTAAGTGCCGAAACTTGGATCCAAACATATGTGGTTCAATCCCATCAGGTCTACGATTTTTATCTGTCACTTATCACTTTTTCACTGCCAATTTCTGTTAATCTGAAAAATGTCAACTTACCTTATGGCTTGATGTTCACGTTAGATTGCAGATTCTACTATACATGGCTGGGAAAATCAGTTTAAAGATTGGAGGAAAGGAAGGGGGCATACCATCTCCTATAGGGTCATGTCTAGTGAAACACTATCGTGTTCATACCAACTTTTGGTTTGATCAGTTTTGACCCCTTCCCCTAAGGACTGAATCTCCATAAATGTTTTCTCAGTGGATGCCCGCATCACTCATAACACAAAGTTTCTTCCCTCCAAATTTCACATTTCTAAGATCAGGAGTGCATCCAGCATGTTAGGTCAGTCAATGAGTTCCTCGTTTTTTTCCCCCCACTGTCCTTTCAACTGCAGCTTTTAGCAACAGTTCATGCTGTAACTGTGTGCCCAACCAATACATTGCTCTTTAATTCATTATTTTCTCCATAAGGCTTTTTATCTCACTGATTTGTTGCAGAATATCTTTATTCTTTCACAAATCATCACGTCTTCTCTTTAGCAGTCTGCCGTAACTCCACATTTAAAATGTTATGGCATAAAGTCAGTGCCGGCATGCCAGTCGTGAATAAAAGAATAGATGGCTGTGAGAAAAAGGCCAGTCAATCGCACGCTGACCGACCTCCCTCCAGGAAGACAACGTGACAGCAGCAGCTCCTACGTGAAGAGGACATAAGCGCAGCACTCGACTGGTGGCAGCCCACTTCGATAGCAGGGTCAATGTTAGCCACTTCGTTAGTAATCGCTATGCAGCACAGACATTTATTTGTGTATTCTGAAGAAGACTGATTATTTCTTATGTCTACCTTTGCTTGCAGCACATCTATCAAAGTTAAGTATTGTAATTGTCTTTTGTAATGAAACTCATATTAATGAGTTGTTTGATTGATTGCCTAGCAAACCAAGTATGCAGGATTCCTAGGCAGAACATTGGCAATGTGGATGGGATAACATTGGCAGCAAGGTGAATGAATACTATAGTGACAACCTGTTAACAGATCCACCCACTGCTAAAGATTGTCTGTTGTTTGTTGTGGGCTCTTATGTTTTGCTGGCACCTTAATTCTACCTATCTTTTCTTAGCAGGGGTGTGTTTACATGTTTTCACAGTGTCTCTTATAGGGTTTTTTCTATTCAGTGTTTTCAGGTGGGCGTTGCAGAAATTTTTTTTTTTTTTTTTGCTTGTGTGCTTATTTCTATTGCTTACATTGACTGTTTATAGCATCTGCCTATTCCAAAATTAGTAACCCACCTCTCCCACCCTCTGCTCAGGTGCCTCACCTGCAAGCGATAAATACAACACAGCTGTTTCAGTTTCAGACACAGCAGATTGCAACCCTTCTAAACATGGTAAACCAGTTACTGGCCAACCATGCGACCAACGCACCATGCCCAACAGAAACAACTGTAGCTCTGACTGTCATACCGTCTTTTTGCCAGTTTAACAAAAAGAGAGGAATGGCTCAAGTGATCGCAACAGTCTGAAGCCCCCATCATTGCTCACAGCATATCAGGTACTGTGAAACTATACTACTTTTTGTCAACGGTAAGCAGTGCAGTCTTTTGCCTCATTCAGAAATTGTTCCCCAATAGCATTGCGACTGATCTTTCCTATGATCAGGCTGTAGATTCTCTAACTATTATGACCAACAAGTGAATGTGGTGGCAGCTAGATACCAATTCTTTCATTGCAAAAAAAAAAAAAAAAAGTCAGAGCAAACTTATCACGATTTGGTAACAGATTTGCAGGGTATGATGAGGAAATACAAATTCAAATGTGTTTGTGGTGCTTTATATTCAAATGTTATGTTGTGTGATGCAATCGTGTACAATGCAACTGATGTCAAACTTATAGAGAACAGATTTTCAAAAGGTCTGATCCATCATTTAATCACGTAGTGCAAATTCTAAATCAGTATGATTTAGGTGCCGCAGTGGCTGATAAATCTGAACAGGCACCAATTCGTCAGGTTGCATCGTCTCTTGCTCACGACCGGCCCAGTAGGCAGCACCAGTAAGAGCATGCCAACCCACGTAAACAGTTCTCTAAACAGGCACCTACATCAGTGAATTAAGTCATGCCCTCTGTGCTAATCACAGCACAAACAACCAAGACTGCCTGTTTAGAGAAGCACAATGTTACACTTGTGGCAAGAAACGTCACATATAATACATATGTTTGCAACGGAACAAACATAAGAATTCTGTCCACTCACAAAAATCTAGTCCCAAGGCTCATGTAATCAATACAGTGTAGTCAAAGCCTGCTGTAGGCCTTAGCAAAACCAGCAATTAAACAGTTTCTTCAGTCCAAGAAACTTTTTGTTCATTTGCATCTTAGTGGAAAATGTGTGAAATTTCAGTTGGACACAGTTGCCTCTGTTGCACTACTGAATCATAACACATATGAACTGTTAGGATCCCTATGCCTGTCTAAAAATAGCACACATCTGACCGTTTATAATGGACAAGATATTCCCCATCTTGGAAAATGTACTTTGCCTGTCATGTATTCCCCGTACACGCAAACTGTGACCTTCACTGTGCTAGAATTAGAGGATTGTGAAAACATATTTGAGCTTGATTTGTTTGGCTTTCAAATTCAGGACAATGTGTTGTCAGTGACTGCTCTCAGTGCAGACAGTGGAGCTCGCTCGCTGAAAGAATTCCCTGAACTCTTTTCTCAAGGTTTAGGCAAGGCTAACAATTTTGTTGTGTGTATTACTATGAAAGACAATGCTCAGCTGAAATTTTGCTGGGCCAGAACTGTTCCGATTGCATTACAGAACAAAGTGGCTGCTGAACTTGAACTGCAAGATAGCAGAGCTATAGCACCCATACGAGCTAGTCAGTGGGCAAGTCCACTGGGTTTGCTCCCCAAACCTTTAGGTCGTATTCGCCTCTGTGTTGACTAAGTCTACAGTCAACCCACAAACTGTGATTGATACTCATCCATTGCCATGCCCAGAGGATCTCGTGAACAGATTAGGAGCTAGTCGACACTTTTCAAAGATTAATTTGAGTGACGATTATCTTCAAATACCACTAGATGAAGAATCTCAAACTGTGTGTGTTGTGAACACTCATTTAGGCTTGTTTAAATATTTGTGTTTGCCTTTTGGCAGTGCTTCGGCACCTGCCATTTTCCAACAGTATCTGGAACATCTGACTGCTCAAGCACCAAACTGTTCAAACTATTTGGACAATTTTGTCATAGCAGGTCTTACACCTGAAGAACACATTGCAAATCTGCGTGCTTTATTTTGTGTGTTATCTGATGCAGGACTAAAGTGTAGACCGGACAAATGTGATTTTTTTAAACCTGAGTTGCAGTATCTTGGCCATGTCATAAACAGTCAAGGTGTACATCCTATACAGTTGCATTTGTTATCCGTGCATGACCTGCCAGTTCCTTGCAATGTTACAGTCTTAGGGAAAATGAACTACCATATTCACTTCATACCAAATGCTGCACAAATAGCAGCTCCATTGCATTGCAAGAGCGTTCCCTTTGTTTTGACAGATTAGTGCCAAGAAGCTTTTCAAAAATTTGAAAGGTGCATTGCTCAGTGATCAATTCTTGGTTCACATTGATCCAGACAAACTAGTTGTGTTCCAAGTTGACGCTTCCTCTTACGGGATCGGTACAGTGCTGTCACATAGATTTGGTGATAAAGACAGGCCTATTGCTTTTGCATCAAAAGTGTTGTGCAAAGCTCAGTTAATATTCACAAATAGAGAAACAGGCATTGGCTATTGTGTAGGGTGTCACCAAATTCCATCACTATTTGTATGGCAGAAAATTCTGCTTAGTAGCGCAACACAAGCCATTGCAGTCCTCATTTCATCCGATGAAGCCGATTCCCGTACGAACTGCCCAAAAATTGCGACGATGGGCTTTGTTGTTGTCGTCTCAATACCAGTATCATATTGTCTATTGTCCAACAACTTAACATGGTAATGCGGAAGCACTTTCAAGTCTTCTGATTGGCCCTGATACAGGCTTTGACGCATCTGCTGCATCTTGTTGTCACACCGATGCTCACGATTCTGAATTGCTTCATTCCTTTCCTCTGAACTATAGGAAAATTGCACAGGCCATGGAAACTGATTCAAATTTGAACATTTTGCTAAAATACATTTGCACATCTTGGCCTCACTCATTGCATAACATAAAGAACTCTGTAGTGCACCAATACTCTGCATGTCAGCATAGCCTCGCTATGCAGTAAGGTGTGATTCTTGGTCAAAATGACAGTGGACAGGCACATATATTGATCCCCAAACCTTTGCATAAAGGAGTGTTGCAGTTACTTCACCAAGAACATCGGGGGATTGTTCGTACGGAGTAGTTAGCGGGTCGACCCTGTACGGACACCCAAATAGAACAGACGGTGTCACAGTGTCAAGCACGTACGTTGGCCTGAGTCACAATCACCATGGCAAGGTTTGCGCATTGACTTTGTGGGTCTTTTTGGAACATTCATTGGTTGATTGTGTAGACTTTTATAGCAGGTTTCCTTTTGCTGTGCCAATGATCTCAACAACAACATGTAGCACTGTTCAGGCACTGTCCACTCTATTTTGTCTCTAAGGTTTGCCTGAAGTCAGTGTCGGAAAACAGCCCTCAGTTCACATCAAATGAATTTGAAACATTCTGTGAACACAATGGTCTAGAGCATCTAACTAGAGCACCATTCCCTCCACAGTCAAACAGCGAAACAGAACATTTTGTCAAAACTTTCAAGCAGCAGATCACCAAGCTTCACACCACACACACCATCACACCCACGAGATGGAACATCGCTGGCGGAATAGCTTCACAGCTGCCACCATCCCATACTGCTCCACTCTCCTCAGCATCCAGTGCCAAAGGAAGGCCGCAAGTATTGCTGCGTGCTGCATGATATTGTGTGTTCCCTGAACAGCGGCAGTAGAAGGTGGGCACGAGGCAAGTTCCTTTGCCAACTTGGCCCACGCATGTATCTTATTTCAGGTCCAGCGGCTTGCAGTGCTGACATCACAATCAAATTCACCACTGTCATGTGCATGGTGATCCTTCTGTATCCCCTCCCCCAGACTCATGGATCCTGGGACAGGGTGGCCACAGCAACTGCCAGAGAGTGTCATCACAACAGCCGGGACGACCCCATGAAGACAGAGCCTTCGTCTCCTCCACCGCCTCTCGTCCTACCGATGCAGCTGAACCTGCCTACGCAGCAGCAGCTGACACCTTCAACAGCATGGTATGGGCCTCAGGAGGTGGTCACGTACCCTTCTGGGCATTTTCCAGGGAATGTCTCCACCAGAGTGATGGCCAGATGGCAGGGTGCGCCATTTATGTTAACACCGGGAACACCTGTTGGGGTCTGGTACCCGAAAACACGTTTGATTTTCGCCTAGCCTTGGGAAGGTGAAATATGGCAGCCAATGGTTGAGACGTATCTCTCGCAACATCCTGCTTCCGTTGTCTGATAAGTTGGCAAACGCAAGCATGGAGCCGTTTAAAGGCTAAGAGGTGCCTCAGGAAAGGGCACTGCTTATGTTGCTGTAGAGCTTGCCAACGCTCCTTAATTGCGTCAGGGACTTCCAGCAACCACCAAGGGACTGTCTTTTGCCGGGGCACCCTAAAGAGTGTGGGATCATGTTTTCTGCCACAGAAATGATTGTTGTAGTCACCTGCTCAACCATCACATTGATGTTGCCATGTGGGGAAGATTCAACGGTGACAGCAGAGGTGCAAGTTTACCAGTCCAGCTTGTTTAAAGCCCATCTGGGCAGGCTTGATGCCATTGACAAGAAGATGGGGAAGTGGTCACTACCACACAGGTGGTCATGTGCTCTCCAGTGGATAGGTGGGAGAAATCCTGGGCTGCAGATTGATAAATCAATGGCCGAGTAACTACCTCGAGCCGCACTGAAATATGTGGCGGCCCCAGTATTTAATAGGCAGAGGTCGAAGTGAGACAGTAAAGTTTCGACATCTCTGCCTTGGCCAGTAAGCTCGGTGCCACACCACAAGGGGTTATAGGCATTAAAATCTCCCAAATGTAGGAAAGGTTTAGGGAGTTGATCAATCACTGTAGTTAATACATTCACAGGTACTGCACCATCTGGAGGAAGATATACACTGCAGACAGTTATTTCCTGCTTCATCCTTATTCTGACAGCCACAGCTTCAAGAGGGGTTTGAAGGGGCACAGGTACACAACAGGCTGAGTTTAGGACATAAAAGCGAACTCCACCTGATACTCCATTACAGTCGTTAGAGTTCCTGTAGTATCCCTTATAGTCATGGAGGGCAGGCATCTGCATTGCTGGGAACCAGGTTTCCTGGACGGCAATGCAGACAACAGGTGTAAAGCTTAACAGTTGCCGTAGCTAAGGCAGGCGGTGGAAAAAAACTGCCGCTATTCCACTGGAGGATGACGACATTGTGAGACTGGGAAGGCACGGAACTTTCAATGAGGCGCTTTACGCCTCAGGGTTACCTGCTGCCACCGACTTTTTGCCTGAGCAGTCTATATCCATTTTGTCTGAGGGTCCGGCAAGATCTAGGTCCTCAGTGGATGCCAGAATCTCCACCTCATCCACAGATACAGAGTTTGGAGGTAGTGGTGGTGGTCTTGGGGACCTTCTTTTTGGATTTCTCTCGCTGTTCCTTGGGTTTCCCTGGCTGGGAGGACTTCACTGATTCAGTCTCCGGGACTGAGGATGATCAAGCAGCCCTGCGACCAGCTGCGTTTGGGCTCTTCAGCCACAGGTGGGTGTCATCTTTCCCACTAGCAGAAACCTGGGAAGAAGTGACCCAAGGGACCGCTTCTTAGTAAGAGAAGCTGAAGAAGCTGTATGCTTCTCCGGTGTAATCTTCTGGCTCTGAGAGATGACTGGGGTTGGTGGAGCTGATGGGGCTAGAACTGTTGTGACAGCGGCGTAAGACTATGTCATGCGTACAGGATGTAGGCATTCAAATTTCCTCTTAGCCTCAGTGTAGGTCAGTCGGTCCAGGGTCTTGTACTCCACGATTTTCCTTTCTTTCTGGAGAATCTTGCAGTCTGACGAGCAAGGTGAATGGTGCTCTCCACAGTTGACACTGATGGAAGGCATGGCACATGGAGTAGAGGGATGTGATGGGGGTCCGCAATCTCGACATGTGACACTGGAAGTACAGTGGAAAGACATATGACCGAACTTCCAACATTTAAAGCACCACACTGGGGGAGGGATATAGGGTTTCACATCATCACAGTGGTAGACCATCACCTTGACCTTCTTGGGTACTGTATCATCCTCCAAGGCCAAGATGAAGGCACCAGTGGCAACCTGATTATCCCTTGGACCCTGGTGGACATGCCGAGCGAAATGTACACCTCGCCGTTCTAAATTGGTATGCAGCTCATCGCCAGACTGCAAAAGATGGTCCCTGTGAAATATGATACCCTGGACCACATTTAAGCTCTTATGGGGTGTGATGATTACAGAAACATCCCCCAACTTGTCACAAGCAAGTGAGGCCATGACTGGGCAGAGGATACTATTTTGATGAAGACTGACCCAGATCTCTTTTTGGAAAAGCCCTCCACCTCCCCAAACTTGTCCTCTAAATGCTCAACAAAAAACTGAGGCTTCATCATCATGAAAGATTCCCCATCAGCTCTCGAACATACAAGGTACTGGGGCAAATAAGAGCTTCTGTCACCTTTAGCCTGACATTCCTCCCATGGTGTGGCCAGGGAGGAAAACAATTTGGGATCGTACTATGGTGCATTGAATTGAGCCCGTGAACACTTAGAGACTGCTGGTGTTTGACCTCCAGCAAGAGATGATGTACTACACTTCATCGCACGTCATCCACCCTGATGCCACCCACTCCAACCAGGGGCCCTCCCGATGGGCGCCACCCAGCTACAGCAAATGCCACCGGCAGGATGGCTATTGCCGGAGGTCCCAATGCCCCAGGGGCATACCCCTTGGCATACGTGGGAAGTTAAGGGCGCAGGCATCAGCAGAGTGATCCCTGTGTGGTCAGGGGGCTACAACCAACAGGGTACATGGTGGCCCCACCACAACATACTGGCTACTGTGCTGGATATCAGGTGCAACCAAGCAAACAAGTCCATTATCATCATCAGCGTAGAAAACGATACTGCACAGTCAATGGAAAAATACGCACCCAGGAGGGTGACCTTGTCCAACAGTTGGAGAATGAGCAGAAGTGCAGATCCATGTCAACAAATGATGCGATATGCCTCAGCACATGATGGACACGATGCACCATGTAAAGTGCACTTCCCCAGTTGGCTTGCTCTTCAAGAAAATTTTGAAAAATGGAGGTCAAACCCTAGAGGGGACCATCACAAAGGCCGAAACATGTGAGACTCCTTTTAGTCACCTCTTATGACAGGCAGGAATACCTTGGGCCTATTCTAACCCCCGGACCCGCAGAGGAGGGGGGGGGGGGGGGGGCAGACATGTATTTCTCTATTCTGAAGAAGACTGATTATTTTGTATGTCGCCCTTTGCTTACAGCACATCTATCAAAGTTAAGTATTGTATTTGTCCTTTGTAATAAACCTCATTAATACGAGTTGTTTGATTGATTGTATAGCAAACCTAGTATGCGGGATTTCTAGACCCAACATTGGCGACAAGGATGGGATAACATCACAGGCTTCCAATTTTTTCATGTCCGTCTTCCCCATTTTCTTTATTTCACACTCCAGAAAGAGTTGTGCTCCAACCATAACTTTTCATGAACTTTTCCTAGTCTCAAGGTTTACAGTTTTGGATATTATTAGGGCTTGCACAAAGTAACTTGGCCTATGTGCAAAAAATGCATTCTTTCTCTCAGCACTGAACGAGTCCACTACCATTTTATTCTGAAGCGGTAGCTGCTTTAGTTTACTGTCATCTGCAAAACTGTGCACTTCATCCATTAGAAACAGACCTTTCAGTTGTCCATGCGCGGATTTACTTATTTGGTACTCTAGACAGGGCATAACATGATTCTATTATCATTTGCAACCTCGCTAGCTGTAGCTTGGAAGCTCTACTTGTACATAGACTTAAGCTTTTTACTGCACCTCACCAGGTGCCCTCCTGGAGCAGAATCCCACCATTGCCATTGTTCCCCTGCCCTACAATGCCATCTGTGCAGGTACGGGACAAATTATTTTGTGCAAACTCTAGCTGTTTCTTTAATATAAAGTCCTCTTTCCTTGAGCAATTGTTTGTTGCTGTCTTTATTATGTAACCTTTTGTTCATGTTTAACATTTAGCCATGCAGCCTGTTCAAATGGGGAGGGCACCAGATCACAAAACTGTCATCTTCAGTCTAAATGCTGTCAGACACTCGTAAAAATGGCTTCCACTCATACACTGAGTGGAGTGGTTTAGTGGTTAGCATATCTTCTGAAGGAGGGGGTTTACCATCCCTTTCCAGACATACAGAATTACATTTTTTGTGGTTTGCCTAATCGCCATAAAAATGGCTTCCACTCATGCACTGAGTGGAGTGGTTTAGTGGTTAGCATATCTTCTGAAGGAGGGGGTTTACCATCCCTTTCCAGACATCCAGAATTACATTTTTTGTGGCTTGCCTAATCGATTAGTGTGAATGTAAGGAAGGTTCTTTTGGAATAGCGATCTTTTAAGAGTGTTTACAACTGCATTAGCAATGGTGCCCCATCATTCACATCTGGCAAACACTTCTGCAAGGTATGTTACATAATGATCCTTTCTAGTCACCACCAGTTCTAAAGAAGTAACACCACATCACAAAAGCTGCTCCCTCGTGATTCAACAATAGGGGCCTATGAAATTCTATCATAAATTATAATCAGTAAGAACCTCAGCTTCCCTCATCACCACTCCTGTCATATGCTGATTTTTATTTATGCCCCTTTTGAGAAATTATATTGGTAGAAGCTGAAGGGAGACTGCCCCAATAGCACTACTTAACCTGATGAAGACAATATGCAATAATCACTGACACATTGATTTGTCTTTTTAAAATATGACACAGATTACAATCAAGAAGAATTCCATGGAAATATAAAGAAATATACAGACGTGGACCAATTTGTGCAAAGCAGCTGGAGAGTAAGGCAATAAAAAGTCTACAACTCGCCTATAAAAAAGTAAAAATATATATTTATTTTGACATACATAAAATGCTTACAATAAGCCAACACAAATTTCTTCAGAGGCACTCACAGCATTATAGCAAGTTACCATTTATTTTCTGTTTCCATTTTGTGCCCCCAGTAACTTGCAGTTATTTGCATTCAGATAAGCACACCTGCAAATAGAAAAATTCATAAATACACTGAATGAAAACAGAGCACTTTTCCTCCACTAGAACACACTTTTATACTCTATGAAGTTTTAATGGTATTTTGCATATCAACAAAACAATAGCTGAGTACAGTTTAAAGTAAGGCACAAATTTCTCTGCTGTGCAACAAATACAAATGAAATTTTACAGGATTTGTGTGTGTTATTTGTATCTGGAACATTTCTACATAAGGTGCCCACTGCAGTTTACAAGCACATTTGCATCCCAACAACTTTCATATATCTCTTTCATTACTTTACTCTTTCAATGAAACTACTCACTTAACTTCTCACTGCAAATGCAACACCATCAGAATGCAAGTCTACTGCCTGAAGTAAATTTTACAGGTTCATTGTTCCAATAATGGAAAAAATACTGTTAGGTGACCACATGTCAAAAAGCTATAGATGAGTGGTGGTCTGTCTTTTCTTGTTTCATAACTATTGTATGAATGTTTCCTTAATATTTACAGTCTAAAAATAAACATAAAAATGTGACCTGGGTGACTGAGATTACACTGAATTCAGTTTGGATAAAATACAAAGGAAGAGCTGGCAGCAGAAATAATGAAACAATAGGTATCAGTGTTAAGTCTTTACATACAGCTGTATTAAGATATTACTGTTATCCTTAAGTTTGTGGAGATTTGCAACAGTACTGTTAAATGTGTATCAATATTTTCAAGCACCTATAGATTAAAGGAGACCACTTATTCAAACATTATTTTGCAAATAATTAATAAAAAATCTCTGTAAATTACAGTTTGTTGATGGTACATCATGATACATGTCTCGTAGTGTCAGACTTTTTTTCGGCTACACACCTTAAAATTGCCCCTCTTGCTTATTTTAAATTGACACCGCATGGCAAATTTAACTGAATCTATAATGTTGACTGCCTAAATATAGTTTTGGGGTGGCACACACGTAAATATGTATACTTTAACACAAATTAAAACTTACCAGTGAAACAAGTGTTGTACATCTTACAGTTTCAATTCTTCACCTGGGGATAATGGAGCGAACTGTGCTTCTACAAATTCATCTGTAACTTCTGACAAAGTGCTTGGTTTCCAGTTAGGTTTTCGTCCCTTGTCTATCAACAATGCTTTTACTCCTGTGGAAAATAACAAATTTTCCATAAGAGATATATAGATATTCAGAACCTCAAGCCTAGCAAAGCACTCCAACACAAAAGCTCTAACTTGAAACGATGTATCAAGAGATTTGTCTGAAATCCAAGAATAGAAAGCAAGCACTTGCTGCCAATAATTGTCATAAATAAAAAACAATAAATAAACAAAAAACATTCAAAGACAAATGAGTAAAACATAACTTCATTTTTCAATTACAGTCATGCACAACGCATCAGAGGGGAAAAAGAGCAACAATTTTCTGGCAAGGCAATACGTCTGCTCAAACAGTTGTCACCATGCACTAGTCTGTGGCTAAAAACTGGCTTGACTCCATTGGTTTTGCACCTTATTCACTTGAATAACTCTGCATAATTTCTTCTTGTTTCTGCACATGAAGTGCACAGAAGGGATCCGAATTGATGATGTTAGGGATGAGCTGCCAGCTATCATTGTCACTAAGTGCTAAAATTATTTCCTACCCTCAGTTCACCAATTGGACAACTGTATTATGTATAATAGAGGGCATTCTTAAAGTGATGAGAATGCTTTGTAAAAAAAATAGTTTGAAAAAGAAAACTGCAACCCTATTATCTCATTCAAATACATGCACATTTACACGTGTCGCCCTTTTACAGGCAGTACTGTTTATTCTGTAGCATGATTGGCTTTCACACATCATCGTGGGTTGCTTGAACTTCAACACAAATTATTTCTGTGCTGCCAAGTACAGCCGGTGACTCACCCCCCCCCCCCTGCCCCCTCCCCTTTCAGGTGTACACAACTTGGTCAGAAACACACAATATACTTAAAATAAAATTTTAGTGGTCTCCACTGAAGCTTCCTGTCAATTCAAGGCTTTAATATTAACCTTCTTCTTGAGCCACCAGAATGTGAGACAAGATTAGAAGTACTTTTCATTCCAATTTGCACACAATAAATATTTACAAAGTAATGTATATTCCACAAATACCAAATGAAATTGCCTCTGTGGCTGGGGAATTGGTAAAGAAAGGTGGGGCCTTGAGCCTTTTTTATTTAAAGGTATCTAAAACTTTTCACCAAATATTAAACATTCAATATGTTTAGGTGCCTATCATAATTCTTAGGCTACCATAAACATGCATCATCAAACAAAAAAATAAAATAAACGTTTTACATCACTAATTTATAAGAATTGGGCAAAATTTGTACAGAAGTCAGATTGTATGCAATATTCACATTTTATGGTATTATTAATACCATACATGCATCAATCAGTTCTGCTAAGAAAGTCATCAATAGAGCAAGAGGAGTTAACCACCAATTACTCCTTTAGACTTTTCTCAAACTGAACTTTATTATTAGTTAAACTTTTCATGTTTGCTGGCATGTTGTTGAAAATGTGTATAGCTGAATAGTGGACACCTTTCTGAACCATAACTTTGTGAAAGTTATTCTTATTTGCCTGTTATTCCTAACTGTCTGTACCTCGCAAGGTCTTCTCTAATTTTAAGGGGATTAAGAAATTTTTGTCCATGCACAACTTCTTACAGGGAGAGACTTGCTCTCTCATAAAACTCTGAATTTTATGCAGTTGCCACATATGGCAGAAATTTGAAGCTTACCCATAGCTAAGACGACCGGAAAGCCATGGCGGTTGTCAGTTGGTAAGAGATGGTGGTCGTGTTCGAATGTGGTGCAGATCCCTCGAAGCCGTGGACCCAAGTTTTCAACAATGCTCTGTGAAAGCTGATGGTGACTCCATAATGGTGTGGGCTATGTTTACATGGAATGGACTGGGTAGTTTGGTCCATCTGAACCGATGATGGTAATATTCGGATACATGGAGACCATTTTCGGCCATTCATAAACTTCATATTCTCAAACAACGATGAAATTTGTATGGATGGCAATGCTGCATGTCACTGGACCACAGTTTTTCGCGACTGGTTTCAAGAACATTCTGAACAATTCGAGCGAATTATTTGGCCCACCAAATCAGGCCTACCATTGTATGCATTCTTTTTGCATATCTACTAGCAGCTGGTTGCACATAACTATCTCAGAGCTTCTTATGCTGATAAAGTGACACAGTTGCACAATTTTTCCAACACAAAATTGGACCCTGGGAGGTAAAGAGGAAACTGGTGTTGGAACTGGACCTGAGAGGTCAAGAAGAAACTGGTGTTGAAGACTTAAAGTAGCCAGTTGTCACCAATGGTTGTGCTTCAGCTTCAGCATGTTGATTTCGAATAATTGTCACAAATGGATGATAGAATGTATGAGGTATAGCAGCAAGCTGCAATAGTTATGTATGGGCTAACACAGCCTACACACTTAGACTACCATCTGGAATGATAGACCAGCTTCTGGGAACTGGCACCGCAGAGGTGAGGACTGATACAGCAAAGGGGGGATGAGTGGCTTACCAAAGAGGTGGTGGAGCAGGTTACATCTAAATCTAGAATGGTTTTCGGAGGAACGACTGCAGTTAGCCTCCATTTGGGCTCAAATCTATCTAGTGATACCTCAGAAGGCTGTGGAGTGCTTTGGAAGATGGGATGAAGCTGCAGAGGATTTAATACTGCAACAGAGAAGAATCAAGAGTGTAAATGGAAAATAGTGCATGTTTTACAATGTGGGATTCAACTAGGTAAGGCGTACCCTTGATAAGGCAACTGATTGATACATCCATTAGGTTGCTGTATTGTGTGCAGAAATTAATAAGGAAAAAAGATGTCTTATTATGAATTAAGCATTATAATAATGACATCCTACACATTTGTCATTTAATTCATATAACGGAACTGCTTTGATCACATAACATGGTACTAACCTTCATAGAAGTCGTGACCCTCACATGCATGAACAGCAAGTCTGTACTCCATCTTCAGACAGTCCAATAAACTTTTGCCTTCTCCTTCTTCTAGTTGTTTTTTTGTAACTTTTAATGAAGTTGGAGACATATTATTTAAGGTCTCTATTGTTTTCAGAGACCACTCTGAACCTTCAGCTCTTAACCTTTCTAATATCTCCTCCACTGTTGGTGCTGAGAAGCAGGAATCTATTATTGACATGTATGGTGTAAGACTAAATTCAGATGTCTTTGATGTGCTGGATTTTGAAAACTTATTTAATACCTCCTCTACTGCATTCTGAGTGCCTGGACACTTTAAAAGTGAATCCAGCAAGTCAACAAGTTTACCGGAATCACAGAAATGAGTTGCAATGCCTGCCTTCAAAACATCTAGTCCTTTCAGTCTATATCCTGTCAATGCAAGATACAAACCCAACTTACCACCTAATCGAGGAAGAAAGTAACTGCCACCCACATCGGGAAATAATCCAATTGCGGTCTCTGGCATTGCAAAAAGAGTTCTCTCTGTTGCTACACGAAAGTGACCATGGACTGAAAGTCCCACGCCTCCACCCATGGTTATGCCATCTATAAATGCTACATAGGGTATATGATATGTGCCAATAAGAGAATTAAGTGTATATTCTTCACGAAAGAAGTCCCTTCCCAGGTTTGTACCTTTTATACCAGCTTCAGTTACAGCTCTTACATCACCTCCAGCACAAAATGCCTTTTCACCTGTTCCTTTCATTATCACTAAGCTCTTCTCTTTCTCCCAATTTTTCATAGTTGGAAATATTTTTCGTATCATAGATAAATTAAGAGCATTTAACGCTTTAGGTCGATTAAGTGTTATGACTCCTTTATCGTTCACAGATTCAATAATTACATCATTTTCACTTGTAGAACTCATCTGTCTTCTCAGAGACAATGCTATTTTACGAATAGCATTGTGTTTCCTGCTGAGACGTAAGGGAAAAGTGCAGGTACAGATCTGAAAAGCAAAGAAACAAGCAATTACTGGTGGAATAATCAATAATATGCAATGCAAAAAGAACAGTCCAAATTCATGTAACACAGACAACAGTGATTTGAGGTCACTCCAGTATCTTCCATGGACATCAAGAAAATCATTCACTCTTTTGAAACCAAGTATTCAAGGGTTGATTACATTTCACAAAAAATTTCAAAAAGTATGTTTTCCTGATATAGGTGTATTTAGTCCCATGTAATGCATCGCTTTCCCAGATATTTTTTTTTTTTTTTTTTTTTTTTGTCTTTCCCAAAACAGGCTTACATATGCTTTTGTTCTATATCCTTTTTGACACAGGTAGCAACGCTTCTCTTAATTATTTATGCCATTCTCAAAAGTTTCAAAAGAGTACTGTCCTTAGCAATAATTCAACACATCTGCAAATATGATTTTCTGAGTCATCTACAATTTGGATTCCAAAAGACCATTCTACCAAACATGCTATCTACCACTTCACAGACCAAAAATTAAAAAGCTGTCCTCAATCCAACAGTTAGCTTGAATGTTAAAGTGCTTTAATAGGCATGATCCTATTGTAGATGATTCCTCAGGCTTTGTAGTGACTTATCCAGCCACTTACAGGGAACTTACAGTTCAACATCAACTATGAACTACAACACAACTTGGCATCCTTCATATAAATAAATCATTTCCAGGGGGAAGAAGCAGAGGAGATCGAGGACTGACTGAGGACAACTTGAGATCTTTGGAATTTTAATTTGACACTGACCCACTAAATCACTGAGTGACACTGGAACAGGTAGACAAAATTTTGGCTACTACAAATGATCTGCTTAAGGCATCTGACTAAGCAATTTGCAGGATCCTTTTTGAGAAACTTAAAAAGTTATGGCTTTCAAAGTATAATGAGTATTTGGTTCATATGATATTTAAAAGCTGACAGGATGCGAAGGGTGACGTTAGATGGTTTTCATAATGTATCATCGGAGGGGGGGGGGGGGGGGGGGGGACACCTAGTGTTCCAATAGATTTGTGGGAGACACCTGCTATGGACAGAAAATGAAATATTAATTATTATTTGGTCCAACGGCTTTGTTTTAGTTACATGAATGTGTTGTCTGTTCCTCTTGGCACATCCAAAAGAACAGATACCACACAGAATCTGCAGCTGTTATACATATTATGTAAGATGGAGGTGGAGGGGGGGGAGGAAAGGAAAAAGGAAAGGAAAAAGGAAAGGAAAGGAAAGGAAAGGAAAGGAAAGCAAAAAAGAAAGGAAAGGAAAGGAAAGGAAAGGAAAGCAAAGGAAAGGAAAGGAAAGCAAAGGAAAGGAAAGCAAAGGAAAGGAAAGGAAAGCAAAGGAAAGGAAAGGAAAGGAAAGGAAAGGAAAGGAAAGGAAAGCAAAAAAAGAAAGGAAAGGAAAAAGGAAAGGAACTACTGACGTCAGATGCATCAGGCCTTTATGGGGCGTCAGTGGCAATGAGCGAAAATGTGTGCCAGACCAGGATTCGAACCCGAGATCTCCTGCTTACTAGGCAGTTGACCACTGCACCACCCAGACACAGGTTAGTAAACAGGTGATCCTGGGTTCAAATCCCGGTCCAGCAAACATTTTCACTTGTCGCCACTGATTCCGCATAAAGTCAGATTCAGCTGACATCAATAGTTCCTTCCCTTTCCTTTCTCCTCCATACACCACCAATTTACATAATGAGTTTCTTGTACTCATTTATATTTTGTTTTAATGTTTTTGACAGAGCAGTTTTATCAGTTCTCAAGTTATAGCTTTCACTTGTGAATAAGAGTAATAAAAACAGTTACTATTCATCATTCAATACCATTTTGATCTATAGGCTTAATTATGAGTTATACCTAGAGATTCTAAATCGAACCCATTCTCAATATACACAAATAACCTCCCATCTAATTCTGATAGCTGAAACAGTTATGTTCGTTGATAACACAAGCATCACAATCAAGCCTAGTAAAGAAGCACCAAAATAAAATGATAAATGAAATTTTCATCAAAAGTCTTCATTTGTTTTCAGCAAATGGTGTGTCACTCAGTAGAAACACAATGCATTCAATTCAGTACAAGGCAGTATATAACAAACAACAGGGATAAAAATAAACCATGGCAGACGGCACGTGTCTAAAACTATTTGTCCAAAAATTCTTTGATGTGTATACTGACAAACTTGAACTGGCTGTTACAAATTCTAAAATGCTGAAGTTCAAGAAAATTCACCATATGTGCAATTACCGACTATGACAATAACTGCATCAGGAGGTGAGCTTACTGTGTGTACTTTATTTCATCAATGTAATGTGTGATAATATTCTGGGGCAAGCCCACACTTAAAAGAAGTACCCAACAAAAACGGCTAAAAACAAGGAGATTTTAAAATATGGAGACTGTTTTGTTCTACCATCCATCAAGATTACACACCTCAACCTCTGCATTTGCCTACTATCGATGTTCAAAGGCTAATAAATTTGAAGACTACAAAATCACAAGTAAAACAGAAACAATACTGTAAGACAGAAAATCATTACCACTGGATTCACAAGAATGTACTATTTGACAAGAAGTTAAACATTTCACTCAACCAATACTGGTAATATATGCAGTACTTAGAGTCATATTTTACAAAAATAGAAGTTGCTGTGCTGCTGCAGATTCTTTTTTTTTTTATTTGTCATCGAAGTGCAAATGAGGAGTTCCAATGAAGCAATTAAAGATAACAGTGGAATGTGACAGCTCATGCTTAATTAAAATCTGGGGCTACACTAACAATGAGTGGTGTTGTTGTTGTTGTTGTGGTCTTCAGTCCTGAGACTGGTTTGATGCAGCTCTCCATGCTACTCTATCCTGTGCAAGTTTCTTCATCTCCCAGTACCTACTGCAACCTACATCCTTCTGAATCTGCTTAGTGTATTCATCTCTTGGTCTCCCTCTACGATTTTTACCCTCCACGCTGCCCTCCAATGCTAAATTGGTGATCCCTTGATGCCTCAGAACATGTCCTACCAACCGATCCCTTCTTCTGGTCAAGTTGTGCCACAAACTTCTCTTCTCCCCAATCCTATTCAATACTTCCTCATTAGTTATGTGATCTACCCATCTAATCTTCAGCATTCTTCTGTAGCACCAAATTTCAAAAGCTTCTATTCTCTTCTTGTCCAAACTATTTACCGTCCATGTTTCACTTCCATACATGGCTACACTCCATACAAATACTTTCAGAAACGACTTCCTGACACTTAAATCTATACTCGATGTTAACAAATTTCTCTTCTTCAGAAACGCTTTCCTTGCCATTGCCAGTCTACATTTTATATCCTCTCTACTTCGTCCATCATCAGTTATTTTGCTCCCCAAATAGCAAAACTCCTTTACTACTTTAAGTGTCTCATTTCTTAATCTAATACCCTCAGCATCACCCGACTTAATTCGACTACATTCCATTATCCTCGTTTTGCTTTTGTTGATGTTCATCTTATATCCTCCTTTCAAGACACCATCCATTCCGTTCAACTGCTCTTCCAAGTCCTTTGCTGTCTCTGACAGAACAATGAGTATGTTGCCATATTTCAAATTTTGTGTTTACTTTTGCTGGCTTTGATAACTCTCAACAAAACTGTCACCTTCCAAGCTAACCTAGACCTTGGGCTACACTGTAGATCTACCAGCCACCAGAACCTACATTCCTAAAACTAATACAGATGCAAAAGAAATATTGACAGTCTTCTGTTCTCTTTGTTTGCACACAAATGACATCACATCATCATTACTTTACACGACAAAGCCAACATTTGGTATGTGTAGATTCAGTTGCCAACAACACTTTGGGTCAAAGCATGTGCACCATCCAGAGCATGCAACTACTGGACAATACTTTGAAAGCACTAGCATTCTCAATGGAAGGCTGGAGCCTGTCAGCATTGTCTGTAGGTGAGTTACTATATATAGTCTTTGATATATTTCAGTCACGAGTTCCACTGTGAGAATAGACATTCGTCTGCTGTTGCAGATTGTGGTGAAGGTTCCATGTACACTTACGCCAGATGATGTCACATTTTGTGTAGTCGCACTGAATGGACCAATATTGATGTTTTGATGGAACTGTTCCACATATCAAAAAAACATCCTCCTGAGAAAGTATAGTTATTGCTCACATACCCAGTTCAGAAGATGCTGCACTGAAGTTGTTGCCAGGAGAGATACACAATTACTGCAAGCCAATATCCAGATTTTCAGGTCAGAAATTGAAGGCATGGCATCTGAGGACAACTTTTAATGGGTAGTGAAGATTTTCCACTAAGGTATCAGTTGTGGAATAGAAGAAAATTTCTCAAATCCTGTTCATACCAAATATTTCTGAGACAAAATTTTTAAGGGTTTCATGGTCACTTGTTGACAAAGTGGTATAGTTCTCAGGATATACCTACAGGCGACGACATGTTAATACCGAAGCGACCATTTGGACACTTCCTTGTGAAAGAGCTGAGAAAACACACGCTGAAACTGCCAGGACACAATGCTGAGCAAAACCAACAGCTCATAACCTGAAGAAATAAGGGTCTTCATGTTGACAAGAGTACACTGGTACTGCTTGCCAATAAGGGGAATGCGACCGCCATAATGAAGACCGAAGATTATGAGCATAAGATCCAAGGCCTATTCGAGCTGATGACATACTGAAAACTAAGCACAGATCCGATGCAGCAGACCACATGGAATACACATTAGTTAATGAAGTTGCCTCCTCCCTTGGTGAACATGCAGAGGAACCTGTGCAAAATACAAGCCCTACCACCTGAGCTGCATGGATTACTAAAGATCCATAAGAGTAATGTCCCATTAAGACTTTGTTAGTGCTCCTGGCTCACCAATGTATAAACTGGCGAAACACTTAGCCTCTCTGCTCCAGCCACAGATAGGAAAGACTTACACATACATAAACAATTCAGGATATTTCACTTAGAAGTTGAAGAAACTAAAACTTAGACCAAACAACATTCAGATCAGTCTTGACACAGTTTCCTTGTTTACCAAAGTGCTACTCAGTAACACTCTGGAGTGCATCAGTTTCATTTTCCAGCATGGCATCACCAGGCTCTTTCATGCATATTCTACCACAAGCTATTTCATGCAGAATGACAACTTCTATGAACAGTTGGAAGGTGTCACCGTGGGTAGTTGACTTAGTCCACATTGGCCAGCTTCTTCATGGAATATTTTTAAGCACAGACAAAAGACTTCGGATACGTAAGGTGTGGTTCAGATACATCAAGCAGTACTTTTGTTGTGTGGTGCCATGGTGAGGAACAGCTCGGTGACTTCCTAAAACACCTAAACAGCCCCCAAGCCAACATAAAATTTACCATGTAGGTAAAAAAGGACCAACAGCTACCCTTTCTAGATGTGCTGGTCACGAGGGAGGGTGAAAATTTGAGACACAGTGTGTATAAAAAATCCACCAGTTCATAAGAAGTCACACGAATCAAACACTTGGCGAGGCGACACATCGGAAAAAGAAATGTCTGGTATGGCCCTTCTGCCATATATTCCCAAGTGACAGAGATGGTATACTGTGCACACACAGCAAAAAAACCATTTATTAACTGATAAAGAAGATTAAAGAGTGCCTCAGATTGGCAAAGAAGAATAGTGACCAAATTTCAATGTTGGGGATATCCGCATATCATATACAAGTCTATGTTAAAATGACTGAATGATCACTCAACACCAGAATCACCGAACATAAGCAGCAATACTGGTTGGGCAAGGTGACAAAACCGACTGTGGCCTAGCACGTATTGAGAGAGACTGACCATGTAGTAAAATTCACAAAGAAGATCTTCCTTTAGAGATGAGCTATCACACCCATTTTTTCAGAGAAGTTATAGAAACACACAAACGTGCCAACAATTTCAACAAGAAAGAAGAAAGCCTCAGGGTGAATGGATCCTGGATTCTTATGCTGCAGCAAACAACCACTGCAGGTAGCAAGGGAACAACCACAGTGGAAATGACCACGGAAAAGACCTTGGGAGTTGGCAGGTCAGGTAAATATAATCTGGGCCGCAAGGTCCACTCCAGTCTACCACCAGCAGTCAGCATGAAGCTTTTAAAATGCTAGCCACTCATGCCGCAAAAACATCAGAAAAATTGCCAAACAGACATCAATCGAACAACCCCAAGACAGATACCAACAGGCAGTTTGTCATTTCTCTGAGAGTTATGAATAAATGGAAGTCAAATAGTCTGCTTCGATTTGTTGGGAAGTCGGGTCATACACCAAATCACACAATCCATCATCAATGGGAGGCGGGAGGGGGGGGGGGGGGGACAACACTCAACTTTAGCAACTATTGTGTATTGTGTCTGTGGTGTCTTCTATCAAATGGGCTTGATGCAAAAAATATAAAAATTTTCAACTCCTGCTGAGCATCACACATATGGTCAAAAATGCTGGATTGGCAAGAAATCATAAGAACATACCACAGTGGCCTGGTACATGATGGTGTATCTCATTTTGTTGACAAATATTACTTTGTAGACCACAATTTGTCTATGTCAGGCTAAACAAATGCTTGCTTTATCAACAGTGAGGTTGCTTTTACTCTGAGGAGTGAAAAATGGTTGTTTATTAAAAGCTGAAATCTCACAATACAGATCTGAATTTGTTAAGTGAAATTCTTAATTGTCAAAGCTGCAGATAGGACGTAGGAGTAAGGAATGATTTTACTTCTTCAGTTCCGTCTTGAGCATGGACCACGGCTTCAAAACCAAGTCCTTTTGTCTCCTGGTATGTTTTTACCACCAACAATATGTTGGATGTCCACAGTACATTGTGAGATTAAGTCAACGTATCTTACATGGAATTCAAATTTACACACTCAGATTAACTGATGGCCTGGCATTATCTGTTCATGAGCCTTTTGAGTGGCTTTAAAATGACAGTATTAATCGAGTGGTGGAACTATGTTAGTTCAATTCAAAAGCTTCAGTCCTTGAGCATTGCTGTTACTACAAATGAATCCATAAATACACAGAACTATTAATGGAACAGTGTATTTCAATAGCCTGTATTTTCTAATCCACATTCAACTCCAGTATCCTGTCAACGTGAGGGAATCAAATTACGGTGGGGACTTTGTATCTGAAACTGTAATGGAAGTACTTGGTCTAGCTGCAATGCATCCTCCCAGTAAATCCAAAGCACATCGGACAGAATGTCAAGGAGTAATCTGTCAAAGAATAGAAGAGGTACTGTCACCTTTAACTGAGCTTTATGGGAGGGGGGGGGGGTGTTAGAAAGAAAGAAATGCCAATAATAAAATTCCTCAGCAGAACAATATAACATTACACAGCAGAACGATCTGTTACATGTTATTATGCATAAATGTCTAGGTCATAAAACAATAATTTTGAACACAGTAGAAATCAGGAAGCACATCTTTGAGTTATCTTTCCATGCCATCGGTTCACTACCCTGCACACACATGAGAAATTGTTTTATTTTGTATTGTATTGTATTGTATTGTATTGTATTTGTGTGTGTGTGTGTGTGTGTGTGTGTGTGTGTGTGTGTGTGTGTCCTGATACAGTTGGAACTTATGAGAGAACGAAACCGCATTCTATTCAGTGAGTTTCTATTGTTCCTCTGCCCAGTATGTTCCAACATTGTGGCACATTGTTGATAATGTATAACACCACTGACCTAAATGCACAGAACCACATTCACAAAGAATTCAGCAGTCTGGGTTGCTATTCTGTGAACTGTTGATGTCTACAAGACGCACTGCCATTATCTCGCATCCTGCAGCAGAAACTGGTGAGCTATAAGTAACGTCTGAAAATACCATCCCCATACTTTCGAGTCACCCAACAAAAGTTCCAATGATATAGAGATCACTTAAATACTATACCATACCTGCATGGTGATGGAAAAGGATCCTTATTGTAATCACTGTGCCAAAATCAGCAGCCAGTTTTCTCACTGCTGATGAGATTAAGTGTAAGATATAGAAGGGGTTGCACCTAGTGCCCTGGGTGTCCACGAAGCAGTGGCAGGAGCGATTGAGTGGAGCCTCGCAGAGAGCAATGGAACAAACTGGACACCTACACTGTTAGAGGAGTTTAGCTGGGGGCAACAGCAGAAAACATCAACAGCACAGAAGAGTACCAATGATGTAGTTTATTTTGTTCCTGGTGTCTGCAAGATTCTTATGAATGGACTGCCTGTACCTTTGTGCTGTGTGCCCTGTATTTAAGATACCCAAATGAAGCACTACTGTTTAACAGACAATTACCTGCTTTTTTCTGCAGTTACAATGAATTAGATGAATGCACTATCTGGCCATGCTTAATGTTAAATGATTATGTATCTTAGTTCACTTATTTCATTTTATAGTGATTGTGGCTCAGATTTCCGGCTGAAGTTAGTGGCGTGACACCTTGCTTCCATTTGTCTTTTTTTTGCCTGAATCTTTGCCTTTGAGCAAATTTTATTGTCATTACTGTGACATATTAATACCAGGTATATTTAGAGAAGGAAAGTGTGTGTGTGTGTGTGTGTGTGTGTGTGTGTGTGTGTGTGTGTGTGTCTGTGTCTGTGTGTGTGTGTCTGTGTGTGTGTGTGTGTGTGTGTATGTGTGTGTGTATGTGTCTGTGTGTGTGTATGTGTGTGTGTATGTGTGTGTGTATGTGTGTGTGTCTGTGTGTGTGTCTGTGTGTGTGTCTGTGTGTGTGTCTGTGTGTGTGTCTGTGTGTGTGTCTGTGTGTGTGTGGTGTAACTATAGAGTAAAACTAAATGCAGAATTTGTGTCTTTCTGCCTCTGTGCTCTTGCAGATATGGCTGTTAGTGATGTTCCTTAGATGTAGTGACTTTGGGATAATGACTTGGCCTATGGTATCACTGGTCATGGTCAAGGCTATACAAGAACTTCCAGCTGCTTCAATAAACCTTCCTCTGTAACCACAGTAAATAGGGAGCTGTGAAACATACATGATAGCTTTCGTCTGGTTTACTGATGGATTAAAATCAGACAAAAGTGCTGGACTAAAGGCACATGAGGTGCAGCCTCAACTATGGAGTGCAATCTCCCTAGGGGAGCTGGCTACAGTATTCCAGGTAGAGATATTCACTATCACAGTATGTGAAGAGCAGAATCTACATAGAAATTACAAGGATCATAGCATCTACTTTCATTCAGACAGCCAAGCAGCTCTGAAATCTCCATCAGCCTGTGTAATTAAATAAAGATCATTGTAGAATGCCATGAAATCCTTGTGATGATGGAGAAAGCAATTAGGTAAACCTGCTGCAGGTGCCTGGGCACTCAGAAATTACAGGTAACATACAAGCTGATAGGTGGGCCAGCACAGGGGCAATAACTCCATTTGTTGAACCAGAACCTGTCTTAACTATCACTAGGATGATGGTAGAATCTAAGCTACATAACTGGATCAGTAGGCAGCATGCAAAATATTTCACTAAAACTCAGAAAAAAAACAAAAATATAGCAAGCTAATGATGCTGAAATCACATTTTAAGAGAAGTTCTGAAATCTTGGTCTTGAACCGGAGGCAGATTAAACTCATGGGAGGTCTAATGACTGGCCAGGGAACTTCAGGAAACACCTGCACCTGATAGGTATAGAAAAGTAGCACCTAACTGTGAATTATATGGTATGGGGGATGAAATTGCACCACATTTAATTTTCTGATGTGAAGCACTGGAGACCAAAAGACACCACATTTTTGTGTCATTAATTCCTGAAGAAATTGTGGCTAACACAGATATAGGAAAGGAACTTTGACTACTCTTTAAGGGTACTAGTTGGCTCTTCTCCACTGACAGAGAAAGATATAGTACAACAAACGCAGTTTCTGTGTGGGTAACAGGTGTCTAGGATCACTATTGTTTTGTCTCCATGGCTAAATCAATCAATCAACCAATCAATTCATGGGCAGGCCCCTAGAATTACAGCACCTGAGTTGATCCAGTAAGCTTAGCCAGAATCAATTTGGTTAAACTCTGTGGAACAACAGTGCCGTTGTTCAATTAGCCATGAGCGATATTAATTCATTCTGGAAAGGAAAGTGCCTTCGTGGTCCCAACTGAGGAGGTTGCAGGTCGGATAGCACATTATGTGAATGTTTGTGTGCTTTGAAGTTACTATGTAAGGAGGAGGATCAAAGAGATGTAGCCCAGTGTCTCAAGGCAACAGCTGCACAGGTAGAGTTAATGCTAAATGGCATACTGTCATTTCAGTACAGGATAATAGGGCCTTGGTAAACATGGAGCAGAATGGTGAAGGTAGCCATGATTGGGAAGTAGGGGATCTTTCTGTTGATACTAATTAGTGGCGTGAAGTTTTCAATGTTACCACGTCCTTTTCGAGAATAATGAAGGAAGGGGAAACATTTTTGGTTGATGCTATTTCAGTTACGATGAATTTATTTATTTATTTTTTTTCATTTAGTGAGCATAAAGAAATGTCCGGGCTTTGGGTTATCGAAATCCTGCAGATACAGTACCCAAAATAAAGGCGAGGTTAATCCAGGGAGTGGCTAGGACCACTGTATCATAGGAAACAGTTGGAAGTTCCCTAGACAGATCTGCAAAGAGGAATTTCCAGAAGTGCAATGTGACAGTTGATTGCTATGGTTTATAGTTGTGAATATGTGATGGGGACACTTTGGTGAGTATGTGAACAGAGTAAAATACACAGCAAGTGCCTTGTCTTTTGTATATGGAACAGGACATGATATTAGATAGTGGAGAGGGGAATTATACACTGAATAGGTTGCTATTAATTATTGCCCAACCTCCCAAAAGCTTACTGTACTTGGAAGCCTTGGTTTAAAAATTAAAGGAAATAGGTACATCAGTCATTGTTGGCAGGCAGGGAGTAGGGACTACTGTGGGTAGAGTAGGTGAAAGGTCCTGCCTACAGTGCATGAGACATGTCAGTTATTTGGCGTGTGAAGACCAGGGACATTTTAGACAGTGCTGTCCGCAAGGGAGACAGAATAATAGAGAATCAAGGATGAAACTAAGATGAGGGGTGTCAATTACAGCTCTAGGTATGGGTAAAGGGATGCAGGCTCAACAGCAAAATTGGACCCCATTCATATATGGTGAAATTAATAACAAGCCACTTTGTGCTCTTTTGGATACTGGTAGTTTCGTTCCCATCTTGCGATATGGTTGTTCTTATTCACCAATCTGACTGTGGCTAGCTGAAGTTGGACCCAGCACCAGTCTCACATGTCCTAGATAATTCCACTTCAGTGCACACATTAGGCTGGGTGAAGATAAAACTGCGTATTCGAAAATTTACCTGTGTTGTTATATTACAAACAGTTCAGCTCAAGGGTTGTCTGCCGAGTTCATTTTTGGTTCAGACGTTATCCACAATACCAGGTTAATCTCAAATGAGGGAGGACTACTTTACATTTAAATTCTGTAAAGATCACACCTTTTTATTTTGCGTACATATTAATTATCCATCAGTTTCTAAGTAAAGGAAGGTATTGATAGTACGCTAAGGTTGGATCATATTCTATTGGATTAGAAGAAATGGCTGTGTGTATTTATTGAATTTACAGATGGGCTGACTGATAAAACTGGGGTTACTGAGTCTCATTTTTTATAATTATTGAGCTTATGTATACAATTCCAGTGAGAAAATGACCTCATTATTTATCCCCTGCGATTATGAAAGAATGGAAGTGTCTCATAGAGGAAATATTAGAATAGGGCATGACCCATCCCTCAAACTCACCCTGTTCAGAACCTATTTTCATGGTGCCAAATGATTCTGGCACATCAAGGCTGAGCTAAATAAGCAGGTGTCCTTAGATCTATTCTACTGCAGTTATGCACATCTGTTTTTGTTGGTATGTGGGTGTACAAGTTGTTTCTGCCTTGACTCTCAACCAAGCTTACTATCAGATTGTGCTTGATGGGGGATCCAAATATATTACAACATTTACTACTACTTGTGATCTCTTCAAATGTAATCCATTACACTTTAGCCTCACAATCAAAGCCTCTGGTATGTCCCAATTGCTGGAGTTTATGTCTTTGGATATCAAATTTAGATGTCGAGGTATGCTTCCTAGACAATAGAGTAATTTCATCTGCAATTGGGGGGAACACACACGTCACCTGATGAAAGAGTTTACTCAATTAAGGGAGAGCAGAATGAGATTTTCACTCTGCAGCGGAGTGTGCGCTGATATGAAACTTCCTGGCAGATTAAAACTGTGTGCCCGACCGAGACTCGAACTCGGGACCTTTGCCTTTCGCGGGCAAGCGCTCTACCATCTGAGCTACCGAAGCACGACTCACGCCCGGTACTCACAGCTTTACTTCTGCCAGTACCTCGTCTCCTACCTTCCAAACTTTACAGAAGCTCTCCTGCGAACCTTGCAGAACTAGCACTCCTGAAAGAAAGGATATTGCGGAGACATGGCTTAGCCACAGCCTGGGGGATGTTTCCAGAATGAGATTTTCACTCTGCAGCGGAGTGTGCGCTGATATGAAACTTCCTGGCAGATTAAAACTGTGTGCCCGACCGAGACTCGAACTCGGGACCTTTGCCTTTCGCGGGCAAGCGCTCTACCATCTGAGCTACCGAAGTAAAGCTGTGAGTACCGGGCGTGAGTCGTGCTGCTGAGGAATCCAAAGAAAATAGTAATATTATGAGTCTCTCTCTTTCTTTCTTTTGAAAATTTATTCCAAATTTTAATCTGCAAGCCATGCTCCTGAATGAATTGGAAAAAAGGGCGCAAGTTTAAATGGAAGTTGTCTCAGAAAGCAGCTTCTGAAGTGCTTAACAAAGCTTCGGTTTATACCCTATTCAGTGACCAGGCTAACGTTTCACTGACTGATGTTACAGCTGTCCTACTGAAGATGATCAAGAAGATGGGCGAACTGTATTCTACGTCTCCTCTGGGTTGTCATCTCTTAAGGAAAAATATTGTGTATGAGTTGCAGACACTACTCGTGTTGTTTTTGCCAAGTTCCAAAACTGCTAATCAGGCCTTGAGCTGGGTTTGAGCTTACCCATGCATGTGCTGGTAGGATAGCAAGCTAGACTACCCATATTTCAAAATTTCAGTTGCAAGTCAATCATGTTAGTGTCACTGACAATCTAATTACAGATAGTCTAAAGTAAGACTGAACCAGATGATTTTAAGGTAGATGTAGCCATGAGGGAGGGGGAGCAGCTCCTGAATTCTAATATTATTAATCCAATTTTAGGGGCATTTTGGCTTTGTTTAAATGAACCAACAGATATCGGAGAATGATGAAACTATGAGACAGATAACAGACAAGTTATCCAGAGGAGAAGAGGCTACACCATATTTGTTGAATGATGGAATTTTGTATTGCATGGCCAGGAATGATCTGTGCCAGAAGTTCTTAGTCCCTGCCTAACTTATTTTGACAGCAGTATAGAAAACTCTTGTCAAAATCCTTGATAATTATATTTGGAATGGTATGGATTCTGGCGATGGTACAGATTTATAGAACTTGGTCCGTTAGCAATCTTCCCCCCCCCCCCCCCCCCCCCCCCCCTGCCCTCCCATGTTGCACAACCAACAGGGATGCAATCAGGAAAGACATGTAGATTTTGTGGGTCCGTTTCCTCCTTCACATTTGTGACACAAGTACGTATTTGTTTACATGGAAGCCTTTTAAAGGTTTTCTTAGCTGTTTCCCACCCATGCAGCTACACCACAGGTGGCCATTGGTTGTTTGCGCTGTATCTGCAAGCTACCGACTATGACTACTTGGCAAGTAGGGTTGCTGGTCTACAGCTCAACATGGGCTGGCAGGCACAGCTTGTCAATCGCAATACTGGCCGGTGTGTGCTAAATGTAAATGGATACAAAGATTGCTACACACACACACACACACACACACACACACACACACACACCAACCAGGAAAGTGTTATACGCCAGCCTACAGCGGATTCCCTGGAAACAAATGGTGCCAGCATCATAACCCATGGCACTTGGATTGGCACCAGTAATACTGCATTTGTAGCACCATATTATCTATGAGGATCACGTGTCCATTGACAGCACAGAGTAGGTATCCATCTGCTGGGTGTGTACTTAAGATGCCACCCAGCTGCTAGTAAGGCTGTTATATTTACTGAGTCACAATGATATCTACTACTTACAGCGCCCAAAGTTCCAACTGCAGCACCAACCACAGAGGCTCCACAGCTGCCCTGCAATGAGCAATCAGTAATTGCTACTAGAACTGTCACCTCTGCTGTCGATGGCCTCAGTGGATAGTGGGCACCTTAGATGGTGTAAGCTGGTTGAACTTAGAAGTTAGACTTGGTTCTTGTGTCAAGCCTTGCCCTCAGAGATACCTTCCTATTAGACTTGGAATAATCCAAGTGTTGTTCATTACAACAAATACACACTAATAACCTCAGTGATTTATAATTTTCTTATGACTCCCAATTTGTAAACCCTGTATTGCATGTGTCTTTCACATTTATACATACTAGTATCATTGTGGTGGTCACAAAAACTGAAAATGGCTGGGAGAGCGGTGTGTACACAGAAGTATTCTTGAACATCTTAGTAAATACAATATTCTCAAATATTCTCAATAAAAGTCAATTCGGTTTCCAGAAAAACATCTCAACAGAAGATGCAATATATTCTTTCACCAATGCAATTCTTGAATCAATCAATAATAAAATGTCTCCAACTGGAATTTTTTGCGACCTTTCTAAGGCATTCGACTGCATGAACCATGAGATTTTTCTGAGAAAGGCAGAATTTTATGGGTTAACTAGAGAAGCAGGGATGTGGCTTGCATACTATTTAAAGGACCGGAAACAGAAAGTCAAGGTAAACGACACTAATGGGGAACCAGTGTCCTCTTCTTGAGGCACAATAAGCTGTGGAGTACCACAGGGCTCTATTCTGAGTCCTCTACTTTTCCTTATTTTCATAAATGACCTTCCAATGTGTACAAGGGCTAAGATAAAATTTACTTTGTTTGCTGATGACACGACAATTTTGGTAGCAACAAATACTAATCTTCAAATCACTGTAAATGAAATTTTTGAGGAGACCTTTAACTGGTTTACCTCTAATGGATTATCTCTAAATTTTGAAAAAACTCAATTGATTCAATTCCATACAAGCCAAAATATCGAAAGGGAGATTAATGTTAAATACAATGATGGGAATTTAGCATGAGTGGAGTCAACAAAGTTCCTGGGTCTACTTCTTAATAGCAATCTAAACTGGTCCTTACACATCCCTTACCTATATAAAAAACTAAGCTCAGCAATTTACACTATTCGTGCAATTGCTTCCTTCAGTGACTTAAATACTTTGAAAGCTGCCTATTTTTGTTATTTTCATGCCCTGATGGCCTATGGAATTATATTCTGGAGATACCAGCCAAAGGCAAACAAAATCCTCAGAGCTCAGAAAAGAGTCATTAGGGTTTGGTGAGGTGTCAATTACAGACATTCCTGCAGGAAACTCTTCCAAGAACTAAGAATACTCACAACAGTATATCAGTACATTTTCTCTCTCATATGTTTCTTGTGTAAAAACCATTCCCTTTTTGAAATGAACAGCATGTATCATAACTATGACACTACGGTAAAAAATGATCTACATCTTGAGCAAAAGAATCTAAGTATGGTGCAAAAAGGAGTACACTAGTCTTGTATAAAAATATTTTATGCTCTCCCTCAGGCAATAAAAATGTCAGTTACTGATCCACCTACTTTTAAAGATCAACTTAAACAGTATCTTTTAAGTAAAACCATTTACTCACTGGACGAATTTATGTATGAGAATACGTGAATTGATTTTGATCTATCGTAAGTCTGTTCAATGTAATTTGTAACTTTTTACAAAAAACAATTGTTGTACACATTTTTTCTATGCAATGTATTATTCATTGTACAACCTATTATTATAAACAAATGACTCAAATGTACGTAAATGACATGTTCTACACCAAAGAGATTTATCGCTAATGGGTCTACAGAACACGAATGAAATAAATAAATAAATTACCAAATGCCCCTCCTTATTCACATCCAATGATGCCTAACAGCTGGGGATGACACGACGCTAGGTCAGTGGTGTTGGGCCTTCTGAGGCCTGTCGGATGGAGTTAAGCTTTTTTAGTGTCACTATGGACATTTTACAGTGAATTACTTCTATTCCTTCTTTGCGTCAGAAATAAAGTTCTGTTATTACACTACTTGGGAATCATCGTTTGCAAGTGTGGCTGCAATCAGGTCACCACAATTAATGGCAATGAATATAACTGGACCAGAAGTTTCAGCCCACCATTTAATGATGATGATGAGATTGTTAGGACTCCGATGTTTACATACATTCCCAGAGTAGATGGCTCATACAAAGACATTTTCAATACTTTAGTACAATTTGTCAGCACAATTTCCAGTTATACTAATCAGGTATTCTTATTCCAGTACGGCAACACAAACTGGACATGTTGATGCAGTTACTGCTCGCCTTCTAGCAATGTCATCAAGAACAGGAACTACTCCCGAAAACTTTCACCCAGCTGGAGGTTACCCTACCCCAGGTGAGGACAACACTGCCTCTGCCATTTCAAGTAGCCTATTCAATGAAGTTCTATTTTTCAGTATCTGTGTTTTATGGTATATTACGAAAAGCCCCTCAGACATGCACACATATCTGAGTGAACAGACATTGCTACAATCTACAGATGCATGAAATAGAAGAAATGTATTCGCAACTGCAAATAGAATTAGACTTCAGCTGCACAATTTATTGGTGACACATGAAAATTTGTGCTAGACAGGGACTCAAACCCAGATTTCCCACTTTATGTGCATGATCATCTTAATCACAAAATAATATTACATGCCTAGACAGTTTGTGACAATAACAAATAAGTCTTTCCTTGTGCAGGAATCCCAGCAACTGTGAGTGCAGGGGGTGGACACATGGTGACATATGGAGGTGTGGGTCGGTCCAGAAAGCTTGTTCAAACAGCTGAAGTGGTTAAGGCGAGTGCTTGCATAAAGTATGAAATACGGGTTCAAGTCGCGTTCTGGTATATATCAAATTCTTAAGAGACTTAATCCTGGTGTAGATCCTAGTACCTGTCAAATGTTCAGTTAAACACCTATTATGCTTCACACATTCTCAGTGATCATAAGCACAGTAAACAATCTGTAATGCCATCCATGATGCTCCAGGATTTCCAGCAAGTCTTTCACACTTCTTAGCAAACTCTTAAGCACAAGGTACTTCTGCTGCCACACGGACCATATCCACCTCCAGACAGAACAAATCTACAAATTCCTACTAACATCGGCTCTCACACTTATTGCTTAAACCATGTTTCCCCTGTGACACCACTTCCAAGACACTAGTCTCAGAGGAAAGAGTTTCCATCAATTGTGACGATTCATTTTCTGTGCCAATTACTGCCTTCCCTGCAGTGTAATGTGACACAGCCAATGGGTAGGGTCTGTTCAAATGAACACTGAAGCAATGATGGTAGATGTACTCCCATGGAAACTCCCGTTCCATAATATATTAGATGTTGCTCCACTATCAGATGGCTCACCTGAATGCTTTTCATGGATTCATGAGCTTGGGTCCGAAGAATTTTTGATGGCTCCAATGACATCATTGGTAACACTTATTTTCACCTGCAGATGATTTTCTGCCCATGTCTATGTTGAATTGGCATTATTTCAGGACTGCCATTTCAGACATGGACTAAGCAATGGCCAAGTGTTGCAATTATGCTCTCATAGCCTCTCAGACCTACATATCACCTAAGTGTTGGACACTTCTCAGGACTATTCATTACCAATGTCAGTTCCAGCATTGAGTGGTGATGACTACAGATTCAAGACTTGATACTACAGGATATTACATTGTTTGGGAAACAAAGCACATGCTTTGTAATACTGGGGATGAAGAGGACAATTTTTCAACAGTGGTGCCCATCCACCCACTGCTCCATTATCACAGATCAACATTCCTTGACTCACTCCTTCAGTTAATGTTCACCAAACAGACCAAGGACCTTTTGATCAAATCAATACAGTTCTGCATACTTATTCCAGGACCTGCCCTCGTCACCATAGGAACTTATAGACATTCCAAAGCAGAAATCCATGGAATGCTCTTCAACTTCATTATGGCAGGTCACACAGTATTTGATGAACAAACACCTCTCATACACTTGCATTATTTTCAGTGGGAAGATTCTGCAAGACACAGCCTGCTACCCAACAATTCACATGCTGTGACACCGGCTGGGTCGACCACAGGCACCCCTCACATTATGCAGAGTTGGTACTGTTTTTCACCACAACTACATATGATGACTGCCAGTATGATTTCCCCAGCCCTTCAGCTGCTCCCTCATGGAATAAGCATAAACACTGGCCCTTACCAGGAAGTGCCTCCGTTGCAATCTTTCGTGAAAGATTTGGTCTTCCATGACAATGATTCTGCACGTTTTCTATTTCCCAGTTCAGCTCTGATATGTTTCCTCCAACCCAGCCTCAGTTTCATGGCCACATCTTGGCTGACCATAGCAGGAAGTCTCTTCAAGACCTCAGGTTGCCATTCTATAGATACACTTGGGCTGGCAAATGCAGCTCATCAATCACAACAATGACCAGTATGTGCTAAATGTAAATAAATATGATGATCAGTGTACACACACCAACTATCCACAAAGTTTAAAAGTTAGCCTACAGCAGATCACTGTCGCACCACTGCATTCACAAAACTACCTTACCTTTGTGCACCACATCTGTGTCGAGTGTCGAGCAGGTTATCTGTCCGCTGGCTGTGTACTTAAGATGCCACTGGGCAAATAGCAAGGCAGTTCTATTCATGGAGCCACAATGGGGTATACTTCTCACAATGTCCATAGTTCTAGTCACCATATCCACAGCAGCCCCACAACAAGCAGCCAGCAATCACTACCACAGCCATCGTCTCTACCAACCACGGCCTCAAAAGACACTGGGCTCCTCGAATGGTTAAACTTGGACTTTATGTTTGTTTCAAGCCATGGCCTTCAGAGACAAGAGCTTATGGCATAGAATAATTCACATATTATTCACTACAAAAAAGAAACTAGTAATCTCAGTGACATAATTTTATTGTTTATCCTTGTGTGAGAAGTCCATATTGCGTGGGTCATTCAAACTTTTTCGTTTTAGCTTTGTTATTATACTACTTGGAAATCATCATTTGCCCGTATGGTCACATCCAGGTCACCACAGTTTGAAACACCTGTTCATCACTTACCAACACCAATGTCATACTCATTAGGTTGAGACATTCCAGTGACTGATGAATGGCTTCAACACTGCCAACCATGAGGCACTATCGGGCTTTGTTTGCTTTTCAGATTAATTAATCCCTATCTAATTTGTGGTCTATTGAGGATTTACTGTCAAATAAGATATAAAACGCAGACTGGCTATTGCAGGAAAATCATTTATAAAAAAGAGTAAATTGTTAACATCTCATGTAAAGCTAAGTGTTAGCAAGTATTTTCTGAACATATTTGCCTGGAGAGTAGCCTTATACAGAAGTGAACTGTGGATGGCAAACAAATCAGACAATAAGTCAATAGAAGTGTTTGGAATGTGGCACCACAGAAGAATGCTGAAAATTAGATGGGGTCATGGGAATATCAAATAACTAATGAGGATATACTGAATGGGACTAGAGAGAAACAAAATTTATGGCACAACTTGATCAAAAGATGCTACCATTTGATACTAAAAATATTAAAGGGATCAAGGGATTGTCAGTTTGGTAATAGAGGGAAGTGTAGTGGGTAAAATTTGTAGGAGGAGACCAAAGGATGAACACAGTACAGTTGACATGGATGTAGGTTTCAATAGTTATGCAGAGATAAAGAGGACTGTACAGGATAGACTAGTGTAGGAAGCTGCATCAAACCAGTATTCAGATTTTAGATCATGACAAGATATTTTCTTAAGAGAGTTTGGAGAAATTGCATTAGGCCAGAAGAGACATTTAAGGGTCCCATATGGCAAAAATATAAGAACTATAATAAAGGAAGATACCCTAATAGAAATGAGATAGGGGATCAAGTTTACCCTAGAAATTTTTGCAGACTTAGTTAAGTTGGAGAAGCTCTTACCATAGTTTTGGGGGCCTTACCAAATTCTCAGATTTATTGCCCCAGTTCAGGCTGTTCTAAAGGAAACTGCACTAGCAACGAAGTTTCGAGCTCATATTTCTCAGCTCAAACTTGCACACACCTTGGATGATTGATAGAATGTGTTGTAAGGTGCTTTGTGTATTCATATGTTGGATGCAGTTTCGGAAAAGTTCCTTGTACCTTTATAGCTGACATAAGTAATTTGTAACTGAACTAAAAACAACCTGAGATATGTTAGCATTACAGTGAGACAGCCCTCCCTTGTTTAAAAACAGGAAAAGGGGGGCAATAAACTAGTTTCACTGGGGGCTGTGATAATTGTTGTACAGTGGAAGTCCAAACCTTTTCAGTAGATGATGCCAAAATCAGCAGGCAGTTTTCTTATTGTGGGTGACAAGGCACTGGAGACTTTAAAGGCCCCTCAGCTTGCATCACTGCTGTCCACAAGATAAAGACAGGAGTGGAGTCTTGCAGAGAGCAGCAGAATGACTGACACCTAGGCAGCAAGAAGGGTTGTACTTTGTAGGGAATGACATGGGGAAGACACTTGGTGGCTGGTGGCATATTGTGAGGATGAATGAGATGAGCAATGGGGCAATACAATGGCAGTCAAAGAGGGAGGACAACACAGAGAAAGGAGTGCCGATGGGAGTGTTCCAGTTGGTTTTGTTCCTGGTACCTGTCTAAATCTTCTGGTTGCTGTGCTTGGACAGTGCCTGTAGCTTGTGCTGCATGCCCTGCACTTAAGACTTCCTGAGTGAAACACTCCTGTTTGACTGTGTGCTGCTTTACAGATGGTTGCAACGAATTAGCTGAATGTGTCATCCTGCAGTGCCTAATTTAATTGACTATGTATATTAGTCCACTTATTTCATTTTCAAGTGCTTCTGTATTTTGTTACCCAAATTTTTGCCTTTAAGCAAATTTTATTTTTATTGTTGTCGTATCTTTATACCAGACATTTCTTGTGTATATGGGAATTGTGGCTGTGGTTTAGTTTTGTTTTTGGAATAAAGTTGTGTTATCTGGTTTGACATGGCCTGTTGTGAATTTCTGTTGCACCAACCTCTTCATCTCAGAGTAGCATTGAACCCTATGCAGTCAACAATCTGTTGGATGTAATCCAATATCAGTCTTCTCTCCCTTCTCTCCCCCCCCCCCCCCAAACATTTTACCTTCTACAGCTTCTTCTAGTACCATAACATAAAAGATATTCCCTGTATCTAAACGAACATCTCATCATCCTGTCTCTTCTTCCTGTCAATGATTTCCAGATTTTCCTATCTTAGCTGATTCTGCGGAGATCAACCTCAAACCTCATCTTTTCAGTCGTCCTATTTTTCAACATACTTCTGTAGCACCACATCTCAAACACGTTGATTCTCCTCTTCTCCGATTTTCCCACATTCCATCATTCACTTCCATACAAAGCTGTGCTCCAAGTGTGCATTCTCTGGTATTTCTTCCTCATAAATGAGACCTATGTATGATAATAGTAGAATTTTTTTGGTCAGTAATGCCCACTTTGCTAGGGCTAACCTGTTTTATACACCATCCTTGCTTCCTCTGTCTTAAGTTATTTTGCTTCCAATGTAGCAGAATTTCTTATCTTGCCCCACTTTTTGATCACCAGTTAAGTTTTTCACTAATCTCATTTCTGCTACTCTTCATTACTTTTATCTTTCTTTGGTTTTATCTCCATTCACAATCTGTCCTCGTTAGATTGCTCATTCCATTCAACAAAAGTCTGTAAGACTACTTCAATTTCAGTGAATCTTATCAATGATACACTTTCACTCTGAATTTTAATCTCAGTATTGAACCTTTATAATCTTTCCACCACTGTTTCTTCAACACACAAATCTGACAGTAGGTCACAAGACTACATCCCTTTCTTATATCCTTTTTAATCTGAGCATGTAGTTGTTTATCTTTCATTCTTAATATTCTGTCTTAGGTTATTCTGAACATCTTGCACTATTTCACATTATCACACAATTTTTCTTAGTCAACAAATCTTATGATGGTGTCTTGGTTTTCCTTAGCTCTTGATTCAATTATTTAGCAAGAAGTTAGAACTGCTTCTTCGGCATCTTACCTTCCCAAAAGCCAAACTTAACCTTCCCAAAAGCCAAACTTAACAAGTTCTCAATTTTCTTTTCCTTTTTTCTGTGTACTATTCTTGTAAACATCTTGCTTATCAGTCGATCATTTCACTGGAAATTCACATAAAACAATCTGAAACAAGAATGATCAGTTTCAGGATCTGTCTGATTGTTCTCATTATGTAAAGCCAAACAACTATCATCATTCAAAGCCTTCTACACTTATGAAACTATAATTTGTATCCTACATTGTGACTTATGTGAGTAATGGACAAAACTGAGCTATTGTATATTGTGCTGTCACAGAGACAGCTCTCCATGATGTATTAGGATATTTTGTTTTGTCGTTTCTTAAGCAAAGTACTGAATGTAATAGAAAGGTTACCTGGTAACTTCTGCCTCTAGCATAAATATATAACAAAGTGGTAAATGTTGTGGCATCCGGTTATCAGAAGACCGCTCCCTGATGCCAGTGTTGCAGTTTGAGAGTTGGGGTTGTGATGTGATCAGGAAATCAAGCAAACAATGAGACCGAGTGGTCCAGTGCATGCCCGGTGACTTAAGTGATACAGCAATAGCTGTAACATTTACTGGTTGAGTAGACTTTATACAGGTATAATTTCACCAGAGATGCAGTTGGTGGGGTGGGCATAAGTACCTGCGCTGCTGCCCACCCGAATGTATTGTGATGACTCAGTGAGGCTACCTCTCCCGTACTCTGGAAGACAGCCCATCATACACTCACATGGGGACAGCCAACTATGATCCAATTACTCTTGGTTGTCATGAAGGCTAAGCTCTGGTCATCCACCATGGATTAACCAAGACTGCAGCTGATGCTCACAATTCAGCCAGGATGCTGTCTGGACACACCTCATCTGGCCTATGCAAAGATGGCAGCTTGCAGATTATCCACGATGACCCAGTACTGGAGGAGGGTTGGCCGCTCACAAGTCTCCTCATCCACGATGACCCTGTAATAGGTGGCGGTATTGGCTGCTGCTGCAGCTGCTGCAGCAGCAGCAGAAGGAAAAGAAGCAGAAGGAGAACACAGCTGTGGCACGCATCAGGTTGGCTGCCTCTCATTAAGTCAGCTAGCCATCGTTGACCAGCATGTTGTGGTTTCACTTAAAACTCAACGGACGGTCTTTCTATATGGATATGGTGACAGACAGAATGGAAGCATGACAGAATGCATTCTTGAGCTCTGTAAGCCCATCTATTTAACAGGTAGAGCCCCGCACCTATAACATAGCAGCTCTGGCTGTATGAGCACATTTATCATCACTTTTCAGAACCATCAGGGTCTTTGGCTTGCTGTGATAATTCTAGGTCACTGCACTTGATTTGTTCCGCCTACGTTTGATTTTGTAGCGGCGCTCGAGTGGTGAAGTCACATATTGTTACCTCACAGTGCCTTTTTTCAGCAGCACAGTAGTGCTTGCATTTCTGTTTTCCCTGTTCCAAGGTTTGCTGCATTGGTGGTGTGTCTTGTTGACATAGTGACTGACGTCACCCCAGCAGTAAACTACACTCTGTTCTGGGCTCACCCGATGGAACTTTACAAACATAATTTTAAGCCTACTCAGTACAATTATTCTGCTGTGGAACACTATTCCCCTACTTTAAAAAAATCATCCTGAATCTTATCTCTGTTTGTCCTCTACACTATTTCTTAGATCTACTTACATAATTGTACATGGTGCAAAAGTTTCTTGCTCTCTGAAGCTGACTTACATGGATCGTCTCCTTACTACACATTACCATTCTAAAGTTTGAGTCTCCTTTTTTCAGTTATGTTCCATCATGCTTATTTCCATTCCTTACAAGTTAAATTAATTTACAGTTCTATTTTTCTAAGTTTCTCAGTTTATGCTAGTTAACCACTTGACAGTTATCTGATAGGTCAGTAAATCTGGAGGATTATACTTCTATGCCTAAGACAAAAGTAGAGTACGTAAACTGCAATCCCATGGCAAAACTAGTGGTAATAACACTTATGGTTACCACATCTCGGAGTTGGTTCTCCTGATATTGCTGAATATGTTGCAACAATTGCCCCAAAGATGCTATCAGTGTGTCCAAGAAATTTACGAGATCAGGATTCAGGGTGTTAGGTAAGTTAGATTTTGTGCTGGCAGAGCCTCAAACAGTTTCTCTGGCCAATACAAAGCAGAGGGAATGAACTGGAGTACAGTCATACCTGTGGGAGTGTAACTGGTAGCAAGAACTTTTTCCTGCAAGTTGTGCCATTCATCAAAATATTATTATTACATAGCTCTAATTTTACAATGTCAAGGTTTCCTTTCCTTATAGTAGTTCATAATTATAGTTTCTGGTGCAAAAACTGAGTATATCCAATGTTCTCCTATCTTTTGAAAATTTGGCCTTGGTGCCAATATTTATGTCTGAAATTCCGCTGTCTTTGTTCTCTTATGAAACATTGCATCTTGCATGTCTGTGCATCAGTCTACACTTCTCTGGCTCAAAAAACGGTAATGTCCTCCTTCAAACATTCTCGAAGGTCCCTTAGTGACATAAAAACACAAGCTTCTCCATGCTCAGAAATAAGGAACACCTCTCGCATCTCTACTAGAACCTATTTTCCCATCTCTGTCCATCTTTTTGGATAAGGGTGAACCATGTCACATCAGTACTGCGTATACATTCGGATCTCTGGTAGCTGAGCTAACTTTGCTTGGTCTGTATTTACATCCACATGTGATGTGTGGTAAAACATTGCTAAGTTTTCCTCCAATACTTCTGCCATTTGTCATAGTTCTGCAAGGAATTCTTTCTGTGCTAGTTGCAACCCTGTCAAGAATTATTGTGGCTTCAGTAATATCAAACTCAACTGTTTGTTTACTGCATGGTAGACTGCTTGCTGTAGTGACCCCACTTCAATTCTTGCATCATTGAGACAATCTGCTAATGCTTGTAAGAGTCTGACTACTGCTAGTTTGCTGTTCAGTGAACTCAACTGTTTTTGTATTTCTCCCAAATCACTGTTTACTTTTTTTCACTGTATCTGGGTGTATTGGGCTAACGCCATGTACTATCTTGGTGTTGTTCGTAACCCCTCACTCGAAGCTCAACAACTGAATTGTATGACCCCCTACTATAGCTTTGGAAGTGCCTGCTGAAGTTTGCACCTGCCTAAACATGTTATTCGGCTCCTGGATATCTTCCTTGTCTGCTGTTCCAAATAAGTTTTTAATACCCTCTCATCCTATGAACTACCTTCTGTGGTACAATGTGAGTGATTTGTGTCAGACTCTCAGTTTGCAATATGACAACCTCAATTCCTCTTATTCGCCCCCTCAGTGAGGATTTTGTTAAAATTCTATTTTTGTAAGGAGTCCACAGCCTAGCTGTATTTGAGAATGAAAACATAGTCCAAGTAGGCTGTAACCTATTTTGTTATCTGTGAACCAGCCAATTTCAGCTGTGGGTCACTTTCAAGCAGATTTTTTAGGCTTTACACTTCACTTTGCATGAAGCTTAAAATATGTGCTTGAAAGTGACTGACACTTGAAACTGGCTAATTGCACAAAAAATAAACAGATTACAGCATACTTGGACCATGTTTTCTATTTCCAAAGTTCGTTATCCTGCACTTCCTCATGCAGCTGTATGAATGCTTCCTGCGATCTAGAGACATTATTCTCTATCTCCCACATATCAATGCCCATTAGTGACTTGCCAGCAACACACATGATTGTCAAGAAAATAACACCTCTGCCTCCAATGGTAGAATGTTAACTGTAAGCATTGCTCCTGCATTCATATTGTGCAGCAACTTCAGGATTACCACAACCCATCTGGTTGCTCCTAGTGATTCATCACCTACAAAAAGAAACATCCATCATCTCATCCCTTCTTCAAGAACACCAAAGTAATAGTAATAATAACAAATAAATAAAAATAAAATAAATAATATGCGGCAATTACAGACCTGTAAAAACCTACAATACAACTTTGAATGCACTTGACGTGAATAAAACAACTTTTAGACATAACACAACTAAAATTAAATGCTACAATTTGTCACATGGCAATACATAGGGTATGCTACGCATATCCTGCTTGTGTACTGGTACATGCTTCCGAACCTCTCTAGTCACTTTCGTGCACTCTGACTCTGTCGTCTTGACTTTCGGCAATGTACCCACCATTTAACTTTAGGTTTAAACTCTACTCACATGGGAAATAGACATTTTAATTGGAAACTGCATTTATGTTTTACATAGTAAGTGACTAGAAACAGTCCAGGAGTCATCACTGGGAGCCCTCAGTGTGTGGCCAGTGAAGGAGAAAACTGTTTTATATGGCAATTTACATAGAGCAATTTGTGTGTGAATGTATTCATTCGAGAACTACTGAATGAGGTAGTGTAGCTGTTGGGAGGATGAAGCTCTCCTGTCCAGCCAACCTGATTTCAGTTTTCGGTGGTTTTCCTGGATCGCTAAGGCAAATATCAGGATGCTTTAATCAAGGCCATGGCTGATCAACTGTCCTATTCTCAAAGCATGTTATGTACGCTGTTTGTTTTATTTTGGCCCATTGACTGGCATTGTATTACCTTTATAATTTCTACATCATTGTGAGATGATCACTGAGTAAATAAATAAATAAAGTAAAAATAAAATAAATGTTTACTGGAGAAGTCATCTCTATGATTTGATAATGATCCTGATACTTAATCAAAAATATTGTCATCTTTCCCTTCGGTATGCTGAGGTTGGTGACCAATACCTACTGATGCACTCGAGACTGCAATAAAGCTTTAGTATAGACTTTCTTTTCTTTCTGCCATGCCTCCCATATTCTTTTAGGAAATTTCTAAATTAGTTAATTGTCCAGTCCTAACTACGGAATCATGACATCAAAAGGTGACAGCATTTTTCTACTGTACCCCCGCCCCTCTCCCTGCAAGGGGAGATACCTGTACAGATATGAACTTAAAGAGTTAAATAGGCAAACTATGTATTGCAAATGTGTATCCCAGTCTGTATGACTGTTGTTCACATAATAGCTCAACAATTTAGAAATGATGATATGGAAGCGCTCCATGCTCAATTAGTCTGTGGATAGAATGAGCTTGTTCATAATATCCAGATATGAAGTAATGTCAGTCCTGTTTCATCAAGTCTGATACAAAATAATTTGGGTCAATGGAAGCGTCGGATGCCACCTGTCTGCTTTGACCTATGTGTTGTGGTGTGTGACTTCATTATTGTGCGGGGTTTATGAGTTGGTTGTGTTTGTAGATGTTGTCTTGTTGCGTTTAATGGTGCCCTCTGGTGGTGGTGGTGTTTGGGGGGGGGGGGGGGAGGGGGGGAGGTGTGTGTGTGTGTGTGTGTGTGTGTGTGTGTGTGTGTGTGTGTGTGTGTGTGTGTGTGGTAAGTGTTCTTTTGGGTCTATTCTCTTCCAGTTGTACTGTTTTGCATATTTATGGTGTATTCATTGTGTTTTAATTCATATAGGAATGTTTGATTTTAGGGTTTTTGAGGTTTTGCAGTTTTGATTTTATTTTTTGTAGTTGAAGGTGTTTGTGGTTTGGTACTGTCATCTATGGCTGCCCTATGTAGGTCAAGGGAAATGTTCAATTTTCGTAGTTTTAGTTGTAGGTGTTGGTGTTTTGGTAGTGTCCGCTGTGGTTGACCTATAGAGGCCAAGAGAAATGCCCAATTACAATTTTCATAGATGTAGGTGTTGTTTTTGTGGTATCGACAGTTGCGTTTGAGCTATATAGGTCAAGGGAATTGTCCGATTCCTGTATATTTTATTGGTGTAACAGAATGTTGTAATTTTTTTTTCCTCATTTTGTGTGTTTTGGGATCTTGGTGTTGTTGCTGTGTGTATGTAGTGACATCATGGCACCATATTGGAGACACTTAGAATGGCCATTTCCACCATATTGATGATGTCATGGGTCAAAGACGGGTGGAATGGGACACTTCTGTAATCCCCAAAATGTGTGTCCCGATCTGTAACTACGGTATTAGGTAGTCAAAATTTTAGATCCAGCTGTTATCTATTGTACTAGCTTGCTGATCAGGAACTGCCACCATTGCTAAGAGCCTTGAAAAATTATCTATGAATGTCATTTCATATTTATTTCCAGCAGGTATCTTATTTCAATGTCCTTAAACATCAAGTTCAATAATCAAAAAAGGCTTAAATACTTCTAGTAGTATTTGCAATGGGGTTTTTTGAGGACTAAGATCAGCTCTTTGTGCACAAGACATACAGTCTTATGTATTGTTTGACATCATGTTTTCTTGTTTGCTGCCAGAATCTTTCCATCACACTGCCTGTCTGTTGTTTGGCGTCCTCCATAACGTATCAACACCTGCTGAGCACTTTGAACTTCCTCGAGCATTGTTGGAACCACTATGCATGGTTCGCATTTCATCATTCTGCAGAGCAAGCTTAATTGTATCGTAAACTGTGGTTTGTGCTCTCTGTAGTTCTGTTGAACATTTTCCTAAAATGTTTATAACTGAACTTTCCTACTTAGTGTACCTGCATTTGTGTGCTGCTTGTCCTGTTAGTATTCTACCTCAAAATTAAACTTGCTGCATTTGAGCGCCCATCTTGTTAACCTACTAGACATGTCTTTTAGCCCCAGCAACCATTTTAATCAAGCGTAGTTTGTGACAACCTTAAACTTCCATCCACACGAGAAGCATCGGAAGTACACTATCCCACATATTATCACTAACACCACCTTTTCCAGAATGGAATAGCTGTGCTCCACTTCGTTCAACTGCCTCAACACATATGCTACTCGATCTCCTTACCCATCGATGTTCTGGCTCAAAATACAACCAACCCAACCCCCCCCACCCCCCCCCCCCCCCCCCCCACTTTTGTTGGTGTCACAGGAGAGGTTAAATTCCTTCTCAAAATCAGGAAAGACTATTAGCAAATCAGAAATTAATGCTGCCTTCAATGCCTGAAACACTGCTTGACATTCTGCTGACCAGTGGAATTTCATGCCCTTTGTCAACAATCATTCAAGGGTTTCTACAATCTCTGCAAAATCCTTTATGAATCTGCAATAATAATTGCATTAATCCACAAATGACTGTAGTTTTGTTCTTTGTGGTGATGTGAAGTTCCGGATTGCCTCTGTTAGGCAAGGATTGGTTTCAACATTTTTCCTGCTAATCACATGCTTCAGATAATTTACATGCATCTACACAAAAAGGGATTCATCTATACTAAGCATCAGTTGTGGAGATCACAGCCTGTTGAATACTCTTTTGTGGGATTCACATGCTCTGGTAAATCCTTTGAGAATATGATACCATGCAAATATACTACGGCAGTTTTCAGCTTTAACTCACTTAGAACCGCATGCAAATGGTATCTGTTTACACTGATAATGTCCCCATGGGACCATGACAATAGTCTTGGTTCTATCCTCAAAGACTACCTCCAGCTGGTGGTAATCACTTCTGAAATCCATTGTTGTAATGTACTGGTAGGCATCCTCCTAGGTTATCTAATGTTACTGTATTATTAGGAATCACATATGCAACCGTCATGGTCTTTGCATTTAGGTAGCAGTAATTGCTACAGAATCTGTACTTTCTGATAACATCTGTTGACCTTTTGGCACAATGAAAACATCTGGGCACCATGGGCTGTCAATGCACTCAATAATACCTTGTACACCAACTGCTGACCTATAAATTCCTCTATTACAGATTGAAGCTGCCTCGCTATGTGGTATGGCTTCTTACGAAATGGCACATTGTTACCTGTAGGTATATGGTGCTGGGTACTGATGTTACTGGTAAAGGACCCTACATTTGAAATAAATCCACAAACGGCAGTAATAAAACTTTTATTACCTGCTAATCACTGCCTTCCAAGTGACCAACTTTTACTTTTAAAACTGCAGCACTGATGGTTGGTTTGCTGCTCTGGCCATCAAATGATCTACCAATACATTCCTCATATCACACTTCTAATGTGGCAACCAGCAGGCCCTTTGACAGACTAACCATGTCCATATAACTTTCACACACTGCAGTCCTACACACAAAGCAATGTATTCTATCCAATTCTTAATTTTCCCTAACATTTCCTTCAAACAGCCACAAATCCGCAGGTGGGCTTTAACAAATGACACCTTACAGGTGCTACTGCTGTGTCTGTAAACTGATATGGCCCAAAACAAACACACTCCACATACCTTCAATGGCAAAAAAGGTTACTCATCACAACAAACTGAGTAACCACAACAAATTGTGCTGGTATGCTAGACAGCGCTGTAGATTTACATTCACTGCAACTTGAGGTGCCATACAATTCTGACACCAATATTGCAGCTTGAGTGCTGTCATTGTCTTCTGATCAGGAGGTCGAGAGAACATCGAGGGTAAGTGGTCCAGTGCACACCACATGGCATCCGTGATAAAGCAATGTAAAACCATCTATTGGCCGAGCTGAGTTTACAAAGTTATAACTGTTTTCAGAGCTGAAGTTGGTAGTGAGTACATGGGTCATGAAGGAGTGAGGATGCCTTATGAGCAAGTCGTGCCAGCACTGCCACAGATTAGTGTCATAGCTGCATGCTGTGCTAGTGACAGTAGAGGAGTGAGGAAGGGGCTGCCCACCCAGACATGCTGTGATGACCCAGTGCAGTTACCACCTAGGTGCTCTCAAAGACAGCGTGTTGTGCCATCAGGTGTATATTGCCAACTGTCATCCAGAATTCCAGTTCTCGTGAAGGCTAGGCACCAGTCACCTACCACTGATCGACCAAGACTGCAGCAGATGCTCACAAGTCAGCCAGGAGGCTGCGTGGATGCACCTCATTTCACTGGTACAAAGATGGCTGCTTGCAGAGCATCCATGATGACCCAGTAGTGGAGGAGACCAATCTTCTCACCTGCGATGACCCAGCAGGCAGCAACAGCAGACCACAGCTGCGGTATTTGTCACGTTGGCTGCCTCTTGATGCTGAAGTCAGCAAGCAAGTAGCAGGCCGGCCATCATTGATCAGTATGTCATTGTTTCACTTAAACTCAATATACTGTCTTTCTCCCAGTGGTTCTAGTGACACGGACAGACGGCAGCACAACAGAATGCGTTCTTGAGCTCTGTAAGTCTCTCTATTTAATGGGTTGACCTGTGGACCTATGACGTAGTGGCTCTGGATGTACGAGTGCTGTTGTCTTCAATTATCAGACCCATCAGTGCTCCTTGCAGTGCTGTGGTAATTTCAGTAATGATCCCAGGTTGCTGAGCTTGATTGTTTTTGCCTATGATCGATTTTGTAGTGGCATTTTGGAGGTGAAGTTAGTGTTTTCTCACAGTACCTTGTTAAGTAGCACAGCAGTGGTTGTATTTCCATCTACCCCATTCTGAGGTGTGTTGCATTGGTGGTAAGCCTTGTTGGCAAACGACTGGCACACTAGCCCAGCACTAACCTACACTTTTCCAAGCTCCCTGCTGGAACTTTTGTTAAAGTTTAAGCCTGCACAACAATATTTTTCTGCTGTGCAGTAATAATATGGAGGAGTCAACGGTTTCACCAAGCCAACTAAAAGTTTTTGACCTGTCAATCCTTCATTGTTAGGAATATAATGTTAACTACTGTAAGGCTATGTAGGAATGTAAATCAGTTACAATTAATATTTTGTTCTAAATGTCTTATTTCTGTTGAAAATGCAGAACCTCCAGTGAAAGTGTTGTTGACACACTACAGATTTTATTTCTTTTAAACATTTATCATCACGGTACACAATCTATCTAGGATCACACTCTTTTCCATCGAGTTAATAACATGTAACATGACATCAATGAACACTGCTGCTGAAGAAGATTCACAATAAATTGGGGTGATGCACACACCACAAAACTGATGCACACATATCTAACCTCAAAATCAATAGGATTACTATAGGGTGGCCCTACAAGGTCAATTTTATCAAATTCTTCGTCATTAGAAACAAAAATGAAACATTATTTTATTTGCAACAAGGCATAAAACGACAAAAAATTGGGGAAACGGGTTTATGTACTCTTGTGAAACCTAATTTGTGGCGAGAGTTAGCTAAGTCTGCAAACAAATCTGCAATCCCACTGCTCCCATACAGTTTTCTTGAAGGCTAATACGAACTTCTTAAAATTGAATTTTACGTGAGCTGTACACGTGCCACTTTCTACCATCATGTTTATGGTTTTTTTGGGTGCTTTGATATCAAAGGCTGCTTCGTTCAACCGCACAAATTCCTACTTTAAAAAATATGAAGAACACCGCGTCAGCTGTAAGATTATCTCCAATTTATTTTATAGGCTACCGGTTCCGGCGATATAATACGCAGTCATCGGGCCCCAAACAACAATAAAGGGGTATGTGTGTGAAACGTTTCTTCGTGGCTGGGAATGCACGTAATTTTGAGACCTTACTTCGTGTAACACTGTGCACAGTACACTGTTCTAATGATTAGGTTTGATTAGTGCACACACTTTTAGGTTAACTTGCCTGCATAAATCTGTTATGTGGTCACGGACATTTTAACTACTCCGTTATCGGCTATCCACATTCTGAGACTTTCATATTGCTACCCATCACATTACATAAGAAAGTTTGTGGAATATCGGTTTTTGGTAGCCTTGTTTTCACACTTACTCAGATGCTACTATTTAATGACAAATATACTCTCTTGTGTATACAGTTTGTACCTTTTTTTATATAACTCTTGTTGGTAATATTGCTGGTAATTTGGTTGTTTAGGGACTGATGATGGCATATTACATCGCGAAAACAGTGGCTTAAAAAATAAATTGGACGTGAACTTACAGCTGACGGTGTTCATATGACCACTACCACCCCACCCCCTTTTTTTTAACGTAGTATCAGCTGCTGTTCGCCCATTCAGCAAAGAAGAAGTGGATGCGTCCAAGTTAACTCCTGCTGTTGACAGATGGATATCGAACATCTAATTTCTGCCACATCATGCCATCAACAACACACACAGAAATGAATGAAGGGCATGGTTTACTGAGACATTTGTATAAACGGTATCCCAACTTTCAGTTTATCTGGTATTCATTTCAAATACAAAATTTCGCAAACAACTGCCGCAGCAAAACGCATAAGTACTGTTAGCCGCACAGAAAGCATTTTACAGTTGTGCAACCAACAAAAAAAACCTCACCATCCTCGCTCTCCGTTGCCACTACACGTCAGTATACTTTCCAATTCCAACTTCTCACATGTACTTCGATCTCAACTGCCCATACTCAAGTCATCGAGTAGCAATCTGGTAGGTGTTGGCGTCAATCTCCCCACCACCAGCTTGCTACGCCAAAGATCTTCATCTGCGTAGGTCCGCAGAAGGTGCATCTTGAAAGACGACAGACGCATAGTGCAAATTGCAGTGTTGTTGATGTTGTGATAGTAGTGCTGTGTTATGAGGTTGTGGGTGTTGATGTTAGAGTGGCATAAAAACGTTAGCAGTCATGACTGCCTGTAATATTAGCACAGGGGAAAGTTTACTTGCTTTAATCGATGACATAGAAATAATAGCAAAGTATGTAACACAGCAGTTTATAAATTATTAGCGAGAACTGCCCTTAATAACGATCAGATTGTTAATTTTTTAATCAAGATAATTTTGTGTAGTAGACCTCACAATTTGTTTATTTCAAGGGAGCTAATCGAAAATACGATAGTCCAGAAACACCAGAAGCTGTCAAATTCAGAACATGCACAGATTACGGAATTGTTGTTGGCAAAGGACAAGCAGCTCAAGGAGACGCTCAAATTGGCAGCAGAACAAGCTAAAATTAATCAAAGAATGGAAGCCCTGAAAGCAGAAGTGGAAAGACAAGATCAGTACATTCAGAACTTGCAGAGACAACTGAAAGAAGCTGAGCAGATTTTAGTAAGTAACAATGAATAGTCCTTCATATATTTTATTCTTTGTTGTAGAGTTACAATCTTGAAATTTCCTCGGATTTCAGACAGCTTTTTGTATTGCTGTCTTTGTTGGTCGTCAACTGAGGACCTTCTAACTTGACTACGATTAATTAAATGCCTGGAACCAACTGACAGCACCAGTTTCCACTTTTTCAATCACAACGACCGGTTTCAGCCACAGACATTTTCAAGTGCTTGTCATTGGAGCGTCGTGAGAGTACACGGCACAGATTAATTAATGTACGCCACTTTGCTTCTCTATTTACCCTGGCTTATTTAACTCACTGTGCTTACTAACGCCATCGTTTTGACAATTTTTTTGTTATGAATGTGGAATATTTTAAAAGGTCTTCATCATATTTTCATTTATTTATTATTATTAACAGTAGTATGGCTTACATGGCCACTTTAAATTCTTGTTTAAGGACATCATAAATAAATCGTTAAATGTATTTAAAAATTCGGACTTTAAGCAAACACACAAAAATTCTATAACTGAAGATACAGGTCTTAACCAGCCCACACATGTTAGTGTCACCAAAAGCAGTTTGCTGGGTTGCCCATGAAATTTTGATAATAAACACTCTACAGTTAGGTTTTGAACAGTTTGCACAGCAACCCTACAGTCACACATTGGAGTGTCCTTGAACTCCCATTCATACAGATTCCCACACTTTCCCTGCCATGTATGCACAGTTATCCACAATTTTGTGTGAAAACTAAATCCATCACATATTTAGTATGATCAGTAATATGGTGAGAATATGCTGAAGCAAACTTCTGCCAAATATCTTTCCATTCTTGGTACACATCATATATGAAAGGTACATTTTCATTTATAAGGTATCAACAAACTTGTTACAATACATGTAAATGTTCAGTATACATATGATGATTCTTGGGCTATTGTAGCCATGTATCATCTTATATTATTTTACAACACTACAGCAATTATGTAATTGGATGGATAAACAATCTACTCACCAAGCGGTGGCAGAACACACACACAAAATATTGTTGTGACTGACAAAATTTTGGAGCCAGTGACTCTTTCTTCAGGCAGAATGCTTGAAGGGGAAGGAAGAAGGGTAAAGGGAAAGGACTGGAAAGGTCTAGGAAAAGGGTTAGATTTTGGGAAAGTCACCCAGAACCACTCATCTGGGGAAACCTACTGTCTGTACAATAAGTACTCCTCACAATTCTCCAACTAAATTGTTAATGTTTGCCAGATCTGATGCAGGGAGATTGTATGTCCTTCCAGTTGGTGTCACTGTATCCACTCTTGTGATAATGTCACATTTTCTGATGACGCAAGTGTCTGGTTTGGCAGGAAACAAATGACGGAGATGGTCCATGTGGATGCAAGAAGTTGACCTTTACTTCACCTGTTTCTTCACAGGTTTGTAAGACATATGCAACCCACCCAGTGACTGCCATATGTACAGGCAACAAATACATGTATATTTGTTAACAGCATTTCATTCACCATAGCAATCACTGACTCTACTCTACTCACTAAAGAAGCAGAATATGTAGAATATGTCTTAGTCTTTACTAAACCGTTGTTAGCAGGTATTGCACAATGAAGCTTATGGGTACCTGGAATTGTCCTTGCATTTTTGAAACATTTTCAGCTTGGCTGTATCTTCATCATGATGGGAAACTGATGTATAATGGGAGACACATGAAGGAATATTTTCCTTGCACCACTCAGATAATTGTCATGATGACAAAATATGATTTTCGTAAGGTCACTTGAGGCTGGCAAGCTTTGCTAATGTCTTTACACTCCCTGCTACCCCATCACAAGGTCCTTTACCAAGCACTGTAGCAGAAAAATGCCATTCTGCTGTAACATCAAAATCTTCTTGATGGTAGGACAGATTCATAAAGTTCTTTTGTGCCTTGTATTTGAAAACTGACATTTTAAGCAATTGATAAAATTTGTCTGGAAAGAATAAACACACACTGTATCATGCCAAAGGCTGTTAGATATTTCCACGTATGGTACATGTTGTATTTCATTAGTGCCTGAGTCTCTGTAGTAAGATGCAAATGGGTGAATTGTAGCCCGTGAATTATTGTTGTTGTTGTTGTTGTTGTTGTTGTTGTGGTCTTCAGTCCTGAGACTGGTTTGATGCAGCTTAGTGTATTCATCTCTTGGTCTCCCTCTATGATTTTTACCCTCCACGCTGCCCTCCAATACTAAATTGGTGATCCCTTGATGCCTCAGAACATGTCCTACCAACCGATCCCTTCTTCTAGTCAAGTTGTGCCACAAACTTCTCTTCTCCCCAATCCTATTCAATACTTCCTCATTAGTTATGTGATCTACCCATCTAATCTTCAGCATTCTTCTGTAGCACCACATTTCAAAAGCTTCTATTCTCTTCTTCTTCAAACTATTTATCGTCCATGTTTCACTTCCATACATGGCTACACTCCATACAAATACTTTCAAAAATGACTTCCTGACACTTAAATCTATACTCGATGTTAACAAATTTCTCTTCTTCAGAAACACTTTCCTTGCCATTGCCAGTCTACATTTTATATCCTCTCTACTTCGACCATCATCAGTTATTTTGCTCCCCAAATAGCAAAACTCCTTTACTACTTTAAGTGTATCATTTCCTAGTCTAATTCCCTCAGCATCACCCAACTTAATTCGACTACATTCCATTATCCTCGTTTTGCTTTTGTTGATGTTCATCTTATATCATCCGTTCAAGACACTATCCATTCTGTTCAACTACTCTTCCAAGTCCTTTGCTGTCTCTGACAGAATTACAGTGTCATCGGCGAACCTCAAAGTTTTTATTCTTCTCCATGGATTTTAATACCTACTCCGAATTTTTCTTTTGTTTCCTTCACTTCTTGCTCAATATACAGATTGCATAACATCAGGGAGAGGCTACAACCCTGTCTCACTCCCTTCCCAACCACTGCTTCCCTTTCATGCCCCTCAACTCTTATAACTGCCATATGGTTTCTGTACAAATTGTAAATAGCCTTTCGCTCCCTGTGTTTCGAGTATAGATTTAAGTGCCGGGAAGTCTTTTGTTAAAGTAGTTGTATGGAGAGTAGCCATGCGCGGGAGTGAAACATGGACAATAAACAGTGTAGACAAGAAGAGAATAGAAGCTTTCAAAATGTGGTGTTACAGAAGAATGTTGAAATCAATTTAATGTAATTAATGAGGAAGTACTGAATAGAATTGGGTAGAAGAGGGATTTGTGGCACAACTTGACTAGAAAACGGGATCGGTTGGTAGGACACATTCTGCGGCATCAAGGGATCACCAATTTAGTTTTGGAGTGAAGCATGGAGCGTAAAACTCATAGAGGGAGACCAAGAGATGAATACACTTAGCAGATTTAGGAGGTAGGTTGCAGTAGTTATTTGCAGATGAAGAGGCTTGCACAGGATAGATTAGCAGGGTGAGCTGCATCAAACAAGTCTCTGGACTGAAGACCACAACAACAACTAGCCTCATACACCAAGGTTGTGACGTAGATGTCGCGTCAGTTCTAACATTACATTCAGTCTGACGAAATCAATTTAATGTTAAAGTTCATATGATCGTTGTCATTTTAAATTGTTAGCATTAAAAAAATCTATGGTTATAATAAATATGGTGTTACTGCAATAAGGCAGATACTATTTTACATTGTTATTATATAAGAAACATTTTTACGCTATAGTAGAACTTACTTTTCAGGTAGTTTTTCATGTCTTCTGTAGTATTTTTTAGATTTGGATCATACTTCCCTTTCCAGATATTATTTACAAATTTGATGCCCCTATTATGTATATTTTTGCGTGCAGTTTTAGTCAGTGTAACTTGCTCTTTGCCTAGCGTCATAATGATGCAAAAAGCAGTTGCACTCAAAATGTTGTGGGTTTTTCTTTGTAAAAATAAGAGTCTCATTTTCATACATGCTTAGAATGGACATAAGATTTAGCTTTTCAAATAAAGGTTTTTTGAAGCTGTTGCACAGCCCTCTCATGAACCAGTGCAGGGAATGTTAAGCAAACAAGTGATATTTTTACCACAAAATGTTCGGGGACTATGTTATCCCATTATCAAATGCTTAAGTGTATAGAAACATTAAGCACTTGATAATGGAATCACATAGTCACGAAACATGTTGTAAAAATATCACACAATCGACAACTGGTGCATAACATTCTCAGTTCCAAAAGCTTTTTAGTATTTATGGTTTCCATCATGATGGGATGATCTTCTCTGTAGTCTAAAAGCTTTGAGTAGATCAGTTATCTCGGACCCCCAGAAAGTTACACTAAGGGCTATATAATCACTGAAACAGTAATGTTATATAATGGAAACTTCAGTGTGGAATATCAACAGTATTAGGAAAAGGATAGATTGCTGTTCACAGTAAAGATGACCAATTGTGTTGCAGACATACACTACAGAAGACTATTACACATTATGGCTTTTGACCAAAGCCTTCCTCAGCAAAGAAAACAAACAAACACACACACACACACACACACACACACACACACGTAAGCAAGGACATCTAATGTGCACATGACCACTACCACCCACAGTTCGAACCAGATTGCAACTGTCATGTGAATAGCTATCTGGAGTGGAGTGGGGAAGGGGGAGGCATAGCAGAGTACAGAGCTGAGGGGGGAGGGGGGGCAGACTGCCAGGCACAGCTCCGGGATGCAGGGTGGTGGGGGGTGAGGAAGGAGAGGAGCAGGGAAGGGGAAAGCACTGGCAGGTACATTGACAGAGGGTGGCACACAAAGAGGATGAGAGAATGTAAAAAAAGGAGTAGGTGATAGGATGAGGGGGCGAAAACTGTTGGGTGGAGTGTGCAATAAAACATGTTATGTTCACCTGCATGTTGAGCCACAGGTAGTCTACTTTGTTCTTGGCTACAGTTTGGCACTGGCTGTTCATCTTTGTGGACAGCAGGACTTGTGTGTTCATTTACTGTGCTACCGTCCTGAAAATTTGCAAAAAAACATGAATGTATCAAAATATACCCGTGTTCAAAGTCATGTGTCTCAAAATAGACCCCAACAACATTACATTCATTAACACCATTCAACAGAGCACATTTCATTCTAGTAGAGAAACTTATTTTCATTTTGGTGTCTCTTTGGGTAATGTGCAAAAATTGCACCTAAACTATTGAATTTTTTTGTAATTTGCGAAAAATCCTTGCATTGGTCCATGGTGGCTATGCCACTACCATTCTCAGTGACTGGTAGCCCCATCACCAATGGGCCACACCCAATAGCTATGCAATGTCAGCCACAGGTGGGTTTCTTTACTGTAGGTTCCCAAGCCTGAAAGTGGGAGTCTAGCAGGTTCCCAAGCCGGAATGTGGGTCTCCAACAGGTTCACAATCCTTGTTTGGGTCTCTTTGTGGTTTCCGAAGCCACAATGCAGAATTCTTCAATTGTTAAATGCTTTAAATTTGTTGCTGATGTCCAAAACTATTGCTTCAGGGAAAGTGTATTGCAGCTGCCACATTGAAGCAGCTGGAACTAGTATGACTGCAGTTATCTGTTGTTGTGGAATCCAGCATGTCTCTTCTAGCTGACCAGTGAAATAACTGAGCTGCTCAATGAGGATGCATGAAATTAATCAAGGCATCTTTTTCTGCACATGAAAGTTCACAGATATTTCCTATCCACCATTTTCCATCATAAACACGAGCGACATACTGGCCAGGCTGTAGTTCAGTAATGACAACATGTTTAGAAGCAACTTTAGCATATTGGTTAACATTTGCTATAAAGGATAATGTATCATTTGATACTCTATGAATCAGAAGTCGCTTTTCATCAATTGGCACAAAATGGTGATGGTCTCTTTGTCAGACACTGCACATCCACCTCAAAACGTTTTTTGGAATCCTTGAACTGCATCTTGGACAATAAAGGAGTAATTTTCAGCAAAATCCATTAATATAATCAATTCTCCTGGTTTGGGACCTTCTTCAGTGAACTGCAAATGCTTGCTCCGATGCTTTGCAATATAGTAGTGAGTAGAAAGGGCCAAAAGTTTTGTAACTAATAGTTCAATGAATTCTTCAACTATCATTTCTCTGGGTTCAAGTGTATCTCTGTCAGTGTGAGTCCATTGTTTGAAATGAATTGTATCCTCAGGAACAATATATGCAAAAATGCTTTCCAAATATTCCTTTACAGCTTCTGTTCCTGGACATACTTCACGGCAATGAAGCATGCAGTCCTTTGTTCCAAATTACAGACAATTTTGCTCAGTAATATTTTATAATCTTCTTTAATTGGGCTACTACCGAGTGAGGTGGCCCAGTGGTTAGCACACTGGACTCGCATTCGGGAGGACG